>NC_086444.1:803872917-804493457 GCF_028390025.1 Pseudophryne corroboree | reverse complement strand
TTGAATTATACATGTGTATTCTCTACTAGCAGTATTTACTGTAGATATTTATTAAGGGGTTCAGACCATGCACTTGCTAATGGTTAGCCAAGCCTCTAAGTATGGGCCCCTACCGCTGCATGACCTCGGTGGGCCCTTCATGCCCCAGTCCGACACTGGTTATATCAGCAAAATATTAATGTTAGGTATACAACAGTGGTAATTCTTAGTAATAAACATATGTATTAACCACTTGCCTGGTCTGGTTGCATCACATGTAACCATGCCAAGCTGGGCTGGCCTTTCCCTGACATGGTTGCATTTGATGTGACCAGTCAGAAACACCCACTAGGCAGCTGCAGCAATATAACCTTCCAGCAGCTGCCAATCTCAGAGGGTCCTCCCGGCCCTTCTCCATCCTTGTTCCCTTCCCCCGTACCTGCCATGCAGCGAATTACTGCTAATCAGGCAGCCAGGCACAACTTCTACCTGGGGGCTGCAGAGAGGAGCAGCTGCCAAGAAAATGTAAAGCCGCAATGTCAGAACGGTCTCATCATCAATGTCCTGATATATGAAAAATCGATTTAAAAAAAATCTGTTTAAAAAAATGCATTTTATTTTAAAATAAAGCCATATTGGATAGTATTGTAATGGATAGAAGAAAAAAAATGGAAGCAAAAACCCCCACAATTTCTGAACGTTTTTTAGAAAAACATTAGCCATTACAGTGGTTAAGGAGAATTCATATTTGTGCTCTTCAGATATGTCTGAAATAATGTTTTCAAAAAGGCAAGATAAAGAATGTTCTTTTTCCTACACCGGATAAATAAGCCTGTTTGGCTATCATAAGTGTAAATCAATTTGCTTTCCAGTACAATACAGCTACACTGCTGGATTTGTCCATGTGCTAACACATTTCACACTACAGGACATCTCAGTTGGGAATTATTATATCGAGCACACTCCATGAGGAAAGTTACAGGCGGGTGATGTCGGTAATGAAGTGCATTTTAGAATTCTTCAGGCACTGCATTTTGTGTGCTATAGCCTTACATGCTACACGGTAGAAGAGAGAGGCTGAGGTAAGATGAGATTGCACTGACATTTTAAAATTGTCACATTGATGAATGCATTACCGAGTTCAAAGCGAGCTAGCACATACCTGCCCTGACCAAAATAAGGAACATAGAACGCCCCAATTTAGTCACCCAGGATTTAAAGGATTAATCTATGTTGACAACAATTATTTTTTTTATAAATAAAAGTGAAGTATCCTACCTGTAAATAGACTTAGTTTGGAGGCCAAACAAAATGTATTCCATATCACTCACCGAGACAGGCAACCAGCTCAGGGACATGTACTGTCTGACAGATTGGTGGATCCAAGTAAGACTCCATGCTGTTTGGCCAACCAGGTGTGGAAGAAAGACAATACATATATATTTTTTTAGTCACATTCAATTGGACATGGAGGTAAACTTGGCTTCACCGAGCTGCCAACAGTTACATGCTTTATTAAATTTAATTGTGAATTATTTATACTGAAACTGAAAACAGCATCAATAAATGTACTTATTTTAATCATTGTTCTTTCTTTTTCTTTCTTTCTATAATGCATTAAATGCTCTACTTTTTTAAACAAATCATCCAGAAAGTATTTAGTTTAAAAGAAAATGTCACTGATACACAGTATTCTGAAAGGTTTCCTCTTACCTTTAAAAATTAGACAGGTTTGTAGCAATTATAATTTTATACTTAAATGCAATGTTGTTTATAAGACCTAGATAATTAGACATTTTGATCTCCCCCTGCGGGTTTGTTGTTTTTTGTTCTTTGCTCATATACCTGAAACCTTCAGCTTTATGTTCACAATACATCACTTAAGGCATTGTACTTGCACAGTCACAAAGTTTAAGAACTGTACAACGGAATCCTGCCGCCAGGTTGCAAGTACAGGTACATTACAGCATGGAGTCATATGGCTGACTAGCTGTCCTACTGCAAGGGATTGTACTCTAAAGGGGGAGACTCCAAACTTTGGGGAAAGCAGGCATACTACTGCACTCCACCACTTCTCTAGCGAAGGGGAAGGGGGTGATCAGGCATGGTGACATAACATGTTAAGATTGCAGCCACGTCACAAGTGGCATCCTGCAGAAAATCACAGCAATCCATTGCAGTGGTCAGGCCATCAGTAGTTGTGAGACGTGGTCAGACGGACTCAGACCATCAGTAGTTGTGACACTGTGCCACCCTGCCTACTTGGGCCTCAATTTCCCTGGGCTATCCAGAGATCATCCTCACAAAAGTTAAGTACAATCTGACATATAAAACGTATGTAATTGAAATCTGTTAAAGCTTATCTAAAAGTCTGCATTTCATAATACTAGCAGAACCTTTTTCATTTTGGTGCCCAGCCAATCATTTAGTTAATGTAAACAGTACTGTAATATTGCAATTAATGGCACAGACCTTCCCAAGACTGTACAGAAAAGGTCTATTGTTTCTCTACATTCTTTAGTACCAATCAGGCTGCAGAGAAAAGAAAAGTCTCTGAGGGAAATATTTGTGAGTCTGAGAGGCTGAAAAAAGTTTGTGACCAGAGGAAGGGTCGAGATCTCCCATGTGTCAGGAAGCATAACAGATCAAACTTGGATATTGCGCTATAGCGGTCATTGCAAAGGAATCTGGAAAGAAGACGCCTAGCAGAAACTATAGAACCACACAGTGTTTTCCTTTATCCTTTTAAGTAAATGCTTGAGTGATATCAAGATCTTTCTGGAGTAGAGTAAAGAACATGCTGCAACCTCCAGCGATTCTACCATTACTTTAATGATAGAAATGCATCTAGCCACAGCAAGCAGGATGAAAAACAGGAAAGCCAGCAATAAGTGGAACACAATGTGGATGATCTCTGATTCTATATACAGGCAACATACTGTACATCCACATACATATTATCCCATCTTTTCTGTGGGGTTTTTTTATTTGGTGGCGGCATGATTCACAGTTTTATGTAGAGACAGTTCTAAATCTTGCATGTCGTAATGGATGTTGGCCTTAGGTATTCTCAGCCGATCGCATCAGAATGCATATACCCAACTCTGGGGCAGATTTATTAAGCCTGGTGAAGTGATAAAGTGGAAGGTGATAAAGGACCAGCCAATCAGATTCTAACTGCTATGTCACAGATTGGGTTTAAAAAATGATAGTTAGCAGATGACTGGCTGGTCCTTTATCACCTTCCACTTTATCACTTCTCCAGGTTTAATAAATCTGCCCCTCTATTCCTAAACTATAAATTCTGCACAATGTAAATTAACAAATACAGTGCGAGAAAGTTAAATCACAACAGGAAGCTTGCATCACATAACCACTGGAGTCAGCCTGTACCACTGCAATACTCAATGTGCACAACATTTGTAAATCACACTTATCTATTGCTCATTTTTAGTTCTATACATAGGACATGAACAATTGTCTTATTATGCAGATTAGGTATCTAAAGTGAAAAAGTTCTATACAATTATATATGACTAAAACTTTAAATTGATGTAGTCATTACATGTGTCATCAAAGAGTCAAAATCAAATAATTCTTACATCATACTGTAGTTGAATCTTACTGTACTTACTGTTTGCAGGTGACCATTGAAGGGGCTGGATGAATAATACCATTAGAGTCCCGCTATTTATTCAGTGCAAATCCAGAAAGTTATGGCATCGCCTGGAGTAGATAGTAGTCAAATTGCTGAGAATCACATAATTTCCCCTTCCCATCCCTGTCCTATCACCCCACCCCCAATACCACCAATTGCATTATGGAGTCTAGGGGGTATATTTACTAAGATGGGAGTTCTTTTTAAGATGGGCAGTTGCCTATAGCAACCAATCAGATTCCAGGTATTATCTTCTAGAGGGTGCTAGATAAATGAGAAGTAAAATCTGATTGGTTGCTATGGGCAACATCCCTTCTTAAATAGAACTCCCATCTTAGTAAATTTACCCCCTGGAGTGCCTCATAGAAATGTGTACGGAGGCAAATGTGAGTTGAATAGTTGAATAGTGTGTTCAGAACTAAACTGCTGCAATTTGCAATTTACAATTGTACAATTTTTTGTAACATGTTTGATATATTTTTTCCTGTCATTGAAATTTTACTAATTATCATTTTAATTTAAGATTAATCAGTCTTGCTAGGGGGTTTATTTATCAGGATGTAGTTAACTTTATCATGTCACATATCTTAAATTTAATAAGGTTGTTTTTATCTTTTACTGTTTTCATCTAAGAGTAACAATATTATTATTATTATTTATTACCAGTTATTTATATAGCGCACACATATTCCGCAGCGCTTTACAGATAATATTTACCCATTCACATCAGTCCCTGCCCCAGTGGAGCTTACAATCTATATTCCCTACCACACGTACACGCACACACATTCATGCTACGGTTAATTTTGGGAGCGAATTAACCTAGCAGTATATTTTTGGATTGTGGGAGGAAACCGGAGTACCCGGAGGAAACCCATGCAAGTTCAGGGAGAATATACAAACTCCACACAGTTATAGGCACAGTAGGGTCGAACCCATGACCTCAGTGCTGTGAGGCAGTAATGCTAACCATTACACCATCCGTACTGCCCATACACCATCTGTACTGCCCATAGTAACATTAGTGATTGCATCTAAAAGCAACATGGTCTTGAATAGCAGTAGAAAAATGGACTTATAATATGTGCCTATAAAAGCATTACAGGGATGACATTATTTCCATGCAACCTAGACTGGCTGCAGGACCTAATCCACACAGATTACAGGTTCAAACCACTACTGTGCTCTGAGTCAGGTCAGATAAGGGCAATGAAATGGTGCCCAAGGATTGCAGCATTAAAGATTAAATGGGGATAGCAGTAAAAGGCAAGTGTTGCACACAATTCCCACTGTGTACTCTGTAAACGCAATAACCAATGAAAGCAACTACAGTACACAATGTTATTTTAGACCTCTGCCTCGACAAGAAAAGCAGGAACCATCCATCATGGAGAGTGGAACAATTTGCTACAGTGAACAAACAAGTGCTTGGTTAAAGATACCATTATTCACATGCTGATGGTTTTGGCCCAAGCGGCCTTGATATTTCTTATAAAAAACACTCGCCGGCCAACAGGGAATGTTCAATTACAGGGCTCGTGCTCAAGTACTAAGTCAGATCCATAGATTTATTATATCTCTGATTTAATATAAAAAAAAATTTGCTGCTTAAATAACACAATAAACAGTTGATTAAAACAATGATTGGATGTATTGTCTAAGGCTGGGTACACATTAGAAATATATATTGTTTGAATGAAAGAAGAGAGATATATTGGTAGCTGGACACCAGGTGTGTACACCCAATATGTCTGTGAACATCATAGCCCCCAGAGCTGCGATAACACATTGGTCCAGGAGCTGATCTGATGTGATATAAACCAAAAATGGGAAAATATTTGGACCGATAAACACAGGCTATAATTGAATAGCCCCAAAAATTATCACCGGGCTAAAATAGCGATAATAGCACATTGAATTAGAAACCCCCCGTATTGTTTATATTATACGAAATTCATTAAAGTTGTTTACAAAGAGTCAGCTGGGTACACACCTACTGTATACAACTGTGTTGCTGATCATAAGATTCACAAGCTCTTTGTGAGATACAGTATTGTAAGAGTGTGTACACACAGTTTTAGCTCAAGTTTTACCTGCTGCTCTGGTTTTATGGAAGTCATACAATTTCAGAGACCGGATGGTACAAAAGGCGGGATGTACTAAAGGGAAAATGTGGTAAAACCCCCGCATTTTCATATGTACTAATCCCCAGCCGCCACGTTTTCCCCGCTGAGGGTATCGCCATCTTTTGATGGCGATACCCTATAGAAGCCTATGGGCTTCTTACCGCTGTCGCCGTATATCCTGCCGCCGCCCCGCACCGCTCACGGCAATCTCCTCACCCCGGCATACCTCCGTCCTGTAAGCTGGTGCGGCCCCCCTCCTCCTTCTCCCCCGCAGCACAGCCATTTGTCCTTCCGGCTGCAGGGGGGAGGAGGAGGATTCCGGGTCTGGGAGGTAACGTCCCCTGCAGACATCGCGGGGACCTCGTATACCGCATTGCGATGTTAATCGCATATGTTAGTACATATGCGATTAGAATCGCTGTGGTAGGTGGCGAGGGGTGGCTATGTATTTTAATACATCCCGCCCAAAATCTAGCAAACCCTGGAAGTGTGTATGTACTACCAGACATTCTGTCTAAAACTTCTGCTGATGATCCTCCAATCACAATCTTCTCAGCAGATGGTTTTGGGTAGGATGCACTAAGGGAAAAATGAAGTTAAAACCCAATTTTCAAAGTTGTTACTGCATTTTCATATATACTAACCTTGGGACCCCAGGTTTCCGATGCGGAGGGTAAAACCAATTTTTGCTGGCATTACCCTATAGAGGCCTATGGGCTACTTTTTGTAATGTTATCCCTCCTAGTACCCCCATGTAGGTGCCGTGTCCCGCCTCCTGTCCTTTGCGATACTAATCGCATATGTTAGTACATATGCAATTAGTATCATATCATTGCGATGTTTGGCGGAATATAGTCCACAGCCTTAATACATCCCGCCCCTTAAGAGATGAAGATCACTGATTACAAGGTTATTTGCTTCTCAAGTATGATTGTAAAAGTATGAAGCTAGGCACTGATGAGATGAAAGTTACCTCAGGACTGCAAGCAGCCCTCCAAGTTTTCACTTGCAGGCCCTAGGTCTTTCCTTCTTTATGTCACATTGTCCTTTCTCAACTTCATTCTCCATCATACTGAATTGACAGATTTGTTTGTAAAGGTTTATAGCACCCCACCCCCCACCCCCCACCCCGCATCCTTGTAAATTATTACAGAGTAGTATCAATTTTGTGGATTAATGTGCTGTTTCAACTTAATACTCAGGGGGTAATTCAATTGTTTGCTCACACCCTATCTCCCGTCTAAAGTGATGTGTGATCGCGTGGCGATATTCAATAGTCCCCCATTATCGCGCTGATCACATCCATATCAGTCAGATTTAGACGCGTAAAGCAGCAAAACCTGACTAAACAAATGGGCGCGACACGAAAAGTCCTATTTGGGCAGCCAAATGGGTCACTTTTTGGTCATTTCAACTCACCACCCCTGGGGTAACAAGCTGAAATGAAGTTCTCGTACCCGCCGGCAGAAACATTTGAATAGCTGCTGGCTGATTCCCCACTCAAAGTGTTGTCTCTTTCCTTCTTTAATGTATTGTTTTAAATTGTTACTGACATTAAGGGTAATTTGTGACCCAGTTTGCTCTGAATTTTGTTGAAGTGAGTCAATTAGCAGATCAGCATCGCGTAGAAGTACAGCTCTGGAACGCTACAATAGCAACATTACCAGCAACATCAAGTTGGGTCATGGTGAACTCACACTGAAAATTACATTTGCAACACAATTCCAAACTTGCATTTATTTATTAGACAAAATTTGCTGGTTTTTGTGCACACCTTCCTGAGCAGGTGGAAGGGTAGATAAAACCTTTATTTCATTATTCCAAGGTCGGTCTGGACACGTCTGCAGAACGTCTGGTGCACACCTCCTAGTGATTAATCATGCGCTTATAGGGGTCTAAATATCATATTTTGGGCAATAAAGACGTCAGTTTTCAGGTGAATTTCTCTAAAAAGCTCAGTAATGTGTTAAATGATGTGGGACAGGTATGGATGGGAGAGGGGTTTCTGAACTTGTAGATAAGAGGTAAAAGTGTTTATTCCATCTTTTTATAAAAACACTGAAAATTGACTTACAGTAAATGTTTAATCATTAATAAAAAGTGCAAATATCATCCATGTGACACCTATTATAACCACTTAACTGGCATGGTCAGATTTCATGCAACTGCGCCATCCCGCCCTGTCCCCCCATTTTTGACGAGGAGATCCGTTCTGCAGATGTGCATAATATAATGTTTAAATATTTTAAAAAATACTTTTTCAACTTTATTAAATAAAATAAATTTTAAAAAACAATGTTGTTAACGCTTTTGAAGGGAAAAATCGTCAGTTAAGTGGTTTTAAAAACCTCTAGAACTTTCCTGTTGGCCACTAACAGCCCTTTAGATGGTCCTGTTTTAGGGTCCAGAATGGTTCCCCCATTTGTTCAAGCAATTATCTCCGTCCGCATTTTGTAGAAAGGTTGTGCAACTACGCCACGACTACTGTGAACTGGCATATCTCATTGGATCTCGCATTTCTCAGGTGCGCAAGAGAGCTTCATAAAACAAACTCACTTTCACAAACTCTCACCTAACTGTACTGACCCCTAAATGTTTTAGGAATCTACTTACTGTAAATGACCCAATGTTTATTATTTGAGGTGAACATAACAGCACTGCAGCAATTTTGGACTTAATTTAGATTTAATTGCTTCTCAGAATGGAATACGTATATTTAGCTGTACTATTCGTTTGACAGGTTTGCTGCTAGATAGATCATATTATCAGAGATCCTCTGCTTTAGAATACATGCAATTTTTGTTTTTAATAGAATACTGCAGAATATGATATTATTTATAGAATGTAGCACAGGTGTAAATGTTAAAAGTAACTATGGGGTCTATTTACTAAGCCTTGGATGGAGCTAAAGACGCTGGAGATAAAATACCAGCCAATCAGCTCCTAACTGCTATGCCACATGCTGTGTTTCAAATTTGACAGTTAGGAGCCGATTGGCTGGTATTTTATCTCCAGTGACTTTATCTCCATCCAAGGCTTAGTAAATAGACCCCTAAGTCTCCCTAAATGGAAAGTAGTTATAATGTCAACACTACAAAGTCATAAGTCATGATTTCAAATTGTTGAAATGTCATCATTGAACATGTGAAATACAACATTCAGCATGGACTGACGGCGGAGGGGTAGGGTTAGGCTACTGGAGGGGAGGGTTAAGGTAGGCAATAGGTGGATGGTTAGGGGATTAGTCTTAGTCATACGTACCTCCAGAAGCAACACAGGATCCACCAGAAGTCATCCTGTTGTCACTGTCATACCCGATGTACCCGGTCGCCAGGGATGATTTGTTGACATTGTAATCATGTGTTGACATGATGACTGTTTATGTGGTCAATATACATATGCCAAATACATCGACATGTTGCATGCCAACATTCTCATGTCAACATTCTCCCGTCAACATGATGAATAGTGACAAAATGTACCACCCCTTCTTAATAGAAACACCCAATCTTTCTCAGCTGAGGTAATCTCTCTTCCTTTCCTTTACACTGTAATCTGACTCAGCCCTCAAACCCATCACATAATGAGAAATCATTTGCTATTCAGTGCTATAATCATATCCTGACACAATTGTAAATGAGAGATTTACGGGTCTTGATTAAGAGAATATTTTAACATATATAAGGATGCTTGTCACAGCTCTATGGAAAAGGATTACATAATCTTTAACTAAACTGAGGACTACTCATGTGAATACAATATTAGAAAAAGCCATAAAATACTATACACAAATGTCGCGTTCCACATTTTTTAGCGCTTTTTTTAATTCCATTTAGCAGATTTTATTAGCATTTTAGAAATTATATTTAAAATGTCAACAACAAAAAAAAGTATTTCTCTTACGTCCTAGAGGATGCTGGGGACTCCAAAAGGACCATGGGGTATAGACGGATCCACAGGAGCCTGGGCACATATAAAGACTTAAACTGGGTGTGAACTGGCTCCTCCCTCTATGCCCCTCCCCCAGACCCCAGTTAGACTTTGTGCCCAGGAGTGAAGGGACACACACTAGGGGAGCTCTACTGAGTTTCTCTAAAAGACTTTATGTTAGGTTTTTTATTTTCAGGGAGACCTGCTGGCTACAAGCTCCCTGCAGCGGGGGAGTGAGGAGAGAGAAGTCAGACCTACTTCTTCTTAGTTAAGGGCTCTGCTTCTTAGGCTACTGGACACCATTAGCTCCAGAGGGTTCAATCACTTGGTGCGCCTAGCTGCTTGTTCCCGGAGCCGCGCTGTCACCCCCCTCACAGAAGCCAGAAGAAAGAAGCCAGGTGAGTATGAGAAGAACAGAAGACATCAGACGGCAGAAGACTTCAGTAATGCTGCGCTCCATGCTCCCACACACCAACGGCACTCACAGGGTGCAGGGCGCTGCGGGGGGAGCGCCCTGGGCAGCAGGTTACTGTTTTCTTTAAAGGGCTGGCATTAAAAGTATTTTCGGTGCCTGGACACTGCATATCATACCCCCGCCAGCATGTTTCAGCGCGCTGTGCGCCATTGGTTCCCCGCTGCTGGCTTTCACGGGTGCGGGGCGCTGGGGGGGGAGCGCCCTGGGCAGCAAGTTATGGTTTGTGCAAAATGGGCTGTCATGTATTACATTGCGGTGCCGGGGGCTCCGTGTCCCAGACCCCCGCCTGCATGTATAGCGCGCTGTGCGCCATTTCTCCCGCGCCGGCTTCCATGGGTGCAGGGCGCGGGGCGCCCTGGGCAGTATATATATATATATATATATATATATATACAGTTAAGTGAGCCTTAATGTTATACAATAAATAGGCACTGTGAGGAACCCTACTGTCATTGTTTTCTGCCAGGCTTGAGCGCGCCGGGAAGGGGCGGAGCTTAAGCCCCGCAACTGATTCAGTGCCATTTTACACATGTCCCCGCCAAGGCTATGTATGAAACAGAAAACGAGGGGGGGCACAGTATTTAGTGCTATATGGAGAACAATATAGCACTAGTTTCCATAAAGGGCATATAATCATGTTGTGGTGCATGTATATCTGAGTTTTCCTGTCAGTTTACCCGCTATTGGTTTTAGTCGACATATGTCGACATGGGTGAGGGCTCTGTCACAAGCAGCTGTGGGGAAAACTATCGGCATCACCGACGCCTGTTGGTACGTGTCTCAGAAGATACAGTGTCAGCAGGTCGGTAGTTGTATACTTGTACATAGTAAACACGAGATGGGAGACACAGTCGTATGTGGGTGTCCTGTCGGCATCAACTGTGATTACTGGGTAAATATTAACATAACGGCCTTATACCTGTATATGTATTTATAGGTATATGTGGGGGGGGGTGTTATTGAATTTATATCTGTATGCTTCCCTCAGACCCCTCGGGGTTCCGAGACTGTTAATTTTTGCCTGCTTATTATTCCCTGCTGTCGACGGCTACTACATTTTCGGTCGACCTTAACTTTCCTGGTAGATCCACTATTGGGGCTTGTCGGTACATGGTCATACGCATTCAGAACACGTTACTGTCCCTAGGGACCTGGCGGGTCTGGACATCCCATGTATGTATATGTTATATATATATCTATATCTATATATACACATAGTTACGATATATCTATTATATTGTGTATAACATGAGGGGTATTCATGAATGCTGAAGTAATAGTATTTCTTCTCATGTGTTGGTCGCTCTGTTGATTAAGCTCCAGATCGGCAGTGACGAGTTGGTCTTCAATCCTCTCAAGGGGTCTGAATGTTTATTCTCTTTCCGACGCAGAGAGCGTACTGTGGCAGTCTACTCCTGGTCGATGCCAAGTGTTAATTTAATTTTATACTTTGGACTTATTTGCTTTGCATGCATATGAGGGAGTGTTATATTTGGATAGGTATCCGACAGATTTACCCTACAGAGAAGGGGTGAGGCTGTTTATGTTATTTCTATTTTATGACATTGCAGCAGGCTGCCGCGTGGTGGCAGGAGGTGTGGCCGGGGAAATGCTGAGGATGTCTCCGAGATATACGGTATACAGCTGTTTGGGGATGCCTCGGTTCAGTCACTCTCGGCGGATGCCACTGGTAAGTCTGACTTTGTGAGTTAAACTCCTTTATAGTGGTTGGTGACGCATTCTTTTGTGGGATGCAGTCGTTTTAACCGATTCGATGCCTCGCTTTGATGTTTCCTTTTCTGTGCAGCCAGTGGACGGTGAAAAGGTAAGTGTTCTGCAACCTTGTTAGGTTTGCAGAAGCGGATGTGGGTTTATGTTCTACCACATCCACCACTGGTCACTGAATCTATATGGCGGGACCCCGCGACGGTGAGGACTCAGTTACTAAGTTCAGTTAGTCCGGGACTGGACTAGGTCCGGTGAGTTGCTTATAGAATCCAAACGGGGACATTCTGGAGTTACATATGTTTCCCCTCACTGATATTCTAATGGATATTGCCGTTTCCCCTCTGGAAGGGGAGGTAATAAGTGACGCCATATAGAGGTGCACCAGGTTCAGGGCTTTGTCCTCCTGTCCCAAATAAAAAATGTAAAAAAAGTAGTTTACATACGTGTTCTGCGCATTCAGATTACCTGGAGGGATAGCCAGGATTGGCTTTACCATTTCACTGGAGTGATGGTAGTATGATGGGTTTCTGTCAATAGTAAGAGCCATTGGTAGTCTGTACTGAGATGTTCGCCTGATTGAGCCGAGGTCGGGACCAAGTGGTGCAAATCGTTGTTTGTTTCTGACTGTTCTTCAACACAGGGAAGGGCTGTTGTTCTCAATGACACAGATGTCGAAGGTTCTGTGTTTTCCTGTGGAAAGAGGTCTGAGGATCCTGGGTCGGATCAAATTTGCAGTGCCAATCCATCAATATGTTCCGTTGATGAAAAAGTTGGGTGCGGCCTACGAGGCCTTTTCGGTGAGCAGGTCAAATGCCAGAGTAGTTTTCACGGGACCTGTTGGGAATGTGGTCCGAGTCTCACTGGCGTATGCACCGGAATATAATTCTAATGGCCAGGATATCGCTCCTGTGGTGTCTGCTCAGTTCTCACCTACTAGAGGGACGAAGGTTCGGGATCCAGGATTAGATCCTGGTGTCCATGTATGCAGATCTCCGAGGCTGGGGAGCAGTCCTGGTATGGGAAGTATTTCCAGAGGAAAAGATCAAGCTGCGAAGCTGGTCTACAATAAGCTTTCTTGAAGTTAGAGCTATTTTCAACTACCATATTTTTGGGGATCTGCCAGTGTTAATTCTGTCGGACGACGTGACAGCAGTGGCGTAAGTAAGCCGCTAGGACGGAACAAGGAGCAAAGCGACAATGGCAGAAGCTGAAATGGTTTTCCGCTGGGTGGAAAGACTGGTAAACGTTATATTAGCAGTCTTAGTTCCGGACGTAAATGACGGAGAAATACATTTCCTCTGCAGACGCGCTCTCAATCTGGGTGAAATACTATTGTCATCGAAAAATTTTACAGAAGTGACAAGTCTTTGAGGAGTGCCTCAATTGGGCATGTTGGCGTCTCGCCTCAACGAGAGACCTCAGGAATATGGTTCCAGGTCAAGGGACACTCAAGCTATAGCAGTGGACGCACTCGTGACACCATGGGTGTTTTCGGTCGGTCTAGGTGTCCCCTCCGCTTTCACTCTGCTGAAGGTGATAAACGTAAGATGAACAGAGGTTCTGGCGATTCTCATTGTTCCGGTCTAGCCAAGGAGAGCTTGGTATCCAGTTCTTCTAGATTTATTCATAAGAAGATCCCTGGCCTCTTCCTCTACGGGAGGTACTGTTACAGCAAGTTCCGGGCGTGTATCAGGACTCACCGCGGCTGTGTTTGACGGTGTGGCGGTTGTACGCCATATCCTAGTCCGATTGGGTATTCCCAGTGAGGTCATTTCCACACTTCTTCCGGCTAAAAAAAGAAGTAACGGCGAAGCCTTAACACCGTATTTGGCGTACATATGTGTCTTGGTGTAAAGCTAAGAAGCTTCCTACGGAAGACTTTCAGTTGAGTCGTTCTTCTCCATTCTTTGCAAGCAGGTGTGGATGCAGGCCTACAGTTAGGCTCCGTTTCAGGACAGTTTTGGCCTTGTAAATTTTCTTTAAAATAAAAAAAAAAAGAATTGGCCATCTTTCCGGAACTTCAGACTTTCGTGTAAGAAGTACTGCACATCCAACCTCCGTTTGTGCCTATTGGCACAGGGGGCTCTTGACGTGGTGTTGCGTTTCTTGTGTCTCACTGATTGGAACCTTTATTAAAGGTTGTGTTAAAATTTCTCTCTTGGAGAGTGGTCATGCTTTTGCTTTTTGGGCGACCGCAAGGCGGTTGTCGGAAGTAGCGGCTTTGGCTCACAAGAGCCCCTGTTTGTTCTTCCAGGTGGATAGAATTGAGAATTCGGATAGTAGTTCTACCGAAAAGGATTTTCGGGGTTTATCAAAAACCTGCCTAGTTTGATGCCTGTGGTAACTTCAACATTGGCTGATTCAATGTTTCTCGATGCAGTCAGGGCTTTGAAGATTTTTGTCGCCAATTGGGCTCAGTTTGGGGAAACAGAGGCTCTGTTTCTCCGGTATGCTCCCAGCGTGCTTGGGGCACCTGCGTCTCTGCAGTCTGTTGCACGATGGATCTGTGATACGATTCGGGGTGCTAGTTCTACGGCTGGATTGCAGTTACTGAAGTCGGGGGAGACCCATTCTACTATTCTACTAGGAAGATGGGCTCTTCTTGGGCGGATGTCCGAGGTGTCTCGGCGGGTTAACTTTGCCGTGCGGCTAATTGGTCGGGTTTCAAACACCTTTGCTAAGAACTACAAGTTTGATACCCTGGATGATGGGGACCTCATGGTTGCTCAATCGGTGCTGCAGAGTCGTCCGCACTCTCCCGCCCGTTCTGGAGCTTTGGTATAGACCCCATGGTCCTTACGGAGTCCCCAGCATCCTCTAGGACGTAAGAGAAAATATGATTTTAGTACCTACCGGTAAATCCTTTTCTCCTAGTCCGTAGAGGATGCTGGGCGCCAGTCCCAGTGCGTACTGTGTCTGCAGTTGTTGATTTTCATTGCACCTTGTGGTGTTTCTTCTCTGTCAGACTATCGCTGACGTTGTTCATGCCATGGCATGTGGTTTCTTATGATTGGTTGAGTTGACACACGGGTTGTGTTACATATTCTATCAGCATATGGCTGTATGGTTTTCATACCGTACGCTAGTATTCTGTTGAAGGCCATGTCTTGCTTGCGGTATGTTCATGGTGTGAGCTGGTATAACACTCACTGTGTTTAACTTGTAAATTCTTTCCTCAAAATGTCCGTCTCTCCTGGGCACAGTTTTCTGGCTGGGGTCTGGGGGAGGGGCATAGAGGGAGGAGCCAGTTCACACCCAGTTTAAGTCTTTATAGTGTGCCCAGGCTCCTGCGGATCCGTCTATACCCCATGGTCTTTTTGGAGTCCCCAGCATCCTCTACGGACTAGGAGAAAAGGGTTTACCGGTAGGTACTAAAATCCTATTTTCTGTGTCAGATCCTTGTGACCTGGCCTGCAACCAGCTGCACTTATAGTCACACCTTCTGCTGTCACAGGCCGCAAGAGCCATGAGATGCAGGAGTTCTATAAGTGACAAAAACATAGAATTTGACGGCAGATAAGAACCACTTGGCCCACAAGAGCAGCTCCCATAGCTTTCCTATAGGCTATATATTTCCATTTCTGATCCAAAGATCAATTCATGGCAGCCTCTTGGAACACAAGAGGCTCAATGGGTTGGGTATGCGTGACCGGTGATCAGGAGACCGGCGGTTACCATACCGATGCCGGCTTGCAGATGGCTGGCAGGGGGGAGGGGGAGAGAAGCCCTTTTGCTCACCACAGGTTATATTCCCACTCTATGGGTGCTGTGGACACCCATGAGTGGGAATATTCCGTTAGTCGGCATGCCGACTGTCGGGACTGTAAGGGGGGTCTGGGACTCAGGGTCGACAACAAAAATGTCGACACACCTTAGTTCGACACCAATTGGTCGACACACCTTAGGTCGACATGGACAATAGGTTGACATGGACAAAAGGTCGACAGGAACAAGGTCGACATGGAAAAAGATCGACATGCGTTTTTTATGTTTTTTTGGTGTTGTTTTCTTCGTAGAGTGACCGGGAACCCCAATTAGTGCACCGCGTCCCCTCGCATGGTGCCTTCGCTTCGCTCGGCACAGATTACCGTTCCAATCGTAGTCCACGTGGATCGTTAAGTATGAAAAGGTTCAAAAAAAGAAAAAAAACATAAAAAACTCATGTCGAACTTTTTCCATGTCGACCTTGTTCCTGTCGACCTTTTGTCCATGTCGACCTTTTGACCATGTCGACCTAAGGTGTGTCGATCAATTGGTGTCGACCTAAGGTGTGTCGACCTTTTTGTTGTCGACCTGGAGTCCGGATACCGTAAGGGGGAGGGACTCCAGCATTGGTATTGTGACCGGCAGTCACGTAACTGTCTCCCGGCTCAATGACCATGCATGTGTGGAAGGCAAATCAAGTCTGAACTCGGCAGCACATTGATAGCATAAGTCATCACTTCATTATTTACTCTTTACTGGGATGGGCTCTTATAGGAGCCTGTGTCCCGGCAAGAGAATTTTAAATCTTGTCAAACAAACCGTTCTTATTGCCTTAATACACAGCGAAAGGAAATTACAATTTACAGTAAAAAATTTCAAGGCGTGATAAATAATATGCTCCTTTGTTAACTGTGTTCTCAGTAATCTTGCACTGCTCCCTGTGTCATACCTCCCAACATGACCCTCTCCAGGAGGGACACAATGCTCTGCACCTGGACTTCCCTCTTAATTTATAATTGCCATCACCTGTGCTGAAACACCTTTCTTATCCAGTAACCTGTACAACACAGGTGTCTGCAATCATAAAGAAAGAGAAAAGTCCAGAAGCAGAGCATTGTGTCCCTCCTGGAGAGGGTCATGTTGGGAGGTATGCTGTGTGCAATTAAAACTTTCAGGGTGGGGAACTTACTTAGAGAACTGACCATTAGTTGGCAGAGATTACAGTGGGAACTGTGGGGTCCTGGAAACAGGAACCTCTCAGTTACGCTAGATTGTGGAAGAGGATTGTTCTATTAAGGGAAACATATAAGTAATTTGACATTAGAGCCCATTAAGTAATATTTATAGGATCTCACCATTGATGCCACTAAAACCCTTATCCATGCTATTATAATTTCTAACCTTGATTACTGTAATCAACTCCCACCATGCCCCACTTTTCTTAATTCTGCTGCACACCTCTTTTTCCTCTCATGATGCTCCACCTCTGCTGCCTACCTGTCAATTGCTCCACTTGCCCCATGTCCATCTCAGAATTAAATTAAAGCTACTCTCGCTCACTGTTAACTCCCTCAACCATTCCTCCCCTCCATACCTGTGCATCAATGCCTATTTCCTTATAGACTGTAAGCTTGCGAGCAGGGCCTTCCTACTTTCCTACCAAGCCTAACATCTCTCTCCCTAACTCTCCAGCTTCTACAATAACTAACTGTGCTCCTAACTTTCCCTTTGTTAATACATTTAACTATGTATATTTGTAAGTTGTACTCTTGTATGTAACAACTCTGTTTGTAGACCCTTACACTTTTTAGAGCTATATTAATAAACTAATCCTATATAATAAAAGCCACGCATGCTCCTCACCTTTGTTATGTGTGCTGGCACCCACCAGAGGCCGCCACACACACCAAATGACTCATTTGTGTGCTGGAAGCTGACACAGCTCAAAGTGAAAGTGATACTACAGGGAGATGTTAGTCTCCTACCCTGCTGCTGCTGCTGCTGTTATTAATAATATTGATCTGTTTCACACTTGCTGCATACTGAGAGAAGGGACTGGGGAGAGAGAGAGTGGAGGTAGGGGAGATAGGAACTGGGAAAGAAAAAAGAGGGCGGGAGGGTTGGGGCAGATAGGGACTGGGGAGAGAGAGGGGGTGGGAGCAGATAGGGCGTGGAGGGGGAGGGATTGCGGTAGATAGGGATTGGGGAGAGAATGGAGTGGTAGGGGCAGATAGGGACAGTGGAGAAAGAGTGGGGAGGGGTAGAGGCAGATAAGGACTGGGGAGAGAGTGGAGTGGTAGGGGCAGATAGGGACAGTGGAGACAGAAATGCAGATTTTTTCAGTATAGTCACCTCTGTGGTGCCGGTGCAGGAGGGCGACCGACGGAATTTTGTTCGGTACATGGACACACACACACTCTCCCTATGTACACTGTACCCCCCCATATACTGCCCTATATACACTGCACCCCCATCCTCTTCCATATTCTGCAACCCTCACCCCTCACCATATACCGTATATATATATATATATATATACTGCACCCCCATACCCCTCCATATAGTGCCCTGTATATACAAGGCACCCCCTCCTCCATATACTGCTCCCACCATATACCCCTACTCCATATACTATGCTGCAATCCCAGTTTACATGCCATGCCGGGACTTGGCAACAAGTAGCAGCAGTAATCAGGAAACGGAAGCAGTAACCACCATACGGTCCCGCATCATTCAGAGTGGAGGCACCGGGCACACGTGTAGCCGCTTACCAGTAGTGGGAGGGGAATCAGTCTGACAGGTAGGGGTGAGACCCTGTGTGGGTTGAGCAGTATGGTGACCGGGAAGAAGAGGGGTCGGTACTGGGGCTGCAGATGATGCGGGTAAGGAGGAGGGAGATAACCATTTCAGCTGCTTTATATATTCTGTGCACTGACAGGGGGGCAGGGTCCTGTGCTCGCTCCTTTCACACCCTGCACTGGCCATGCCCAGACCCCCTATGGCCAGCTGGTGGTGGTTACTGGTGTCCTCTACCTCCAGACTGGCCAGGAGCTGTGCCAGGACTGGTGAGCTTACATATGCCGGTACTGGTGTATACAGTGCGGCATCATTATAGCCTGCCCATTACAGATATGCAGCATCTATATCTATAAAAGGCTAACGCTACACACAGATACTCACACATCCTCAGCATGACAGAGCCCTGGCTCCCAGCAGCAGGACTTCCAGAAACCCGACAGCTGCTGTGTAAGCAGCGATCGCCCCCATATAATCTGGCCCTGCTGTCCGTCATTTTGATGGGTTTATAACTAGTAATAATATAAACTCTAAACTATATTAATAAAATAATAATAGTAATAAAGAATACAAACAAAAGTGTAAGAAATATATATACAGAGGGAGAGCAGTGGTGCAGAGAGAGGGGGGAGAGGGTACAAATGACCTGGGCCCAGGTCTGATGGAGGGGCCCAGGTCCACACCCCCCTCTTACCTGGAAGTAGTAGCTGCAGCTCTTGTTCTCAGCCTAGCACACACTGCTGTATGCTGGGCTGCACTGTGGCCAGGGAAGTGCTTAAAATACAATTTTTGTTCTCTATTTTTTTTTTAACTAAGGGTGCATGGCCACGCCTTCTGTGATTAGTGGTCACACCACCTCCAGCGGTGGCGGGGGGCCCCAGGAAATTGTTGTACCGGGGCCCAGGATTTCTCTTGGCAGCCCTTAGGGAGAGAGAGAGAGAGAGAGAGGTGCAGTCACAGCCACAAATACTGTGAACATAGGGGGTCATTACGAGTTGTTCGCTTGTTGCCGATTTTCGCTATGCTGCGATTTGTTGCAAAATGCGCATGCGCAAGACACGCAAGGCGCATGCGCTTAGTTATTTAACTAAAAACGTAGTAGATTTGCTGTGGATCCTGCGGCGCTTTTCAGTCACTCTGCTGATCGGTGAGTGATTGACAGGAAAGGGGCGTTTCTGGGAGGTAACTGAGCGTTTTCCGGGAGTGTGCGAAAAAACGCAGGCGTGTCAGGGAAAAACGCGGGAGTGTCTGGAGAAACGGGGGAGTGTCTGGCCGAACGTAGGGCGTGTTTGTGGCATCAAAACAGTAACTAAACGGACTGAGCTGATCGCAATCTAGGAGTAGGTCTGGAGCTACTCAGAAACTGCAAAGAATTATTTGTTAGCAATTCTGCTAATCTTTCGTTCGCTATTCTGCTAAACTAAGATACACTCCCAGAGGGCGGCGGCCTAGTGTGTGCAATGCTGCTAAAAGCAGCTAGCGAGCGAACAACTCGGAATGAGGGCCATTATGTTGTCCATGTTTCATTGAGTTTTTAGGTTCGGAAGAAAAAAATGCAATCTGATATCTTTTCATTTAAAGTAATCTTTTTTACATGTCTTGTGAAATGCTGAATGAAAGCCAATCCAAAATGGTACTGCTCCTAGAAAAATGCTAACATGCTTAGTTTAGATTTAAATCTAACACTGCTGTGCTGTGGTTTATTTTACTAGGCTAAAGCTAATTGTTTATGTGGATTCTATTCCCATGCCAGCTGTGTGTAAATTTAGAAAAGTCCAACTCAAAGCCCCAGGACTCAGAAACGGAGTTATAATATCATTCTACATATGTGTATAATATACAGAAAGTTTGCTCTTATGACATACAGCATTTTTCAAGGTCAAAATAACCACCCTTCTAGAAAACAAATCACAGGTCAACAGCTGCTAATCAGCTAATAGGTGTATTGCAAAAAGATGACAGGTAGTGCTTAACTACCAATACCATACCTCCCAACATGCCCCTCTCCAGGAGGGACACAATGCTCTGCTTCTGGACTTTCCTCTTAAATAATATTGCTGGCACCTGTTTTGAACACATTACTAGACAAGGAAGGTGTTTCAGCACAGGTGCTGGCAATCATAAATTAAGAGGGAGGTTCAGGAGTAGAGCATTCTGTCCCTCCTGGAGAGGGTAATGTTGGGAGGTATGCAATACTAACCAGTTGGTGCCCTCTTGCAAAGTGGTTTATGCATCTTTTGCACATTGGTGAGCAACATTCTCCTGAAGGAACAATTTAGGGATAAAGCTAGGTTTTCTCTCACCTGGGGCAACAACTCATGCTGAGGAGGGCATTCGTAGGGACAGAGCTTTCTCGCAAGCTCTGTCCCTGCGTGCGATAATTGATACATCCATACAATGTACTCAATTATCGCATTGCGAGTTTGCCCAATATTCTAACAGCACATTCGCATCTGAGGATGCAGATGGTGATAAATTGACCCCTGAATCCCTGTAATGGACATGAGGAAGGTGTGGTATACCATCTTTATTGAACAAACATAAATAAAAAAAATTTTTATTAAAGAGTGTTTAGCTCCTGAAAGCTGATAAGGTCTTATGGTTATACTACATGGTGACTAGCTATAACTATTATTCATGTTATATTGTTTTCCTACTGTGCCAGCCCACCTGTCTCATAGGATTACTGCACTACATAGTGATTTTGTTATGTTGTTATTTTATGCAAGTAGGAAAGGTAACAGAAATTATCCTTTTCTCTAGAGCACCTCAGGACATGAGTGCGGATTTTCTAATTTGGAGCATTAAAGAGAACAATTGAATCTTTGAAGAGAAAATTATATAATTCCAAGTAGATGGGAACTATGGGCCTACTTCAGCATGGATCATAGAGGTGCAAAAAATCGTACACTTACAATCCATTACACTGACAAGTCCACCCCGCATGCCGGGCCCTGTTCCCCCGCCCTCGCAAACATGCAAAAGTATTGCACGACAGCGATGCGTTCACATGTTTAGGGCTGCCCTCTGCCTACGCAGCCTTGCTGCTAAAATGGATACCAACCGACATCTTTTGTGTCACAGTGGCTGCGTGTGACATCACGCAGCCGCCACGGCCTGCCTCGCAAATGGACTGGACAAGTCTGCGTTGTCCGTACTGCGCCCCTTAAACAGAACATCAACGCCCCCTTACTACATCCTTCCAGGTTTTAGACTGCAATCGCCTGCGATCGCAGTTTAGGGCCTTGTACATGTGTGCAACGACATGCGCAGAAGTGCTGAAATTGCCAAATAGCGATTTCAGCACTTTTGCGTCTGAAGCTGAATCGGGCCCATATCTGTTAATTAATTATACTAATTACTTTCAATTTACTCATTTAACCAGACATTTGAATATTTATACTTTTATATATTACTCATTTACCAAGACATTTAGGGAGGGATTCAAATCTTCTGTCCACCCCCCCCTCCCGCCCCCATCGCGTCTGCTGGCAGTATTCAAATGTTGCTGCCGATGGGTGCGATATCAGCGTTTCAGCTCAGCACCCCCAGGGGTGGTGAGCTGAAATGCACGAAAAGTGACACGTTTGGATGCCCAAACGGGAGTTTTCACGATCGCACCCATGTCTTTAGTTGGGTTTAGCTGCTCTGCGCGGCTAAACCCGTCTCTTATGGGCGCGATCAGTGCGATAACGGGGGGTCATTAGAATATAGCCCCGCGATCTCCCGTCACTTTAAACGGGAGATCGGGGGCAATAAAACATTTGAATCCCGCCCTTAGAATATATATTCTATTTAGTTTTCTTTTCATCCCAAAAATTGCTGTGCAAATTTCTCACCATAGAAAAATGTCTAGCTATGTGTTTTTTGTTTGCTGTTTATGATAGAATAAGTCTAAATAATTTCAGAAAACATCTTTAGCAATACTAAATGGATTCAGTAGCATGCCCTCCGGAGCTTGTATAAGTCTGTATTTTACTTGGCACCAGAATGTTATTAATTATCACAATCTTCAATTATGTATGTTGAAAAAAATATGTTCTGCGGAGTTTTAAATCACAAAATACTTAATGCTAACATGTCTGTGGTTTTTTGGTTTGTTTTTTTCTAATACATTTTTTATTTTCAGTTTTCGCAAACAAATAGAACGATACAAACAATACAGTATATATATATATATATATATATATATATATACACAGTATAAACAATATAAAACGTGTATGATATACTAGTACAAAAGAGCTTATCACAGAACAAATTCGAAAGCACAACGAAAGCATTTCCAGACATGGTCATGTTCAAGGGTCAATGAAAGCTTATTTAATCTAAAGAATATAAAATAGACATCGAGATAGGGAACATCTGTTGTGCTGATGTATCAATTGAAAATAAAGGATAGAAACAAGTGAGAGAATAGAAGAAGAGAAAGAAAGAAGAAGAGAGGAGAAGAGTAAGTATCCGTCTGACAAAAGTTCAACAGTATCAGATAGAACTTTTCAATGAAAGAAGGAAGGAAGTTTCTGTACTTGGACTAGGTATTCTAACATAGACCATATCCATATCCAAATCGAATAATATAAATAAAATAAGTTCGTTCAAGAATGTAGCTCAGGTGCCAAGGCTTTATAGGGGGAGATAGCTTAAACTCCATCCAGCTATGCCATTGTCATATAAAAGTCTGTTCTGAGGTTTTTAACCTATAAATATTGCAATGTGTTCCAATGTAGTAGAATCCCCTTTTTAACAAACATGGAAGCAAAGTATTGACTTAAAATATAATTAGTATTGGCTTGGGTATCTAAAATAATAGAACAAATGAATGTACTGACATAATTGAGTGTATATGTATTTAGGTTAAGCATACCACAACTTTCACATTAATACCAACATATATTATATGTATTGCCTTGTAAATGCTGGACGTGCATTTTCTGTGCAGGATCTTCTAACTTCAATCCCATTAACATGTATACATGCCATGAAGATAGGTTGATGAAATATATAGATTGATAAATAAATTGTGAAAAACATTTCATCTTCCATCAGAACAACACACCAGCCTACACAGCTCTTTGTGAGGCAATTTTTGGCTGAGAAACAGATTGCAGTGCTAGAACACCCTCCATACTCGCCAGACCTAGCACCATGTGACTTTTCTTTTCCGTAAGGTCAAATCTGTACTTAAGGGAACCCATTTTGCATCAGTTACGAAGAAAACAACAGATCTGCTGAGACAGCTGACCGATAATGAGCTACAGCATGCCTTGACCAATGGAAAATAAGAATGCAGTAGTGCGTGAATACATAAGGGGAATACATAGAAGAGGAATGGAGTTAAAATGTACTTAATATAAATAAATATAGATGATAGTATCAGTCTAGTTATTTAATAGCCACATCTCATACATACTGTAGCCTCTACAGAGAGGCCTCAATCTTGTTAACTGCCCAGTTCTCAACAAGCCCAGAGGTGCTATGATGAGGCATAGTCACCAGTGCAGCTAATCTCTGGAAATTATTTTGTTCTCCATGTGAAGGGATAAACTCTACACTGAACAGTTTAGGACTAGTTATCACAATTTAGGGGGAACCACACGCTCATGGTCCCCCATTGTAGAAGAAACTAACTTAGGCAATCTAGCTCTTGGGCTGCTTGAGGACTTGGGTTCAGAGGCTAGCTGCCCATTCTAATAACTTATAGAATTTTATAGAAGACTCTCTGCCTGTTCTGGGTTAGACCCAGATTGGGGTAATGGAGGTGTGAGGTGTGGTGCCTCTGGACTGGCTGAGCTGGATGGCTTTAGTATGGCATACCTTTACATTCTATTAACACTTTTCACTTATTAATTTTCTAACACTATTTCTCTATTTTAATTACATTTCATGTTTGTATCACCCTCTCTATAGCTTCGGCTTCCTAAATACTAATTTATTAACACTATAGTTTTTTACACTGGTATGCCATGCTGGGCTTTCTGGCTCATTCTGGTGTTTTGGGGTGCCACACCCTGCACCTAGATATAGCGCTAGGGACCCCAAATATACAGAGAGGCCTTGATGCGGCTTTGGGGCTTAACCACACATTTGCGCAAATATGTGTAACGAAGATCTCTGAATTCTATTATCATGTGGGATTTATATCTGGTTACTGTTATCATTCAGGGTGCTGGGGAAACCAATTGCTTTTTTTCTTGCTCAGAAATACCCCTTCCTTTCGAGCACCTGAATGATATCACTAAGCTAATTGAGCATCTACCATTATATATGTCTGTTCTGGGTTGGTCATGGATTCACTTTCTTATGTGGAGGCAGAATGGCCATGCTGCATGGAATGCCCATGAGAATGGGCCCTCTACACCGCTGTATCTCGCACAATAATCTTACTTTGTAAAATGAAATCTAGTTTATGTATTGCTTTGCAAATGAGGTGCAGTGATACAGCTATACCGAACGGAAGACCATCACCTCCACTCTGTTGCTCCTTACAAATGCCGCCATCTTAAACTGCAAACCTATGTGCCCCAAGAGTCCAATGCTGAATTTGCACTGGGGATCAGCTGTTTGTGATTTAATGACACATTACAACCAAAAGTCAGGAACAGCGAATCAGGCAAAAGTAATCAAGAATCATGAAGACAGTGAAAAAAAACAAACAGATAACAGCATTGCTAAGCATTACATTGCTAAACAAAAGTATGGAAGTCAGATACTGTAGGTATAAAAGCAAAGTTTAAAGATGTATACAATTCTGGATATTGGTTGTTGCTTATAAAATCACAGATGCCCTTGATTCCCACCTTTTTAGATAGAGCATGGCAGCCTTTCAGTATTGTACTATTAACACTTAATATTAATGCAGTGGCTCCAATAGTGAGGTGTTAGGTGATGTCTGAGTCTGAACTCTAGGATGATCCCTCACTGGATTTTTTTATTCATTTGTTTCTGGAAGTATACAAAGTGTGCAAATGTGTCCAAAAACTAAAAAGCAGACAGTGAAACAATAAACTGCTTTAATAATAAAGTGTTTAACGAATGCACTTTTTTTTGTGGAATGATTGCGATAACGTTTATATATAACAATATCCATATGCCTAATATGTCCAAATCTCATTCACCTAGAAGAAATTCCTTTAACACTTAATACTTGTATTTCATAAAAAGATAGGTGTGTGAGATTAGCTTTTCACATAAAATGTGAACTGTGTATGTTCCAAGCCTAACACCTCTATAAACACTTCCAGCTAAGGCACAGGGGTTACAAAATGATAGCCAGTCTATCTTATTTTAATTACTTGTACATTTATTTCAGGCCTTACAACTGTAAATTAAATGCATATGTTAAATGTGTTAAATCTAGCAAATGAGGAAACGTGGTTAGTTTACACAAGCGTACCTTTTGGTTTGTAAGGAAACGTAGAATGTCAACAATTAAACTTCAGGAGCATAACTTTGTTCCAGAGGACCCACAGAGACAACACTTCATAATTTTTCAGAGGAGGAATGCAGGTGAGGAGGAAATTAAACAAGTATTCTATATACATTTTCCTTATGTTTTATTCATTACAGAAAAACAAAATTACATTTGCTCCCCTGCTAGTAAGGAACTGAATTAAACTGACAGACAAAATTTAGATGGAGTTTTAAAATCATACACTGCTGCGTAGGAACCACGGTTCACAGCCAGCACATTCAGCTCCTCATTCTCCCCGCCTGGGCTAAGATAACAGAACACAGACACTCCAAGTCAAAGGATCATCGTACTTGAAGGTTGAACACAACTTGATGCATTGCTATTAATTTAATTAAAACACGTCTATCTCCTTAGAATCTCAAACATACGAATATAAAGATAAAATAATTTCGGCCCACAGACAAGTGGATATGCGGACAGTCTTGTGGATATCTGCAAATTGTGCATATGTGAAGAATGTAATCTGTTCATTGAAGGGCCACTCTTTTCATGAATTAGGTGTATCTGGGCAGCAGCCCTGCAGAACTGATCCTTCTCATGGGAGTGCTATGGGTATGTCCAGTAAGCTGACGTCCGCGCTCATTCATGGGGTGCAGATGGAGACTGGACACCTGTTTCAGATGGATATTTTGCATCCAGTTTGGAGTAGGTCCTGTTACTGATGATGATGTCTGTGGCAGCAGTCAGAACAGAGAGGTGTGGACTGGTCTTCCACATACAGAAGTATGGAAGCTTGGCATACACGTGTGGATACATGCATTAGCATAACGTAATAAGCAGGTTGCTGTGGCCAGGTTGAACAGCAGCGGCATATGAATTGCCACTACAGTATGTCTCTAAGACTCTTAGGTTGAAAAGCCAAATCTGACTGGTGCGTCATTGGTTTGATTGGACAATGACGATCAGATGTGGTCATCATCCAATCAGATGTACTGTTTGTTCTAACAAACATCTGATATTTCCTCACTAGATGTTCATAGAAACTGACAGCCTTTTTGCACCCATAGGTTCTGCGGCTTGCAGACAATTAGGTCTAATGTAGCTTTTAGGCTTTGAAATGATAATCATAAGAAAAGAAAATCATATACAAAGAAAACGTCAAGATGAAAGTCCCAATTGTCATTTTTTTTTTCCATTACATTTTAATACAGAAGAGGAAAAAATCCTAGAAATGATAGATTTGTCTTCCAAGGTTCATACTTTCAATTAGAAAGAACACTACGGTGTCTTAATATTTGCATAAGGCTTAGATTAAAGCACATTCGCTATTGTTAAAACCTGAGCTGGACACAGAAAGTAGAATTAAGGAGTCCAAATTGGTATTTGGTCAAAATGTCGACATTTATAATGTAGACATCAGAATGTCAGGCTATGATGTCAACATTGTTAAATTGTGGAAAGATTAAGGTTAGGCACTGGGGGGAGGCTTAGGGATACTCACTACCGGAAGCACCACTGGAAGTACTCATCAGCTGACTGACGGGCAAAAAAGACATTGCTGGAGACACCAAACCCGCTGTACCATGTAAGTCACCATTATATCATCAGGGATATTTTGATGACATTCAAACACATTGACATTGCATCACTGATGTTGATGTGGCCAATGTCAACATTGTCAACATGCCAACATTATGATCATGTCAACATGACAAATGTCAACAAGATATATTAAATATACCACACCTGTCCAAACTAGGGAACGGTGGTGTGTATGTGTGTAGGGGTGGGGGTCCTGATGCAAACATACATTTTAGGACCCTCCTGCTCACATTTTCCTCCCACCCCAAACAATTATTTACTGGATCTGGTGTATAATTACTCACTCTTTTCTATGTCAATGGACCACGTCTCCTTAGATCTTTTAATAGACTGGCTCAAGCTTCCATATGCTTACAAGGGGCTTCAGAGAGTTACTGGCGCTGCAAGCGCCTCCCCTTCTGTGAATTCCAGCAACCAATTTTGTTAATTTGACTTTCACACTATGTATATCATTGAGCTCTGAAGCCCCTTATAGGCAGATTTGTACTCGGTCTATTGTAACTGTATTGGCTGTAGCAAGGGGGAGGCCTGCACAAGAAAAATAGAATGTCGGACAGCTCAGCAACTGAGTCATCAAGGGCCCTGATGCTTTATCTGCTGCACAGTTTGTAGTCCGCCATGATAACTAGTCCGCATAAGATAGAATTTTTATTTCAATGAGTACTGTGTATTCCATCATGGCATACTTTAAAAATTAATCATGAACCACAATTGGTTAGGTTTTATGAACATAAATATATAAATAAAAGACAGATGTAAAAGCAAGAGTAATAGTGAACAGCAGACACAGCGTCTGATGTAGGCATGGGTACTGTAGTGGTGAAGTGGTTCCCTGTAAAAACTCCTAAAACTGTAAGTACCTCTGATCATCTGACATTATGGATTTGGCTAAAAGGCTTTCACACTTCAGCTGTTGAATTAAAATTTTTATGGCCCCTATAACTGAACAATTGCAAAAACAAGCAGTTCACAGATTCTATGATTTAACCCCCCCCCCCCCCTCCCAAATTTAAAGATTCCCAATCCACCAATGCGTGCCCATACATTACAGACATTTTCCAGTGGTTTGCAGAACATTTTCCTCAAATACAGGTCTGTCAATCTTGAAAGACTCATCAGTTTACTAGAAATGGTCTGCAAATCTGCTGTTTGTTCCCATACACTAGCAATCTACAGCCATAAATTGATCTGTAAAATTAAACATGTTGAAAACCCTGATTTAACAATCACAATCAATTTTTGGTCGGAACCTGCGATCTGTGAACCCATACATTGCAGATTTATTTACACAATCATCTACAAAATGCCAAATTGCCCCAATTGATTGCTGATGTATGGGGTTCTTAAGTCTTCCTAGTTCCCCAATCACACTACATGGAATGGATTGGCCATTGTCTCATGCATATTAATAGACTATACTTTTTCTTTTTTTTTTTATGCGATTTTGCAAATATAATGCGGAATCCTGTGGGATGACTAAGCAAAAGCAGTACTAAGAAATGGGCAATAAATTTCACTAATCTCTGCTGCAAAGGAGTAGCAGAAATTGAGAGAGCGAGAATGTAAAAACACTTCTGATTGTATCCCACATATATTATAGAGAACATTTTTCTACAATATTTCTTCGAAACGCATGTACAAATTAAATCCAGGTTAACGAAGATTAAGTTAATGTCTATATAATAAAAGGGCATGACAAAAATGCATTATGCTAACTTGACATAAAGCTTTACCTAAAGGCAAAAACTGAACAGTTATCACCTTATAGGCGCTATTATTGCGCTACAGTATTGTGTGTTGCTGGACAGGTACATGCGAAGGGACATAGGTAAAAATATATCAACAATTACTTTTAAAAGCTAGAAACGCATTAATATTATATGATTTTATTGCAATGCTAGTGTTAAAGACATCTGTATGCAGTTGATCCTTTTCACAAATGTTTTAATACAGATGATCTCCCAGGAGACCTCAGTACAGAAAGGACATATCATACATAAAGTTCCTTCTGAGAAATTTGCCTCTGTCTGGGTATGCTGCAGGCCAAACCTAGCGGGCACCATCTGCTTTCAATACTATCCACACGCTTCACAGTCAAGAAACGTTTGAGGCCAGGTTTTTATCTGGTGAGCTAACAGAAGATGACAAGTCTAGCAGTTCATGATTTTTCCTCACATGATCGATTCATTGTGGCTGACCAGATCCATGCTAATGAGATGGTGCCACAACTCACAACAAAAACATTTTCTGAATACTTTCAAACTTCAGAGTCTAATGCTCCAAATAAACTCCTTGTTTAGTAATGATACCAGCAGATTATGCTTTCTCATGAGTTTGTATGACAAATTATTTTCAATATCTGCCTACCATGAGATGAGAATTATCATAAAATATCTCATTATCATAGGGGGTAATTCAGACCTGATTGCTAGGGTGCATTTTTTGCCTAGTCGCTGCCTACAGGGGGAGTGGGGATTCGCTGTGCAGGTGTGCGATCAGGTGTGCAGGAGAGTTGCACAAATAGTAGTTTGTGCAGTCTCTGTACAGCCCAGGACTTTCTCAGCCGCTGCGAAGATCAGTGCCGGAGCTGACTTCACGAATCCTCCCACAAAATGCCGGGTCCCTCCTGCGTTTTTCCGGATACTCCCTACAAACGGTCAGTTGCCATCCACAAACGCCCCCCTTCCTGTCAATCTTCTTGCGATCGCCGATGCGATCGTATTTTTCACACCATTCCATCGCTGCCAGCGCTGCGGACTGTCGTGCCTGCGAATTGCGGTGCATACGCATTCGCAGTTCAGACCTGATCACCTGCTGTGTGAAAACACAGCAGCGATCAGGTCTGAATTAGTCCCATAGTATCTTGTAGGATAAAAAATTCTGAGTTATTAGAAAATATACAAGTCTTAGTTTTACGCTCATTCTAAGAAATGTGTAATTCCAGAGTTATTAGGAATTATTATTGGGGCCTAATTCATGTGTGCATGCATATGCAATTTCAATTGTGATTTTCTAGGCTATGGAGCTGCTAATGGGCCTAATTCAGACCTGATCGCAGCAGCAAAATCTTACTCTAATGGGCAAAACCATGTGCACTGCAGGTGGGGCAGATATAACATGTGCAGAGAGAGTTAGATTTCAGTGGATTATATTGTTTCTGTGCAGGGTAAATACTGTCTGCTTTATTTTTACACTGCAATTTAGATTTCAGTTTGAACACACCCCACCCAAATCTAACTGTCACTGCACGTTACATCTGCCCCACCTGCAGTGCACATGGTTTTGTCCATTAGAGAAAAATGTTGCTGTTGTGAACAGGTCTGAATTAGGCCCAATGCTAGCAAGTGAAGCTGCTGCCCAAAAATGGAAAGAGTCGCCTACCGAAGCCATCACAAACTCATTCGCAGCTGCGTTCACATTTGCAGCCTAAATGTAAAAATGAGGAACATCAGGGTTGGCCTGTGGCTACGCAGACTGGACACAGCAGCAGTGATACAGGTGCCATGTTTTTGCTCATGCGGGCTCACATCTGACGGCAGATACATACCCCAAAAATGGGCATGACACACCTGTGTTTTCCCTATAACACCTCCAAATGTTAACATCCTCTCAATCACGTCTCCATTAAATCCTCATTGCGAGCGAGATCGCAGCAGTACCTTGATGCAAGCGCATTGTCTAGTGTGTACCCAGCTTTAGTATGGACTTTAAAATGTAAACATATTATATTTGTATCTTGTTTGATTTTCTTTCAACAAACTCCATGCAAATTTACATGTATGAACCGTGTACTGTGTTTTTGTTCATGTCCTTTGCAGGGGGATCAATCCGCATTTTATACCTACTGTATGCATGTCACAATCCTGACTGTAGGTTTTATATTTGGTGACTTACCCCTGCCATCTGTCCTGGATCCTGTGTCTTTTCACTCACGGAGTTAAACAGCTTGTCAGTTTTCCTGAGTTCTCTGCCTGAGAGGTAATAGTTAATTAGCTCCACCTGTGGTGATCTCCTGTGTGAGGCTGAATTCAGTAATCTGAAGTTCAGGCTTCAGTGTTCTCTCGGCCTGCTAGGCCTCGCTGCACTTCACAGCCTCCTCTAGAGTAGTCACATGACAGTGACTTCACCTGACCCAGAGTTGTCCAATCCTCTGCCAGCCTGAGACTCTCTACATCACCTAATCCTGCCCACCAATCATCAGGGACCAGGAAGTATAAATCAGGAGGCTGAGTTGGAATCTGGGCCAGTTCCTCATGTCACATACAGCCTTGTGTGAGTCTTATGCTGAGCTCCCTTAAGGTAACCTTTGTACCTAAGTTCCTGTGGGAACTCTGTTCCCTTGTTACCGTTTGGTTTACTTGTGTGTTGCCATTTGATTTCATCATTTTCCCTGAGTCTCAAAGTAAAGGCACAGCTGCAATGTTTCGTCTTAAAGGCACAGTACTGAATTCCGTGTTCTCCACTGAAAACCACAGAAGTCGTGTTTCAGTTTTACTACTGTTGTAGTTGGGATCTCCAGAGCTCAGTACCTCGTGCCTCAGTACCTCCGTGCTTCCAGCACCTCCGTGCCTCAGTACCTCCGTGCCTCAGTACCTCCGTGCCTCAGTACCTCCATGCTTCCAGCACCTCCGTGCCTCAGTACCTCCGTGCCTCAGTACCTCCGTGCCTCAGTACCTCCATGCTTCCAGCACCTCCGTGCCTCAGCATCTCCGTGCCTCAGTACCTCCGTTCTTCCAGCACCTCCGTGCCTCAGTACCTCCGTGCTTCCAGCACCTCCGTGCCTCAGTACCTCCGTGCTTCCAGCACCTCCGTGCCTCAGTACCTCCGTGCTTCCAGCACCTCCGTGCCTTAGTACCTCCGTGCTTCCAGCACCTCCGTGCCTCAGTACCTCCGTGCCTCAGCACCTCCGTGCCTTAGTACCTCCGTGCCTCCACGCATCCCAGTGCCTCTACGCACCTCAGTGTCCCCAAGCACCTCAGTGTCCCCAAGCACCTCAGTGTCCCCAAGCACCTCGGTGTCCCCAAGCACCTCGGTGTCCTCAAGCACCTCGGTGTCCTCAAGCACCTCAGTGTCCTCAAGCACCTCAGTGTCCTCAAGCACCTCAGTGTCCTCAAGCACCTCAGTGTCTCCAAGCACCTCAGTGTCTCCAAGTACCCCGTGCCCTTTAGCACAGTTGAACCTGGTATTCTTCACTGATTCATCAGCGCCTTTCCAGTTCTGTCTTTCAGGAGACCTTCAGCGCCCCCACGTGCTTCCTGTCTGCCGACCTAATCCTGTATGAGGAGAGCCTAGATTCGGCCATCTCTGCCGCGGTTCCTCTTCCCAGTCATCGGAAGAATACTCGAGTCCACAACATTTCCAAACCAGGTCAGTGGTAGTATTCACATAATCCTCCAGTCGCCCGCACAGACTTCACTACACCGGGTTCACAAAAACCTCAGCCATGACAGTAGGAACAGGCCACATGGACCCGGCCGAAAGTGTTTGTCTGACGCATGACCTCCTAAGCAATATTGCAGGACGCTTGGGAGGTCTGGAGTCGACTCAGCATCGATTGGCACAGTGTCTGCAGCGGAATTCGTCCTCCAGAGATTCTATGACCTTCTGCTCTAAGACTCCTGACCAACTGCAGATTTTCTACCAGATGTTACTACAGTTACAAGAACTTTTGCCTAGTATTCTCTCTGTGATGCCTGATCTCCTCAGGAATACTACCAACGTTGTTGATCCTGTTTTGTCCCATTCAGTTAATAGAGTCTCTTCCTCTGCGCAAGGGAAAGTTTTTCATCAGAGCTATCCACGGCCCAAGCTCTCTGAAGCTGAACGTCAGCGGCGTAAGGAGCTACATCTCTGTCTTTACTGTGGAAATTCTGGTCATTTTGTTAAAGACTGTATTCTTCGCAAGCCAGGTAATAGTGACAAATCTCAGTATCATAGTGCTCATGTCTACAAGTCATCCACAGTATCCGATCCATCTGCTGCTGACGGGGGTATCAAGAAGGCTACTCTTCTGGGAGAGACTCAAATTTATGACTGGGGTCCGGTGGTTAAAAGACCTTATCCCAAGTTGGGTGTCCAGAGAAGAATGTTCAAGCCATTTACAGTCACAGAGGAGTCCGTGTCCACAGCCCCAGGAGGGGCATCTTCAGAGCGTCCAGCCCCAGGAGGGGCGTCTTCAGAGCATCCAGCCCCAGGAGGGGCGTCTTCAGAGCGTCCAGCCCCAGGAGGGGCGTCTTCAGAGCGTCCAGCCCCAGTGAGGGGTTCAGAGCGCCCAGCCCCAGAGAGTCTACAGGGTGCTGCCCAGCCAGAGATTCTACAGAGTGCTGCCCAGCCAGAGATTCTACAGAGTGCTGCCCAGCCAGAGATTCTACAGAGTGCTGCCCAGCCAGAGATTCTACAGAGTGCTGCCCAGCCAGAGATTCTACAGAGTGCTGCCCAGCCAGAGATTCTACAGAGTGCTGCCCAGCCAGAGATTCTACAGAGTGCTGCCCAGCCAGAGAGTCTACAGAGTGCTGCCCAGCCAGAGAGTCTACAGAGTGCTGCCCAGCCAGAGAGTCTACAGAGTGCTGCCCAGCCAGAGAGTCTACAGAGTGCTGCCCAGCCAGAGAGTCTACAGAGTGCTGCCCAGCCAGAGAGTCTACAGAGTGCTGCCCAGCCAGAGAGTCTACAGAGTGCTGCCCAGCCCCGTGAAGAGGGGGCTCTTGCCTCAGCCCAGCCCCGTGAAGAGGGGGCTCTTGCCTCAGCCCAGCCCCGTGAAGAGGGGGCTCTTGCCTCAGCCCAGCCCCGTGAAGTGGGGGCTCTTGCCTCAGCCCAGCCCTGTGAAGAAAGGGCTCAGCCCGTCCCGGTTCCAGCCGGTCCAGCAATACTCCAGGCCCTGCCTTGTCAGTCCGTCCCGGTTCCAGCCGGTCCAGCAATACTCCAGGCCCAGCCTGGTCAGTCCGTCCCGGTTCCAGCCGGTCCAGCAATACTCCAGGCTCCGCCTGGTCAGTCCGTCCCGGTTCCAGCCGGTCCAGCAATACTCCAGGCCCAGCTTGGCCAGTCCGTTCCGGTTCCAGCCGGTCCATCAATACTCCAGGCTCCGCCTGGTCAGTCCGTCCCGGTTCCAGCCGGTCCAGCAATACTCCAGGACCAGCCTGGTCCGTCTCCTTTGGCTCCAGCCAATCCAAGTATCCTCGGATCCAATCCAGTCCTACTCGTCCAGCCAAAGCTTTCTTCAGTTTCATCCTCTAAGCTTTCGTCTGATGGTTTTCCACCTATTTACTTTGATGGAGATTTATTGCAATATGCCGCTCTGGTTGAACAATTTCTCTCTCGGATGGAGTCTGATCCTTCAGGTGCAGTAACTCTTTCCAACGTTACTCGATATCTGTTCCTGGCATTCAGAGGAAGAGCTTTGGAGTGGGCCAACATGCTCTTTGAGAGTAATGATCCTGTGTTCCATGACTTACAGACTTTCAGTAACGCTGTAGTTAAAGAATTTAGTCCTAAACCTTTGGAATCTGCATCAACGAAGGTCCTAAATTCTTCTGTATGAATTTCTCAAGTTCCTCTAAGATTCAAGATGGGTGTCCGGAGTCCACCCTTGAAGAGCGGGATACTGTCACAATCCTGACTGTAGGTTTTATATTTGGTGACTTACCCCTGCCATCTGTCCTGGATCCTGTGTCTTTTCACTCACGGAGTTAAACAGCTTGTCAGTTTTCCTGAGTTCTCTGCCTGAGAGGTAATAGTTAATTAGCTCCACCTGTGGTGATCTCCTGTGTGAGGCTGAATTCAGTAATCTGAAGTTCAGGCTTCAGTGTTCTCTCGGCCTGCTAGGCCTCGCTGCACTTCACAGCCTCCTCTAGAGTAGTCACATGACAGTGACTTCACCTGACCCCGAGTTGTCCAATCCTCTGCCAGCCTGAGACTCTCTACATCACCTAATCCTGCCCACCAATCATCAGGGACCAGGAAGTATAAATCAGGAGGCTGAGTTGGAATCTGGGCCAGTTCCTCATGTCACATACAGCCTTGTGTGAGTCTTATGCTGAGCTCCCTTAAGGTAACCTTTGTACCTAAGTTCCTGTGGGAACTCTGTTCCCTTGTTACCGTTTGGTTTACTTGTGTGTTGCCATTTGATTTCATCATTTTCCCTGAGTCTCAAAGTAAAGGCACAGCTGCAATGTTTCGTCTTAAAGGCACAGTACTGAATTCCGTGTTCTCCACTGAAAACCACAGAAGTCGTGTTTCAGTTTTACTACTGTTGTAGTTGGGATCTCCAGAGCTCAGTACCTCGTGCCTCAGTACCTCCGTGCTTCCAGCACCTCCGTGCCTCAGTACCTCCGTGCCTCAGTACCTCCATGCTTCCAGCACCTCCGTGCCTCAGTACCTCCGTGCCTCAGTACCTCCATGCTTCCAGCACCTCCGTGCCTCAGTACCTCCGTGCCTCAGCATCTCCGTGCCTCAGTACCTCCATTCTTCCAGCACCTCCGTGCCTCAGTACCTCCGTGCTTCCAGCACCTCCGTGCCTCAGTACCTCCGTGCTTCCAGCACCTCCGTGCCTCAGTACCTCCGTGCTTCCAGCACCTCCGTGCCTTAGTACCTCCGTGCTTCCAGCACCTCCGTGCCTCAGTACCTCCGTGCCTCAGCACCTCCGTGCCTTAGTACCTCCGTGCCTCCACGCATCCCAGTGCCTCTACGCACCTCAGTGTCCCCAAGCACCTCAGTGTCCCCAAGCACCTCAGTGTCCCCAAGCACCTCGGTGTCCTCAAGCACCTCGGTGTCCTCAAGCACCTCGGTGTCCTCAAGCACCTCAGTGTCCTCAAGCACCTCAGTGTCCTCAAGCACCTCAGTGTCCTCAAGCACCTCAGTGTCCTCAAGCACCTCAGTGTCTCCAAGCACCTCAGTGTCTCCAAGTACCCCGTGCCCTTTAGCACAGTTGAACCTGGTATTCTTCACTGATTCATCAGCGCCTTTCCAGTTCTGTCTTTCAGGAGACCTTCAGCGCCCCCACGTGCTTCCTGTCTGCCGACCTAATCCTGTATGAGGAGAGCCTAGATTCGGCCATCTCTGCCGCGGTTCCTCTTCCCAGTCATCGGAAGAATACTCGAGTCCACAACATTTCCAAACCAGGTCAGTGGTAGTATTCACATAATCCTCCAGTCGCCCGCACAGACTTCACTACACCGGGTTCACAAAAACCTCAGCCATGACAATGCAGAGTTGATGACAAATTGCATCTTACTCTGAATGAGGTCTACAACATGTAGCAACCATTTTAGAAGACATTTATGAAGGACAATTTAAATATGAGAGGGTGAAACAGTAGTATAAATATTCTAATGTTATAATCATTGTGGTCAATTTCTGATTATTCTACTGCATCTAATTTCCTCTGTTGATAACATAATTATTCATTTTAAAAGTGAAAGCAATGCTTGGCATCTTCAGGAGGTTTTCTGTCACACACGTAGAAGAATGCAACATGTCACAGCCTTGTTAGCATATATTAGTTGATAAGTTTTCCATCCCATGGAGTAAAACCACTAAAAGGTGACCGTCTACATCTGTGCCTTGCTAAACTAATGTGCTGGGTTGATGATTTTGGCGTTCTTCCAAGCCAGCAGGAATGACGTCCTCCAGAATGTTAGTAGATGGCCTTCCAAACAACCTGTCTTCTATGGCCCCAACTGCACCTGACACGACAACTGTTTGGACAGCGACGATCACTGGTGATACTGTCAAAGCCCTCTACGGGTAAACTATGTAGCTTAGTCTCATCCTCATTCTACCATGGTCATTCGAGACCTCTGATATGCTATTACGATCCTAAACATTTGCTTCAACTCATTGGGACTTCAGATACTGAATCCATCATCAAACTCATGCATAAATGTATTTTCAAATCAGGATAAAATACTTCTACCCTCTCGGTTTCATATGAACCATTCAAGACTTAAACACATCTCTGACTAAATAGGAAGTTATTTCTACCCAACCGATTTAAATTGTATTCTACTAATGGTTCAGTGGTAAACACTTTTTTTCCAGCTCATTTTTAAATATGGATAATTTGACAAAAAATGGGTTTTTAATCCTTTCACTTATGTTATAAAAAAGATATGCTTTTTTTGTTCCACATATTTTACTCCTGCACAAATGGAGCTTTTAAAACCATCTAATATGATACAACAATTATAAATCACTTTATTTTTGTTAATGTTAGCTTTTTTATTATATTATTCCTATTATTTTTTTATGTTTAAGTTACTTTTTTTCTTTCTCATGTTTTTTTTTTTAGGGCAAACAACTATCTGAGTTGCTCTCATATGTATGACAGGGAATTAGTGAGAATTTATTTCTTGTTGCCACTACATACTGAAGCAATAAGAAATTATTTACCCAAGATATTTATGAAGATTTTCTTGCAGGGACACAGGTTTCATCCTGGTGAAGTCTAATAAGTGATAACTTTACTTCCGAGTTCAGACCTGGCAGAGCTTAAGCACATGGCAGTGAATATTCAAGTAGTAATTGCCAGAGTGAGATCCAAAGGATCAAAAGATGGCGTTAGCTACCGGAAGCCACATTCCAAAAATCTAATATTTTCGGGGAGTGATACATTTGTCCATATCACAGTCCCCATTGAAACCTATGGGGATTGCATTTGTGAATGACAATAGAGGGACCATAGAAGATATTACTGACACCTGCTACGATATCGTCTTAGTACAATAAAGGGTCTTTGAATGCACAAAAAAGTACATCATTCACTTAAAGAGAAAGATAATCTATTGCAGACAGCATATATTATCAGTGTTGCACAATTTAAATCAAATGATTAAATCAACGATTTTAATCAAATGATTAAATCATGATTAAAATCAAAACGTTAAAAAACGACAACTTTTGCTTAGAAAGAGATAGATGTGTAGGTGGGGGCAGTCCTTTTTTTAAGCTCAGTTGGGGAGAATAATGGATGGTGTATAGGAGATTCTGTCAAGTATATACTACCAAGTGACGTACGCTGGAATACTATGGCAGACTGTTTGGAGTCCTTACTGAAAAACTGTCCCATTCTTGTTAGAGTATGTGATGAAAACAAAGATGATATCCCACAAGACATTATTAATAAAGTTAATAACTTTGGTATTAAGCAGAGTGCTGAAGATTATTTGGCTCGACTGAATCCTGAAGCTTGTAGCCCTGGATGGTGAACAAAGAAGCAACTGCACAATCAGTGAGGTCGTACAAGTATGGCAGAAGCTGTTAGATGATCTTGAAGAGACTGGACACCACATCATTGTAATAAAGATGGCAAGAGCTAAAATTGCACTCACAGATGCCCACTTCCTGGCTAACCTACGTGATCCTAGGTATAGGGGGGAAAAAGCTTAGTCCTTCTGAAATTGAGACTGCTACAGAGTTTGCTCATGTCAATAATCATCAAATTAGGCTGGTCATCATCAACTTTCATGCATCCATGAAACCATTTGCACCATACATGTTTGAAGTGGACACTTTATGCCAAGTATCTCCTCTAGCCTGGTGGATGTCCTATGCAGCTCAACTTCAGTTAGACACTTCTGTAGTAAATCTTCTGAAGCAGATGTTCACAGCAGTTTCATCAAGTGCAGGAATTGAAAGGATTTTTTCAACGTACAGTTTTGTACAATCCAAAACACGGAACAGATTGGGAAATGAAAAAGCAGCTAAGCTGGTTGCATGCTACAGAGCCTTTTCTGTTGAGGACAAATGTGAGGACATGGACAAAGACATGTATATGTTTGACTCAGACTCAAACAACTGATTGAGTGAAAATCAGAGCCTAATTATACATCTTGATACAACTGTTTAGTGTGTATTTATTTTATTACTGTGTTCATTTTGTTACTGTTCTCACTTCAAAAATTGTTCATGTATTACTAAAACAAGGTGTAAACATCTAAAATTAAACAGTTTACTATGCAACCCTGTATATTATAGGGCAATTATGTTGTGCAAGAGACCCACATCATGAAATAGGTTCCTGGATGATAGATCGACAATGTCAAGACAGACAGTCGTTAGATTGACACCATATGGTCAAAATTCATTAGGTCAATAGGTACAAAAGGTCTACAGGTAAAAAAGTCCATCAGATTGAAAAGGTTGACATGAAAATAGTCAATACAAATGGTCGACACATTTTTATTTTAGTTTTTTTAGATTTTGTACCAAATGTAGGATTTGCTTCATTACTATTCACGTGAAAATCTATTGTGAATAATAACCTTTGGTGAGCAAGCGTAGCGAGCGAAGCATGGCTAGCAAAATGAAATGCAAGGGTACAAGTTTCTACTGATAGTGATCAGATAACAGGTAAGATACTACATTTGGGATAAATTAACCTCCAAAAATGTGTCAACCATTTGTGTGTCGACCATTTCCATGACGACTTTTTTAACCTGTCGACCTTAAGCACTGTTGGCCTGTTTCTACCTGTAGACCTTTTGTACTTGTCTACCAAATGCATGTTCATCATATGGTGTCAACCTAATGACTGTTGATCTATTAATCCACACCCATGGAATAAACCAGTATGCGATAGATCCATATTATTTAGATTTAGTAGATCTTCACATAAAATGAAAACCAATAAAAAGAATAATAAAACATATATCTTTATTAGAATTGCATCCAGTGCTCATATATATATATTACTGATGATAAACTCTTATTCATTTACAAGGCAGCTATTAATCTCACACAAATCTGAACTCTCAGCTTCTTTAAGGAAAATTTATGTAAAACAACCAAATCTGCATCACAGCTATCCTGAAAACCAGTAGGGTGTTATAGATGTGAAAGGAGAACCCATCTGACATACAAATTAATCTCACATGCAATGAATTTAGATCAAATGTCACCGAGAACACATTTATCAACTGCTCGACAGGCAATACAGTATATTTTCTTTAATATAAGTGCAATTTCCAAACTGTAGGAGATTACACATCCTTTTTAGAACAAGCTACCATGAACAAAGGAGGAATAATTGTAACCGAATTCAATCACACAGTAGTTGTAGAAATTTTCACCAGTGTCATCAAACAAGGGGGCCTATTTGCGGCTGTGTTTGGGGGGGTTTCCCGCAAATATTAAGTATTCCCCAGATGTACTATGGAGGAATCACAGCAAAATAAATACCTCCTATATTTGCATCGGTCCCTTCATTCCCGTGCACAAATGCAGCCCTCATATGTTTCAATGGGGGCTGCAGTGCATCTCCAGATGGTGTTACCCTATAGTAACTTACAGTATATACTACTTTTTCATAAAAGCTACCGGGTGAGGCTGCCGCACATGCATAATCAATAGACTGCACATGTGCAGAACACGATATATAAGTGGAACGATTGGTTTTGCGATAATTTCACTTCTTTTCACATCACAATGACAAGATCCTTTAGGAGCCCCTGTTTCTGCATGTGACTGTTAATACATTCCCGTGAATGTTAATTTCTTTAAACCACCCATGACTTTATTCCGACGAACTTAACATTTATAACTAGCTAGCTTATCACTAAGAAATAAAGACACGGACACCAACTGCTAGATTTAAAAGGTCAAACAGATATTTATTGTTTGGTGACCTGTCGTTTAAACTAAGAATATTGGAGGATGGCAAGAAAAAGGCGCTACCAACTCACCAGCACCAGTCAACTATAATAAACCATAAAATAGGAGGGGCCTCACAACCGCCTCCTTAACATAACCCGCACTGCGCAGGCTCACCCCCCTTACTTTAGCAGAGCCGTGGACGAACCCGCACGGGAACATCCGTAGTCCACCCGCAAGGGGAGGGCATACTCGCTGTTCAATCAAAAGGGGGTGCCCCACAGTGACCACTTATGTAACTATTTGACCGCTGGCTGGTAGCGACTTTCCGCCACAACAAGGATTTTAACAAAAAACCGCAGACCGCCATCCAACCAACAACAGGAGAAGAGATTCAACCAGATAGCACTCTAAAAATACTTTCCAAGAATACACCAATACCCGCAGGGGAAAGGTGAACACCGTCTTCCCTATAAAACTGCACATTGTGCAGCACCAAAAGCGGATGCCTAACCACTAAACCTCCTATCGCCCGCACGTATACTGACACCGCGGAATTAACTTTCTTCCTCGCTTTCTCGATAGCAGAAAAGCGAACGGCACCCCGCCAATGGAAACGGGGCACCATGTCAGACCACACAACTATCACCCGGGGCCAGGATGCCCGCAAGGCCACTAAATCCGCTTTGATACTCAAGATGAGATCAATGCCTTTGACCCGCCCCATATCATTCCCCCCGAGGTGAATGACAACCCAGCCGGGCCGCCCCCACCTCCGTTCATGGCGAAACAGCAAGCGAAGTAAACCCATCCAACGCAAACCTCTAACTCCTAACCATCTAACTACCTTGTCCCCAAATAATTCGCCCGTTCGTCCTGCCATTGGATGCCTCTCCGCCCAAAAAATAAAGGAATGGCCAATGAGCCAAATCTGATCCGAGATGTCCAAAGTAGCTGCAAAAGAAAATTCCTTACCGTCAGACACTATACAAATAGAAACAAATAACTTAAACATGCAATTAAGAACCCGAGTGAAGGAGAAAACTAAAAAAACCTCCCGTGAACCGTGTGTGATGCCAATTGTAATTCGGTCCCCATCGGAGGAAAATTTAAAAATTCACTTCACACCCTCCATTTCTGAATGCTAGCCGTTCAAAAACCGACGAGTAAAACACGTTTCCGGGTTCGCGCAACAGGCGCAATAACAACAATACTTAACATATTCCTTAGACAAGGCGCAAGCCTAGCCAACTGATACCGGGTCGCCATACCCCAAACGGTATCCTGCCCGCAGAGGCAAGTCCCACTCACCGGGGAGGGCCTTAGTCAACGATTCTCCACAGGAAGGGCGGCACCAATAGACCCCCCATCGCCGCATCAGGCACCAGCTCCCTAAACTTATCAAACTCAAAACGCGACAGTGCGTCAGCAATTCTATTGTCAACCCCTGGGACATGCGCAGCCGTGAAATGAATGTTATGCCTCAAGCACTTGAGCACAAGATAACGCAACAAGCGCAGAGCCTCAGGAGAGGACGAGCGCTGGTTATTAACGGCGTGCACGACGCCCAGATTGTCGCAGCGAAATACAATACTCCGATCCGACAAGCTGGGTGCCCATAGCTCGACCGCCACTATCAAGGGGAATAACTCTAGAAGGAGCAAGTTCCTTGTAAAACCTCGGGTCACCCATGCTGCGGGCCAAGGCGCAGCGCACCACTCTGTTCTGAAAAAAGCCCCAAAGCCCGAACCCCCAGCGGCATCGGTAAAAAGTTGTAACGCGGCGTTGGAACAGCGCTTCGCTGGCCACAACACCTCCCGGTTAAAAGAAACCAAAAAAGTGGACCAGGTTCTCAAGTCCTCCCTGACCTCGCGCGAAATGTAAACAGTATGGTGAGGTTTTCGCACCCCCGCCATGGATCTCTCAAGCTTACGGCAGAAAACCCGGCCCATGGGTATGATCCTGCACACAAAATTAAAAGACCCGAGCAATGACTGAACCCGTTGTAGTCTGACCCTGCGCGTGAGGAGGCACTGCTCTATGAGACCCAGCAACTTGAGCACCTTATCGGCCGGAAGCCGGCAGCAACCGGCTTCCGAATCGATTTCAATGCCCAAATAACTGAGGCACGTCGTGGGCCCCTTGGTCTTATCCGAGGCCACGGGCACGCCCAGGCGACCGAACAAACTCTGGGCTAAACCCAGTACATCCCCGCAAACAGACCCCTCCCTTGGACCCACAAAGAGTAAATCGTCTAGGTAGTGGGCAACCCCCGGGTGGCCGGAGGCTGACACTACGCACCAATGTAAAAACGAACTGAATTTCTCAAAGTAGGCACAAGAAATGGAACACCCCATAGGCAAGCACCTGTCTACATAATACCCACCCCCTAACCTGAAACCAAGGAAACGCAGGGAGTCGGGGTGGATGGGCAGGAGGCGGAAAGCGGACTCAATGTTCAGCTTGGCCATGAGGGCGCCGGGACCCGCCCTTTGGACTAACCGCAGAGCCTCATCAAACGATTGATATCGCACGCTGCAAGCTTCCTCCGGGATGGCGTCGTTGACCGAGCCGCCACGGGGGTGTGACAAATGCTGAATGAGGCGGAATTGACCCTGGGTTTTCTTGGGGACCACCCCTAACGGTGAAACGCACAGCCGGGGCAGTGGTGGGGACGGGAAAGGGCCGCACATGCGCCCCAAATCGATTTCCGCCTGGACCTTACGGGCGACCACGGAGGGGAAATCGCGTGCAGATTTTAAATTGCGCCTGGAGACCACGAGGACCGAATCCGGGATGGGAAGCCTGAAACCGCTACGAAAACCTTCCAACAAAAACAATCCCGAAGTGACGTCGGGGTAACTGCCCAACCATTCGGGGATGTTGATGGGGGAAAACGCCTTACTTTCCACTTCCGGGCACCTCGGCAGCATCAGAAGGCCTGGACCCGGAAGAGGACTGGCAATCTTTGGACGGGTGACCCCCGCCGCACACCTTGCAGGAGTGGCGAAAACGGCAGTTAGCCCCCCGGGAACACTTGCCCTCGTTGAAAGCAAAGCATTTCCCTTTATTCCCCATAGGCGGGCTCGGCCGGACACTTAAACCCGGCTTGCCGCCCTGGGCTTCATAAAGGGGCTTATTCTGATGAGTGACCTCTAACCAAACTTCCACGTCCTTGAACCCCAAGGGTAGTGTCGGGTTACCGTCTTGGTTACGACGGAATTTCTCATCGTAATCCTGCCACGCGTAACCCTTGGAGGTCAAGTACATTTCGTGTACCAGGTACAAATACTTGACCGTGTTGTGATATTCCGTAGGCCTCGTCTCAGCGTAGCACGCTGTGAACACTAAAAACCCCCGGAGCCACTGGTGGAAATTGCGAAATGCATTCTCGCCAATGCCCCCGACCTTCTTGGCCTTATCGAACGCCTTGCGCATGTCATCCGTAAGGGTGAACATGTCGACGTATTTACCCTTCTTGATCTTTTCCCTCATCCGTTTACGTAACCCCCTGGTGACCGCAGTGTTTGCGCAGTGTACCATTTCCGTAAAACGCGGAGGGTCCTGTGTGACTGTCGTAACTGCGCCTTTGGTCTTCCTATCTTTCTTGTGCAAACGATGCGCAATGAGCCTGGCTAATTTACGCGGGCGCCTGGGGGACCCGGAAGACCTAGTATCTGAAGAGGAGCTGGAAGAAGAACTATCAGAAGAAGGATTAACCGTCTCACCCGTTCCAGAAGGACCGCCCGCTTCTTCTGCCGCGGTGGCGGGGCCGGATGGAACCTCTTCAGGGACCCGAGGTCCCCCCGCTCCCACTTGCTCCGCCTGCTTCTCGGCTCCTGGCTGTGCTTCGCCGGATGTTGCTGCTGCTGTGGCTCCCGACGATCCACCCGGGGGAGAGACCCCCCTCAACACACCTGCACCTGATGGGGAAACAGAAGGGGGGGGGGAGGGGAGGCACAAAAGCGGCCGCCTCCGGCGGGGGAACCGGAGGTAGCGGAGGGGGGGAAACAGCAAGAGGGGGCCGTGAACCGAGGGCGGGCATGCCCACTGACGAAGCGCCAGCCAGTTCGACGGCCGCGCCGGAAGCTGGAGGCCATGTGGCCGGGGAGGTAAAACCGGCGTGCCAATTGGGCGGAGCCTGAGAAAATGGCGCCGCCCAGTAAGGCATCTGCGCGAGGGCCCCGGGGGTAAAGCCGCCGGCGTAGGAACCCCCCCATGGAGCAAACCCCGGACCAATCGGCGTGGGCCATGAGGTCACTGATCCCTGCGCTTGCGTTAATGCTGCTGGCAAATAAGGGGACGAAAAGGGGGCCTGACCCCCTCCCAAATCGGGTGCCGCCCCGGAAGTCATGACCGGGATTTGCAGTGCCCCCGACCAGGCCACCGACACGGAAGCCGCCGGTAGGAAACCCGCGGGCGGACCTTGATATGTGCCGCCTTGGTACGCTAATGACGCGGCCACGGAAGTGTGTCCCGGCCCCATCCGCTGCACCAGGAGCTGGCCAGCAGACGGCGTCGGTCCACTTGGCCACGGGCCACTCACCGGCGGCAGAAGGATCTGGGATACCGGGAGCGCCCCCGGGTAAATCCCAGATGCCTGCCCGCCGACACCCGACACCCCACCGCCCCTAACCGGATTGGACACTTTGGGAACCGCGGGGGCAAACATGGATTGCGACTGTGCCACTGAAGGCCCCGCCCCCCGAACTGTCCCTGCGAGAGATGGCAGGGATACTATGTCCTGCACAAGCCAGGCACCCGCAGGGGAGCTGGCTGGTGATAGACCCATCACCCCATTCCCCTGTGCGCCGCCGCAGGACCCGTCCGATGGGTCACCTGACCCGCCAACTGGGGCCGTGGGGAAGAGAACGCGACTTCCCATGGAGGCCGGGGCCCGGGCGCACGCGGCTCTACCGCTGCGCCGGGCTCCCAGAGCGGCCGTCACGGGAGAGACACCGCCGCCCGAGGAGAGCAGGACACTGTCTCCGACGGGCGGCGAAGCGGAGAGGGGGACCGCGCGCACCCGCGGCCGGCGATAGCACGCTGCTGCGAGCGGTCGGGAGGCCTCAGCCAGGCGGCGGGGGGGGGGGGGGCGCTGATCTCTTGGGACGGGGCATGCTGCTGCAGAAAAATGCAATGACACCTAAAGCGCACACTGACAGTAGTATAAAGAGAGGGAGCAGTAATATATGCAGTATCCAAAGGAGGGGGAATAACTTGACAAAATGCTGACAGTATGTCCTTACCCTGATCCAAGAAAAAACTGGCAAGAGGAAGATGGCTGCCAAAACCCAGTACTATATACCCCTGTGTATACTCCTCCTACATATCCCTAATAGGCACCCATCTGTCACCTGACCACAACTGTCAATCACTAAGGCTAGCCCTGCCTATCCTCAACACATGTCAGAAAAATTCAGGGTGTTTATGTGGCTTCGAGCCTATGCGGATCTCTGCCTGCTAAAACATTTATACATTTTCTTAAGAAGTTGTAATTATCGGGTCTAAAACTTGTTAATTAGTAAATATACCCCTAATCCACAGTATGTTAAGGGTACTGGCAAGTTTCTGGAGAACTGGTAAAAATGCTGACAACTTACGGCCATCTTTATCAATTGAATACCCCCTTTTGTACATACACAGTTAAATCAGAAAAAGAAACCTTTGTCTAGATCAAAAAAACTATTCCCCTATTGTATCTGCAGCTCACAATTTCTTTTGCTAGAGCAGTTACGTTGCATTTCAGTCAATCTGGGAGACACCGTAGCACAAGATCAAACTGCAAATAGAAATGTCCTCCATTCAGAACAACATAAGAAAAATGTCATTTCTTAACTAAAAAGGAGCATAATTTATTGTACTATAATACACTGAATTATTATTGTTTATTTTATATAGTATCACCCATTAAACAGGGATGCACAGAGAATATTCATCATTCACATCAGTCCTTGACCTTGGTGCTTACAATCTAAATTCCCTACACACACCCACTAGGGTACATTTAGTCTGCAACCAATGAACCTGCCAGAAAGACTCCATATAATAAAGATCCACAGTAGGAGAAACATGCACAAATCACTCGGAAATGGCGGCCATATTCCGAGTGATTTGTACCCGCACAGCAGGGCTACCGTTGAGAGACTCTGGAGGGGTAAGTCTATTATATGGGCATGGTGTGAGGCCCCCTGGACCCAGGGGCCCATGTGCAACGCACACACTGCACCCATTATAGCAACGGATATGGGTACATTGTATTTAAGCATCCAACCACTATCACATTTATTAAATGCTAAATTATTTAGTTATTTAAACCAGAAACAAAAAAATTGCTTATGGCAGAATGTATCATGCATCACATTTTATACCGCCACTTACCGCATGCATATTGGTGTTCAGTGATGCCGTATGCATGTAGATTTACAAATATAGATGCAAAGGACAGCTCTTTCATAAGAGCTGTCTTTTTTTGGTGTGAGGACTTTCGGGTTTATGATCCAGGAGTTATTCTGAAGATGTGCGGCCATTGGCCATCAAATGTGCGAGCCGCGAGGGACACTGGGAGGAATCGTAATAGAATAATGTCATGGAATTATGTGAAAAAAAGCTCATAGGCTTCTATAGACAACGCAATCTATACCCAATGTTACCTTTCGGGTATAGCTCCAAAAGTTTGGACCATATTTTGCCATTAGTACATCCAGCCCTTCAGCATAATCTAAACTCAAACGGCTGAGAAAGCGCCACTGTCAGTGTAATGACAGGCAGTCATATAGGGAAAATGACGTAAAACTGCATGGCCACATATATGTACAAAATGTATTCTACTGTATGTATGAGTAGTACAAATGTATGAAAGATGTGCCACACCAACTCATGCAGAATTCACTCTCCATCACCCCCTATATTGAAGAAGTTATGGGAACTATGAAAGGCTCTTCATGTTAAATCAATATTTTAGTTGTAGTTGTCCTTTAGTTTTACCAAACCAAATATTTCTGTCATACATTGTGTACATGAGAGAGCACAGTGTTATACAACAGCATAACATTGCAGTATTAATTGTATTCATAGGTACTATAACTAGGTCAGAGTAACAGGTACCATCTCCCGGGCTAGATGGCAGAGCGCAGCAGCTCAGAGATCACACAAGTCCGTTGCTTTGGTGCAACTTGCTTTTACCAATTTAATTGTGTAGCAAAACATCAAAAACAAAATACATTGCCGACTGGTTTTCAATAGCACGTTTCTCTCTCAAAGAGATTCCAGTCTCTCCTCTTTCCTCCTTCTCCAGGCAATAAGAGAGAGCAATGATCAGGCCAGAGGTTCCCAAACGCGGTCCTCAAGGCACCCCAACAGTCCAGGATTTCGGTATATCCATGGCTCAGCACAGATATTAATTAAAATTGACTAAGGTGCTAATTAAGTCACCTGTGGCCAAGCATGGATACATTTAAAACCTGGAACGTTGGGGTGCCTTGAGGACTGCGTTTGGGAACCTTTGGATCAGGCTGACAGCCATTTTGGCACACCCATACAGCTGAAAACCCCAATTAGCCTTCTGTGAGGCTAAAAGCTCAAAGACCTGAACTGGGCCTAAATGAATGGAGACTCACCTTCACTTCTCACATCCAATCCCAGGAACCCTTATCCGGTTCTAACCAAAAGCTCTCAGCAAAACCAACACAATATTCCTAGGGTTTTAAAACAGATAGGCAAGAAACATGGGGCAAATATACCTGCCTTCCACCACTACCAGTGATCTTGTCACAGTACCGTACGTAGAAAATTTTACTGAATATCTGTCAAGCATTCCTCCAATGCTACATTATACAGTATAGTATACTGCATCAAATGCATTTTGTTATGCTACTTTGCTCAATAGAGAAAAATCATTTCACTTTTTATCTTGCTAAAAGGTTTGTAGTCTAAAAAAGCCTTTTATCCACTCATGTGCGATTTACAAATGAATGATAATGCAGATAAAGCTGCATGTTTTCCTCAGTCTAGCTTGTCATGTACCTTCCATTTATTCATTCTGACAATGAGGTGTAGAGCAATCTACTCATTAAAGGCAATGTTCTAATGGTTTTCTTTCAGTGCTGTATGTGTCTTTGGATTGCTGAAAGCAGCCTCTTATGGTGTCTGTTACGAAATATGTTATATTTGTTTTCAATTACCTTCATTTGTTCCATATTAGTTATAATAAAGTAGATTTAAAGAAGCAAGCATTGATCAACTATGAACAAACGAGCAAAGAAGCCAAAAGCCCACTTAGATAAAATACTGTCCATTAGTCCATTATTTCAATATTTTAAAATAAATACATTAAAGGTATATTATAATATTAGTATTTTAGACCTGTCATTTGCTGGGTTGCAGGGACGTGCGGTGAGGTAAATGGCCCAGGAGGCACTGGCTAGTATCAGTGCCAGATTTACACACTATATATGAGCCAAAGGGAACATCTGGGCATTATACACAGGTGCAGCAGTATCTCATGCTGGAAATTTGGTGAGTATTGATTAGTGATGTGCGGGAAAGGTAGGCAGGGGAGGCACTGCATCACCTGTCACAGACTTTTACTCCAGAGTTTTGACTATAAAAATTATTTGAATAATACAAAGAAGATATTTCTAATATATTATTTGTATTTTTCATATACTTTATATAATTAAACCTCTGGCATATATATTAGTATGATAGGAAAGGCTCTGCCTCAGCACACCGCACGTCACTGGTTGCTAGCTATTGTGACTGGTCTTTCAGGAGCCTCTCCCCTCCACAGTCCTCCCTCTCTCTCTCTCTCTGGGAGGAGCACTTTAGCATATGCAGCAATGGTTTCTTTTTGATAGGCACAGTATTTTGATACAATAATTGAAGATGGCTGTGTGATGGTGTGCATCCACAATTATTACTGTATATAGATAATGGAAAACACTGATATTCTTAAAGGGTTTGAAATTTATTTTAACTGTGGAAGACTTGTAAGAGTCACTGGACTAGTCCTGTGTTGAACTGGATCAGCCCTGGTGGATTCTAATGTGTAAGGATGCACTTCCCACCCATTCTAGTACAGGACCATACCGTGCACTGCAAATACTGAGATGCCTGGTTCACTACTCTCTGTAGTGCTCTCTTTTATTTTATTTATTATTAACAGTTTCTTATATAGCGCAGCAAATTCCATTGTGCTTTACAATTGGAAATAACAATGATATAACAAAACTGGGTAATAATAAACAGTCATAGAGGTAGGAAGGCCCTGCTTGCAAGCTTACAATCTATAGGGAAATAGACATAGGTTGCATAAGGATAGGTGCTATCTATTGCATAGTTGTCCACCAGATTGCAAAGGTTCTTGATGGGCTGTATGATATGGTCACACAGCAATGATGAACCGGGGTCAGGAGAAAGGGAAAGTGCGGAATGAGAAGACATGTGAGGATATGTGTGGAATGTGCAGAGTGGGTGAAATTTGATAGGAAAGTTTATGATAGTTATGTGGGTGGTTCTGAAATTTGATACGCTTGCCTGAAGAGGTGAGTTTTCAGGGAACGCTTGAAGGTTTGGAGACTAGAGGAGAGTCTTATTGTGCATGGTAGGGCATTCCACAGATTGGGTGCAGCCCGAAGAAAGTCCTGCAAACATGAGTGGAAGCAAGTAATGAGTGTGGATAACAAACGCAGATCTTGTGAAGAGCGGAGAGGTCGGGTTGGGAGATATTTTGAGATAAGCGAAGTGATGTATGTTGGTGTAATTTGGTTAATGGCCTTGTGTGTGAGTAAAAGTATTTTATATTGAATACGGTAGAATACAGGTAACCAAAGGAGGGACTGACAGAGTCTGACAGAGTGGATCTGCAGACGATGAATGTCTAACAGGGAAGACTAGCCTTGCAACTGCATTCAGAATGGATTGTAGTGGTGAGAGTCTCGTTTTGGGAAGACCAGTTAGGAGACTATTGCAATAATCAATGCGGGAGATAATGAGAGTATGGATTAGAGTTTTAGCAGTGTCTTGCGTAAGGTATGGTCTCTTAATCCTTGTGCATGCCAACTAATGATATTACGCTGTGAATGGTAAGGATCCAGTAGGAGCCATGCAAAAGAAGAAAAAGCTGAGCGCAGAAGACGAACAGAGGCAGGAGGGAAGTCAAATAAAACAGGGGGTGTAGTCAGGTGTTGAAAGCATGAGGCAACCAATGGTGTTATCAACAATGATCCTCCTTAGAAGGTGCCAGTTCATAATAAACTCAAGTCTTAATGAAAATATCAGTATTATTAATATTCACGGCAGCTGTCAAATAGAGTTTATTATTTTCAAAATCATATTTTACATTCCCCACACCAATGTCTATTTTGTACAATAAGCAGGTGGGGAAAAAGCTAAATATATAAAAAGAAACTGTTTGATATATGTTTACTTTGTCATATCCCTGACAGTGTACAGAGAAATAATCCTGCCATGTACTTTCTCACTCAGCAGACAATATACCTTATTTCAAACATTTAGAACTGTGCATGTTTTATGAAGGATTTACAGGGTAAATACACGTTTTTTATGGTGGGAGCTATACTGTACATTCAGTTTTCTACAAAGCGTTTACATTCTTTCTATATGTATAGTCTACAATTTTGCATTTGGAGGAGTGAAATGAACATTTTCGCAGAATGCCACATGCACTATATTTGACCAACTGAGGTGCTTATAGTGTTATTGTGGGTAAGAAAGAATGAGCAATATAAAGTGAAAGCAAGGAAGGAAGTATGAATAAATGTTTTATGGAACATCACGCGCAAGGCTATTAAAATGTATGTCTTTACATTTGTATTTGACTAAACAGATTTTAGGATTTAATAAGGAGATTCCTTTTTTGCAGAGGGATCACTAGGGCGGTGCAGACCGCACCCGGGTGTCACCCTTGGAGGTGGTGACACTGATATGCTCTGATATGCCGGCTCCTCAGTTTAGTAAAAGCCGCGTGCTGTACGGTGACATTATAATGCAGTGCCCTTCCCCAGTCATTGAGGAGGAACCAATAGTGCAGGCAAAGTCTCCGGGGCAGCCCAGCATCTGCAGGAATGCTGGACATGCCCCCCCTAGGGGGGAAGGGGGGGAGGGGGGAGGGGGGAATGCTGTGAGGCCACGTCCCTTCCCACGAGGTCACAATCCATTATGCATACCTCCCAACTGTCCCAATTTTTGCGGGACAATCTCATTTTTGGGACTGTCCCACCTGTGGGCTGCAGTCTCCCGTGGAGGGGGGGGGGGGTTGGGAGGCTCCTGTCACTGCTGCTCTGAGAGAGCTGGGCATGCCCCGTCAGTGACAAAAACGGGGGCGTGGTTCGCAATCGCGGGATCTCCGCACAGCTATGCCCCCTTTCCATAGGCCACGTCCCCTTTTTGGGCATGCGCGCGCACAGATTTCCCGCTCCATGGATCTGTAATGTTGGGAGGTATGCATTATGGTCATGCAAATTTGCACCATCAAGATGTATTTAAAACTGACTCATTAGTGCATATGCCACTTTAAGAATAAATTAAATCATTTTTCAAATTATTACACAGAAAGCATACAGCTGTGATGAATATATAAACCTATGCCAAATATATGGTCTTGAGAGGTAGCAAAGGTGTATCTATAATGGGTGCATGGTGTGTGGGTGCACATGGGCCCCTGGGTCCAAGGGGGCCCACACTACACTCCTTGCACCCATATTATACCCCTCTGGAGCCCCAATGCAGCAGATAGCGCTGCAGACATAACTAAGAAAATGTCCGGTACGATTTTGCGCATACACAACAGAGATGTCCCCGGGAAGAAGGCCCGGGCACCATGTTTCCAGAGACCTGCGCATGCACAGTAGACACTAGCTTTATTCCAGAGTGTACTGCACATGTGCAGGTCTTTGGAAACTCGCTGCTAAAGGGGAGGGGGACCGCACGGAACCTGCACATGAGCCCTCTCCATTCTTAAATAGGCCCTTACTAAAGGGATGTATCCAGGAATAACTGTTGTGTTGTCATGACTTACTATAAAATAACTAACAAATATTAATGCTAATTGTAAGGAAATGTATGTGATATGAATGTGTAATACTAGTTTTTTGGGAAAAAGTGCTGTCATTTTGCTCCATCAAGGCTTTGAATCTTACTAGAAACACCACACGCTGTTGAGAGATTGTCCACACAGACCTTACTAAAAGAAAACTTTCATTATGTAACTTAAAACTCCTCTGCTGAATGTCTGTCTCCACACAGCTTTTTGCTGTCAGTCATCGTATCAGTTTAATTCGTGCTCCTTCTATTATGTCACTGGTATTAAAAGTGCAAACAGCAGTTGCAATACTGATACTTGTACCACTTGACTGTTAACTTCCCTTCTGTTCCCATCTGATTTCCCTTCACAAGTGTCTTGTGTGGTACACTTGATACCTCAGCCAGTTGTTTGTTCAGTCATGTAGTTTATGCCTCCTGTCCATATTTACTATTGCGGCACTGACACAAGTTATAGTAAGCCCTGCCTTCTTTGATGCTGCCGATACCATAAATACCATGGAAGCTTTCAAGGCCACCCAATTTGTCCTGTTTGTTTACTTATTTGTGAAAGTCACATTTCTCTGGAAATTCTTCGCCGTTATATTCTCACGCTTGTTATATAGCTTCCTCTTCTCAAATTTCATTTAAATATAAACATTAACATTAGGAAACGCCCTTAGTAAATGGAGGTGTTTTATGAGACCTAAGCTATTTTATAAATTTTCAGAAATATAAGAAAACAGTTTTGTTTATGCCTTTCTTGTGTGGAATTATAAATTTGGATGTCATGTGCATCTGCTAAAGACACACCAAATCAAAATTAAATTGTTGGAAAACAACTTTTTTTTTAAATAAGCCAAATATATGTACTTTACACAATCTTGAATGTGGGCTGGAATACAGAAATAATAGCATAGATTTTACCTTTTCTTTAGTTTTCCTTTAGTTGGGGATCACAATTAGGCAAAGAAGACTTGGTTGGTCCTCTCCTAGTTGTCAGTCCTAATAGAAACATACTGTAATTTAGAAGCAGCTGTAATGCCAGCTACCATTGTAGATACATCTGAGAGATGAAGTGATCCTGAGAACATCTGGTTTCCAGTGTACACACTGCTCAATAATCTCTCTAATAGGAAGGAATATCTGTCCCAAGATCTTCAAAACGGATGTTTTTAATGAAGTATCAGGCGGAAATGTCAGACCTATCATGCACACACTATATACATGTTAACTGTTCATCACTGTTGACAAATGCATAAGACCAGATCAGGTGAGCAGATCAGACAGGTATTTAATATAACTGGCCCTGGGTGCTGTGTACACAATGTGATTATTGGGCCAAGTTTGCTGAAAATCAGTGTGTGCCTATCTTAAGTGCAGGGAAAACCTGGTCCAGGTGATTCCTGCACTGTCACAGGGTTCCCTTTACCTTAGGGTAAACATCATAGCCCAAGGTCCCGCAATTCAAGGGGCTTCCAAGCAGGGGCGGATGGTGGTCTCTCCATCAGAGCGGCCAGGCAGTTTTTTCATCTACCTTCAAGCCTGCAGCCGACAGTGAATGGCTGTCAGCATACTGATTGGTGGATGACTGAAGCTATCCACCAATCAGAGTGCTGACAGCCATTGACTGTATGGGAGCATGTGAAGAGATGGCACAGAACTGCCGTAGGGTAATGTTATGACTTTTTTTTCATTGGTTCCTGTGAATGGGTGTAGGCCCCCCAGCGCATTGCTTTGCCCAGTGTCTACAATGCTGTTAAGATGGCCCTAACCATAGTGCATTTTAGTCATATGACAAAAAGCCTGGGGTCAATGGTCCTGATTCAGACTTGGACGCAGGAGCGATGTCGGACACAGTGGAGGTATTTTGTTCTTCTGCAAATGTGCTTGTCGCACTGTGCATGTATCCAGATAGACTTAGAGTTGTGATTAAGGTGCACGGTCTTATGAATATGATTAAATAATTAAAATGGAATGGGTGTGCCAGTGCGGTGAAGGAGAGGTAACTTATTGTGTGGCGTGTTATGGGAGGACTGTGGGCGTGTCACAAATAGTGGGTGAGTATAGAGATGCAGAATTGTTCACATAGGAGACCATTTGCAGATGGGGAATCTGCACCTGCCATAGCATAGGTGGAGGATTCGATAGTGCAAACAATGGTATGTCTTTAAATGCAGGAAGCTACTGTATATTTTACGCTGAAACTATGTATCTCAGTCTTTGCACATTCGGACACCAGTGAAGGGAATTGTAGCTTACGTGTGACAGCCAAAAAACGTAGACACGGGTGTGGCTGCCTCTGTCTCAGACCCAATGTCTGATGCCAACCACATGAACCACAACAAAATAGTGCAAAGTACCATCTGCTAAGTATTCCCAATAGGCTGGTGTCAGGGTGCTAAGAACAGTACTCACAACCATTTCTATTCTTTAGGCACACAGCTGCTCTTAGATGTTCAGTGAATATTATAAGTAATAGCCTACCCTCCTTTTCATGTACCTGAATTGTATTTCCTAATTGATTTGAGCAACTTACATTTTGTTTTGTTAGCTATTTAATGCTGTTTTGTTTTTATAGCAGAATTTAAATTAATTATCTTCATATGCACCAAATGTATTTCTGGAATGTAAAACTATAATAAAGTAATATTATATTCAATGGAATGGAATTAAATATATTTCAGAGGACAAAACACACAATTTTGGCTCTAATAATCAAGTGATCTTCTCCCCTTTAGTAACAAAGGTGTAAATACATGCCGCCTGCCGACTTCTCTCACCCACTGTTGTGTCCGAGGACCCAGCATCGGCTCATCTGCCAGAACATCAGTCATCTGAGTAACCTTCAGGTTACTTTGGATGCTTGGGGAATTCCACTGCTGAAGCTGCGTCCAAAGGATGCAACCACTGGTCTCAGCATGCCCAGGAAACAGGGAAGAGGCACCCCAATTTTCAGGGATACTGCCTGTGACTGGCTCCTTTCTGCCTTTCAGTTATGCTGTGGTGTCCAGGGCACTGCACGCAATCTGGCAGAACAAGAGCTGCACAGACGTTGTGCGGTAACCACACAGGTGCTGATTTTACACCATGGAGATGTATGTAAGCCATCGGGTTTGCATACATTTCAGAATTAGTCCCTCAATAAACAGCAAAAGTATCATAGGAAACAATGTCACCACCCTAAAATCAGTGGCATCACTAGGGGGATAAAGAGGGTGCGGGCCACTCCACAGCGCCAGGGGCTGGGTGCTGCACTATGACATTACGTGTAGCACTCGACTCCTGTCACAGTTTCGGAGCCGGCATTACAGTCCGACAAGTCTCTAGGTCAGCACAGCGTCTCCGGGGATACTGGGCATGCCCCCGAAGTGAAGAAATGAGGGTCGGGTTGTGAGGCCATGCCCCTTCCCGCGAGTCCATGGCCCAGTTTTTTGACAGCGCAGCCATATTTTCACCACACTAGGTGTCATACACTTCAGTGATATTACTTTGGGGGTAATTCGGACCTGATCAATAGGCTGCGTTTTCTCACAGCCTGCGATCAGGTCTGAACTGCGCATGCACATGCACCGCAATGCGCAGGCGCAACGGACCGCAGCAACGGGGATCGATGCATAGCGACGGGATGGTGCGAAAAAAGCGATCACACGGGCGATCGCAAGGTGACTGACAGGAAGAGGGCATTTGTGGGTGGCAACTGACCGTTTTCAGGGAGTGTCTGGAAAAATGCAGGCGTGTCCAAGCGTTGGAAGGGAGGGTGTCTGATGTCAATTCCGGTCCTGGACAGGCTGATGTGATCGCAGCGGCTGAGTAAGTCCTGGGCTGCACAGAGACTGCACAATATCAGTTTGTGCAGCTCTGCTACACATGCATTCGCACAGCTAAAATACCCTCCCCCAGTGGGCAGCGGCTATCTGATCGCAGGGCTGCAATAATCGCTGCCCAGTGATCAGGTCTGAATTACCCCCTTTGTTCTCACCCATTATCCAGCTTTTCAGTCTATCATACAGATGTCAATGAATATACATTATCGCAAACTATTGAAAGACATTCTTGGTTTCTCTACTTTTCCATAATCAGAATCACTCAGTGTGTGTGCGTTTATGTATTTTGGTACTTTGTGGCATGAATTGCTTTGCATATGGAGCTAGTTTTAATTTTCATTTACAAACAGTGACTGTACATGGTCTGTAGGCACATCTGTGTATATTCCTGGAACACAAGAAAAGTAAACTTGTGTGTGTTTACAGTAATGTTGTGTCCTTCTTTGTCCAATCTAAGCGGAATGCAGAGCAGACTGCGCCAACTTCTGACATCACAAAATGGCCTCTAATATAATATTATAAAAGCAGTAAATACTAAATACACGCTGTAACATTGATGAAATATCGCTTGTTCGCACTTGTGCACCTATTAGTCCGTAGCGAATGTCTGTATAAGGTTATTACTCTATGGAAGAAGTAAAACAGACTCCATCTGGCTGTTTTCACCTGGTAACTCCCAACGCTGTCAGTAGAATCTATCTGAGGAAAGAATCCAGACCTGCTTTACTGCTCACATAGAATAAGAGCTTAAGTCCATTACACAGGGATGTGTCACATGCTTCTCTGGACAGCACTTTATGAGTACACATTGCTTTTACAGGCACTTGCATTTGGAATTTTGGATGAAAATATACTTCATCTTGTTAAGTGACCTTGTAATTAAAGAACGTAGTTTAAAATAACTTGACACTGCATTAATCAGTGACCCTTATATCATGTCCAAACAGCTATTAGAAATTAGAAATTTATTCCTAGGACTCAAAAATAACAATTAAGAAACATATAGTGGTAGATTTAATAAGATTATGAACTTGCAATTTAAAATGGCAATAATATTAAAGGCAAAATAGTTCTGGTTTTGCATTTAATATTATTGCCGTTTTAAATTTCAGGTTCCAAAGAGCTGAGTATAGCGGTTTGCAGAGCCAAAACTTAGTAAAACTGCCCCATAAGTTATGAAGGTGCTAAACAACGTAAGCACCTTGATAACAATGTGTATTTTAATTTCCACTTTAGTGTTCTTATTAGGCTTATTAGGGCTGCAGCTGGCAGTGGCCATTATTATGAAAGCAATATTGCGATTATGAAGACATAGGTCCCGTAGCATAAATTCACAAAAATCACAACAACAATTCAAGGTGTCTGACATTAGACTGGCGTGCATTCTTTTTAGTTTAAAAACGAAACTCACTTCTTTTAGTTCTGCAGCTGCAAAGCTGTATAGTGCATACAGACGCAGTGCAGGGTGAGCCAGAACAGCACACGACTTGCTTGGCTGTGCTAGGCTCAGAGCTGGTCAGGGCAGAGTTGGAATCAGGATGGCTACTCTCATCTGGCTATTTAGGCAGAAAACGGTTACCAGATCGTGATATCAGATGCCTGGCAAACAGCAGTGCTCTGAGACTCAGATGAGGTGAGAGGAGGGATGTGGTGGGAAGGATGGGGCAGGTGAGATGGGCCCCCTCCTCTCCTCTGGCTGGACCACCTCCTCCTCCTTAGCTACAGCCCACAGCCACTGCCACGTACTATAATGAGTTATTCTGACTTATTACAGTACTGCTGATAATGCAGCGTCTGCAGGGCCTTCATTTCGGCGGGCACCAGCTGTGCCGATGGTAGTTCTGCCCCTGTCTGTATATGATACATGTGTTTGGTCCTCAAATGACTACATTGGGCACCATGCTATTCACCTTTAGGACCAAAGTGCCTAGGGACTGGATAGTTTCCCATAATGACAATCAAGCCCAGCCACAGTCATTCAGTGGTCAAACCGAATGTTTGGATCTTAATGTGTATGGTTATCTTTAATCTTCGGTAAATATCATGCAGATCTCCTCTTTCCTCAGTTAATGATTGAGCCCCACTAGGTGAAGTATTGTATAAACATGATTTTTGCTTTTTAATTTTATGTCAGAAGAATGAAACTGCATTTTCTTAAACATTTGCCCAACAGCTGCATCTTGTATAACTTATTCAGTTTTATTTACATTGTATCAACATTGTGATTCAGATCTGGACTGCCCATCTGCGCCAGTGACATTAAGGGGCAGGTCCAGTCTAAATACAAATACTGACATTTATCCCTGAAGAAGCCCAGTACCAATAGCCGGGTGAAACGCGTTGGCCCATCCCTCTCAGTTCCCAGAAGCATTGCTGGGCAACACATGGAAGACCAGGCACCCGTTAGCTACCTGCATCGCTGCAATATCAAGAGGTCTGCCAATTCAGCTGGAGGAGTGACGCAGCTACAGCCAAACCAGCAGCAGAGGTTCCGAAGCACCCTAAAGGAGAGTGAGCTGAGGGCACACACACCTTTAAGAGGCATATTTATATCCCGGCTCACACAGCAACAACCCCATAGGGATTCCCAATGATATCCCAATGGATGGGATGCCGGCGGTCAGAATCCCGACAGCGTCATTTTCGACCATCAGAATCCCGACAGCCCCTCCAAAAGTACCCTAACCCTCCCCTGCCCCTACCCTAACCCGCCTTTATGGGTGCCTAACCCTAGCCCTCCCCGGTGGTGCCTAACCCTAACTCTGCCTGGTGGTGCCTATCCCTAAGCCTCCCTTCCCTGCTGCCTAAATCTAACCCTCCCCGCTTGATGCCTAACCCTAATCTCCCTCCCAAGTACCTAACCATAACCTTTCTGTCCCATAACCACCCTAACCCTAATCCCCCTTCTAATGCCTAAACCAACCCGACACCCCCTTCCTCCCGGGGCAGGACATGAGCGCATCCCACTTCAAGAACGATCGGAATTCCAGGTGTTGGTATTTTGATGCAGAGACCCTGAGCTCCGTCAGGCTTTTGACCCCGGTCTAATACTGTCATTCTGGATTATGGCGTCTGTATTTCAACTGCCGGGATCCCGTCCAGCGGCATTTTAACTACATCTACCCCATAGGATTTGCCATCTGCAAGCACAGTGTAAGGGGCGAATAGATGGACACAATCAAATAAGCCCCTCAACCCCAAAGGATTTGGTGTGTGCACTGGGCCTTCCTAACACCGCCACTGCTATAGGTACCACTTACACCTTTGCATTAGAGGCACGCCCCTCATGGGATGCCCCATCATTTCCTTCTTGCAAGTGCCAGAGCTGATTTAGATCTCCAGTGCATCCCTGTTGTGACTGAAATGTATGTTTTACTGCACCAAAACACTATAGTCAAAAAAAGGTCGAAGCAAGCCTAATGTGTTTGTCGCTGAAATGTGGATAGTTACTACCAAGGTCAGATTATGGACGGTACTGTGTTTAGGTCACCGATCCATTACCAGATACTGCCATGCTTGGAGTATGAAGTAAGTAGCTACAATTTCAACCTGGATTATTTTATTTGGAAAGTATGCATACATTTTCCACCTTACGTGTTCCATTATGGCCTCTCCCTCTATATAGCACCCCAACAGCGTTCTAAAAAGAACATGTAGAATGCCACACATTTGAAATGAGACAGAATAACTAATATCCTTATCATTACAATGATAACTGTACTGATATTAAGCTATAAATCTACTCTTAGTTTTTGATGTGCAGGATAAGTAAACTATTGCTTATAGACTTGACCTTGCTCTTCAGTCAGAAGGGCACCACTGTGGGAATCTCCAGAGCCTTGAGAGAATGAAGGCAAAAAATCTAAGGTATCTGACCTGGGTGACAATTGTGAACAGCTGAGTTGATTACTCTGTGGTATCTCTCCTATGAACTCTCTCTCCTTCCTTACATCTAGCAACAGATACAAAGCTCTGAAAGATGAGACCATGTTTAAAGAGAATGCATTCAAGTAACAATTACAAAGGAAAAGCCTTGGAACATCTTTAAATGACATATACAGTATAATACAGAATCTCAAGGACAGTAATCAACAATTAGAGAAGCTCCTAGCTATTGCACAAGCAGTAAAGGTTGATTTGCAGAGAGGACATGGTACACAAACAGATAAACACAAGGCTAAGCATAAAAAGAAGCATACACATAAAGTAAACATAAATAAATTCTGTATACATTATGTAAGTAAATGGCTGCTTTTGTATGTAGCCCACAAACGTTCAACAGCTTTATTTTTACTCAGCAATGTAGATTTCGGTTTGAACACACCCCACCCAAACTCAATCTCTCTGCACATGTTACATCTGTCCCACCTACAGTGCAGCATGGTTTTGCCCCATTGCTTGCTATTTTGCTTTGCTAACAAACATGAATCAGCCCTGTATCACATGATAAACTAAACAATTCAGTTACCGTGCAGACCGTACATGCACAGAATATTGCTTCACTTCTAATAAGCTATAGAGACACATTCCTTTCATGAAAATAGAAATTATGATTATTAAGTCTAGAACCTGATATTTGCTAAATGGGTCCCTAAATGACAAGAAATTGGGTGATCTTGGATCATTTTCAGTAATTAATTCACAAACCAAACTATACTAAGAAACATATCTGAGACTGAGGAAAATCAAAATCGAGGGGCAGATTTATCATAAAGTGAAGAGAATTTACATACAATAAAATGTATAGATTTTCAACAGAAATAGTAATTATTAACAAACATCCATAATACTTATATTGCTATAGTCATAGATAGAGATAAGAAGGAAATTAATGAAACTGCGGAACATCATCATCCGATCAAACATCATATTTTTTTAATATTAAGGTGGGGGGTTTATATATTTTACATCACTGTAATTGATACGATCCGTAAATCTGAAACATCAGTTGGACTTTTGATTAGTATATTATACTTTAATAGACTCTGTCTATAGACTTTTATTATAATTTCATTTTGTAATTGTAATATAGAGAAGACACCGTTATTTAGATTTTTCTGTGAGTAAAGTCAGTACAATATAAAATGTAAAATTAATATATTTTATCTAATAACTAGTATTATAAAACATATGATTCATTCCATTTTTTAAAAATTGCATTTACTTTTGTTCCCCCGTATGTTGGCCACAACTCCCACCCTTTACCTTTCCAAATAAAATTAAACCATTCAGACTTGTTTTCTTTCCACAGTAAGATGAACAAGTCATGCTGTGAGGGGAACCCATTTTTATTTACATTTTCCCACAAGCTGTCATCTTGAAAACATCATAGCCTACAGAAGCCAAAGGAAACAAACAGAAAGAAAGCATGTTTTACTGGGTCCCACATGCGGTGATGTTCCATCTCTAGAAAACAACCACATCGGAACATTCTAAAAACTCAGTTTCAGAAACAAATCTGCATTCAGTGCATGCAGGAACTCGGCGCAACAAGTGAGTCCACATGTTTCCAATATACATAAACCCTTTTAATAAGTTATATGAAGCACACAATTTCCACCGTAGCTATTCACATTCCATGTCCCAAACTCCAGGATCTTCCACCCAAGTAATTGGTTGAACAGAGATGCTGGAAATAGTAATGTATGGGAGCTGCAGACTGCAACCTCTCATAAACATGGTCAACCGCTTTTTCGGTTTGTTTCTTCTCAGTGATCAAGTGTGTGCACCAAACAGACCCACATGCTTATTCATAAATTACTTTTATGTCATTTTGCTGCACACTTAATCATATGTACGCTCAATGCTGAGCATTTACATGTGAAATAAATACCCCTTAAAGAATTGGGACCTGGATGAAAGGGTTCCTGAGGAACTTCCACATACTAAATAAGGACTTCATTTTTGGTATGGGTCTCACTGGCACAGTATCCTGTTATGAAATAGTAGTCTACATCTAGATTAATTTAACTTTCAGGCAGCTGAGAAGGGCGCAACTTCAAAGAAATTGATGCTTTGAAGACCAGCTGAAGAGAAAGCATACTATTATATATTTCTCACAGGATTAAAGGAAGAACATATCTTATATGCCTTTTGAACTGATCTTTGATAAGGACTGAAATCGTTTAACAATATCTTTATCTGAGAAATACTGAAGCATGCTTAATAGAAGAACTAGGCACATTTTGATTATTTGAATGTACATATAACATACTTCTGATAGATTGCTCTAAATTAATAGGATCTGTGTTGTAAAAAATTTTTTACAAAAATAAAGGACTTTTTAGATTCGCAATCAGACTAAATAAAAGAAACTTGGATGACTCCATTGTCCACTCTTTAACGGAAGAATTTCAGAGATTTAAACAGTAACAAATAGAATTTCAGAAGTACTCCTCATACCGTAAAGATGCGGAATGCAATATCTGAGCTGAAAATTCTATCCATTATGCATACTTGCCTACTATCTCAGATTGACCAGGAGGCTCCCGAAAACCAGCCCCTCGGAAGGGTAGGCAAGTCTCACGGAGCCGGCATCACCCCCCTCAGCATCCTGCACCCGCTGCAGCCTACCCGTAGCTGTTCTTTAAAGTAGGCGAGTTGGGTAGGCCAATGACACGATTCGTGCGGAATCACATCATCATAGCCCCCTTTGCTTTTCAATGCTAGTAATATGGGCACTGAATAGTGGGGGCAGGGCCATTATGACGAGACTGCGTGTCCACGCCACCGCTCTGCCCACTGATGCTGAGGCCATGCCCCCTGCTGTACCGACCTGTCTTCCCCCTACCACATGAGGCAGCCAGAAATTTGCTAAGTATGCATAACTATGTGTTAAAAAAGGGCAATTCAGTTAAAATGCAGTCAAAGGTATAATCCAACTGACAAGTCCTAATTAGCAGAATGCACTCTATTTGTGTCTCAACACAATTGTGTACAGTTGTGGACAGTTCTAATGTGAACAGGCCTTACTTTCAAAAGCAAGGGTGACAATGTGTCAGAGGCGTAACTCTGGGAGGCAACAGAGTCATCTGCCGCCGGGCTCCTGCTCTGAAGGGGGCACCTCTCCTCCCATTCTGTGACACCATTGAATTAAGTTAATTGATAGCTGCCACTATCTTTTCTGTGGCCGACTTCCTCACTGGTCTCTGTACCTTACAAATCACACCCTTCTTATTATACTGTAGATACACATTTTACAAGTGTCATACCCAGGATTAGAACCCACGACCTAGTACACTGGAAGCAGACACCTTACTGATGAAGCTGTTTACTCCTGTATAGGAAATATGAGAATTCTAACTATATGAAGTTACCGTATATACTCGAGTATAAGTCGACCCGAATATAAGCCGAGGCACCTAATTCTACCACAAAAACCTGGGAAAACTTATTGACTCGAGTATAAGCCTAGGGTGGGAAATGCAGCTCTAGCCGTACACAGCCCTCAGTGCCAGATATGCCCTCATAGTGCCAGATATGCCCCCACAGTGCTGCCAGATATGCCCCCACAGTGCTGCCAGATATGCCCCCACAGTGCTGCCAGATATGCCCCCACAGTGCTGCCAGATATGCCCCCACAGTGCTGCCAGTTATGCCCCCACAGTGCTGCCAGATATGCCCCCACAGTGCTGCCAGTGCTGCCAGATATGCCCCCACAGTGCTGCCAGATATGCCCCCACAGTGCTGCCAGATATGCCCCCACAGTGCTGCCAGTTATGCCCCCACAGTGCTGCCAGATATGCCCCCACAGTGCTGCCAGATATGCCCCCACAGTGCTGCCAGATATGCCCCCACAGTGCTGCCAGTTATGCCCCCACAGTGCTGCCAGATATGCCCCCACAGTGCTGCCAGATATGCCCCCACAGTGCTGCCAGATATGCCCCCACAGTGCTGCCAGATACGCCCCCTCATGATGCCAGATACGTTCCCTCCCCAAGTGCCAGGTATGCCCCACAGTGTTGTTACTTACCCCTCCGTCGATCCCGCGCTGTCTTCTGGAGGGACACGAAGCGCACAGCACGCGCCTCTCCTGTGTCCCTCCTGCATCTTCGGCGGCCGCGGCGGGTCTATTAAAGAAAGTGCCGGTTCGTGATCAGAGGTCACGAACGGGTACTTCCTGTAATAGAACCGCCGCTGCTGCCGCCGGAGATGCAGGAGGGACACAGGAGAGCCGCGCGCTGTGCGCTCCGTGTCCCTCCTTCACACTGCTCTGCCTCTGCCTGTCACTGACTCGAGTATAAGCCGAGGTGGCTTTTTCAGCACAAAAAAAAGTGCTGAAAAAGTCGGCTTATACTCGAGTATATACGGTACTTCTCTGACAATTACACGTACCTTCATATAGTTATAATTCTCATGTTTCCTGTACAGGAGCAACTAGCTCCATCAGTAAAGTGTTTGCTGTCAGTGTAACAGGTCATGGCTTCTAATCCTGGGTATGACTGCTAAGAAATGTGTGATTTAAAATAAAAGACAATGAAATGTATACAGTTTATAAATTTATTTTCCAGGACACTCCACACACACACACACACACACACACACACACACACACACACTTATCTAAATATGGGGGGGCAGAAATATTTATCTTGCCTCTGGGCAACTGGGACGAACTTACGCCACTGCAATGTGTTATTACTGAAGATCAGGTTTCCCAAGAGGTTATTTATTTAAACATGAAATGGATTTTTTTGTGATTGTTCAAGCTAAGTTAATTGTCTGCAATGAATTGTTAGCATGAAACATACTGTATACTATACTTGCCTACTTTTGAAAAAGCATTTCAGGGACATTGTGACAGTAAAGGTACATACACACGGAGAGATTTTAACTATGAGAGATTTTGACTGAGTGATTTCCCTTGAACTGGCAGTAGGAGATTTTGACTAACTTTTACAGCGATTTTGGCTATGGGCGATTTTGGCTAACTCATTCAAGCAAAGAAATGCTTTTTCTTTTCCAGCGACATAGCCAAAATTGACTTGCCTGCACAGTCTATTTTTAGCAGTGATAGCGACCTGGAGGGGACGCGCATCGCTATCGCTGGCTGTGTACACATGGAGAGATATGCACTAACTTTCTTGAGCGATTTTGACTATATAGTCAAAATCGCTCAGTTATATCTCTCCGTGTGTATGCACCTTAACACCTATCAGTGCTTTCGTGTACTGCTACATCTGAGAGGCTTGTCAAAAAAATGACTTACATCCAAATGTAAATGAGCCCCAAAGTTAGTAAGATCTACTTGTTGAAGAAAAGACACTGATATTTAGCAGGATCTGATTGTGTATTGTGTTTTACAAGAGGTTCCATATACTGTAAGTGGCCACGAGAAGCTTTATTTAAAATGCATGTAGCCATAGGGATCATTGTGACTTATAACCAATGCAGGGAAATGGTACTTATGTTCCCACTTGAATGTATGTATCTGTGATTATTTCCACTATCCCCCTCCCTCCCCCCCAAGAATGTAACAGCTACATAATGGGGGTAAGGTGTAATCAGGGAGATTGCTGGACTATTCAGGAAGTCAGCGAGATTGCTGCTATGTCAGGGAGTCTCCTGCAGAATGAGGGAGGGTAGGCAAGTATGCTGTATACTAAGGTTGCCAACCGGAACTCTCCTTCAAATAGGTGTTCATATACTGTAGTTGCTCTGCATACGGACAGAAATACGCTATTTTGTGTGCACTTCCTTTTTGGGTAATTTACGACCATTTGGTGACAAACTCTATTTCAGCCCCTGTCAACCTGTGGCTCTCCAGCTGCTGTGAAACTACACATAACAGCATGCCTTGCCACAGTTTTGCTATTAGGGAATGCTAAAACTGTAGCATGTTGGGATGTGCAGTTTTACAACAGCTGGAGGGCCACAGGTTGGCCAGATCTGCCCCAGATATTTCACACATATTCAAGGTGAGGTAAACACATGCAAATGAATAAAAGAGAATAACTTTTTTGTGTGAATAAGGTTTCTTTTCACTAAATATTTCTGTTCATGTTAAGAAAACTATACAAACATTATTTATTTCTGTTTGAATTAATAGGCATGTTATATAAAATATGAACATTAAATGTAATTTTCCTGCTAGCACAACAAAAAAACTGGTTTTATTTACTAAAGCGTTTTATAGAACTACTACAGAATATATTTAGGGGGGTATTCAATTATCTTCGGCATTTCCGGAGCTATCGAATTTACCCCCCCCCCCCCCCCCCCCCCCGCTTATTCAATTGCAGGCCGTTTTCGCAAATTTTTAAGGATTTTCGCCAATGCCTTTTCACTTCTTTTTTATAGTGAAAAGGGTTTTGTGAAAAATGCCAAAATCGGTTTATGTTCCGTCAATGCTGGAAAGTACTGTAAGTGGGCACTCAACCAAGTTTTCCTTAAAAAAAAAAACCTATGAATAATAAATATCATATTTAGAGTTCTTTATACTCTGGGACATTTCTCAAGCATTTATTAATAAATATGAGGTAGCACATGTTTTAAACTTTTATTATTTTATTATACTTTACTTTTATTAATAAATTACCAACCAGCAGCGGCTGCTGCTCCTGGGTATGCATGGGGGGAGCTATCCAGGACATATGTACATACATGTGACATTGTATGTAACATGTTCTGGCTTCCATTCCCGGGAATCAGCAGCAGCTGTCGCAGCATGGAAAAACACTGCTCAGCCTGTCAAGCGACGGCGCTGGTGTCAACACAGTACTCAGCACTGTACTTTGGGCATAATTCATGTTTGTATGCAGGGCCGGCTCCAGGCATGTTCGACTGGAGCGGCCGCGCGGGGCGCCACTCTTTTAGGGCGCCGCACGCTGCGGCCGCCATATTCCTGCCTGGAGCCAGCCTTCAAACTGTGTGTGTGTGCGCGCAGCGCGCTGTGCGGCGCCTGTGTCTGACGTTAGACGCCGGCGCCGCGCAGCGCAGACGGAATCGTTCATCCGTCCAGCCGCCCGCCCGCCTGCCTGCCTGCCTGGGCCCACAGCAGTACTCCCCCTCCCGGCTCCCAGCACCGCAGTCCGCAGTGACAATGCCATGTAAGTTAAAATCTGCACTGTGGGGGCATTATATATCTGGCACTGTGGGGGCATTATGTTTATTCATGTGGGGGCATATCTGCACTGTGGGGGCATTATATATCTGGCACTGTGGGGGCATATCTGCACTGTGGGGGCATTATATATCTGGCACTGTGGGGGCATATCTGCACTGTGGGGGCATTATATATCTGGCACTGTGGGGGCATAGCTGCACTGTGGGGGCATTGATTCTTGCACTGTGGGGGCATATCTGCACTGTGGGGGCATTATATATCTGGCACTGTGGGGGCATATCTGCACTGTGGGGGCATTATATATCTGGCACTGTGGGGGCATAGCTGCACTGTGGGGGCATTGTTTCTTGCACTGTGGGGGCATATCTGCACTGTGGGGGCATTATATATCTGGCACTGTGGGGGCATATCTGCACTGTGGGGGCATTATATATCTGGCACTGTGGGGGCATATCTGCACTGTGGGGGCATTATATATCTGGCACTGTGGGGGCATAGCTGCACTGTGGGGGCATTATGTTTCTTGCACTGTGGGGGCATATCTGCACTGTGGGGGCATTATGTATCTGGCACTGTGGGGGCATATCTGCACTGTGGGGGCATTATATATCTGGCACTGTGGGGGCATAGCTGCACTGTGGGGGCATTATGTTTCTGGCACTGTGGGGGCATATCTGCACTGTGGGGGCATTATGTATCTGGCACTGTGGGGGCATATCTGCACTGTGGGGGCATTATATATCTGGCACTGTGGGGGCATATCTGCACTGTGGGGGCATTATATATCTGGCACTGTGGGGGCATAGCTGCACTGTGGGGGCATTATGTATATGGCACTGTGGGGGCATATCTGGCACTGGGGGCATTAATGTATCTGACACTGTGGGGGGCAATAATGCATCTGGCACTGTGTGGGCACTTATGCATCTGGCAATATGTGGGCATTTATGTATCTGGCACTGGGGGGATTTATGTATCTGGCCCTGTGGTGGCATATCTGGCACTGTGCGGGCATTTTTATATATGGCACAGTGGGGACATATCTGGCACTGTGTGGGCATTTTTATATCTGGCACTGTGTGGGCACTTATGTATCTGGCACTGCGGGGGCATCATGTATCTGGCACTGTGGGGGGCATATCTGCACTGTGGAGGCACTTATGTATCTGGCACTTTGGGGGCATTTATGTATCTGAACTGTGGGTGCATATCTGGCACTGTGTGGCCATTTATGTAGCTGGCACTGCTGGGGGGCATGTCACGTGTAGCTGGCACTGCTGGGGGGCATGTCATGTAGTGTTCCCGCTAGGCGTCTGTGGCTAGGCAATGTGTCTCAGTGCTGTGCCTGGCGCAAAGTGTATAGGAGGTTCTACCTGGTGCAGTGTGTATTAGCTGCACTACTGTGTGGTGTAATGCAAATTGCCACTATTATGTGGCCACGTACCTTCCCCACGAAGTAACTCCCATTAATTTTTGCTGCGCGCCTTCGGCGCGCACTGTCCATGCTTTGACATATAGGTGTGGGAACAACAAGCAGTATGTACATCATTTTGCCCTCCTAACTTAAAAATGTGCCCTCCCTGTGATCAGCACCATGCCCTAAAAAGTGAACACTATCCTGTGTAGCTGGCACTACTGGGGGGCATGTCATGTGTAGCTGGCACTGCTGCGGGGCATGTCATGTGTAGCTGGCACTGCTGCGGGGCATGTCATGTGTAGCTGGCACTGCTGGGAGGCATGTCATGTCTATCTGGCACTGCTGGGAGGCATGTCATGTCTATCTGGCACTGCACATTATGTGTATCTGGCACTATACTGGAGACATTGTGTGTAAGGAACACTACTGTGGCTATGTGTAAGGCTGCTAATTGTGTGAAAATATTTTTACAGTTTGATGATATGAAGTTACGAGTCCACGCCCACTTTTCCAGAGGCCACACCCACTTTTCCGGGAGCGCGCGCCTTCGGCGCGCGCATGGGGGGGGGGGGGGGCGCTTTTACATTTTCTCGCTCAGGGTGCTAGTAGGCCTGGAGCCGGCCCTGTTTGTATGCAACATCCGATTGTCACACAATGGGACGATTATCGGCAGACTGCGCGTGTGCTGCGTTCACAATGCGCATGTGTGAAGGTGCCACTGCAATCTCTCTCGCAATGTTGATTTAATGGATCAGTAATTGACAAGAAGTGACGGTGTGGAGTGGTTGGGAAAACACAGGAGTGTCATGGCTATTTTGAAACATGTATCTGCTGATGGCTGAGAGCTTGTACGTGCGAAAACTTGATGCCTGCATCTCAACTGCTGTGTCCAGTCTGTGTAGCCATAGGCCTATCCTTAGCCTTGATGTTCCCCATATTTGCGTATAGGCTGCAAATGTGTACGCAGATGAGTATGAGTTTGTGATGGCTCCGGTGGGCGTCTCTTTTCATTTCTGGGGGCGGCAGCTTCACTTGCTAACGTTAGCATTTCCATAGCCTAGAAAATTGCAATTGCGTTTGCATACAAACATGAATTAGGCCCTTTGAGGGGATTGTAATAGAAGCAAATAATATATAATGACAGAGCCAGTACAGGAAGTAAAGATGGCCATACCTAAATGAGTTCACAATCTAAGAGGTGGGGAAACACTAAACAGTAATTGCTTTATTGGTTGTTCTGGTAGCTTGTGAAAGGGCACATAGCTGTATGAAACCGTGCTGTCTGTACCCTGATGCTTGAATAAACACTTTGGTGCTTGAGTTTACCATGAAGTCCATTCTCAGTTGTATATTTACACTGAAGTTCCAAAAGTCACGGGATAGTTGCTTAGTTTTGATTAGGATCCCCTCAATCCCAGCAATGTACAGTAACTCAATGTGGCACCTCTGGAGAGATGTTGACTCATGCCATCTGGATAGCTTCCCACAGCTCCCTGATATTTGCAGGTATAGGATCTTGTATGCAAATAGATCTCTTCCCAACATCCTATAAATGCTCTATTGTGTTCATGTCGGGCAAATGTGGTGGCCACACCATTTGACGGAACTCTCCAGAATGCTCCTCGAAAGAATTGTGGACAGCTTGGACTGATGACACAATGCATTATCCTGCTGGAATATTCCATCATTGTGGGGGTACAAGAAGTCCATGAATAGCTTTAAATGGTCACCAAGCAATGCAATGAATTGGTTACCGGTCAATGATGTATTCAGGTGGACCAGCGGACCCAACCCATGCCACATGAACACACCCTGCACGATTATGGAACCACCATCAGCCTGCACGGTACCTTGTTCATAACTTGGGTACATGGCGTCTGCACCACATCTGAACTCCAGCCTGAAACAACTGGACTCATCACTCATTGGACCACGCCACATGTTGCCAGTCCTCCAGGGTCCAATTAGCGAATGCCACATGCCCAAGTCAGATGCTGTGTCCGATGTTGTAGTGTTAATAGGGGCACTCTGGTGCATTTTCTGGTCAAACATCCCATGGAACCTAAAGAATGCTGCACTCACTGACCTGCTGGATATGCATCTGGTACCTCCTGCATTGAATGTAGATGTGATTTGAGCCAGTATCGCTTGTCTGCCACCATGGACAATTCTGGCCAGACGCCGATGGTCACAATCAGTAAGCACCTGTGGTCAGACATTGCGCTGGCCACAGTGGGTGGTAATGACTTCCATGAGGTATTCCCAGTACACATGCGACACCGTAGATTCAGGAATGTTGAATATTTGCACAATTTAGAAGCCCTATTTTAATTGCTATAATTCATGTTGCCTTGCCATGGGCAGCCTAGCCAGTGTTCAAAGTTGCTCAAAAGACGTCAGATTACATATGATGCAGGTCAGGGTATTTACAAGACATTACAGAACAGTGCTGTCACCTACCACTACCTTTACATACTGCTATCCTGTGACTTTTGGCACTTCAGTGTATGTATGTAGATGGGCACCTCCAAACACACAGCAGCCAGGAAAACAGCACACCAGTCCAGGGCTTTTGTGCAATCTAGCCATTAATGTGCAGTACAGATAAAAACAATAAAACAAAAATAGTACAAGGTGTACTGGGTGCACAATGATAGCATACCCATTTGAGGTTAGGAACATATAGCATGCAATTGACAGCCTTTTTGTCCCACTTGTTGTCACATACAGTAATTGGCCACCTGTTATTGCCTCTTGTTGCTAATAAATATGCATGCCTCTCACTGCCTTTCCACAGCTCACTTACCTCTTGAGGTATTAACTGCCAGTGCCAGATTAACAATGGGGCGGATGGAGCTCCAGCTCCAGGCCTCCACATACAAATAGGCCCATGATGGCAGCAGATACACATTTGTCCAAACAATCAATCATAAATCATAAGTATTAAAATTGTTTTTATAGTTTTCTCACAACATTATGCAATTTGTTTATGTTTATGTATTTAGGGAGACATTGCGGCTCATAGTGTATAGGGTGTACACACCCAAATGGCTCTGGCCACATCAACAGGGCACTGGTCACAACTCCTTCCGTTCTCAGTATAGGCTCCTTGAAAATGTTCAGCTCCAGGCCCATGTGGCCCTTAATCCGTCCCTGTTAACTGCCAACACTTAGATATACATAATCAGGACAAAATAAGCAAACCCCCGATCTTACCCAAAACCACAGAGATCCTCTAGAAACTCTGACCATCTTCACCTAAGCCCCATCCCTTTTGTCAAAAGTCAGACAACTGCAAGGTACTGTATGGTGAAGATTTGTATGTGTTCCACACATATGGGTTGGGTTCTGTAAAACTGGAACGCCTTCTTAATTGATCACCTAGTTGGTGGTGGGTATACATTTTTGTAAATATACAATAGTTTTTGTGGTAACTCTTGGATATGGCAGATGGTGGATATAGATTTTGTGCTAGTTCCTGACCCTCGTCAATTCATAGCCATAGGTACAGTATAGTGACAAATTCCCAACAATTGGTAATTACAGGTATAGTGCTGGTTTTTGGTTCCTTGCAATTGGTAGTCCTTTCAATTTAAATACTTCACAAGCTTCGGAGATGATTTAGATACGACCAGAACTAAACGAGAACACCATAAAAACTTTATTTTTTTGAGTACTGACACTCTTTTCTTAATTTTCTTAAACTTAATCCCTAATCTTACAGTAATTAGCATCACTACCATTGTTGGATGGTGTTTAGTGAATGAGCCTTGAATCAGTTATAACATTCTAACATTTGCTGAATTTTGCAAATTTTAGATTAAAAAAAGTATCTAAATTTGAGAAAACTGATCATAACCATGTTCAAGCCTGCACTAATTTTGAACTGGTTTGAAATTTCAGCAATATCACTAATTATCAACCTGGTCTGAATTTTACATTACAATTATAACACAAGCCCTCGTGTAAGTATGCAAATATATAAACTCACAAGTATTGTATATTGCTATAAAAATAAAAGCACTTGACCAATGAAAAGTATATATTGAAATAAAAAAAACTTTCTATACCTATCAGTTATACCTGCTGTTTTCTTCCTAACAGATAACAGATATTGTGACTTCTGAAAGCTTTTGCAATATAAATGTCTATTAGAAAAAGTTGTATTGTATTTATTGTAGCTAATAAATACCACTAACAGATTAGTAAGCAGATAAGTAAGAGCTCAACTTGGTATGGGCTATAAAGACAAATAAATACCAGAACCATTTGTGTTTGTGTAGATGTGAATGGTGTCCTTCCTGGCCAGTCGGCATAGTGCTCCCCCTAAAAAGGCCTTGATGGTTTGAGATGTAAAGCTGTATGGCAGTGATGTGAAGTCTGAGAGCTGGGAGCAAGAAGTTTGCCAAGGGAACATACCGCATCGAGGACCACATACTACTGTAATTTGGAAATTATGCTCCCAGCTCTCAGCCTAAACAGTGCTATCATAACAATTGGCAGCTCACATCTGGTTGATGTTTATTTCTGACTCTAGTGAGCCAATCGTGACATACTACATCATGCCCTCTAGTGCTGACTCATATTAATGAGTCCAAGCAGCGCATACACAGTTCAACGGTGGAACCGAGAAGAGTCTTGTCGGGTTTTGGAAAATACTGTAAGATACAGAGATCAACTTGGTAAATGCCAAAGTCCAGAAGAAGCTAAAATATGTCAGTCAAGGCAAAGATGGTGAAATCAATACGCCAGTACTGGTAAGAGTCATGGTACGAACAGGGACCAACTAGCAGAGAGGAACAGCAGCATTGTGAGGCAAAATAACTTACTGAAGCCTCCTACTGCTGCATCTCACTTCCCAAGAACGGGCCCTGCCCTTATTACTTATTAGCAAATTCCACTACACCACCAATGAAAAGCTTTAGGCCCTAGGCCTCTCAGTAAGCACCCCACTAATAGACACCACTGACCACTGCATTAATACTGGTACTAAACACTGTAGCACCTGGTAGACTCCAAGTGTTGACCACACATTTTGGTACTAGGACCAGAGGACCACGTTCGGTCGTTGCCGTAGTGAGGGCAAGCTTTAGGCCTAATTTCACTTTGCTGTGTCTCCACTAACTTTAGGCCTTACACCAACCTTGCCCTGAGGGAAGCCTGCAATAATACTACCTGTGAGGTACACACAGGGGCGGATCCAGAAGAAAATGATAGAGGGGGCACCATGGAAGGGGCAAGTACATTTGCGTGCGGCTTCGGTGCATGTGAGGTGGCGCTTCTTATACAATGCCCACAGCTCATTATGCAATGTCCACTGTACTGGTAGTGCCCCTTATATAGACCCCATAGTAGTGGTGCCCCTTATGCAATGCTCGTATTGCCCCCAGTAGTAATTTTGCCTGTAGTAATGCCCCCAGTCATTTAGCGCCCTAGTAGTTAAGCCCCCAGTGGTAATGCCCCTGCAGTTAAGACCCCAGTAGTTTACCCCCGCCACCTTTAGTTTAGCCTCCCAGTGGTAATGCCCCCCGTAGTTTGCCTGCTTGTAGTTTAGCCACCAGTAGGAATGCCCCCCTGTAGTTTGCCCCATTGTAGTTTAGCCCCTGTAGTTATGCCCCCCTTGTAGTTTAGCCCCCAGTAGTAATGCCCCCAGTAGTTTGGCCCCTGTAGTTATCCCCCAGTAGTTTGGCCCCTGTAGTTATGCCCCCAGTAGTTTGGCCCCCCTGTAGTTTAGCCCCCAAGTAGTAATGCCCCTGTAGTTAAGCTGCCATTAGTAATGCCCCTGTAGTTACGCCGCCAGTAGTAATGCCCTCCTGTAGTATGCCCCCAGTAGTCAGCCCCTTTGTAGTTGACCCTCGGTAATAATGTCCCCCAGTAGTTTGCCCCCAGTAGATGCCCCCCAGTATAATGTACCCCAGTAGTTTGCCCCCAGTAGATGCCCCCCAGTAATAATGTCGTCCAGTAGTTTGTTCCCAGTAGTAATGCCCCCTAGGAATTTGCCCCCAATAGATGAACCCCCAGTAGTAATGCCCCCAGTAGATGCCCCCCAGTAATAATGCCCCCAGTAGATGGCCCCCAGTAAAAATGTCCCCCAGTAGCTGCCCCCAGTAGTAATGCCCCCAATAGATGACCCCCCAGTAGTAATGCCCCCAGTAGATGCCCCCCAGTAATAATGCCCCTCAGTAGTTTGCCCCCAGTAGTAATGCCCCCCCAGTAGTAATGCCCCTTGTTGATGCCCCCCAGTAGTAATGTGCCCCCATAGTTTGCCCCCAGTAAATGCCCCCGCTGCATTAAGGAAGAAAAAACCATCATACTTACCGAGCTCCGTTCCCGCTTCCAGACCACTGCAGTCCTCCTCTTGGCGTCCGCTCCTCAGCACTATGAGAGAGATGTCATGACTGACGTCTCTCCCATAGCGCACACCGCACAGTGACAGCGCCGGAAGCCAGAGCTCAGTACTGAGCTCCTGCCTCCGGCTGCCGCTGTGCAGGGAGACGGGCGCCCGCTGGTAACACAATCTCAGCGGGCGCCCGTCATCTCCCTGTGCCGGGGGGGGGGGGGGGGGACGGAGGCCACAAATGACAGGGGGGGCACGGGCCCGAGTGCCCCCCTCCTGGATCTTCCACTGGGTACACACAGGAAATAGGCAGGACCCACCACTGTACATCTCTAAGGAATTTAGGCCAAGGCACAGAGACGGGAGATGTGTAGTAAAAGTTTATGTGGACTGGGCTCTAGACCCTACACCAAGCCTCAGCATTAATGAGCGCACTTCTTGTACATACTATGCCCATACTTTCTGTCCCTCCAAAAAGGCAGTCGTTTTCCCACCCAAAAACACAGTTCCCAAACAATTATTTTTTTATTCACAAAAATGGGACTTTTGGGCACAAACACTACTCCCTGTGACTTTGCAGTCAGGGATCACTGTTTAGGCATCAGTAGACATATGCTATAGTGACCGTTTCCTCACCTGTGCTATGTATTGCTGCCTGCTTTGAGTTGTGCTGTTCTTTCAGTATACTGTGTCTGCAGTACTGTTTGTTTTCTTGTAGGGGTGTTACAGCAACTTGCAGACTTTACAGAAGTCCCTTCTAACAGAGTCCCAGAGGGGGTAACTCACTCCAATAGGGGTTGCCGCATTTTCATCATTGTGTTCCCGCCCCTTACTTATTAAAGCCACAATTCACAGTATTTTACAGGGATCAAGGCTAAGATGCTGGCAAGCAATTTACATACCTCAGCGTCAGCTAGTGTCTGCAGCCGATGGGTGGGGGGTCCTGCCATACTGACTGATCAGCAGCATGGCAGACACTGGAGGGGAGGTTGCAGGAAAGCAGGACTGGGTGGTCCCTCTGAGAGCCACCCACAATGTGTATCTGACTGGTCGCATTGTTTGCAACCAGATCAGATATCACACTGCATGGTGTGGAAGCAAATGATGCTACGATGCCAGGCAAGTAGTTAAAGGTGAAGACAGCAAGCCAATCACTGCACCAGTGTACTTCTCCATTAAAAACCTGGCAGTAAAAGTTCCTCTCTACAAGTGTGACAGTGAAACAAACAATTGCAGAGTGGGAGCCGTCATAGGTGAAACAGGTTTTCTGAGGCTCCTATCATCACAAGGGTGCAACAACCCCGTGGTTCCCCACTATAGTGCTCCCAAAGCGGCCTGCACTTCAGGACTGACAGCAACAGGCTATCGGTTATGAAAGTAAGTACACCATTTAACTTTACATCATTATATGTTATATTATAAGTAGCAGATAGTTATACTTTGATGACTATGGGCCAGATTCAAAGGTGAGTGCTAATACAGTACGGCTGCGAATTTATGCTAATGCCACAGCCTATGGGCTGTCTATTGAGGCACCCATTGGCTATTGCTGTAATCTGCTGCGGTGCACAAATAGGGCTTGATTCAGAAATGGACGCTAATGCATTTACACCTGCGAATTTGTACACCATGTGAATATGCTGATGCTGCAGTCACCTGGAAACAGGGCCGGTTCTTGCCCTTGTGGCGCCCCGGGCAAAAAAAACACAACAAAAAACCCTGTTAGGGGCGTGGCTTAAAACGGGGGTGTGGTCAGATACGCCCCCATTTGTAGCGCCGCTGAAAGAAGAAGAAAAAAAGTATACTTACATCCCCGCTCCTGATTCCAGACCGCTGCAGACCTCCTCCGGCGCCGCTCCTCTCCTCTCCTCGGATGCATAGACACTAGAGGTCATTATGACCCCTAGCGTCTGTGCCACAATGCTGTGCGGTGCGCGATGACGTCATTGTGCACCGCACAGCAAAGGTCCTCTCCACGAAGGGAAACCAGACGCGTAGCGTCTGGTTCCCTTCACAGCGGGGGACCAGCGGGGGGCACTGCGGCGCCCTCCGGAAAGGCTGCGCCCCGGGCAAAAGTCCTGCTTGCCAGTGGCAAGATCCGCTTCTGCCTGGAAATGTAGTGAGACACCCAGCGGAATCTTCGCAGATCCAAGCAACTGCTACAAACATGCACTGGTGGTTGCAGATCTTTTAATAAGCAGCCATCTGAGTACCCTATAGTCGCATAGAATGGGCGTGGGTTCTGAGATGCTAGTGCCATGTTACTGTATCTGCATACCAGATCACAGATGTAGGCTGAGAAACACCCCAAAAACGGTTGCAATGCGCCTGAGTTTTGCCACCACCTCGTTACCTCTCCAAAATGATCCCTTACTGTCAATCACTTTGAGTAGAAATCCTCACTGCAAGCGCCATCACTAAGGTGCATGCACAGTTGGCCGATAATCGTTCAACTCCGGAAATATCGGCATTGCGTACATCTCTGAATCAGGTCCATAGCTGCACATCAGCCACACCATCAGACATTAGAGCAACCCTATGGCTGCTCAGAATGTCCTGTGGTAAATGGGCACCGGTGCCAATAGAACTGTGTCTTTCAACGCAGTCCGTGACTCAGAGAGGCCCACCAACACGTCAGCAGATGAAAGCCACCCCTCAGTCACAGCGCAGGACTGCCTATCAGAATAGCATGTAACCCTCGGGACGCATGCGCAGTGATGATCTCAAACACATGTGCAGTTTAAAAAAACTCGAACATCCACCTCTGAATCAGGCCACATGTTTTGATGTTCTTACCATTTCCACAGCACCCACTGACCAGCAAAAATCGTCATATGGTCTGGGAGTGGACAGTGTGGCTTCTGAACTGCCAGAGGTATACAATATACTACAAATTAAAGTGCAGTATAAAAAGATGAGATATGACATATTGGCAGCTTCAATTTCACTTACTTTCTCTAACGTCCTAGTGGATGCTGGGGACTCCGTAAGGACCATGGGGAATAGACGGGCTCCGCAGGAGACAGGGCACTTTTAGAAAGAATTTGGATACTGGTGTGCTCTGGCTCCTCCCTCTATGTCCCTCCTCCAGACCTCAGTTTGAATCTGTGCCCGGACGAGCTGGGTGCTACTTAGTGAGCTCTCCTGAGCTTGCTATAAGAAAGTATTTTGTTAGTTTTTTTTTATTTTCAGAGAGATCTGCTGGCAACAGACTCTCTGCTACGTGGGACTGAGGGGAGAGAAGCAGCCCTACTCACTGAAGATAGGTCCTGCTTCTTAGGCTACTGGACACCATTAGCTCCAGAGGGATCGTACACAGGATCGCACCCTTGGTCGTCCGATCCCGGAGCCGCGCCGCCGTCCCCCTCGCAGAGCCGGAAGACAGAAGCCGGTGACAGAAGCAAGAAGACTTCGAAATAGGCGGCAGAAGACTCCAGTCTTCATATGAGGTAGCGCACAGCACTGCAGCTGTGCGCCATTGCTCCCACACTAAACCCACATACTCCGGTCACTGTAGGGTGCAGAGCGCAGGGGGGGGTGGGCGCCCTGGACAGCAATTAGAGAACCTCTTGGCAAAAGTTTGCATAATATACAGTTGGGCATGAAAGCGGGACAGAAGCCCGCCGTCGAGGGAGCGGGGCTTCTTCCTCAGCACTCACCAGCGCCATGTTTTTTCTCCACAGCACCGCTGAGAGGAAGCTCCCCAGTCTCTCCCCTGCAGTTACACGGTAGAAGAGGGTAAAAAGAGAGGGGGGGCACATAATTAGGCGCAAAAATCAATATAAACAGCAGCTACTGGGTTAACATTAAGTTACTGTGTTATTCCTGGGTTAATAGCGCTGGGGTGTGTGCTGGCATACTCTCTCTCTGTCTCTCCAAAGGGCCTTATGGGGGAATTGTCTTCAGATGAGCATTCCCTGAGTGTGTGGTGTGTCTCGGTACGTGTGTGTCGACATGTCTGAGGTAAAAGGCTCCCCTAAGGAGGAGATAGAGCAAATATGTGTGTGTGAGGGTGTCCCCGTCGACAACGCCGACACCTGTTTGGATATGTGTAATTAAGTGCTAAGGTGAATTTATTGCACAAAAGAGTAGAAAACAGACAGGAAATCTACCCATGTCTGTCCCTATGTCGCAGAGACCTTCAGAGTCTCTCAATGCTCACTATCCAAAATAATAGACACTGATATCGACACGGAGTTTGACTCCAGTGTCGACTACGATAATGCAAAGTTACAGCCAAATGGCAGAAAAGTATGCAATATATGATTATTGTAATAAAAGATGATTTGCATATCACTGATGACTCATCTGTCCCTGACACAAGGGTACACATGTTTAAGGGGAAGAAAGCTGAGGTAAATTTCCCTCCTCTCATGATGAAAAAGAGCGGGAATCTCCAGACAAGAGACTGCAGTTTCCCACAAAGAATTCTCAGGCAGTATCCTTTCCCCACTAGGGCCAGGATAGGATGGGAATCTTCCCCTAGGGTGTCACGTTTGCCCAAAAGGTAGCCCTGACGTAACAGCTATTCTCAGGGATCCTGCAGATAGCGTGCACATTCTGGTACACTACTCAGACCGGCGATTGTGTCGGCATGGGTTTATAGCGCTGTGGCAGCGTGGACAGGTACCTTATCAGCAGAGATTGAGACCCTAGTATGTAGATATATATATATATATATATATGTATATATAGAGATATATATATTTTAAAGATGCTGTCTTAAGAGATATATATATATATATATATATATATATATATATATATATATATATATATATAAACATGCCCAAAGAGACATGAGTCTACTGGGTCCTAGAGTCAAAGCTATGTCGATTTCTGCTTGACGTGTCCTGTAGAATATACAATGGACAGATGATGCCGACTTAAGAGGCATATGGAAGGCTGAGGATTGTGTGGAGAAGGGATCTCGTACCTGGTCTCCACAGCTATAGCTGGTAATTCTGATATTTTGCCTTATATTCCTGCACAGCCTAGGAAATCACGACATTATCAAATGCAGCCTTTCGAACAAAGAAACAAGAAAGTCCGAGGCGAGGCCAGAGGCGAGGGCAGAGGAAAGAAGCTGCACAACACAGCTAGTTCCCAGGAACAGAAGTCCTCCCCGGCCTCTACAAAAATCCACCGCATGTCGCTGGGGCTCCACAGGCGGAGCTAGGCCCGGTGGGGGCACGCCTTCGTAAGTTCAGCCACAAGTGGGTTCACTCCCTGTTAGATCCCTGGGCAATAGATATTGTGTCTCAGGGATACAAGCTGGACTTTGGGAAGATGCCCCCTCACCGACGGCCCTGCCGGCTTCCCCCCACAGAGAGGGAAACAGTGTTAACTGCAATTCACAAATTGTATCTTCAACAGGTGGTGGTCAAGGTTCCCCTCCTTCAACAAGGAGGGGGTTATTATTCGACCATGTGGTAGTCCCGAAACCGGACGGTTCGGTCAGACCCATATTGAATTTAAAATCCCTGAACATATACCTGAAAAGGTTCAAGTTCAAGATGGAATCGCTAAGAGCGGTCATTGCAAGCCTGAAAATGGGAGATTTTATGGTGACTCGGGATATAAAGGATGCATACCTTCATGTCCCCATTTATCCACCTCATCAGGCGTACCTCAGGATTGCGGTACGGGATTGTCATTACCAATTTCAGACGTTGCCGTTTGGTCTCTCCACGGCCCCGAGAATGTTCACCAAGGTAATGGCGGAAATGATGGTGCTGCTGCGGAAGCAAGGTGTCACTATTATCACGTACTTGGACGATCTCCTCATAAAAGCGAGATCAAGAGAGCAGTGGCTGAACAGCGTATCACTTTCTCTGGAAGTGTAACGGCAACAAGGCTGGATTCTATATATTCCAAAGTCGCAGTTGGATCCTACAGCTCATCTGCCTCTCCTAGGCATGATCCTAGACACAGACCAGAAAAGGGTTTATCTCCCGATAGAGAGAGCTCAGGAGCTCGTGACACTGGTCACGAATCTATTAAAAACAAAACAGGTATCAGTGCATCACTGCACTCGAGTCCTGGGAAGGATGGTGGCATCATACAAGGCCATTCCCTTCAGCAGGTTCCATGCGAGCACCTTCCAATGGGACTTACTGGACAAGTGGTCCGGATCACAACTTCAGATGCATCGGTTAATCACCCTATCCCCCAGGGCCAGGGTGTCTCTCCTGTGGTGGCTGCAGAGTGTTCACCTTCTTGAAGGTCGCAGATTCGGCATTCAGGACTGGGTCCTGGTGACCACGGATGCAAGCCTCCGAGGGTGGGGGGCAGTCACAGAGGGAAGAAATTTCCAAGGGCTGTGGTCAAGTCAGGAGACTTGCCTTCACATCAACATCCTGGAACTAAGGGCCATATACAACGCCCTACGTCAAGCGGAGTCCCTGCTTCACGACCAACCGGTTCTGATTCAGTCAGACAATATCACCGCAGTGGCTCATGTAAACCGCCAAGGTGGCACAAGGAGCAGGGTGGCGATGGTAGAAGCCACCAGAATTCTTCGCTGGGCGGAGAATCACGTAAGAGCACTGTCAGCAGTGTTCATTCCGGGAGTGGACAACTGGGAAACAGACTTCCTCAGCAGGCACGACCTCCACCCGGGAGAGTGGGGACTTCATCAAGAAGTCTTCACGCAGATTGCAAGGCGGTGGGAACTGCCACAGGTGGACATGATGGCATCCCGCCTCAACAAAAAGCTACAGAGATATTGCGCCAGGTCAAGAGACCCTCAGGCGATAGCTGTAGACGCACTAGTGACACCGTGGGTGTTCCAGTCGGTTTATGTATTTCCTCCTCTTCCTCTCATACCAAAGGTGCTGAGAATCATAAGAAAAAGAATAGTGAGAACAATACTCATTGTTCCGGATTGGCCAAGAAGAACTTGGTATCCGGATCTGCAAGAAATGCTCACAGAGGACCCATGGCCTCTGCCTCTAAGACAGGACTTGTTGCAACAGGGGCCCTGTCTGTTCCAAGACTTACTGTGGCTGCGTTTGACGGCATGGAGGTTGAACGCTGGATCCTAGCAGAAAAAGGCATTCCGGATGAGGTTATTCCTATGCTAATAAAGGCTAGGAAGGACGTGACGGCTAAACATTATCACCGTATATGGCGAAAATATGTTGCTTGGTGTGAGGCCAGGAATGCCCCTACGGAGGAATTCCAGCTGGGCCGTTTCCTTCACTTCCTACAGTCGGGAGTGACTTTGGGACTGAAATTGGGTTCCATTAAGGTCCAGATTTCGGCTCTATCCATTTTCTTTCAAAAAGAACTGGCTTCTCTTCCTGAAGTCCAGATGTTTGTAAAGGGAGTGCTGCATATTCAGCCCCCTTTTGTGCCCCCAGTGGCACCTTGGGATCTTAACGTGGTGTTGAGTTTCCTGAAGTAAAACAGGTTTGAGCCACTCAAAACCGTGGAGTTAAAATTTCTCACGTGGAAGGTGGTCATGCTATTAGCCTTGGCTTCAGCTAGGCGTGTGTCAGAATTGGCGGCTTTGTCACATAAAAGCCCCTATCTGGTTTTCCATATGGACAAGGCAGAATTGCGGACCGGTCCACAATTTCTGAAAAAAGTGGTGTCATCCTTTCATATGAACCAACCTATTGCGGTGCCTGTGGCTACTCGTGACTTGGAGGATTCCGAGTTACTAGATGTGGTCAGGGCTTTGAAGGTTTATGTAGCCAGAACGGCTAGGGTCAGGAAAACAGAATCTTTGTTTATCCTGTATGCTTCCAACAAGCTTGGGGCGCCTGCTTCAAAGCAAACTATTGCTCGCTGGATCTGTAACACAATTCAGCAGGCTCATTCTGCGGCTGGGTTGCCGCTGTCTAAATAAGTTAAGGCCCATTCCATAGGGAAGGTGGGCTCTTCTTGGGCGGCTGCCCGAGGGGTCTCGGCATTACAGCTTTACCGAGCGGCTACTTGGTCAGGTTCAAACACCTTTGCAAAGTTCTACAGGTTTGATACCCTGGCTGAGGAGGACCTTGTGTTTGCTCATTCGGTGCTGCAGAGTCATCCGCACTCTCCCGCCCGTTTGGGAGCTTTGGTATAATCTCCATGGTCCTTACGGAGTCCCCAGCATCCACTAGGACGTTACAGAAAATAAGATTTTATTTACCGGTAAATCTATTTCTCGTAGTCCGTAGTGGATGCTGGGCGCCCGTCCCAAGTGCGGACTTCTTCTGCAATACTTGTATATAGTTATTGCTTAAATAAGGGTTATGTTGGTTGCATCAGGGTTGATCTGATGCTCCGTTGTTATTCATACTGTTAACTGGGTAAGTTGATCACGAGTTATACGGTGTGATTGGTGTGACTGGTATGAGTCTTGCCCTGGATTCCAAAATCCTTTCCTTGTACTGTCAGCTCTTCCGGGCACATTTTCTCTAACTGAGGTCTGGAGGAGGGACATAGAGGGAGGAGCCAGAGCACACCAGTATCCAAATTCTTTCTTAAAGTGCTGTATTGGATGATACAAGCAGTTCATAGATAATTAGAAAAGGTATAATTACTGAGGTACTAAAATGAGGTTAGACTGGACTTTTGTACCTTTGCGTTGTGAACCTGGGAAATTAAGGAAGCAATGGTGGGTTTAAATATGTCAGCCACAAAGAACATTAAGGGTTAAATTAAATTAAACTTCTAAAATTAAGGTGTCGCCCAAAGCAGTCAATCAGATTCTACAGTAGCTATCATTGATCTAGTAAATGACAGCTAGATTCTGTTATTGTTTGCTATGGACAACATCTTCCGTTTTCCATTTTAGAAGTTTTAGTAAATCTACCCCTAAACTGTAACGTACAGTACTATACCAATGAAACTTATCTCCACAATGTTGACAGCCCTAGGAAATGATTATTCATTTACATTGCAAAACTAAAATATACATGATCTTATGAAATTATAAAAAAAAAGAGACAGTAATGTGAATTAACTTGAAGGACACTTGGCCAGTATGTCCTCTGTATAGTGTCATTTTGACATTAAGACACTTTTATTGTTTGCACAAATAACACAGTTGAGTAGTGTAACCATCTTTTCTTTAGACATTATTGTGCGGTCACTACTGTTTTTGGTCAACATAATATGCACCTGGCAGTACATGGTTAGACACACAGATAAGTGTGCCCGCTTGTAAACTCACTGAAACCTTATAGCTCTATTTTATGTTTGCTTGTTTTGTGAGCAAGAGATATGAGCCTGGTAACGGACACTGGAAGATTAAAGTGGATTCCTGTACCATGTGAGAATAATCTCATGCCATCCTCTCTCGGAATTGCTTGAATCTACTCAAAATAAAGCTGACAACACCTAGTTATCATGCCATAAATATACAGGAAATCAGTGTTCACAAAATCTTGTCCTTGTAAATATATATATATAATATACTAGAAAGTTTGCAAAGTGAATGTCCGTTGTTAGAGGCAGACTGCAGTGAATGTCCATTGTTAGTGCAGACTGCAAATGTTTGCTGGCATTTGTGGGTCTGCATGTAAACTGTCATTCTATGTATATCTATACACACACACACACACACACACACACACGTATTTAATATACAGGGAAACACATGTATTCACTGGCACTGTACCAGAGTCTTTGCTCTCTAGTGCACATGTGCCATCTTCCCAAATATCACCGGGAAGATGGCGCCGGCCGAGGAGGAGGGACCTTTCTTCCCGCAAGCAGGGTAGGAATAGGGTTGCCACCTCATGCATTATTGATTCCCGGAGATCCACCACCCCAATCCCAACTGCCCCCCCAACCCCCCCCCCCCCCCCCTCCCCCGCGGCACCAAGCAACGTTCACATAAATAAAATGATGTACCATATTTATTAAATATTTTACGTACAATCTAAATGAAACAGTGTATCTATTATAAATAGGAATATAACAGTCACCACTCGGATAAATTACAGGCATTTGGTGCCTTAAAACTAGATTGAAGGGAAGAACCATGGAAGTGTATGCTTCAACTGGTTAAACAAACAAATGCACTACTAAAAGGTGTCTGTTGATATACATATATCTGTATATAACTTGAGCCTCTATTTGTTTCATGCATACTCATTATATTATAAATATATGTGTGACATGCCTGTCAGCTCTAATTGCTCTTCTCACATGAGCCGGGTAGCATTACTCACTACCGCAGCCCAGGGAAATGCTGAAGAAAAGCTGCCGATGGCAGCGTCACGTCAGCTTTGGCTCAGTCTGGGCGGAACACAGTCTTGCGAGATTTGATGCCATCATCTCGTGAGACAGTCACTGTAGTTCACTGGAGTTCCTCGGCTGCCAAGGAGCACTGCTCCCAGGGTCCCCTTATTACTGGAGAATCCAGGAATCCTGGAGAAGGAAAAAGCCTCCTGGAGGGCTGCCACCAAATCCTGGAGAATCCAGGAAATCAGGGAGAGGTGGCAACCCTAGGTAGGAACCAGGTGCCCCCCCCCCCCCCCCCGTGCACCCCTCCTCACATGCATTAGATTGGCAGCCCCCTTTCCTGTTCCAAGAGATCATTGATTTCTCCCTTTTCTGAGCTATCTCCATCAATATAGCCTGGTACGGGAACTGCAAAGAGCTTGTGGCAGTTTTTGGTAAAAAAAAAACAAAACAAAACATAAACCATCCCAGGATGGCATTATACATAATTACATTCCCTGTAGTTCTGCGCTGGGCATGCATGACCTTTTTGTATCACGAATGTGCACTATGTCAGTGAATAATTGCCCACTGTTTCTGTTGAACATTGCTCAAACTTTTTGACTTGCACAATCACAATATGGAACAACCTTAGAAAGCTGCAATCTGGATTTTACATTCAGAGTTAGACATCCTCAGGTAAATCTGCACTGTTGGAAAGGTTGTTTTTCACACCATCGCTCCCAGTGGCACAACATTCTTTTTCACTGTGTTAACCAGCAACACAGAATGTTAAGTGTCACAATCGTCATCAAGGTATGAATAATAAAGGGCATCTTAACCAGCCAAACTACATGTTTACATAACAGAAATACATATGCAAAACTCAAAATATCCAGGCTATTGAACAGACTTCTCTGGGAAAAAAAAGTTTATCTGCTATTGGATGAAATTGTTTACCATAAAACCAGGGATGAACGAACGTCCTTCCCATGTTTTTTTGTGTGAATTAATTAAAGCCACTGGCACAGTCATTCTATTTTTGTCGAATCTCTTGCTCACATCAAACATTGATTTCTGACTAATCTTTTGACATTATTTTCTTTTTCAAGCTATGTTCAGACACACTTCACCCTGTGTTTGACAAAAAAGAAGCTACATAAACAGCAATGGTTATCACTGCAACCCTTTCAAAAACATTGATGATTGATCTAAGCCAACCCTTGTTGTTTAACTACGGTAATTCAAATGATATCACCATGATTCATATAATCAAATGTCAAGCAGTAGGTGTCCTGTTGTTCTGAGCTGGGACACCTATTTTTTGTCAGGACCAGCCAGAAGGCTAGAATGTATTATGCCATTCACTGCCACACGGCATAGCACTAGCCAGGGTGTGCTCAGCATGCAAAATGGTGGATTTAGTGGAGGGAAAAAGGTAACAAGCAGTGAGAACGCCACATGATGGGCAATCACACCCTCCTTATGTGCATTCCACTGCGAAGCACGCTTCATCCTGATTCCCAAAACTTGTGAGGTATGCTTATACTCAGATGGTATAAAATGTGTTACAAAAACTTGCTTATCTGAAACAACAAACCAAAAAATATATACTGATTACTGCAATTATGTCATAGGATATGGGATAACACACAGCACCTTTAGTGTGAAACTGAGACCCAAACGACGCCAGCTAACATCCTGTTCACCTCCTACTACCCACTCACTGGCTACATCTCCTGGGTGGCGTGCAAAGCTTTTGAATATACCCTGTGCAGGTTTCGGAAGTTGCCAGACAGAACATTTAGAAACCAGCTTGCCAGCTGCCCTTGTATCTCACAGTATGCACATTTGATATCGTCAAGTCAAAGATCCCATCTCAGATATTCAATTAGCCTGAGAAAAAAAACAAGAGCTTGGAAATCTTGGCAGGACCTTTACAGCGTACTAGTGATATGAATGTAAATAATACTATACACTGCATTATGAGAGCGGCTTTCAGGAGCACTCAGGATCTTAGTACAGTCACGAGGTCAGGTCAGAGGTCATTCTTAAATACTATGCCAGTATTCATCAGGGTCAGTACTGTTCAGTTATTTTGTCAGACATCCCCCCCCCCTTCCTATTATAAATACAGCACTGCTTATTTCTAGAAAGCATGTTCAAGTTAATTTTAAATAGTCAGTAAAATATGCAAAAGTTACGTAAAACAAATTATATTATTAACTACATATGTGGTAGGTACAAAACTCAGCATTATCTGGTGGGAGGAGTTGTGCAGATTGGGGCATTCCTATTGTTCTAACTTGTAAGGCCGGGTACACATCAGAGTGTTGTGCTCCCAGCCGATGCCGAATCATACACACTGCACAATGTAGTACTACGGCTATGCTGCATTCGGCATGGTTGTTAGGCCCTCTGTCACTTGTTGCTCTGTGCAGCGCCCAGGGTCTATTCCATGGAGAGAGGGATTGAGGCATGGGCATCAGCTCCCAGATCGCTGGGCATTCCCCCATATTGTCGGAAAATGGGGGCGTGACTTGTAGGTGGCATTTCACATGAGGCCATGCCCCCTAGCCATGAGTCCAGGCCTCCTCTTTACCTCAACGGGAAGTTGGGACGTATGTGTAATTTGGGACTGAGGGCCTTATTCAGAGATGGGCGCAGATCGCTGTATACGCAGCCAGATCTGCGTCCATCTCCTCACATGCTGGGGGCCACCCTGCACAGGGCAAAGTCGACCAACATGTGTGAGGCCGCCTCCCGATGCGTCTGCAATTAGATTGCGGACACATCGGAACTAAGGTTAACCCCTGGCTGCACTGTTAGGCGGTCGGGCACCATTTTTTTTAATCAGTGGGGTTCATGTCACGTGACGTCCTGTAGCTGCCCCGAAAACGGTCCCGGCCTGCCCCTATTCAGCCTACCCCGCCCCTCCCCCCAATGCCGCGTCACTGCCCGACAAACAACCACATTGTGGTCGCATGCATCGGCATGGATGCGCAGTTTGACTCCATCGCCAAAAGACGCTGCGGGCAGCATCAGAGGCCGAGTCTGAATGACCCGCTGAGTATGGAATGTATGGGGTGTTCCCGGGTGGTGGCAAGAGCTAGCTATGCAATCACACAAAGATGTATGACTAACAGAGGTCAAAGCCACGGAATACTGTATATTATTATTATTAATTTTATTAATACTACTACTATTGTATCTCTCCCATTCCCATATAATAGAAAATCCAGTATGTTTTATAAATAAACGCACCATCACAGAGATGTGGAGATTATGATGGAAAACACCCCACGTGTATTAATGGGTTAAGGATATTGCACCACTTTCAAGACATACCAGTGCTGTCAATGACAGTTTCCTTTTCAGGCTCAGACTGCACAGTTTTCATGTGTTTTGGATTTCACATCCACACAAGCCATGATCTGAAAAGCAGACAGGGCAGGTGAAAACTGCTAAAAAAAACACTGAAGTGGAAAGCTGAGCCCATTTCTTAAGCTCACTGAGTAACCTTGAAAAACATGTTGGTAAGACTGTGTTATTCAGCAATGTCAGGTTTGGTTCAATAGAGTTAAAAATGGAAAGAAGGTGTGATCTTATTTATTCTTAGTTCCACTTTACAATAGTGTAACACTGTAGGGGTGCAAGGTGCCTTTTCCTGGGGAATATGGCAGCACGCAGCAGCTGAGGAACAACACAAGTCCAGTTTCTGGTACAACTGACCCCGGCCAGTTTTATTGAAACAGAAAATAAAACAAACCCCAAAATAAAAATACCTTGCCTGTCCGGCACTAACTAAACATAAGATGTTCCTAACTGTCACTAAACAAAACACAGAGTTCTTCAGTACATACTGTATAGCTTACTTGCATCAGAAAGCGTGTCTCTCACACACAGATCCTGCAGCCTTCCCAGGCAGTCTGCCCATACTAATCAGGTTAGAAGCACTATATCACTCTTACACAGCTGAAACCCTGATTAGCCCTCTGTGAGGCCAAAGACCCGAACTGGGCCCAATGTCTAGAACTCGCCTTATCTCTCTCTCAGAGCCTTTACCCAGCTTTTACAGCAAACTGAAAAGGTTCAGACAAAACAAAAAGCATTTTTCCTAGAAGTTAACATTTTCTAAAACATGTAAGACAAGAACCTGGGACAAATATACCTGCCCTCAAACACTATCCCAGTGTTCTTGTCACATATCCCCCTCCCCTGTTTCGACCTAGGGGCCGGAACACTTGTAGCCCCCAAACAGAAGATGCGAGACAATGCATCTGCGTTGGCCAATTGTGTTCCCGGTCTATGTTCGACAGTAAACTTAAAGTCCTGCAACGCTAGAAACCATCTAGTTACACGAGCATTCTTGCCTCTATTTACATACATCCATTTTAAAGGGGCATGGTCTGTCACTAGTCTGAATTGTCTACCCAAGAGGTAATATCTCAAGGTATCTAGTGCCCACTTAATGGCCAAAGCCTCCTTTTCCACAATGGCATACCTTTTTTCATGCTCATTGAGTTTCCTACTCAAATAAATGATAGGGTGTTCGTCCCCATCTCTGGTTTGGGACAGCACAGCACCTATCCCTACCTCTGAGGCATCTGTCTGTACCACAAATTCTTTTGAAAAATCTGGTGTTATCAACACCGGTTGTGAACACAAAGCCACTTTTAACGCTTGGAACGCCTTTTCTGCATCAGGGTTCCATTTCACCACATTTGACTGCTTCCCTTTGGTAAGGTCTGACAACGGCACCGCTGTGGTCGCAAAATTAGGAATAAACCGTCTATAGTACCCAGTAATTCCCAAAAAAGCCCTTACCTGTTTTTTATTCACTGGACGAGGCCAGTTTTGAATAGCATCAACTTTATTCAATTGGGGCCTAATCAGACCTCTGCCTATGGTGAAGCCCAAGTATTTGACCTCCTCCATTGCGAGGCAGCACTTCTTTGGGTTAGCAGTTAACCCTGCCTCTCTGATTGAGTCCAGTACTGCTTGTACTTTAACCAAATGTGACCCCCAGTCTGTACTGTGAATTACCACATCATCCAAATAGGCAGCTGCATATTTTCTATGGGGCCTCAAAATTTTATCCATCGCCCGTTGAAAGGTTGCTGGAGCCCCATGCAACCCAAAGGGTAACATCTTATACTGGTACAGCCCCTCCGGAAACCGAAAAGGCTGTTTTTTCTTTGGCGCTATCAGATAAAGGTATTTGCCAGTAACCTTTGGTCAGGTCCAATGTGGTGAGAAACCTGGCTGTTCCCAGCCTTTCTACAAGCTCATCCACACGGGGCATGGGGTATGCGTCAAACTTGGACACCTCATTTAACTTACGAAAGTCATTACAGAAGCGTATGCTACCGTCGGGCTTCGGGATGAGCACTATGGGACTGGACCACTCACTGTTAGACTCCTCTATGACTCCAAGTTCTAACATGGTTTTAACTTCCTTAGAAATAGCTTCTCGCTGAGCTTCAGGAATCCTATATGGCTTTAAATGAACCCTGACCCCTGGTTCTGTGACAATGTCATGTTTTATTATGGTCGTTCGGCCAGGCAGCTCTGAAAATACCTCCCTATTTTGGATGAGAAATTCTTTAACCTGATTGTTCTGATCAGCTGATAATGTCTCTGACACCTTCACTGCGGGAAGCAACCGGGGTGAAGACACCGAAGGGCAAGGCTCCGCTGACAGAGACAACCTATCTTTCCAGGGTTTGATTAAGTTAACATGGTAGATCTGTTCGGGTTTTCTCTTTCCCGGCTGGTATACTTTGTAATTAACCTCATTCACTTTTTCCCTAATCTCAAATGGACCCTGCCATTTAGCTAGGAATTTGCTTTCCACAGTGGGTACCAAAACAAGAACTCTATCTCCAGGAGCAAATTCCCGTATCTTGGCACTCCGGTTATAGACCCTCTGTTGAGCACTTTGGGCCTGTTCCATGTGCTCTCTGACAACAGGTACCACGGCTGCAATCCTATCCTGCATTTGTGTTACATGCTCAATAACGCTTCTATAAGGAGTGGGCTGTCCTTCCCACGTCTCTTTGGCAACATCCAACAGCCCTCTGGGGTGTCTACCATACAACAAATCAAATGGAGAAAACCCCGTAGAGGACTGAGGAACTTCTCTGATGGCCATTAACAAGTAGGGCAACAAACAATCCCAGTTTTTCCCATCTCTCTCAACAACCTTTTTTAACATACTTTTTAATGTTTTATTAAACCTTTCCACCAACCCGTCAGTTTGGGGATGGTAGATGGACGTCCTGAGGTGAGTGACCTTAAATAACTTGCACAATTCTTTCATGATCCTTGACATAAATGGAGTACCTTGGTCAGTCAAAATTTCTTTTGGTATTCCCACTCTACTAAATACCTGCACCAGCTCCCTAGCTATCGCCTTGGTTGTGATAGTGCGTAAAGGGACAGCCTCAGGATATCGAGTGGCATAGTCCATAATTACCAGGATATACTGATGGCCCCGAGCAGACTTTAACAAGGGCCCCACGAGATCCATGGCTATTCTGTCAAACGGGACCTCTATAATAGGCATGGGAACTAGTGGGCTCCTGAAATGGGGTCTAGGGGCATGATACTGGCATTCAGGACAGGAAGAACAATATTCAGACACTTCTTTATAAACCCCTGGCCAAAAGAACCTTTGTAAAACTCTTTCAGTGGTTTTTTCTGCCCCTAAATGTCCTGCGGTAACGTGACTATGAGCTAAATCTAGTACCGTTCTCCGATAAGGCTGGGGAACTACCAGCTGTTCCACCACATCCTCACCCCTTTTGACAATGTGGTACAAGAGCTCATTACAGATGGCCATGTGGGGATACGTAACCCTGTCACCTGGTACCACAGGTTCCCCATTAACAATCTTAACATTCTCTCTAGCCTTTATTAAGGTAGGATCCTTTAACTGTTCAGACGCAAACAGATCCTTCTTTACCTCCAGGTCAGGCACGCTTTCAGTTCTAACTACTATGTCTCTGTTCCCGGCAAGAGGGTCCTCACTGGACTCCCCATCTGTCACTTCCCCAGCCAAACTAGCAAAAGGCAAAGGGCCAGAAAGTTCCGAAGACCCACGTACATCCAAAAAATCACCGGTATTATCAACTGGCTTTTTACTTCTCACATCTGTTGATAACCGTGATTCCCACAGTTTCCAAAAATGAGGAAAATCCCTCCCTATTATGGCCTCATGCACCAAGGTAGGGACCAGTCCCACTTTAACCATTGCTGACCCACAACAAGTTTCTATATTCACCTCAGCAGTGGCATAATATTGGGTATCCCCATGTATGTAAGTTACCCCAATAGGTATTTGCTGGACCTTTAAGGGGTTCACTAACCCAGCTTTCACGAGGGTAACTAAACTTCCTGAATCTAGCAAGGCCTCTACCCGGTTACCTTCTAAGAACACATCACACATTTGTTTTTCCAGCTCAGGTGAAGGTACCACAGTACAGGCTAACCTAGCAAAGAAAGACATTCTGCGACATTCAAAGGCAGCATCACATTGCATGGGTTCTTGCGTGACTGGGCAATTGGCAATAACATGACCTGGCATACCACACCTAAAACATTTAACCACACGATTATCAACCCATTTGGGCAGCATAGACCGTTCTAGCCCCATTGGCCTGTTTCCAGGGCCAGTGTTTACAGTCTCTCCAGCCTTGCGTTCTCTTAACCGCCCAGCAACGTTTTCCCACGGAACAGTCTTACCAGTCTTTACTGAAGGGCGCTGTCGAGGATCTATGGGTTGCTGGGTGGTCATCAGTAGTTCCTCTGCTGCCAAATACCTCTCTACCATGTCCACTAATTGGTCAGCAGTACCCGGGTTTCCATGGCTCACCCACTTGCGCAGGACCAGGGGCAAATATCTCAAGTAGCGGTCCATGACGACTCTTTCCACCATCTGGGGACCAGTTAATGTCTCTGGCTGCAGCCATTTTTTTGTTAGCTGAATAAGGTCGTGCATCTGGGAGCGCGGAGGCTTCTCCATGGCGTACAGCCAACGGTGCACCCGTTGTGCTCGTACTGACAGCGTGACTCCCAGGCGGGTCAGGATCTCAGTCTTTAGTTTATCATAGTCCCGAGCCTCAGCAGGGCTTAAATCAAAGTAAGCTTTTTGGGGCTCACCTGACAGGAAAGGTGCCAGCAGACTGGCCCACTGTGCTTTCGGCCAGTTCTCACGCTCGGCAGTCCTTTCAAACGTGGTCAGATAGGCCTCCACATCATCAGCCTCTGTCATTTTCTGCAGGAAGTGACTGGCTCGTATAGAACTAGAGCTGGTTGGAGCACTGACGGCCACATCTCCAAACCGAGCTGCAAGTCTCTGCACCACTTCTGCTAAGGCCTCTCTATCCTGACGCTGTAGTCTCCAATTTTCCTCCATTGCCACCTGCTGCTGTCGGTTGGCCTCCTGCTGAGCCGCTGTAGCTTGCAGCAAGGCTTTAAGCAGATCCTCCATGTCAACAGATTTTTCAGGCGGCTTTGCAGCTGCTTTCACCCAGGACATATATCAAACCCTCAGGGGTGAGTCTCAGTAACTTCACACTGGGCTGTATCTGCATAAACCACCGTTTTCTGCAGGCCTCACAAAGCTGCTGCTTTCACTTATGCGCAGAACGGCCTGCTCGCATTCTCCACCAAGTTGTAACACTGTAGGGGTGCAAGGTGCCTTTTCCTGGGGAATATGGCAGCACGCAGCAGCTGAGGAACAACACAAGTCCAGTTTCTGGTACAACTGACCCCGGCCAGTTTTATTGAAACAGAAAATAAAACAAACCCCAAAATAAAAATACCTTGCCTGTCCGGCACTAACTAAACATAAGATGTTCCTAACTGTCACTAAACAAAACACAGAGTTCTTCAGTACATACTGTATAGCTTACTTGCATCAGAAAGCGTGTCTCTCACACACAGATCCTGCAGCCTTCCCAGGCAGTCTGCCCATACTAATCAGGTTAGAAGCACTATATCACTCTTACACAGCTGAAACCCTGATTAGCCCTCTGTGAGGCCAAAGACCCGAACTGGGCCCAATGTCTAGAACTCGCCTTATCTCTCTCTCAGAGCCTTTACCCAGCTTTTACAGCAAACTGAAAAGGTTCAGACAAAACAAAAAGCATTTTTCCTAGAAGTTAACATTTTCTAAAACATGTAAGACAAGAACCTGGGACAAATATACCTGCCCTCAAACACTATCCCAGTGTTCTTGTCACAATAGGTATGAAAAGTGTATGGGAAATTAGAGGTCAGTTCAATTTGCATGCATATCCGTTTAGCACTGCGTATGCGTTGAAGCTGAGCGCATGCAACTACTATTGATTCAGAGTAGGCATCTCAGTTGCAACTATACTTGCATTTGAATGGGTGCAACTGGGTGATAATAGGGGGTTCATATAAAGGCTAAGAGCCTGATTCAGAGATGGTTTGTATACATCTCCAATGGTGGGTGGACTGCGCATGAGCAGGACCCCTTCTGCGAATGTGCGGGACAGGTACTGCGTAGTCATACACAGTGCCATCTAAGAAACAGCCTGTCCGTTCCGGGCGAAAAGGGATGGGCATGTAGGTACATGACTCCCATTTTCTTGGAGTGCTAAGGTCAAAGTCTGCATCTTCCAATGCATATTTCCTGGCCCCGGCTGAGCAGTTCCAGCAGTCATTCTGAGTAAGCGTCGGCTGCGGTGATCCGATGCTGATCTCGAATCACAAATGCTGGCAGGAGGCGTTTTTTCCTAGAAGTGCACTCTGATAATGATGACAGTGGATTTATATGGGCTGTACTGTCGAACCAGGTGGAACCAGATTATTTGGATACACAGAGGTTAATAAGAAACACAAGGAGAAACAATCTTAAATCAATCAGATATAAATGGAAAAGACTGATACTCAGCTACAATGATGTAATGGGACCTACACATTGGCCGATCCGCCGCCGAGCTGCCCGGCCCGGCGGCGGGGGGGAGATGACGGGGGAGTGAAGTTACTTCACTCCCCCCGTTACACGGCTCCATAGAACTGCAGGCAAATATGGACGAGATCGTCCATATTGGCCTGCATGCACAGCCGACGGGGCACCAGCGATGAAAGAGCGCGGGGCCGCGCATCGTTCATCGCTGGTGCCTCCACACTGCACGATATGAACGTTATCTCGTTCATTAATGAACGAGATCGTTCATATCGTGCAGTGATGCCGACTAGTGTGTAGGGCCTATTAGTGTGAATGTTCAAGTGAAATGCTCCAGGACCCCATTGTCACTGTATTAGTGACTGGAAAGTTTGGATATGGACACTATTGGAATCAGTCCCACGACGATGCCAAGGCTGTGTTGCAATTTTTAGAAACTCTTATACTAAATACAGGACATTGTCACCCCGATGCATTGTACATAAATGGTATAAACATTAATAGCTATATATAATTGGATATACAGTATCTGCATTAAACTGCGTACATATATTACAAGCTTAGAAAGTCCTCACTTCCTCACAGACATCCTGCCATGTCTGATACTTTCCACTATGATGTACCAAAAACTAATATAAGCCTAATTGGTCTTTAACCCGTCATGTACCATAAAAGACCCTTTTCTTGCATCCCTATGTCAGGCGGATATCCACATTTAGTTCTGTACGTGCTGTGATCACATGTGTGCAACTCTGAACAGGACCCTTGGTCATCTATTGATGAAACAGCAAAAAGCCCTCTCTCTGGTGAAAACATTGCTGGGGGTGTTGCTGGAGATAGTGTGAATTACTGATCTGGCATGTTTTGAACCTAGAACCTCCTTCTACCTCCTTCAACAAGTCTCCAACATTTTTCGCCATTCTTCTTCTGCCCTAGCAGAGAGCTTATGCAGCCCTGTACAAATATAACCCTAACGCATACACGGTAGGGAAGCCTATCATGTATAAGTGCAGGCACTAATGATACTAATGATGACAGTTGCAGCGGCTGACATAAAATCAATGTATGGCACAGGATTCTGCTTACACATGCATGAAGCCCTTGTAGGTTGAACAGATTCTCTAATTACCATAGGTAGTAAATCAGGCTTCCACGCAGTGACATTTTTATAATGGGTGCAGTGTATGTGGTCCCCGGGTTGAGGGGGGCCCACACCGCACCCATTTTTTAAATACTCATCTCTCCGGAGGCCCCAGCCGGCGGCAGCATCTCTCAACAAATCTCCGGTAAATGGCGCGGCGGCCATTTTTCAAGAGATTTGTGCATGTGTAGTAAGGAAATCTCTGGGAAAATGGCCACCGCATCATTTCCCTGGAGATTTACACATGCGCAATAGAGTCTGTGCCCCTCTAGTTCTCAGACTCTATTGCATTGATGGGCGCAGGTTGCAGAGGAGGAGGAAGATGGACACTGCTCATCTCGTATATGAAAGAAATAGTCTCATAGTGAAACATGTACGATAAATGAATTCGGTGTTGCATGCTGGTGCCAACCTCAGCATCATAGTGTCAGTCATTAATCACACTATCAAGAAAATAATACTGAGGCACAGTTGTGCATGCTGTGTGCTTAATAACAATAAAGGTTGCAAGGAGAGTATTGCCGGATAATTAACATAAATATTATTATTTCTCTTCACTGTCTAAACACCTTTAATCTATGCTGGTGGTCCCTGGGCAAGGACCTATTTTGCCATTGTAATGAGACGGTTATTCTAGCTGTAAGAAACCCTACTGAGAAGTACTAAAATATGTAAAAGTTATAACATATCTATGTGTATATATATATATGTTATATAGCACCTGGAATTATTATCTAACAATTATGAGTTACATCTGTTAAAGTATGTGCTCAGGACAGAGTTACAGAACACACTTGTAAAACTCCTGAGAAACCCTGTCTAGGTAGTAATGGTAACATGAGTCTTGGACCCTTACAGCAAAGATTCCCAGTACAGGAAACAGAGAGAAATATGCATGTTGTCCTTTTCCTGGAATTTCAGATTTGGTATCGGACCGCTTCTTATTTCTAACAAAGCAGTGCAGAACATCACTTTATATTACTTACATGGTCAGCCGAAATCTACGCTCTGTGCACCAAAAGTATCAGGTTCACAAGCCACAATACCAAAATCCCACTAGAAAATAAACTGAAATGTGAATTAAATGCCAAGAAATGAAAACACTTTGTGGGTAATTCAGAGCTGATCGTAGATGTGCTAAAATTATCACATCTATGATCAGATTCTCTGACATGCGGTGGGACGCCCAGCACAGGGCTAGTCCGCCCCGCATGTCAAGCCCTGCTCCCCCCCCCCCCCCGCACTTTCGCACCTGCCAAGTAGCTCCTTGCCTTTGCAGCCTAGCTGCATGTTTTGGGTCACAGCGGCTGTATGTGACGTCACGCAGCTGCCATGGCCCACCCCAGCAACAGTCCTGACACGCCTACGTTGTCCAGACCGCGCCCACCCAACAGCGCTCTAATGCTGTTGGCACACCCCCTCCCACCCCGCGACCACCTCTGCCTGTCAATCAGGCAGAGGCAATCGCATCCCTGAGATGCGATCACAGGACCCGTGCTGCGATCCTAAAGGTGGGTACACACTAGGCAAAGTTCTCGATGAGCGACATCGCCTAGATTTTCCCCTCCTGGCGGCTGCCAAACACACTGTGCGATATCACTAGTGATATCGCACAGTGACGTCATTCCGCGGCTGGCTGGAGCATGCAGTTTTGTACGATGAATCCAAATTGAGCTGCATGCATGGCCAATACGAGGGTCATTAACGACCCGCGGGGCTGCTCATCGCTTATCAGTGGTGGCATACACACTTAACGATAAAAAAACAACATCACTCAGGAAGGGTCAAAATGAGAGATGTTGGGGGTCATTCCGAGTTGTTCGCTCGTTGCCGATTTTCGCAACGGAGCGATTAATGCAAAAATGTGCATGCGCATGGTTCGCAGTGCACATGCGGTTAGTATTTTAACACAAAACTTAGTAGATTTACTCACGCCCGAACGAAGATTTTTCATCGTTGAAGTGATCGTAGTGTGATTGACAGGAAGTGGGTGTTTCTGGGAGTGTGCGGAAAAACGCAGGCGTGTCAGGGAAAAACGCGGGAGTGTCTGGAGAAACGGGGGAGTGGCTGGCCGAACGCTGGGTGTGTTTGTGACGTCAAACCAGGAACGAAACTGACTGAACTGATCGCTATTTGTGAGTAAGTCTCGAGCTACTCAGAAACTGCTAAGAAATTTCTATTCGCAATTCTTCTAATCTTTTGTTCGCAATTCTGCTAAGCTAAGATACACTCCCAGAGGGCGGCCGCTTAGCGTGTGCAATGCTGCTAAAAGCAGCTAGCGAGCGAACAACTTGGAATCACCCCCGTTGTTTACTTTATCACTAAGTGTGTACCTACCTTTACTGAATCACTCCCAGAGTCACTAACTCAGAGTTTGGGGTGGTTTTTCACAAAACTATGGCAACAATTCTTAAATAAATGTCTGATTTACCAAAGCTGTTCAGACAAGAAGACACTAAACAATATTGTTTATCCTTTTCTACACCATATCAAAATATTTTCTTTTCAGATTTATATCAACAATTTTGCTGGAATCCCATAATTTGCTATTTACTTTGAAATTAAAAAGAAAAAGTGTAAGAATGCATACATTTTAAATAAAAAGCTGACTTTACTTTCTATCCGTTTTAGTAGCAGCTTCACTACAACAAACTGTCTCATATCGTTTTACCTTTCCTGATCACACCCTTTTCACATTATTTTAGTATCACCTGAATGTATTAAAGGGCATTTGGAGCAGTTTTAATGAAAAACTGCTCCAAACCCTTTTTTCACTTTTTTTTTAGTAACCCACATCATATTCCCTATACTTATAATGGGAAATGTGATGTGGCCAAATTTACTAAAAAACAAATGTGAAAAAATACCGCAGTGTGCTTTGTGATAATCTCGCCAGCTCAGGCTGGCGAGTTCACAGGGCAGCACTGCGATAATGTGGCATTTGCCCAGCATTCTCTGCCCCTGGGGCACCCGGCAGAGTGATCAGCTATGTGTGTCCGATGGACACACAAGCTGATCACAGTGTAAAAAGTAAAAAAAAAAAAAGTAAAAAACCCCCCAAAACCATAATCATCTGTCCAGGGAGCAGATGTCCGCTGCTCCGGTAAGCACTGCCGGGCGCCGGGTCCCACATGTGCTGCAATGTGACCCCGGTGCAGGCAGCGCACTTTACAGCAACGGGGGTCACCGCAGCGCACAGGATCCGGCGCCGGGCAGCCCAGCTGAAGCAGCGTGGACCGGCTCCATGAACTGGTGAGTATATTGATCGTCTTGGGGGGGTTCACGGCACGCGTGGGTAGTCGCGATGGGGGGTTCAACCGGGCGGCGGCGGTAGCGGCAATGTCGGAGGGGGCGTCACATGCGCAGCAGGACATCGGGGTATTTTTTCCAAAAAATACCCTGATGATGCTGCGGAGTGTCATCGCAGGGACAGAGCTTGACCGCAAGCTCTATCCCTGCACTCGATAATTGATACATCCCTGCGATGTAATCAATTATCGCAGTTTGAGTTTGGGAGAATTTATCACCTGTCATCCGCATCCTGGATGCGGATGGTGATAAATAGGCCCCTAAGTAATTTATAAATTCAAGTTATTATGTTTTTACCCCACATTGCAGTAAAAAGTCCTTATCCAGAAAACCCAAATATCCAGGCATTCAAGAGGTCCCAAAGCTGTATTATTACTAGTGATGTGATATACAGTATGTGCAAACACGCATACTAAGACACTTAAAAAACAGGGATGCGCTAGCCCTGGGTGGGGGTGTCCAGGGGAGTTCTGCCCCCCGGGCACTACAATTTATGTATTTTGGGTCCGCAAACATATGGCAACCACCTGAGAATCAGGCAGAGGATGCGTAAGTGCCTCTCCGACTGTGATCAGATCAGTCAGACAGTATCTCCTTCAATATTCTTGGCGGCCTCTCACAAGTCACACTGTTAGTGTCACCTCACTGGTACTGCAGCAGTGTCTGATCTTTCTGTTAGCGCTATTTTATAGACAACGGATTTGGCCATCCAGCAAAATTCCAGAACTTTTTTTTCCATTGTTTAACTTCAGTAGAAGCGATAAATACATTAGGGCTTTCACATGGCACGAATATGGCACGGTCGCCGTGTTACAGCCGTGATAACTGACTTTGTTTGCATGAAGCATCTTAAGTAAAAAGATGTTCACTGCCGGGCTTCTCTGATCCACTGCTGCGTCTGAATACGCAGCATGAGATCACCATCAAACATGGCATTGAACATCTGAGTAACCTTAACGTTATTCAGAATGGCCACCATAACTACAGTGCAGACACGCCGCTGTTTTCTGAAACACACCCCTACTGGTCGTAGCCTGTCAATCAGGCGGTGGTAACTAGGGCACTGTGACCGGAGCCTTAGTACCATCTCAACATACGCACACTACTGCACTGGCACATACCCACATCCCGTAACATCGGCAAAACTGCAGAAACACTGAAATACCGCCCACCTCTGAATCATCCCCTAAACACATATTTTTGTAACACCCATATTTTTGTTGCAGTTTTCTGGCAGAAAAGACAGGGTCATTTGCTTGTTTTTGCTCCCTTACTGAAAGGTGCCAGCCCCTGCTTACAAACAGTCTTGACGTAGGTTAATGATATTGGTAGTATGGATATTTCTCTGTATTCAGCATCTCTGGGAATACAGGTAGCTCAAGACTAATGTAAATGGTTATTGCTAGAAGGCGATGAAGCATTCCTGGCTTTGTAACTGCTTCTGGGACAGAACATGTCTCAAGAGCAATCAAGCTCTTTTACTAGAACACTGGTCCAAGTCTTTATTTGCTAACAATGATTTGTCGCTTCAGTTGATTTTAGAAGTCATCCCATAAAATACAGTGCAGAAGCATATGATGGGTCAGGATCCGGCTTGTTTATTTAGGTGTTCCTGAACTAGAGAGAAAATCGTTTGATAGATGCTTTTCCGCGCTCCCTGGAGAAGGTAAAAATCTTTTATTTTCTATCCTTGATGCTTCTTTTGTCTCATGAAGCCATTATACATTTGACAAAATGAAATAACTCATTTAAACATTAACTAGAAAACTCAGGAGTGGATGTTCTCAATTTCCTAATATAAAAAAACCCAAAACAAACATGTTTATCTCTTTTTACTAATTTAAAAACAAATCCAATGTGAAACAAACAAAAAGATATGTTATATTATTTATAGGCGGCATTTTTAGAATGAGTCCTTTGACCTGAAAATTATGTTTAATATTAATCTACACTATTGTAAACCCTAAAATAATTATCATGGGGCCTGATTTGGATTTGTCGCAAATCTGATGGTTTACATACAAATCTGATGTTTGAGGAAGTGCGCATGTGAAGAACAGGCCCTGTGTGATTGGTCGCAGACTGACTGACATACTGCTGAGTTTACGAGGTGGAGAGCCCCATTTTGGAGATGTGACGAGCCTAGGGTCTTTGTCGTTGTATGAAGATGTCCTGGACCCAGCAGAGGAGTTCCAACAGACAGCCAATCTTAGTAAGCTTGGTGATCAGATGCTGCGTCTTCGGACACAGTACTCAGGTCGCAGATGCTGGCAGGAGGCGTCTATTTCCTACAGATGCCTCTTGCAGCATTAGAATATTTGTTGCACAGTATTGGACATCCGTTTCCTTGCAACTATGCAATACTAGCCATATCAGAATCAGGCCCAGTGTTAGATATAATGGGCCTTAGGCCTATGTATAGTTGCACATGAGTAAATTTAAAAAATAAATAAAGCACTCATTACCATGCTGCTCATGCGCATTAAAAATGCAACATTGTCAGTCCCTACGTAAGGTGAGAAGTTCTGTTTCAGGTACTGATGCACCATATCATCCAGATCATTTGGCGCACATCAAGCGCTCCCAGCAGTAACGCTCATAGCCTAGGCTGGTGGCAGCAACTGCGGATTGAACAATGTCAGGTTTTCCCCAAAATGCTAATCAAGTTGAAGATGATACAAAATGATAAAGAAGCCACTGCGCACTCTGAAGCAGCAACAATAGGAATGATAAAAAAAGTGTCACCCAACAAAATAACATCAACCATCAATAAAAAAGAGAAAACCTTTGTTGCACTTACTTCTTAGAGGGTCCTCGTTGAATGGGATAAAAACAGAGAAACTAATGTTTCATTAAAAGATGCTTACAAAAAAACAGTCCACTTTGTGTGACTTCAAGAACCATGCATCAGAACAACATTTCTGTGGACAAACAGTGCTATTTTATAGGTGCAACACCACCAAAAAGAATGGTTCTATTTAAATATATAAATATAATAAAAACACATAGCATAATACTATACAGAATAAAGAGTTGTTATTTATATATATATATATATATATATATATATATATATATATATATTACACTCACCCTTTAGAAGGGATAAACAGACCCTAATGTGTCTTTTTCCTTTTGGACATCCCATCTGGCTGGAATATGTTTTCCAATTTTATGGACCACTTAAGACATCAGATGTAGGAACATTGAATATTTATTGATACACACACAATGACCAATAATACTGGGCAAATATGTAGAATGGCAATTTCTCCGATTTTGGAAAGCTCCAATCTCAAAAGTCTCAATAGCATAAAGTCCAGGAAAGCAATGGTCCCTGCCCTATTCACCAACTCATTTCAACGTTTATAGTTTTTATCAAGGTGTGGGGATGAGGCTAGCCCTCTGCCCTTATATACTCATTGTCCAATTACCCATCCTGTTCTGGAGGCTGGGTATGCAATTATGGAAAATAAATGTTTTAGACCTGTAATAAATGGCTTATCCTTTCATAGTGCAATATACTGGCATTCATTAATACCCATGCCACAAAAAAAACTAATAAAATCAATATAAAGGCTATAAAATAGTGAAAAAAGCATCTTGCATTCCACCACCGAAATGCAAGGTGCTTCCACCGGAAATGACATTTGGTGTATGCTTCTTTCAGGACATCTCTTCTCGCCGGTACATTATTGTTTTCCACTGGGTGATAACCCTGACTGCATGCACACTGCTACCTAAAATGGTGGCGTGTTCCATTGCCACTATAACATTGCATTCCACCCCCGCTGTGATGCACCCCATTGGGCATCTCTCCTTTTTGCATGTGCAGTCCAATCCAATGTGGCGGTGCATCCTACCTCTGTGGAAACTAACATTGGGGTGCGTTCCACTGTGAAAATCTGCGCAAAGATGCATACACTAACTGTGTTAATCAAAAATAGCAGCACCATTGTGCATTAAAAACATGATAATAAACTATATATGTCTGCACAAAAATATATATAAAGTACACTGCTCAAAAAAATAAAGGGAACACTAAATAACACATCCTAGATCTGAATGAATGAAATATTCTTATTAAATACTTTGTTCTTTGCATAGTTGAATGTGCTGACAACAAAATCACATAAAAATTATCAATGGAAATCAAATTTATTAACCCATGGAGGTCTGGATTTGGAGTCACACTCAAAATGAAAGTGGAAAAACACACTACAGGCTGATCCAACTTTGATGTAATGTCCTTAAAACAAGTCAAAATGAGGCTCAGTAGTGTGTGTGGCCTCCACGTGCCTGTATGACCTCCCTACAATGCCTGGGCATGCTCCTGATGAGGTGGCGGATGGTCTCCTGAGGGATCTCCTCCCAGACCTGGACTAAAGCATCCGCCAACTCCTGGACAGTCTGTGGTGCAACGTGGCGTTGGTGGATGGAGCGAGACATGGTGTCCCAGATGTGCTCAATTGGATTCAGGTCTGGGGAATGGGCGGGCCAGTCTAAAGCATCAATGCCTTCGTCTTGCAGGAACTCCAGCCACATGAGGTCTAGCATTGTCTTGCATTATGAGGAACCCAGGGCCAACCACACCAGCATATGGTCTCACAAGGGGTCTGAAGATCTCATCTCGGTACCTAATGGCAGTCAGGCTACCTCTGGCGAGCACATGGAGGGCTGTGCGGCCCCCCAAAGAAATGCCACCCCACACCATTACTGACCCACTGCCAAACCGGTCATGCTGGAGGATGCTGCAGGCAGCAGAACATTCTCCTTGGCGTCTCCAGACTCTGTCACGTCTGTCACATGTGCTCAGTGAGAACCTGCTTTCATTTGTGAAGAGCACAGGGCGCCAGTGACAAATTTGCCAATCTTGGTGTTCTCTGGCAAATGACAAATGTCCTGCACGGTGTTGGGCTGTAAGTACAACCCCCACCTGTGGATGTCGGGCCCTCATACCACCCTCATAGAGTCTGTTTCTGATCGTTTCAGTAGACACATGCACATTTGTGGCTTGCTGGAGGTCATTTTGCAGGGCTCTGGCAGTGCTCCTCCTGTTCCTCCTTGCACAAAGGCGGAGGTAGCGGTCCTGCTGCTGGGTTGTTGCCCTCCTACGGCCTCCTCCACGTCTCCTGATGTACTGGCCTGTCTCCTGGTAGCGCCTCCATGCTCTGGACACTACGCTGACAGACACAGTAAACCTTCTTGCCACAGCTCGCATTGATGTGCCATCCTGGATGAGCTGCACTACCTGAGCCACTTGTGTGGGTTGTAGACTCCGTCTCATGCTACCACTAGAGTGAATGCACCGCCAGCTTTCAAAAGTGACCAAAACATTAGCCAGAAAGCATAGGAGCTGAGAAGTGGTCTGTGGTCACCACCTGCAGAACAACTCTCTTGCTAATTGCCTATAATTTCCACCTGTTGTCTATTCCATTTGCACAACAGCATGTGAAATTGATTGTCAGTCAGCGTTGCTTCCTAAGTGGACAGTTTGATTTCACAGAAGTGTGATTGACTTGGAGTTACATTGTGTTGTTTAAGTGTTCCCTTTATTTTTTTGAGCAGTGTATATAGAAAATTCCCGCATTGAATTTTATTGTATATGATGACTGGTGACTCTCTCCTAAATAATACACTTAAGCATATGATAAGCTTAAAGCATACGGGCTCTTCCTTGACTTACGTATTTTATACAATATGCAGCGTTGCACATACCTTAAGATACGTGGAACTCAGCATATTAAGTAACGCGTGTCTTTTTTTAAAATTAAATTTACGACACAAACTGTGTCCAGCTCTAAATGAGGCCCAATGTGTATAGTGCGTGTATACCCTACTCCTCTGTGTGTTTATGGTAAAGTAAAACTCTACCTGCTGCTTGTATTAAAAATTCATTTGTCTAGTATGCTTGCATCTTGACTGTCAAATGCATCGCTGAAACACATTACTAACATGGGGGCTACTTCAGACGTGGTTGGAGTGGCTATGGCTGCAGTCATAGCGATGTATGGTAATGCAGAAGGGGGTGTCTGTTACATGCAGATGCCTCCTGCTGCAGTAGTGATCCGACCTGTGTTCTAGGATGCAGGATCGGATCACTCACTTGTGATATGTGGGGCGGGGGTGGCTATAAGGTATGTTAACTTTTGTACTGTTATTTACCTGATGATAATGGAATAAAGTACATTGAAATGTTGTAATACACCTGCTGTGTGTCAGCTACATTTCCTGAGTTCTGCATTACCTGCAGTTGTGTTGGACTCCATGCTACAGTCGGAGTGCCTATTGAGGGCACCAGGGACTGAGGAACTGGTAAAGGGAGGGCCGCCTGACTTCAATACTTTGGAAGTAAAACTCTTCATTTGAACCTAATCCTCTAGTGATGTGCCGTGATTCACTATGAGTGGGATATCACATTTGCTGATTCCAGCGAGGGCACATCATATATATATATATATATATATATATAAAATGCTGTTCTGAGGGCGCTAGTCTCATTTGTCTAGACAATACAGTCTTGACATTTACAACATGGTAACCATTGTAGAAATAATAAGATGTAAATCGATTAAAATTTATTCACAGTTCCATTAAAAAAGTAGGAAAGTACAAACATATACAGATTGTCGTAAAAATAGAAGGCAAATCCTCCCAGTTAGATATAGCAATTTTCTTGGCTGGAATATTGCTCAGATCGTAGCACTGAAATCAAAAGAACATTGAACCCAAAGGACTTCATCAGGGGTACATTATCAGTAAATTTGAAAAACACATGATAAACAAAGATGTATCATTAGAAGTGTCGGCTTGAAGTGATCTGGAAACAAATCACAGGCTGAGTATCCCTTATCCATAATGCTCGGGACCAGGGGTATTTTGGATATCGGATTTTTCCGTAATTTGGCATAATTGCATACCATAATGAGATATCATGGTGATGGGACCCAAGTCAGAGCACAGAATGCATTTATGTTTCATATACACCTTATACACACAGCCTGAAGGTAATTTTAGCCAATATTTTTTATAACTTTGTGCATTAAACAAAGTGTGTCTACATTCACACAATTAATTTATGTTTCATATACACTTTATACACACAGCCTGAGGGTCATTTAATACAATATTTTTAATAACTTTGTGTATTAAACAAAGTTTGTGTACATTGAGCCGTCAAAAAACAAAGGTTTCACTATCTCACTCTCACTCAAAAAAGTCCGTATTTCGGAATATTCCGTATTTCGGAATATTTGGATATGGGATACTCAACCTGTAGTATATTGCACATATACAATCAATATGGATTACAAATAGGATTCTTCAACTGAAAATAATCCTCAAAGGGAACTGTAGTATAAAAAGGCCAACACTATCGTTGGACCAACGGTGCATAGGTGTAGAGAATACTACTAAACTGTTATTGGTTCCAGGCTGGTAGACTGACTTCACCGAACCAGCAATAGAGGATAATAATAGCCTGATGTGTATCTGTCAGAGTTCTGTACTCATGTCATGAGCACCCTACCAAAGCCTACCAATTGCCAAAGTATTGGTTGTACAGCTTATTAATATAGAATGGCTTGGGTTATATAACTACATTGAAGTCTATTTACTAAGCCTTCAAGAGAGATAAAGTGGAAAGAGATAAAATACCAGCCAACCAGTTCCTGACAATTTTCAAACAAAGCCTGCAGGGTGGAATGGCCCACCAAGAAGCCAGGATGGTTTGCAGCTGGGCCGGGCCCCCTTGCACTCCTTAGCGGCCGTGCTCCCCCCAAAGCTGGGCCGATTTAAATACAGTAACTACCACTGCTGCAACTCAAGCTAGAGCCAAGGCGATGTAGATGCTGTGTGCCACCCACTATGCAAATTATCCAGTGGCAGCCAGGGCAGTAAGAGTCCGGGCATCACACATATTCGGGCCGGCCTCCCTGAGATTACTATACAGTTGCAGGTCCCTCCACAGGGACCAGCCCACCTACCACAGAGCTGATATGGAGCTTTCTGTGTGTGCATCATTGCAGGGGAATCTGTGACTTGCAACTGTCGCCAGGCAGAGGCATATTTAGACCTCATGAGGCCCCAAGCAAGATACCGATTTGGGACCCCCTTCCTCAAACAATCAGTATATCCTGCCATCACCACCCCTGGCTGTGACTGCTGTGTTTGTTCCTCCTTCCCCGCAGGTCCATGAGTTGGCAGTAGTAGTGCAAACCCTACATGCACTTCTGCAGTGCGGGCAGATTCCACAGCCTACTCTCGGGCAGCGTGGAGACCGATTCTGCTCCTCTCCAGCCTCCGCCACCACCACCATCTCCAAGTAGCCATGTTGCTGGGAGACATGGAGATGAGCAAAATCGTCCATCTGAATACACCTGTATCGCCCAGACATTACTAACTTAGAGGCTTTTTTAATATCATTATACAGCTAGCACAGATGTACTGCCAGCCATGGCGTCCAGTCAGATAAGAGCTGCAGTATGCTTAGTGGAAAATGGCATGATGAGACGTAATATCTGATAAGCTGCTACAGATGGCAGCATGTCATGATGTTATAAAATAACCATTTTTAGCTTGTGATTATCTTAATTTGCACAACTCAAGTTTCTTACAAATAAAAATCAATAAATAAAATGGAACAAAAAGACGAGAATAATGTCTTCATAATTACAATGTACAAAAATGTTACATGTTACACTACAGATATAAAAAATACCAAACTAGTCTTGAGAATATCTTATTTTTACTTAAATATTACTATGTGACATTATAGTACTACATAACATTACTACACTGTGTCAATACATGCTCCTTACTATACCTCTACTACACTACAATGATACATATCACTATAACATGCCAATACTACACCACAGCAACACATACCACTACTACATATCATGAAACACTATAGTAATACATACCTCTACTACATGCAATAATACCCTCCAACATTTTACACATAAAAATCGGTACAAATGAGGAAAGGGGGCGTGGTCATGGGTAAAGGGGCGTGGTCACACCCCTTTTCCTATACTTTCAATGGATGTTTGGAGAGCCAAAAATTGGTACAGACCATAAAAAAAGGGTACTGTACCTATTAAAAAGGTACAGTTGGAGGGTATGCGCTATTACTACACTACAGCAATATATACTACCACACCATACCATTACTACACTACAGCAATACATATCACAACTACTGTAGATATACTTAAAACACTATAGTAATAAATACCTCTACTCCAATGTCTGCCATTTAAACTGAATATCATCTATAACTGAGTATCCTTTATTCTCTGGAACTTTCCATCATTGTGTGTGAAACTTGATTAAGCGCCAAGACTTGTTTATATTTCTTTTCAGTACTGTATTTGTAGAGGATTTGGTGGTCCTCAACACACAGGTAGCTGTTAAGTGACAGCTGGGCCTTGGGTCTCATATATTGTTTTTGATATACACTATGCTATGCAAGATAATTAGCGAGCAAGCTGCTCTCTTTGTTAGAGTCTCTCCAAGCTTAATGAAGGGAGGTGAATAAGTCCTCTAGGACTATCCAATTAATTTAGCAATAATAAAAGATAAAAGGTCTTTTTTATTCTGAATTATTTTCTACAGATAATATAGAGATAAACCCAATATATACCATAAGTTCAGAATCATTGAAATACAGCATTTTGCTCTATTTCTATATTAGCAATTCATTGCACATTTTTCTATGCAAATTAAGTTGATTTTTTTCAAATACACAGTTCATAATTGTCTTTGTTTGGGGACTGTAACAGACAATCCTATGAGAGATGCAGAAAATCACAATTCAATTATGAAGAGATATGAATTCCTCAGCAGATGTACTCAATACGTTTTGAAAGCATTAAATGTTTTACATTTCCCTTAATAGGATGCAATGAGTTAGAACATCAGCTTTAGCAGATTTCTAATATTTGTAGCGAAACCCATCTCACAGAACTCTCATTTGAATGATGCTAGTTTTGCCAAGTGGATGAGTGAAATGTTTACTATTTTCCCTAAAAATAGATTATAATACTGTAGTACCATAGTATATATAGTAAAACAAATATAATGATACAAAATGGCAGGTTAGATAGAGAGGGAAGCGGTTAAAATACTACCAGCTGGGATCCCGCCGGTCACAATACCAATGTCGGAATCCCGACGGGGTGAAATGCCGCCGCCGGAATACCGGCGACACAGGCTATTCTACCTGCAAAACAAGCTATACTTTGGGTTTCCATGACACCCATAGAGGAAGAATATAACCTGTAACAAGCGCAGCGAGCCACCGTGCCCGCAGCGTGGCGAGCGCATTGAGCACGCAAGGGGCTTTCTAGCGCTCGCCCCACTGCTGGCATTCTGGCGGATTGGATCCCGCTGTTGGGATCATGACTGCTGACATCCCATCCTCTGGGGAATCGTATGTATTCTTCTCTGACATACAGTTAGGACCATATATATTTGAACGCTGACACAATTTTCCTAAGTTTGGCTCTGTACGCCACCACCATTGATTTGAAAGTAAACAATGGAGATGCATTTTCCAGAGCAGGGGTTCAACAAAAATATTGTATGAAACATTTAGGAATTGTAACCATTTTTATACATAATACCCTGTTTTCAGGGGCTCAAATGTAATTGGAGAAATGAACATAATCATAAATAAAATGTTCATTTTTTAATACTTTGTCGAGAATCCTTTGCAGGTAATAACTGTCTAAAGTCTGGAATCCATGGACATCCCCAAATACTGGGTTTCCTCCTCTTTTATGCTTTTCCGGGCCTTTACTGCCGTTATCTTCAGTTGTTGATGGGTATTTCTGACTTTAGTATTACAGGTTGAGTATCCCTTATCCAAAATTCAAAATGACAAAAAAATGTATCTCCTACTGTGATAATGACATATGTATTATATATATTTTCTATAAATATATATATTTATAAATAATATTTATAATATATATAATATTTATGTCATTATCTCAGTAGGGGACCCACAAATTTGGGATTTTGAATTTTGGATAAGGGATACTCATCCTGTATCTTCAGCAAGTGAAATGCATGTTCAATCGGATTGAGGTCAGGTGACTGACTTGGCCGATTCAACTGCTTAGGTTAACCTAATAGTGATGACAATGAGTATAGGAGCAAGGCAAGCTACTGTAAGTACATGAGTAATTGGTATAATACATGTGTTTCCACCACAATTATTGTTCCCCTTTACCACTAGTAGCAGTGCAGAAAGTGTTCTTATTCTCAGCTATCTAACATCATCCGACGATGACTTACCTCAAGATAGGTCACCAGCTACTTGATAAATTAATATCTTTAATAAACTACAGTAGGTGTAACTCTGGAAAATCCTTACCTATGCATATTTGTTACGTATACATATACAGGTTGAGTATCCCTTATCCAAAATGCTTGGGACCAGAGGTATTTTGGATATGGGATTTTTCCGTATTTTGGAATAATTGCATACCATAATGAGATATCATGGTGTTGGGACCTAAATCTAAGCACAGAATGTATTTATGTTACATATACACCTTATACACACAGCCTGAAGGTCATTGTAGCCAATATTTTTTGTAACTTTGTGCATTAAACAAAGTGTGTGTACATTCACACAATTCATTTATGTTACATATACACCTTATACACACAGCCTGAAGGTCATTGTAGCCAATATTTTTTGTAACTTTGTGCATTAAACAAAGTGTGTGTACATTCACACAATTCATTTATGTTTCTTATACACACAGCCTGAAGGTCATTGTAGCCAATATTTTTTGTAACTTTGTGCATTAAACAAAGTGTGTGTACATTCACACAATTCATTTATGTTACATATACACCTTATACACACAGCCTGAAGGTCATTGTAGCCAATATTTTTTGTAACTTTGTGCATTAAACAAAGTGTGTGTACATACACACAATTCATGTATGTTTCAAATACACCTTATACACACAGCCTGAAGGTCATTTAATACAATATTTTTAATAACTTTGTGTATTAAACAAAGTTTGTATACATTGAGCCATCAAAAAACAAAGGTTTCACTGTCTCACTCTCACTAAAAAATGTCCGTATTTCGGAATATTCCGTATTTCGGAATATTTGGATATGGGATACTCAACCTGTATATGGATAATAGGCCAGCACTCCACTGAATGACTTTCGGCACTCCAGTGCCTTCCAAGGTGGGTGTGTGTAGAGGAACAAACGGGAAGTGGCACTCAGAGTCTGATGAAAAACACTTCAAGTGTATTAGACACACATAGTAATGACACCAACATTTGAGGTCCTACCTTGCCCCATTACTCACCTTGACAAAGGGGCACGGTTGAGGCGTTTTTCATCAGATCCTGAGTTCCGCCTCCTTTTGTTCCTCTCTTTCTCTCTCTCTCTCTCTCTCTCTCTCTCTATGCATATATATCTTATCCAATCATTCCAGGATGGGGGCTCTTTCCCTAATTAGTACCATAGAAAGGTATATTGGTATTCTAATTCAAGAAATACAACATACCAGATCTACCATGTCACCAAAGAGTATAGTGTAATTGGTCAAACCATCTTAACCAGAAATTACTAGATACATGATATACTGTACACGGTCCTAGCGGTGGCTTGGGGCTCTGGGCTTGGGGGTGCCAGTACTGTTTATGCAGATTCCCATGTGGACTAGCCATCTGCATGTACCTCTACTTAAGATGTCCCTCCAAAAATGCTCAAATGCCTCAGAGGAGACAGATGTTAGATCACCTCAAGTGTCTGACAGGGAGCACAGCGCTTTGCAGAGAGCTGCATCTTCTCCCATGACACCCCTAACAATGAGCATGACACCCCTGGAAAACGAGCATGAAACCCCTGGCAACAAACATGGAGCCCAGAGCATGAAACCCCTGGCAACGAGAATGGAATCCCGAGCATGAAACCCCTGGCAACAAGCAAAGAACCCAGAGCATGAAACTCACTGCAACGAGCATGGCATCCAGAGCATGAAATACCTGACTAAGAACATGGAGCCCAGAGCATGAAACCCCTGGCAATAAGCAGATAATTTAAAAGTAATTAGAAGCATTACTGTGGGGCATAATGTGTAATGGGCATTATGGTGTGTGGCATAATGTATCACGGGCATTGCAGTGTGTGGCATAATGTGTCACAGGCATTATGGTGTGTGGAATAATGTGTCAGAGGCATTTCAGTTGTGGCATAATGTGTAAGGGGTATTTTGTTGTGTAGTATAATGTGTCACGGGCATTATGGTGCAAGGCCGGTTCCAGGCCTACTAGCAAACTGAGCGAGAATTTTTGAAGCGCCGAAGGGGAAAGTGGACATGGCTTCGCAGTCCTGGGAAAGTGGGTATGGCCTCGCAATTTTATATTATGTTATCAAACTATAAATATATCAAACACCCCTCTACACACACACACACACACACACACACACACACACACACACACACACACACACACACACACACAATTAGCAGTCTTACCCATAATGACCACAGTAGTGCCAAATATACATAATGTCCACAGTATAGTGCCAGTTACACATACTGCCACAGTATAGTGCCAGATGTACATAATGACCCCAGTATAGTGCCAGTTGCACATACTGCCCCATTATAGTGCCAGATACACAATGCCCATAGTATAGTACCAGATTTACATAATGCCCCAGTATAGTGCCAGACACATAATGCCCCCAGTATAGTGCCAGATACCCATAACGCCCCCGTTATAGTGCCAGCTACACATAATGCACCCAGTATTGTGAGTTACACATAATGCACCCTGTAGTGCCAGGTACACATAATGCCCCCAGTATAGTGCCAGATACACATACTGCTTCCAATAGTGCCAGATACATATAATACCCCCAGTAATGCATTAATTCATGAAGATAGAGCGAATCAGCGGGAGGATCAACTTTCAGAACAAACTGGGATTTCAAGTTTTTTATCAAAAGATCTTTAAGAAATGCGTTTAGGACAAAAGCAACTAACATTCTGTTCCAAAATGCTAAGATTACATGAATTGCTTAACAGTCCAGTAAACATATGTACCAGAACAGTACATTGCCATGGGCACACTAATCACCACAAACTACCTGTGATCATTAGCAATGGAAGGTAGGATGACCACAGTCATATCTGTACTTACTGTATGTCTGGGCTTTTGGACCTCATTATTATGCGTAGGACCTGACTCTTGAGGGACCCTAAAACTACTTGTGCATACCCCCCCCCCAGCATTGGGAGAAGTGCAGGAAAGGGGGTGTGGCCTGTAGAAAAGGGGTGTGTTCTATAGAAAAGAGGCTGTGCCTTCATGGGAGTGCATCGATCGCGCACCACGCCCCCTTTTTCATCACTATGGGGGCATGGCCAGCGCTCTGTGAGCTGCAGGCATGCCCCCTGTCCCTCTGTATCTAGTGAAGAGACGTTGTGCGCATGCGCACAGCGTCTATTCACCGCTGCTCTGCTAGGCAGAGCAGTGAGTGCAGGAGCCTCCGAACTGCCCTCCTACACCGCAGAACACTGCTGCCCACGGATGGGACAGCGGGACAGTCCTAAAAAAATGGGACTGTCCCGCGAAAATCGGGACAGTTGAGAGGCATGCTTGTCGTTTTAACTGAATTGTCTGGGGAAAAAATGAAACCTACTTAGTATACACAGGGATGTAGAGAGCTGTGGCGGGCCCAGGTACTTTTCGGGGGCATGGCCTAATAACCCTCTTATGCAAACTTGTGAAAACAAAGGACTTTATGTGACGCTGAATGCAGAACAAAGGGGAGCCATTGTGCCCCTCATCTAGAGGCAAATCCAGGGGTTGCAGGATCGGGCAGAAGAGACAGTCAGGGAGTCTCACTGCACAGCCTTACCTGTCAGCAGCTTCTTTCCCCAGCCAGCACTCACTGCTGTGTGCTGGCTGTGGAAAGAAGCTGCCACTGACAGGTAAGGAGGGTGGGTAATTAGTACCTGCTTTACCCCACCTCTCAGCAGCAGCGAGTATAAATTATTGGTGTGACTGTAAAAAAAAATATATATTGCAGCCTATCAATCTGTTTATTATGTCAATCATAACTGTAATATTGTGGATCTTTCTATTAAACTTTCTTGGCTGGATCTCATTCTACTGATCTGAATACTGATAATGTATGACTTTGGATTTGGATTTGTTACTTTAATAGTTCAATCATGCTTTGCATCTTCGCACTCTTACCTGTACTGCGCGTAACATTAGCCCTGATCAGAGATGGACGCAATGATGATTTTGTACGCAGTGGAGCGTTTCTGTTTACACTGCACATGCGCATAAGTAACAGCGCATGACTTCTGATGCGGTCGCAATGAGGATTTATTTGCAAAGCAACTGACAGTAAGAGACCGTTTAAGGGAGGAAACAGGGAAGAGACAAGTCAGATGCAGGTGTCTCACAACCATTATGGGGGGGACACAGTGGCTCTGGTGTCTTAATTCCAATCAAACAGCCATGCTGTGCAACCATAGGGTCACTCATGTCAATACTTAACTGATGTGCTTCCGATGGTTGCATATTTGTACGCAAGCGGCTGGTCAGAGATGCCACTAGTGTGCTTCTCAATACAAATCCCACTGGCTGCCATATTTGCATATAACCACACAGCTACAGCTAACTAATCTGCAGCTATGTGGCATTAGCTTATATCTCTGAATCAGGACCATTATATTATTAAGATTTGAAAGTGCTTTTCCTTTCTCATATTACCATTGCTGTTAATTATTGTATTGCTTATATTTTATATCTGGTATTTTTCTTAATAAATGCATAGCTTGTATTTATTACTCGTATTCATTATTGGTTTCTCTATATTGGTAGTCTAGATGAATTATCCTACTCAAGTCACACAATTATGTTTTAAATTCAATAAAAATAAGTCTGTATAGAGAAAAAAAATTATATGAGTCTACTGTATTTTATTGTCTGGAATAATATATATCTAGTATTAGGTACATCTGTTATGTGAGCCCAAAGACTTTGTGGCAAACTCTACCTAAATATCCTTTTCAAGTGGTCCTGTGCTGAAAATAGTCCACACATGGTCCTGGTTAATGTAACAGGGTAGCTCCAATTTACATGACAGGAAACTCAACATTTGTTGCAGGAGTACAGTTTGTGAAACCTCGCTAACCCCAACTGCAGCCTAATCTAATTGAAAAAATACATTTGATCTTTTACATTTTATTTTTTGTCTACAGTACAGAATGTCCTTTAAGTCGAAAATGTATTCCTTAAGCACATACACCAAGGATCAATAGAAAAAAGACTGCTTGTAATACAGGGATACGAAGTGACAATCGTGTTTTGTCCACTTTACCTCATCTAAAAGTGATTTTGAATGGTACATCATTTTATATAACAATATATGTCACTTTAAGACCAAGTTTTTAGTTTACTGAAAGCAGCCTCATAACAGTCAGAGCTATACTAGCACCAAACCATAGGATAAAATACTGAATGTGCAGTGCTACAGTCCTGGGGGAACTGAAAAACACTGGAATAAAGGTGAGTAGCACTTTGTAATTTATGCTACTGTACCTTAGTCATCTCCAACAAAACTGGATTCAGTTAGCTGTTGTGCTTACACTTATGGCCTTGTCCTTTAATGGCCGGAGATATTCAATTATAAGTCCATTTCCTCTCGTGGTATGCCCATGACTAATGCATGTTAACCCATAGATTTTGGATTAAATGCCCTGAGCTATGGATTAATACACTCTCACTGGCCACAGTAATGGCAGAAAGCCCTGATAATATTATAGCAAATCTGCGGTAAGTGAAGCCTGTGGACATACAGGGCTGCAGTTGAATAGCCCCGGGCATTGCTACAAGCCAGTAGTAATTGAATGTGTCCATTTCTGTAACTTGTCTGATTTTTAACTTGTCTGGTTAAAAAAATATGGAATACATATCACAGAAATGTGTAGAATAATAGTTTATTAGTTGTTGAAATCATTACCTCTCTGTTACCTTAATTCACAAAGCCATCAAAGAAGGAACCACATTGACCCAGGAACATAAAGCATCTAGTAAAAGCCACAGAAATAATCTTGAGCAGTCAGGTCAGAGTGGTAGGTTTGAGCCAGTCATCTCATTACTTGCAGTCCTAATGTAAGACCTCTAATTTAGTGCCACTGCCTGGCTTGGAGCAATATTTGGCCTGTCAATTGTTATAAACTACAGTAAGTACTGCTTGTCTCCAGCCTCAGAGATGCTACTCCTGGTATAAAATTGCTGCCACCACTGTGGGTACACCAATGGATACACTGAAAGCCTATTGAAAATATTATTGTATATTGTTACGTTAAATTTGCAGTGTTAAAATGGTGCACACTATGTTGTATTTATTTTCTATTTGCAGTGTTAAAATGGTACACACTATGTTGTATTTATTTTCTATTTGCAGTGTTAAAATGGTACACACTATGTTGTATTTCTACTCTATAGCTTATAGCCTGATTTTAGTGATCACATGACCAAAGATACCAAACTGGGTATTTTATATCATATTATTTATTTATACACTGTTATGCACTTAATATTCTTTTGAAGATTATCACTAGTTTAATTAAACATCTAAACTTCTGTGGTATTTTATCTTTATAGGGTTCACTTATGACTTGTTTCAGCCAAGTGCAGTTTTGTATGAAATTCATTTAGTGAAAGCAAACAATCCAGACATCTGTGATATATAATAGGAAACTTAGCAGTTGTTTTCTGTTAAATCAATATTTTTTCATGATGTATGATATAAGCAGTAGAAAGCTTGAGCTTCCACATGATTTATTTTATTTATTTTTCTTTACTTTGATCTGTTCCATTATAGAGAACACAACAGAATCAAATGAAGTCCTTCTTTACAATAGTGAACTAGGTTCTTATATACATAGAATGAAATGTTTTCTGATTTGTACTGTATCACATCACAACACAGATTCAGGCTCAGTTGCAAACAGATGTACAAATCTCACACACCAAATTGATCAGTGTAAGATAGTAAAGCAGTTTTGTTGCTGCTATGTGTTTTAATTGTGCAAATAAGATGCACATTTTGAAAGAAAAAGACACTGCCTGGCCGAGACTGATTATTTGCCGCTACTGAAGCAACAGTAAGAAAGGACACATCTATACCTAGTGCAAACTCACATGGCCATAGCCCAAAATGGATATATTCTTAAATATAACGTAATCATCTTCATACTTTTCATGTATTGCTGTGACTTTTTTGACTAGCGGTATTTGCGATGTTGATTAGTAAAAGTTGCTTACATTAATACTCCTTTCATAATGAAATCTTGGGTGTGATCCAGGTTTTTGAACACGGTTTAATGTAAGGCCATGTTACACCCCGCAGCTTGGACCTGAGTTATTCTCGAGTTGACCCCTTTCACACTGGAACCATGTAAGCCGTCTTCTGCACTGCCGCTTCCTCCTTCTACAACCATATGAGTCAACAACTATTACAGTGTAAATGCAAAAAAACTCAGGCAGCGCCTTTCACACTACAGCTTATCGATCCTGGGTTCAAGAGCTGGATCTATATTACAAAAGGACCAAAATGTTGATTATCTTCACTGTGCAAAGATCTGTCAGTGACGCTTCATTTTCTGTGATGGATAAAGTAGATATTGCTGTATGTAAATCATTGTAATTTTACTAGATGCAAATATCAACATATTGGATAAATAAAAAAACATTAAACCAAGTATCTAACAGTTGTGTTCATTATTATTTTTTTTTAACTATTCAACATTCATTCAATGAAAAGACCCAAATAAACTTATGCAGGTATCTGGTCCTTGGGTCCGCAGTACTAAAGTCGACAGTCATTAGGTCGACCACTATTGGTCGACATGCATTAGGTCAACATGGGCTATAGGTCGACATGGTCACTAGGTCAACATGAACAAGGTCAATATGGAAAAAGGTTGACATGAGTTTTTCACATTTTTTAAAAAATTTTGAGCTTTTTCATACTTTACGATCCACGTGACTACAATTGGGAACAGTAACCTGTGCCAAGCGCAGTGGTAGTGGAGCGAGGCACCTTGCCCGAAGCCTGGTGAGCAAAGCGAGAGCCATGCGAGGGGACACATTGCACTAATTGGGGTTCCTGGTCACTTTACGAAGAAAACGACACCCAAAAAACTTTAAAGACTCATGTCGACATTTTTCCATGTTGACCTTGTTTATGTCGACCTAGTGACCATGTCGACCTATTTCTGGTGCCGACCTAGTCACTGTTGACCAATAGTGGTCGATCTAGTGACTGTCGACCTAGTTACTGTCTATGCTATGATCCATACCCCCTTATGCAGTGTGCACCAATAAGCAGCTCAGTGTAGCATGTTTGTATGGAAATTGCAGTTACAAAAGTCTTTGGGGTATATTCAATTGCAGTCGAAAACTGCCGTCTGTCGAAAAGACGTCAGTTTTCGACTTTTTAAGGTTGAAACGTGATTCGACCTATTCAATGCTTTTCGACAAGTCGAGGCATTCGACTTGTCGAAAAGCACGTGGATCGGTGGAATAGCTGCCGATCCACGTGTTTATGTCGAAGACGGGGCCAAATCCGACAGGTTTTGGCCCCCTTTTTGACCATCTCAGTCCGACATCAAAATGATGTTGGAATGAGATGCGACCCAGAGGAGGCGAGGGAGAGGGAGCCGCAGGGAGACAGCCGGCGGGCTTACAGGGAAGATCAGCGCTACAGTAGCGCTGCAGCTGGATGTCACTCAGCTGCCCGGCCTCACGGCAGCTTCCACCCGGCTCCAGCAGCGGAAGCTGCCGTGAGGTCGGGCGGCAGAGTGACATCCTGCTGCAGCGCTACGGTAGCGCTGATCATAGCGCTGATCTTCCTGTATGCACGCCGGCTGTCCCCCCGCGGCTCGCCCCCCTTCTCCGCCTCTGCGTTCCATCTTAATTTGACTTGAAAAAGTCGAATTAAGATGGGGATTGAATAGGGGTTGTCGGATCCATTCCGACAAATACATGTCGGAATGGATCCGACTTTAATTGAATATACCCCTTTGTGTCAGTATGTTTTATCAGAGCTACCAACAGCTTTGCAAATGTGATCTGTATTCCTTAGCGTTTATTTTAATCAGCCACAAAGTAACATGCCTGTTTGCACACTGTACAAAGATGATCAATTCCTTCAGAAAAACATTCCATGAAAAAAACAGGTGAAATTCATAATATTTCAGTACCATTTTATTACTGATTACTAATACCCATTGCTAATAAGGCATATTTATGTGTTTTCTCTTTCCATCATTAGCAAATCTTTTTATACTAGTTTAAAAAGGCTGCTGGGAAACGTCCAACTTAAAAACAAAAACAAAGAAATTCTATTTCGATATCTCCATAAATCAGGGAGTGAAACTGACATGCAACAGAATTTTTATGATCAGTCTTCAATTAATTACAAATGATGCAAACATTCCGATACAGGAATTGTGAAACTGGTAAGAAGTGACTTCCAGAAAAGTGCCATAGATGACATATTGCAAAACATACATCTATAATTTGACCGTCAGTTTTACAGAACGATTATTTTTAGTCAATACATTCGCTGGGGAATTGTGTCTTGCATTTTGATTTCTCAGTGCTACCTTAATGGAGACAATGTGTTGATGTACAAGACAAAAAGTTGAACAGTTTTGCTCCAGGCAGTTATACATATACATGAACTAAGCCCCATCTGTGTGTTTTATGGAGAAAAAAATAAAGCACACAAACCCAGATTACCAAACTCATACCTAGCAGAGTGGCTTTGGGATAGAGCAGTGATTTTCAACCTTATTCAATTCGCGGCACACCAAACATGATTTGAAAAACAAACAAACAACACACACACACACACACACACACACACACACACACACACACACACACGGGGATATAAAACAAACAGATATTGGCCCCTAAGGGGGAAAAACAAAAATGCACTGGCCCCCACAGCAATTCCACACATTGCCCCCATAGTAATGCCACCACACATTGCCCCCATAGTAATGCCACCACACATTGCCCCCATATGAATGCCACCACACATTGCCCCCATAGGAATGCCACCACACATTGCCCCCATAGTAATGCCACCACACATTGCCCCCATAGGAATGCCACCACACATTGCCCCCATAGGAATGCCACCACACATTGCTCCCACAGGAATGCCACCACACATTGCCCCCATAGGAATGCCACCACACATTGTCCCCATAGGAATGCCACCACACATTTCCCCCATAGGAATGCCACCGCACATTGCCCCCATAGGAATGCCACCACACATTGCCCCCATAGTAATGCCACCACACATTGCCCCCATAGGAATGCCACCACACATTGCCCCCATTAGAATGCCACACTAACCTGTGACTGTTAAATCTTTCACTGTCAGTGGTGGGAGCAGTGAGGAGCGCCGAGAACGAATGGAGGTAGCAGTGGGCGGGCACTCCAGGCGGGAATGCGATGTGGTGTTTGCGTGACCTGTGAGTCACGGCTCATCAGCATAGGTCGCAGGCTGGGCTGCAGAAGTGCCCAGCGCTGGCCGATCTTCATAATCATGACTGCGGCAGTCAGGTAGCGGCATCTCTGGCGGCTGTGCGGCACACTTGAGAACCGCTGGCGGCACACTAGTGTGCCGCGGCACAGCGGTTGGGAATCACTGGGATAGAGGATAGAAAATGTTCATTCAAATTTTTTAACTTGTGAAATTGTGTGTCAACTATATAATAATAATAATAATAATAATAATAACAACAACAATAATAATAGTAATAATAATAATAATATTATTATTATTATTATTATTATTATAATTATTATTATATATGTTTTTGTATATTAACGAAGTATATTACATAGTCAAATCTACAGTTGCAAGTAAATTCACTGCTAACTATATAACATTGAGTTGGGAGCATATAATCGGACAGATATATTATACTCCAGTAACTTAAATGGGCTACAATAGATAAGGTTGGCCATCTGAGTTTTACAACTAAGGAGGGAAATCAATACGGTACGATAAAATTTAAGCTGCGGGGGAAAAAAACAGGACTTTTTTTACACAATTTTTTTTTTTAGTGCTTTCATTAGTTCCTGTTGTCTGTGCCCGAAACATTATTTATTTTCTTGTGAAAATACATTAGAAGTTCACCTACAGTATGTGTTCTCGCTGGCGTGACAGCCAAAACAGGCTCTTTTTCAAGTTTTTTTCTGTTCCTGATGAGGTCTTGAAAAAAAATCCTCAATAAAAGCTGTGGCAGAGCTGACTTCAGGGCTAACTGGACAGCCCCAGGGGATAGATTGATTAATTAATTAATTAATTAATTACTTAAACTAATTGAATCCCCCCCCCTCCTTTATGCAGCTGTATAAAAATGGGACTGTCTACACTCTACATACATATTGGATCTATGAAGGTATACAGCATTTTCACCTAGCATTTTTGTACAATATGGTGCAAGAAACTTTGCCCAATCACAGGTAATGATTCATACTTTTTCCTGAATTTTGTGCATTATTCGATTTGGAGCAATATACAAAGCCACTCACAGTATACCAGGGACACTAGATTAGTACTTTTGTTGCAAAAGAATTGACATAAAGTCACAGAGTATCATAGTTATAAGTGGCGGAAGGAATGGAGCAGTGGCTCGTATTAGACCATTTGTGCACTTTTTACTCAGATTAGCGATTTATATAAACATAGAACTACATCTAATCCTAACACCAGCTGTCATGGTTCCCTTGCATTGTACTTTTGTAACTCATATAGCGTTGCTATGTTGCAAAGTCTGGCAAGCCAAATGGGAATATATGGCGCAATATGATCAAGGGGGTGATTCTCTGTGATGCACGGGACAGCTAAACAAATTCAAACGACATACTTCTCCAAAATACCAAGATTTTACTGGGTCTAAAGTGATAAGGTAAGGCATTGCTACTAAGCAATTAAGTTTTCATATATGAACAATTTCTTCACAGACCAACTTAAAAGGAGAAAAAATTAAAAGCGTTTAATGCACGGGACTTTATGTTCACTTTCTGGAGAATCACTCAAAGGTGTATGTGGCAAATACACTGAAGGGGGGAGGAAGGTGCACAAAGCAGAGTGTAGTAAAAGTATTATTAAAATGGTGTAGCTAAATAAAACTATAAAAAAAACAAAATACACATAAAGTACCAGACACTGAGTTTGCCTTGAAAGTGAAGTTACCAGTGTTTGCACAGAAATATAGCATATGCATGAGTATATACTGAGTTGCCTGAATCTTAAGGTCAGCATATAGTATATGCAGATATGTGTGTGTATGCATAAAGCATGATGATATACAGTTAAATACATCATCACCCTATTGATATTTTAGTCCGATTGCACACCCTAAGCACTTGGCCCATGCCCTGGACTCCAGCCTCAGAATGTTAGGGACCCACCTGATGAGGTCACCTGGATGCGGTGGGTGGGCCTATACTTCTTGATCAAAAATTATGCTAAGCACCTCACTTTTGCTCTATGTTAAATTGCAGAGTTTATTATAATTATGTTTATCAGTGCTTAAGTTGTGCATCTGCAATTTATCTTCTTTCGGTGTGGAATTACAAGTCTCAGCATGGTAACACCTCTTATTATGTTTAAAATAAGGGTGTGCAGTGTATCCCCTCCCTCCTCAATATTCTATTTTGTGTACATGTGTACACTTGAAGGTCGGGACTCGTTCAACTTGACTAGCAACCCTCCCACCTGCCCTGGGTTTTTTTTTATTAGGACTGTTCCACTTGCATTTGCAGACTGCATATTGAAATGGGCACTATGAATGGTAAGACCTTAATAAATAGGGCATGGGTCCCCCTGGGCTGATGTGGCTTTGCTGCTTTGGAACATTATATTATACCACTTTTATCTAGCACTTTTTTTTTTTTTACCAATTAAACACTTATTAACACCCCACTTATTTCCTTTTACCTATGTAACACTCTCACCACATACCTGCAACATTTTACTAATTTAACACGTTTATTGCTACTTTTCACTAATGTGATGCCTTGGGGCATTTGGCCTGTTTTGTCCTGGGGTTCCCATGCCCTGAACTCTAGCCTCAGAATGTTAGGGACCCACCTGATTATGAGGTCACTTGGACGCGGTGGGTGGGCCCATATTTTTTACCCAAACACCTAATTTCTGCTCTATGTTAAATTGCATAGTTATTATGATAAGCAGTGCTTAGTGCTTAGGGTGTTTCTCTTCTTTTGATATGTTAGTCATTAACATCATCTTGTTGATAAAAGAAAAATTGGTTTTAAATGTTGTTCAAAATAATAATTACACAAGTGATAAAAATAAGGGTATGCCCCCTCCGGCAACCACAAAGTGTTCCTCCCTACACCTGTAGGGCCAAATCTGCAGAATAAAAAGTATGAGGACTTCCCAAAAAAAAGCAGCTGTAATCACTAGGCTATGTCAAACTGGGTTGCAATGTCATTTACACCCCCTGTTTCTGCAGCATATTCTACTTCCGTTAGAAGTGCATACTTCATTGCAGGTTGCTGTGCCTTTGCCCTAAAACAGAGGCCTACTGAGTTCTATTTTATGTGGGTGGTCATTTAACTGAAGAGTCGATCTTACTTTTTATAACTACATGCCATGAAAGCCTTGAGGCAGCTGTAAATAGAAAGCCATACATCAATCAGCAAGCAATCTTATTGTTCTCTCCTTTATTATTGCTATTTATCATACTTTCATCACTCGCTGCCATGGCACAATATCACTGTGTTGTATTACTGGCCATCACAAATCCTTTCCCACTGTCACTGCCATCAAGCAGTCTGTGATTCATTATGCTGCAGGTCTGTATTTCACTCCGTCCTCCACCACTCTAGCTTTATTCCTCCAAAGTTTAATGACAACTTGGTAAACAACAAATTGTTCTTCAGAAGTTGATGAAAGAATATATTGCACCTTATATAGAGTATATTTTTATAGAAGCATGCACCAAGCCATATAGGCATGGAGTAATATTCTTAGTCATCTAGCAACTTGCAGCATATTGTATTGGCTTCACCAATGATGAAAGTCAATTAAAGCATTTCTGAGACATTGTAATATTGTATTATTATGCAAAACAAAGCATTATACTTTCCTTATAAGAAATACTTCCATCTAATGTAAACTATTCCCTACATACAAAATGTTGCCGAAACAGAAAAAATAAAGACATAAAAGCAAAACTTAAATTAAAATGAAAAGATCATTATCAAATTAGTTAGATTTTACTGACTCGTGTTCCTATGACACTCATAACGAGAGGGGCATACCTTTATGGAATCCAGTCACATGGTTTACATTAACCATGCTGACACCAAAATGTCAACTTTAGAATGTTGACATGATTCAAACTGTTGAAATGTATCATGTTGACATCCTAAGAAAGTTGACATGTTCACAACGTAAACATCTGAACTGTCACCATATGAAATGTGAAAGGTTGGAGAATAACGGTTATGGTTTGGCACTGCCAAAAGGATTAGGGTTAGGCTGTGGGGGAGGTTAGAGCTTTCAGTGGGGAGAGGTTAGGTTTAGATACTAGGGGAATAGTTGGAGTTATGGATAGGTATCAGGAATAGAGACAGTGGGGAAAATACTCATTGGAGTGCCACTGCTGAATCACCGCCACCGGAAGTAATACTCACGTGACCGCAGGGACCCAATTGAAGATGCTGGATCCACTGCAGCCAATGGGACAAGGTAAGACACCACTAGACCACCAGGAACATTTGTCGACAGTTCATCATGTCATCATATCAACATGGTGAATGTCGACAAAGCCACTGTTGACATGCTGAGCATGTCAACTCTTTCCCATATCGACGCAACTGTCAACCAATCGTACCTATACCATAACCTATACAGTCTGCAATTGGTCAATGAGATAAACTAAACAAGGGGGTGGATGCCCTTGTATTTCAAAATGTAACATTCAACTACACAGGACTGTTAGCAGAGACCATGGCAGACACAGTTTGTAGTGTGGAAAGTCAAATACTTTTTTTTCTGATTTAACTAGTTTGAAGCAGTTTAGCTGGAATCCTAGTTAAATTAGCACCTTCCGTCTTCATACAGTGGGTGTATCCTTTTTTTGAAGGGGCTGAGCCAGTATTGGTCATGTTGAGCTTTGGCAATGTCACTGGCACCTAATGAATCGCTTATTGGCACTGGCATGAAAAATGCTGCGGTCACTAAAAGGGCCGGCTGTACCATGAGTAGGTAACAGGGGCTCTACATATAGGAATGTATTTTTTGCAGTTACTGTATCTAGTGACTGCTGTCCCAGAAGCTATAGTTAAATGGATTCCCTTTGCTATTATATTACCTTGAGTCCTGCTGTACTTGTCTCCTGTTTTATTTTCTTAATGCTGAAAGTAGAAGACTACGACCCATAAAGGGAATGCTAGATAAAGAACAAAAACAATATAAAACAAAATAATAAAGTAAAAATGATAGCAGTTGTGGGACAATTCCTTTGTGTGAAATATGTGTACCCTTTCATGTGCTATTAACTCATCAATAATGTTTAATTACAGTATAGGTATATTAACATTTGCTCTTTTCTAGTCCCTGTATAAGTAATTTACCTCTATCTGTCTTTCTCTGGTGAAAATGTAATCCTCCAACTCGTGATACTCTGAGGTGTCCTAATGCATAAGGCTTAAAAACAGAGGTCTCTCTTCAACAAATGAGACTTGACATCTGGTGAAAGCTTCTCATCAGCCCTCCAAATCCCACGCACCTTTAGGACTGATTGCTGCATTAAGCAGCAGTACATCCTACAAAGAACATAAATGACTCTTTGTAAGACTACAACAAATACCCTTTAATGGATCTGGATACTAATCGCCTCTCTAAGTTAGCCTGCAAGAAGATTCTAACAACGTTTCCTCCGCAGACAGAGGTGTCGCCGGTTGTCCCTAGAGATATGACCGCGCAGAATCTAATATTAATAAATACTGTACATATTTATTGCAGCAGTGTCTCCAATGTAGCCTTCTATTAATCACACAAATACTAAATAATAGCAGCATCTCTGCATTATATCTGCTATTTGAAAAGGTTCATTTAATATGTTGTATAATTGCTTTTGTTTAAAGATTAATATGTTGCATATTATTTTCTTCATTTGGAGTTTTTAATCAAAATATATCAATGATGTGATTGAAGCATTTCCTATCAGAAAGCGATCCTTCAGATTCCTCTTATATAGTAAGAAGCTATAGGCTTCTTTCTATAGGCAGCGCCATGTATAGCTGATGTTGCCTATCAGGCACAAGCTCTGTAATGTTTTGCTTTCTGGAACTTGGTGCATAAAGGCATTCTATGGGGACTGCAGCTCCGGCGGGCTGCAGTGCACCACTTTAATGCATAAGGGGACTGTTGTCGATAGGTAAGGACTTGTTTGAAAAAAAAACAAAAACATTTTTTGTTCTGTGACTCTTCTGTAGGTCCATGAAAGTAAAAAGAGTGGGATCATTATTGGACACAGCAGAGACTGATATATAAACTTTTGCACTGCTGCATATTTCAAATTGCAACTGGGGTACAAATGACACACCGGATCACACATAAGGCAAGTATCACAATATTTACCCAGGTACTGTAAATGTAAAAAATATACTTGAGCTGCACAATACAGTATGTAACTGTCACACCACAAGATGTGTCTGGTCTACATCTGCCTAGCTGATGCTCCGCAGTTTTAGCTTTTACTTTTGGCATTGCATTTGAATTGACATAATTTAGCAGGTAAGGAACCAGCATATAAAACCCATTTCTAGGCACTTTGAAACTTACATAGAAGCTATTAACGTCTAAGATTCATATAACTACCTGTCAGTACCATGGACAGGGAAGCAGGTTAAAAGGTATTTTAGTAAATAAAAGAATTTGTAGTACAAAAAAAAAAATAGAAACCCAAATGCTCAGTTTTCTGTTAAGCTTATTTTGTATTTTGCAAAAATGTAAAGCACTTTGTATCCTATTGCAAGAAGAAAAGTGCAATATAAGTAGCATTATTATTGTTATTATTATTATTATTATTATTATTATTATTTTGAATTAATGTGAAAAAGTTAAACTCAGGGAACCAGCGGAAAAATTTAAATACATTCTAGATAGAACCACAGGCATTTTAGTTGTTAGATTAAGCCACTAAGCAACAGATGCCTCCGAATGGGGAAAGTTTTATGATTTTATGAGCACCCTGTGAATATATATATATATATATATATATATATATATATATATAGCATATGAAGAAGACTGCGGCACTCGAGGTCTTAAATGAAGTTCAATTGTATTTAAACCATCAGGAAAAATCCATCAACGTTTCGGGGACTTTAACCCCTTTGTCAAGATGTGAGCAACGGAGATCAAGTTTTTGGATGTAAAAATTTGTTTGGCAAATGGTGAGATTAATGCTACCTTATTTACTAAGGAAACAGACAGAAACACCTTATTACATTTCCAAAGTTGTCATCCCTTTAGCCTCAAAATGGGGTTGCCCTTTTCACAAATGGTTAGAATTAGAAGGATTAATACCGATAACAGTACAGCATCATCACAAATTGATTGGCTAATCAGTAAATTTTTGCAGAGAGGTTACCATCTAAATAATCTACTTAGTGCTAAAGCCAAGGCGATGGCCCTGTGTAGACAAGATCTGTTACAAAAGGAAACCCCTAGGCCACAGAAACAAAGATTGCATTGGGTCAATCAATATAACAGATATACACTAGCTCATCAGATATCAACCGATTGTCAAAGAAATTTTGGCCCATTATCTCCTCAGACAAAGAGTTAGGGCTCTCCCAGACTTCTCTTATGTCGTGCTAAATTTAAGGGACGTACTTGTTAAAGCTGATGTTTCTAATTATCAAATTGACACTACCAAGAATTTTTTGGCCAAAAAAAGAAACGGCTGTTTCAGGTGTCCGTGCACTACGTGTAATTTTCTTTTAACAGGGGACACATTCTGTCACCCGCATCTGGGATTTAAATACAAGATTCTCCATCATCTTACGTGTGACAGCACACATGTGGTATACCAGTTGGTGTGCCAGTGTAGGCTGTCCTACGTTGGAAAAACCCAGAGGAAATTCAAGGAGAGAATGAGCGCACACCGCTCCTCCATCCGACTAGCATTGTCTAAAGGGTCAAGTGATCAACCGGTGGCTCGCCACTTTTTAGTGGCAAAACACCCTTTACATAGCCTTAGGTATAGAATGATTGACCACATTCCGCCGCTGCGGAGAGGTGGTGACCGTAACTCTCTATTGTTAAAGAGGGAGGCAGAATGGATACATAGGCTAAATGTTATTGCCCCAAAAGGGCTTAATTACTCCATTTCTTTTGCTAGTTTTATTTAAATCTCGGAATCCCTTTTTGTTGAAAAATGCTGTAGAATGGATATATATATATATATATATATATATATATATATAGGTGGTGCTTTACTTTTTGCTCTAGATCTGTGATTGGTATATGGTACAGTATACAATGTATTATATAGTGCAGCATTATGGGGGTACAGATTTCGTGCTGATTACGGATCATTAGTATGGTTTCTTATTGTCTAAATGTGCATTGGATCTTTGGTATCCATGTGGCCATCCCCGCAGCGCTATTAGGTATAGTGTAGCTATAATGTATAATTGCGCTATGTATTATGTAATCCTTGTTTTACACTGCTGTGATAATGGTGTCTATGATTATAAGTATTTGGTCCTGACATTTGCTGTATTTGTATGTATATGCACTGTTTTTTGGTATTTTAATGTGCCTGCGTTTCCCGTGTTTTGTTTAGATGCTGCCATGGTAACAGCTGTGAGACGTGCGGTGTGCTAGTGCGCACTGACGTCATGTTCCCGCGCCAGTGTTCGGGACGGACTCCCGGGCTGGAGAACGCGGCCAATCCATACATTTCCACATGTATTCGGGGGGTATAAAGTAAGCTTGTTTTTGGATAATCTGTATTCTTGACAAAAATCCTGTGGGGATTGAAACGTTGAATCCAGTGACCACTGTGTCCGTGAGTTTTATTTTCTGATGGAAAAATGTCTCTGAGTGCCGCACCATTGCCATCCTATATATATATATATATATATATATATATATGTGTACATATATATATATATATATATATGTGTACACATATATATATATATATATATATATATATATATATATATATATAGGATGGCAATATATTTCAAAGAAAATTGTCCAAATCTAAAAATTTCAAATTGGAAGTCCCAAATTGAAAATTTTAAGCACAAAATAAATAAATGTTAAATGAAAAAGAAAGGGATCAAAACCATACTGTGTGTGTGTGTGTGTGTGTGTGTGTATATATATATACACACACACACACACACACACACACACACACACACACACACAAAGAAATATGTTGCGCAGAGTCCACTCAGGTCCTTATTATAGTTTCCAAAGCAAGTTCTTTGTCCCTAATATAAATGTTTAGTGCTGCCTCCTCTGGTTTGAACCTTACCACAGGTTCATCGGACACATGTAAAAGACAGAATGTGGGGGGCGCACCAGGTGAGTATAAAAGTATCAATGATTTAATGACAAAGTAAAAGGTTCACATACATCTAAGAAAGAAATCATCAGCCTCACGCTCTTCCTGCGATGCCTCCGGATGGCTCACAGTGTAAATGCTGTACGGCTGGTAGCAGTGGCAGCTCCGGCTCCAGGTCTCTCGCTGGCAGAACGCTTGTCTGTAGTGTGTTAAAGCATTTCCCGGCCTCAGATCTCCGCTCTCCTCGGACAAAGACTATAACGTCTGTCAGCTTCAGTCCACAGGCCACGCCCAACCGGTTTCGTTGTTAGACTTCATCAGGGGTGTGGCCTGTGGGCTGAAGCAAGCATCTGGAGGTATCGCAGGAGGAGCGTGAGGCTGATGGTTTCTTTATACTCAACTGGTGCGCCCCTCACTTTCTGTCTTTTATATATATATATATATATATATATATATATATACGTTCAAAGAAAATTGTCCAAATCTAAAAATTTCTTATTGGGAAGTCCCAAGTTGAACATTCAAAGCACAAAATTAACATTGTTAAATAAAACAAATTCAAAAAAATCTTAAACAAATAAAGTGCTGACCTGATTACACTACCTTTGATATTCAGGTGGCTGCTGAATACCTCAAACGTGATTCTATTCCAAAGACTCACCAGTAACATAGACCAAATGGGTAGGAATTTGCGCCTTCAGTGTGATATAAAATCTTTTAACATAAAATGTGAGACCTTTTAAGTTACGTGCTTTCAAAATGATATCCCTTCCTTAAACCTCTGGACCGTCAATGGCTGATGTTTGGTCAAGGACTATAAGGGAGGGAAAAAAATATATACAGTGTAGTTCTGATAAATTATCAGTAAAAGGTGCTCTTGTTCATACTGTAACACAGTTTTTAGAGTGAATAAAGCGACTGAGTCAAAAAAAGTTTTTTTTTTACATATAGTAAATACACTCAATATGTGAATGAAACACTCCAAAAGAATAAACCGTGCTAAAATAGGTAAAATGCCATATGGTCCCAAGGTACTTGTTATTACGTATCAGTGTTTTGCTAACATGAGCAGTCTGGGTATGATTTGTTAATACTGTCTGCCAGCACTACACAGATTTGCTGCGCATTAAAAATAAATGATGGTGACAAGGGTCACAGTTTCTGCTAGAATTGGTCTAACTAGTCATTTATAAGTAAAATCCAGTGGATCTTGACCATTTTACCTCACTATAAAAAGCACATTCCAATGAGAACCATGCATACATAAAGGTAAAAAGTGCAAAACAACATGAGATCTATACAAAAGCAATATTTTAGGCTCCTTTAACAACACGATTTAACATGTCACAAGATCGAGCTGCAGATATATATTAAATGTACTCTATCCTCTGATAATTATACCAGTCCGGCCTTCTACCATGATCGGTTGTCCAGATTCTGCTTCATGAAAAATAATAATATATAAAAACTTAAATGAAAATGAAATAGTAGAATTATATTGACAGACACAAATGAATTACATCAGTCATGAGGAATCCACATCTAATACTTAATGATCTAGGGTACATCTGTTCCCCCTACTACCTCATCAAAACCACTTTGTGTCTACAATAACAAATAATGTGGCTATAAGTGTTCTGTATAACTTTATAACATCTGCTAGATGCTGCACAGGCATGTATAGGTTCCACTTTAAATATGATTTTATATATAGACATGTACACAATCACATACACATACACACATAGTCAGGACTAGCTTCAACTCACAAAGCTCAGCTCTACAAATGCAGGGCTGTCTATAGAGGCAAAGGGCCCAGGAACGTAAACGAGCTTGGGTTACTAAATTCAGCTCGAACATAATGCAAGTTATTAATAAATCCGTGGAATAGTGGGATGGACTTGTCGCAGATCTATTGTGTTCTGCAACCTGGTCAAACAGGGATAGGAACCAGCGCAAATGAAGTGGTGAAAAGATGAAAATATATGCTAGGTGACTGGTATATGTATTTTACATTGTAATTAGTTTAAGAATATATTGAATAATATAAGGTGAAAAAATGTATTAATAATATAGAAACTGTAAAACTAACATTGGATACACTAAAGTCATCAATGTCTTCATATTAAAAATGTTTACTAATATGTAATAAAAATAAATGTAAAAATCATTGTAACATCTTCAATTTATGAAAAACAGTTCTAAATATGAGACATGTAATACAGAATCAGGACAACTCTTGATTCTCAGGGAGCTTAAACACCCAACTATGATGATGTAGATCTTAGCACAGAATTAGATTATGGTGGGCAACCAAATAACATTGGTGTTTGTAACATATCACTATGCAAACAGCAATAATGCACTGTGACACAAAGCATCCAATAAGATATCAGCTGTTAGCAACCTAGTAAAGCCAGACAAATGAAAGCTAGAATCTGATAGGTAGCTATAGGATTTGCGTGTACTATAACATTAAACATAGACTATTATCTTATTTGTCTGTAAAACTTGGACTTAAAAATTAAACCTTACATTTGACTCAACAATTTTTTTACAGCACTATGGGCTTCAGTCAACACAGAGAGCAATTGAACGCAATTGCGAGAGCTCTAGCCAAACCCACAATCTCATCTGTGATTATACAACCCCATCACAACTTTAGCCCACTCCCATTGCATGCATAGCTACAAATGCAATATTGCATACATTCACTCAAAATTACAAGAATAAACACAGCTCTTATACATCGATGTCAGCACAAAACTAGGATAGTTTGTTTCTTGTTCTATTCTATCAGAATAATGTTGGGCAGGAATTAATGGTCATGGTGTAAACACAATACATACATGTAAAATGTTTAAGCAACTGTTGCTTACAATAGTAATAGGTTATGCACAACACTGGGCTAAAATGACAACATACATACAGTACCAAAAGAAAAGTGGTATTTTGTAGTTTAAAAAATAATCATTTATTTTATTAGGCATGTAGCACACTAAACGGCATTCCCTGCATCACTGTGAATACCATCAGCTGGCAGTGATTTTGGAGATATTAGCTTGACCACTGGAACTTTAGCTGCTTCCATCAGTATTTCCAGAGTCTGCGTAGCTCTCTAGCTACTCAGCAAGTGCTGTTGATGCATTTGTAATTTCTGCAATCTGTTTCAAATATATTGCGAATGCAATGCCAATGACACACCCACCCCGCATCGCAGAAATTGTGTACCCTTCCCACGGACACACCGCCTCCACTACTTTTCATCTTTGCTAAATGCAATCGCTATTGTGTACGCAGATACTTATGTACGATCACGAAAACCAGACTTGGAGTGTGCACACTGTCTTCTGTTTGGTTGTGTATACATGCGCAGTGTGCCGTTAATCGTTCCTTGTGTGATTATTTGCATTTGCAACTGACGCTGGATCAGTCCCTATGTACTTTAGAGAACATTTAAGGTTTAAGACTACAAAAAAAGCAAAACCTTAGAGGTGGTGTGTACTTTGCATGTCTCTGAGAAAACGCTAAACTGTGCTCTGTTTTTTCCTTCCAAAAAGCTTGCTCAAAATGGCTGTATATGAAACAGAAATGATAAATGACAATGCCTATCTTTGCCTGTTGTTTGTACATTTAATGGGTACAAACGTTTGTTTTTCCTCCTACACTTTCCATATGGGTCCTGTTTTGTTTTTACTGGAAACTAGGCATTGAGAATGAGACATACACCATGGCTGGGATGTAATAAAGTCTGAGTTCTGCAGCCGTGCGGGATGCTGGCCGAACTCAGACTTTTTATTTTAAAGTGGCAATCATGTACAAGGCATGGTTTAGACTTGTACATGATTGCCCCTTTAAAAAAAACCTGTTCAGTCAGCATCCCGCGCGGCCGCTGAACTCGGACTTCATTACATCCCAGCCCATATGTGTGTTAACTGCCATTGCTCCAATTGAGATTATAAAAAAAGGTTTGTCTATCTATCAGCAAAATTAATTTATTGTCAGGAAAAAAGTCACATACATTATGACTAACAGCCTTTGCATCATTAAAACAGTTTTATTTTAGTGAGTTTTCTGACGTCTTTATTGGCCCGATAACATTCCATATCTATTACATCTGTATTCTGACTGATCTATTTCGACTGACCCTATTTCCCTGTGCGGATTTTTTTCTGCCTCGTTGCTATGCCATGTCTGTACCTATGTCTTTGTGTCATTCATTTTCCTGTACTGTTTGCATTTTCTCAATAAATATATTATATATAAAAAAAAAGTTTTATTTTTGATTAATTTTAAACCTTTTATGAAAAATTGTCAACTGTTGACTCATACAATATTCCTATTGTTACTAAAGCTTTGGACACTGTGGATATTGTTATACTTTTAGGGGTCTATTTATGAAGCAGTGAAAAGTGTGGAGAAGTGAACCAGTGGAGAAGTTGTCCATGGCAACCAATCAGCATTGAAGTAACATTTATAATTTGCATACTTTACAATTTTACGGAGCTGCTGATTGGTTGCAGGGGCAACTTCTCCACAGGCTCATGTCTCCACACTTTTCCCTGCTTCATGAATAGACCCCTTAATCACTTAAATTCTACAATCACATTGGGTCTTACTGACACAGTGGGGTTGACAGCGAGTTTTCTATATCCTCAGACCCATTATGATCAAGAAAGACATGTTTTATATATATGTTATGTAATTTAAAGTTTTGTTCTTAATAAATGTTATTATCTGCGAAAAGTGAAATACAGTCTATGGGTGCCCTATGTTATGAGGGATCCATCTTTAAGAACAATACCTAATGTCGATCTCTACCTTGAAAGACTTCAAATAACTTGTTTTGAAGAAATCTGCGTTATCTAGCAGGACACAATCTTGGGCGCTCCCCAATATTATATTATATGTTCCTAGTGTTTTGCTCCTTGGGGTGATACATTTACAAAAAAAAGTTAAAGTGAATCCAGTGTTTACATTGCAGATAGAACAGATAAACACTGAGCGCAAGAAAGCATCTGACAGCACTACCCTAAGAATTAAAAATAAAAATACGTTTTACATATTCTTCTCCAATTCAGGCATTGCTAGTCTTGTATCAAGCCGTTTCTTGTTTTCCTCTGTGTAGCTGTATTCATTATGGGGCCTATTCATGAAGCAGTGAAAAGAGTGGAGAAGTGAGCCTATGGAGAAGTTGCCCATGGCAACCAATCAGCATTGAAGTAACAATTATAATTTGCATACTATAAAATCATACTGAGAAGCTGATTGGGCAACTTCCCCACAGGCTCCTTTCTCCACTCTTTTCACTGCTTCATAAATAGACCCCTATATCTGTAATACCCCTTTCACACCGCAAAAATAACCCGGTATCGACCCAATATATTGCCGGGTTGACACGGGTCGCTGTGTGGTGTGAAAGGGGCCATGGACGAATTCCCGGGTCGCTATCTTATCAGATTGTCTTTTTCAGAAAACAGATAAGAGAAGGATTTTAACTCAATGATGAGCAACATGATAAACTCTAAGGGGCTAATCTGCTGCCCAGATGACCCATTCTAAACCTTTTTTATTATTCATTACATTGAGCTTTATTTGCTCCGTTCTGCCGTGTCTGCGATTCTTGACATTCAGAGGGAGGAAATGGAGCATCACGCAGGGAGGTCGTGCTTTGTTATAGATGATGGAAGTGACATCGGCACTCAACATTAGGAGTAAGGAGCCCACAAATTGCTACAGTATCTTGGAACTCATCAGCACTAGAACTGAACAGTGGACACCAGAAGCTGCGCCCTGTCACCACAGTGCCGGTGAACGTCCTTACTGACCTTTTTGCACTATTATTGTTAGTATAGAGCAAGCTCATATCCAGTGGAAGCTGGATATGAGCTTCCACTGGACTGAAAAACACATGTACTGTATGTTTATATGTGATGACCAGCTGCCCCTGGGCTGCAGCTCTGACCACACACTGCAGGGGGAAGCTGGTCATCACATATAAACATACATGTGTTCTTGTATGTAATATATGTGCTGGCTTGCCTTACCCAGGAATCAGCATATATTACATACAACATCACATGTGTATGTGATGACTGGCTCCCCCCTGCAATGTGTGGTCTGAGCTGCAGCACAGCAGGCTATACAGAACAATGTACAGTGGGGAGTGTAAAATGGCATGTTTTTCTAGATGGAGGGGACACCTCCAAGTCATGGATGGATGTCACTAGTGCATTAGAAAATCCTATCCCCCTTCAAAGTAATACTGTGCATATGACTGCTTGGTGCGGGACTGCCTTAGTGCTGTTTGGAGCTACAAGCTAATGCACCCTCTTTTTTTCTGCTTCAGGTTGTGCTCCCTATCTAAACTCTGACTCAGTCATGCCCTCCTTGCATTTTCTTTATTTTGCCCCATGTTTGCATATATCCTACAAGACCTCCCATCTTAACCTTCAGTCCTTCCCTTTCTACCCCCCTATCCTGCTACACCTCTACTGCCCCACTCTTTGCCATCAATCCTGCCCAATAACCCTACCCTCCAGTATTGTTACTGCACAGTCTCATCCACCTCAGTTTGCCCTTAGGACCACTAAGTTGTCCCACCTTCCTCTAATGTTACTTACCCTTTCTGTTATATTTTACATTTTTAAGGATGGGATCTTAAATAATATGTGCTATATAGTAAAGGTGGCTAAGTTCTAAGCAAATTAATAATAATAATAAATTTATGGTTGATGGTGAGAGGTGCCAAGTTCTTCACTTTGGCAGGGATGCCCAGACCCCTAGGCAGGTCCCTGTCACTAGGACAAGGCACACTGTCGATTCACCACTGTTTAGAACTAGGACAACTAAATAACTAACAATTTAGAGATGTGTGACACCACAAAAATTCAATGCAAAATGATTTGACTGAAAACAGATGTCAATTTAGGATCGCAGAGACATAGTTTGGTCATATGAGCTAGAGGGGGGCATATTCACGCCTACTTTTCTATTCCTCCTCCTTCTTGCCTACTCCCGCACCTTCCATCAGGGCCTTCTCCTCCGACAACTGTCAGGAGGCCTGAGCAAAAAGTTTTTTTTTGTTGCTGTGCAACTTTTAGTAATTTCCCTTGCACATAAATTATTTATTATATGAAGGATTATTTTTTAAATGCAGCACAATATGCTCTTTAGTGATAACACTAGTCTGGATTTGCTCTGGTGCACCTACTTTGCCATCGGCTTATGACTAATTTTGCAGCCCCCTTACAAAAATTAGATTTCATTTTGGAGAGCACTTTCCAACTTTAATAATACACCCTGCAAATTAAATCTCCTTTTTGCAAGGTGTATTCAAAATGAATCATAAGCCAATAGGAAACTAAGAGCACCAGAGCAATTTGAGTCTAGTAATATCATCAGGGAGTATATTGTGCTGTGCTTCAACAAATACTTCATACTATAAACCACTGGGGTCAAAGCACAATGGAAATTGCAGGTGCTATATAAAAATTTTTTTAATAAATGTTAATATACATCAAATAAATTTGTTTATAGTGTTTAGACTGTGGTATTGGACTTTCCCCCATTTTACACTTCTGAGGACATTACTCCAAATTCTCCTGCACTTTATATGTTTATCTGTTTTATGTTTCATGAAGGATTGGAGAGCAGTCAGTCTATTCAAAGTGTGAAAGGACCTGCTCATTTTGACATTAGAAGATATCTTTTTGACCTTACTGTAGAGCACAGGTTCTCAAACTCGGTCCTCAGGACCCCACACAGTGCATGTTTTGCAGGTCTCCTCACAGAATCACAAGTGAAATCATTTGCTCCATATGTGGACCTTTTAAAATGTGTCAGTGAATAATGAATACACCTGTGCACCTGCTGGGATACCTGCAAAACATGCACTGTGTGGGGTCCTGAGGACCGAGTTTGAGAACCACTGCTGTAGAGTGTTGTTCCTATGCCTCTTCTCCATGTGTTAATCATATCAGACCTCCACCCTGCCACCCACGTGGCTGCATACATCAATAAACAGTGCAGTACATTTGTTGAATAAGCAAATGTAGTGTTATCACATGTGGAATCCCAAACATTCTACAGCGGTATACAGACTCAAAAAGACACATGCAAAATTATCATTATAGCATAGTCATGAAATCCAAATATTTACAAACCGTGTACAAGTGTAGTATGATAAAATGGGATGACATACAGCTAAGCTGCCAAACTAACGTCATACTGTATATTAACAGTATATAGACACATTAAATATATAATCTTAACTTTGTATATCTTTGAGGTACATTAAATATATGGTATTCTTCCAGACACTTAGGGGTACATTTATTAAGCAGTGATAATAGGAGAAGTGAGCCAGTGGAGAAGTTGCCCATGGCAACCAATCAGCACTGAAGTAACATCTATAATTTGCATACTATAGAATGATACAGAACTGCTGATTGGTTGATGGGGAAATTTCTCCACTGGCTCACTTTTCCGCTCTTATCACTGCTTAGTAAATGTACCCCTTAGTCACAATAAAGAGATAAGTTCTAGGTGGAAATTGTTCTAAATTGATGTTGTTTTGGGGGCTAAACACACATTTACTAACAGACAATTTTTTAATATAACTATTTCAATTTTAGTAAATGTTGGTTTCAGTCCCTGAGAAGCAACATCGATTTAGAGTGATTTCAAAATCGATTATAAATCGTTGGAAATTTACCTTATACCCCCTAGAATCCAGTTTACTACTGATAATGGATATTTTATATGGCTCCTTAAGATCGTGCACACTCCTTAATGTGACTGACTGGGGCCTGCATTCTATATTAATTTGTTGACTAGTGGAAATAACAGAGTAGATTAGAAAACAAACAAAGAAAAAGTTAGATGCCAACGGCCCTTTATTTTTTCAAATTATTTTTACTAAAATAATGTGAAAAAGGGTGTTTTCACACTCTTTTCACATGTTTAGTATCACCTGAATTGATTAAAGGGCGTTTGGAGCTGTTTTCGTAAAAAAAACTACTCCAAAGCCCTTAATTAACATCTCGCATTTTAAGCAGATTGCATATACCATTCTTGTAGTGGGAAATGTGACCTGCTTGAAATGTACTAAGGGGAATTGTGAAAAAATACTCTGTGTGTGTGTGGGGGAGGGGGGGAAATTGTTTAAGAAAAACAAAAAAAACTACATCCAGGGGTGCGGTTATTGGTGATCGCTGAGTCTCTCCTCCGGTTAGCTGGTTGCCAGACTCCTGCTATGTGACACCGGTCAGCTGCTCTATGCTGTAAACTGATATACCAGTGCTGCAATCCGGCATCCCAGTCTAGATAGACATAGAGCAGCTGGTCACTGGGCTGGTGAGTGTAAGCGGGCAGAGGATGGGGGAGGGGGGATTAGGGGGTAGCGCTAGCCAGCGGCAGAACATGCGCAGACACCTTCTGACATAATTTTTTGTGATTCGCAGGGACAGAGATTTCTAGCAAGCTCTGTCCCTGCATGCAATAATTGATACATCTTTGCGATGTATTCAATTATCGGAATGCGACTTTGGTCGTATTTATCAATGCCCAACTGCATCCGAGATGTGGATTGTGATAAATATGTCTGTAAATATATATATATTATTATTATTATTTTTTTTATTTAAACCCAATACCCCAATCTCTACTCCTTTGGGTGTGTAGCACTTACTGCTATATATGTACAGCTGAACATGAGAGCAGACTCATACCCCTTTGAGGCCACCAGCAATAACCCGGGTTATTGCATGTGAACACACAGCAACCCAGGTTGTGGCACAGTCTGAAAGTGGCCAGTTGAAATAATCCCGGGTAGCGAGCAGGGTTGAATACAGGTTCTGCCCAGCTTGCACTGCAGTGTGAATGGGGAAGCGCACCCGTTCACTGAATAAGAAGAGACGGCACTTAGAGATCATCTGATCTCCAATATACAGTATTTACAGCACCCAGGTCACAAACTGTTTGAACCGCTTCCATCAGGAAGACGCTACAGGTCCATTCCCGCAAAGTCGGCCAGATCCATTAAAAGCTTTTTCCCACTAGCTGTCCACCAGCTGAACAATATATAAAAAGTCTAACATGTATAATATGTCTAATATCTACACAACATTTGTACAAATAGGACACACCCCTTTTGCATCATGTGGTGGAAGATGCCTGGCGCATACTTTATCCTCAATTTCCCAACTTTGCTACTTTTTCCTTCAATGTGGTGTTTTTTCCTCAATTTTGCATCTTTATTCGCAAATAGTGTAATAGTTATATTTTTTTGTTACAAAGGAATTGGTATAAAGTTGCAGATGAAGTATAACGATGGATGCCACCGGTCACACCTATAGGACCTGTCTTTTGCCATCCTACACAGACTGCATTCTTTCATCAATTTTGCGTCTTAGTTTTCTTACAGTGTACTAGGTACTCAGGATCAGTGATTTAGTGTGGCTAAGTAGCAAAGTCTGTGGCACGCTAAATGTGGCTATTTAACGTGATTTTAGGGAAGGTGTAAGTGAACATATTTGTAAGTCCATATGTTTGCACAACATGTGCTACATAAATCAGACAAATGCTACTGCTGCCCCCCGGAAGGCAACTTGAGAGCTGTATTTGTAAATATGGAAATATGGATATATGCTTTTTTTTTTATTTACTCCCATTTTGCTACCAACTCTGCCCCAATCCCACAGTATCAACACTTGTGGTGATCACTAGTATATTTGTCAGGGGTCTTACCTTTACAGACAATCATAAGATTACATTATTGTATATGCTTACACAGGGTATCCGGATGATAGGTCAACAGTTAGTAGGTCGATCACTAATGGTCGTCATGCATTAGGTCAACATGGACAAAAAGGTTAACATGTTCATTAGGTTGACATGTAAAAGGTCGACAGTGCTTTTGGTTGGCAGGTACAAAAGGATGATAGATGCAAATGGTCGACACACATATGGTCGACACAGCTTGGGGAGGTGGGCATTTTTTTCAACTTTTTCATACTTAACCATCCACATGGACTACAATTGGGAATAGTAACCTGTGCCCAAAGCATGAGTCATGCGAGGGGACGCAGTACACTAATTGGGGTTCCATGTGCTGTAACGGTGAAAACAACACGAAAAAAAGAAAGAATGTTGTGTCGACCATTTGCCATGTTGAAATTTTCAAGTGTCAACATTTTGTCCCTATTAACCTTTTCCAGTGTCGACCTATTGACCATGTTGACCCTTTTATCATGTCGACCTTTGCCATGTTGACCAATAGTGGTTGAACTAATGACTGTTGACCTAATGAGGGTCGACCCTGTGATCTATACCCCTTACACAGACCAAAGGGTAGGTTACTCTATGGCTAGGCAGTTTAGCTGGTGAGAAGACACCACTATTAAATCACAAACTAACCCAATTTAACCCCTGACAGCGCTGGCAACCACGGAAGATTTCCGGGCATACTACTGACTGATTCCCCGGGGACAGCCGTGTAGCGTGCACGGTGCCCAGGAATCAGCATACTCCATTATGGAGTTCAGCCCGCCCCCCCGGAATCCAATTGCCCGCGGGCGATTGCCAGGCGATTACCTCGCCCTGCCCCATCACTCGCCCCCCTGCACCGGGATATGGTCGTTAGGTCGACAGCACTTAGGTTGACAGTCATTAGGTCGACATGGGCAATAGGTCGACATGTACTAGGTCGACATGGAAAAAGGTCAACATGAGTTTTTCACATTTTGTTTTCATTTGTTTTTAACTTTTTCATACTTTACGACCCACATGGACTACAATTGGGACCAGTAACCTGTGCCGAGTGCAGTGGTAGTGGAGCGAGTCACCTTGCCCGAAGCATGGCGAGCAAAGCGAACTATGCGAGTGGACACGGTGCACTACTTGGGGTTCCCCGTCACTTTACGAAGAAAACAACACCAAAAACAGTCAAAAAAACTCATGCCGACCTTTTTCCATGTCGGCCTAGTGACCATGTCGACCTACTGCATGTCGACCAATAGTGGTCGACCTAATGACTGTCGACCCAAGTGTGGTCGACCTAATGACCCATACCCCCTGCGCCAACCCCACACTCTCACTTAAATTTAACACCCCCCCCCCAGGATGTGTTTTTAAATTAAAATCCCATCACTGAAGCGGTTAAAGAAACTGAACTACTAAATAACTGTTCCCCCTGCTGACCTTAAAAGTATACCACTTCAGTATCTAATACCTTATACTGTATATGTCTTTTCCACTCTGTATCTTACCATAAATAGATATATTACAGCAAATAAAAATAGGAAAAAAATCATGTACTGTATGTGTTTAAACTGTTAGGGAATGGATAGTGGTATTGACTCTTTCAGTACTGGTTTTGTTACAAGAACTCATTAACTTATTAACATTATAAACTATTCTTAAAATATAAAAGAGGCAATATTACAAAAATAATAAAAATGAAGAACATAAATTCTACTACACATAAGCTCTTTTATATATTATGTTGTTAAATGAATGCATGTATATGGTGTATGTGGAAGTAATTTATAGATACAGTATACAGTATTTTCACTCCATGCACTCACTTAATAATTTACCTCTGTACTGTATGTTTAAACCCACAATATCATATGATATAATATTTACACTGTGCCAGTGTAGTGATATAGGGCTAGGAGTGCAACCTGAACAACAGAATAAGGAAACAAGGTACAACCGCAGAATAAGGGAACAACATACAACCGCAGGCAATGCAGTTTTCTTTCCTTGTACTGAATGTGTTAAACCCAGTTTCGCAGTGCCAGTGCACCTGGATTTTATAATCCAGACCACTGTGGTATCATGCACACAATCTAAAGTGGTTTTACTCACTAAAATGTCCTTCTCTGCTAAACATCATCATTTTCCTACCAAAACATAAAACACCAGTCACTTGGTATGCATCCTGCTTTTTATTTATTACATCCGGAATCTTTCAATTAGTTTTAGGAGGGGGAACATACGATCACAATGGTATCTTTGACAGGGCTGATGTCTTAATAGAATCTCCAGTGCATTTTACAAAAAGCCAGTCTTAACCTCCCACCATTACAAATGATGAAAGGAAAAGTGGCAAAGAGTCAGTGACTCTCCTGCTGTGACACTGAATAAAAGTGTGTGTTCCCATCATGTAGCTACATTGCCCACAGAGAACAAGATGTAGGGATTGGTCCTATTGTATATCTCCTATGAGCTCCAGTGAAGAGAGTGCTGTCTGACCATTTGCCCTGAGAAGGACCTCCTGCAAGCTCTTCCTCCCAGTCCACTTTGGTTTTCTATAAGCCCTTAACAGACTTTGAACTGAGGGTTGTCTGTCACAAACAAGTCCTTCTCGTCACTTCTTCATAGAGGTTTCCACAGAGGTGACCAACTATGAGCCAACAAAAAGATTAGTGTGTCTGAACACAATGCAACACAGAGACATGAGTAAGCCTTTTGTGGATTCGTCTAACCCAGTTAAGAGAACACTGCAGTGCTGTCAGAGAAGGAATATGCATGGGCACTAGGGAAAAAAGAATTGATTTGCAGGGATCTCTGCCATCCAACAGAAACAAGTGTCCTTTAATAAAGTTGTGAATATTCCCAAAGAGTGAATAACTGCGGGCTGATTACTCTCCATGTAAAGTCTATTATTAGCAAATGCCAGTGCCACATCTGGTGATTAACATTTAACATACGAGTGTGTGAAAGGCAGCATCATATATCTACTAAGTGTCCTGCATGGCTGATAAGATGATAATGCTAAGTCACACTTCCAGCAGGCACTTGACATACATCTCCGATGTATGCTCAGGAAAAATGGTTATAAAATCAAGAAAGCTTTTCCAAAGGGATCACTTTCTTTATACAGAGAAAACAACATATAAATCATCACATTTTGGGACCTATTTATCATAGGAAATTTTTGGCATATCCCCAGGGGGATACCTACAAATATTGAGATTCCCCGAAAGTATGAACGGAAGACAGCAGCAGATATCTCCATACTAAATTTGCCACAGTCCCTCCATCTCCGACAGCAGATGAAGCCCCCTAGGGGGCTGTCAGATTTACCAAGCTCTTGAGTTTAGCCTCAGCAGCTAACATTAGCCATTGTAGCCTCCACTGTAGCCTATGTGCTACATTTCGCAAAACTTACCAGGAGAGGGTTCCTCCAGAATCCTCCCCGGCAATGGTTGCAGCACACAGGGAAGGGTTCTTTTTCGGAGACCCTGTCCCTGCATTTGGAGAACAGTATATCTGGGCAATGTATAGTTTCTTATGTTCACAAATAAAAAATGTAAAATTATAGCTATCAGGTCTGAAATTCGATAACTAGCAAATATGCATACCTCCCAATTTTGCAGTCATGTAATTCCCACGCTTCCAGAATGGGGTGGGGCATCTGGAAAAGGGGTGGTCATCAGATAGGGGGCAGGGCCTTACGCAAACCCCTGATCGCATAACTCTGGGGGCGTGCCCAGCACTCTCCAAAATGCTGGGCTGCCCCCAGTCTCCTCCAGGCACTGTGAATAGACAGGATCTATTTTACTCATCTCCTGCTGCTCTTCCATGCAGAGCAGTGATGTGTGTGCTCCCCCCAACTCTCCCCCAGGGGTGTATCTACCCATTGGCCAGGATGGCACTCACCAGGGGCGCCAGGTAAGGAGGGGGCGCCGTCTGGCTGTGCCACCCGCGGCCAAAGGGTAGAAAAGCAGTACTGTCAGACTGTACCTGGTGAGAGTCTGTTACTGCTGGAGTGGCACCGGTGTCCAGCAGCACCGCACTTGTAATCAGACTCAAAATAAACTACAGCTCCCAGCAGCCCTTGTTGCTGGGAGCTCCTGGCAGCAAGGGCTGCTGGGAACTGTAGTTTATTGTGAGTCTGATTACAAGTGTGGTGCTGCTGGACACTAGTCTTATCACTAGTGCAGTGCGGTGCTGATGGACACCAGCGCCGCGCCGGCAGTAACAGACTGTCACCAGGTACACAGCAATTGTTATATAGCACAGTGCTATAGATCTATTTGTTGTTGAAGATAATAAAAAAGTGTCAGTGTTTGGGAGAAGGGACTGTAGTACCTGGAAAACTACACGATTTTCATGCATGTTAGATGTAAGTAAGTAGTAAGCGAAAACTTTAACTTGTTGTGTGTAATAAAGAAAATACATATCTTACCTATTTGAAGGCCAGGTTCAAGGAAATGTATATCAGTTAACTGTATAATTGATCATTTTATCTTGGAAGTGATGGCACCCTGATGTTTTTTCTAACAGGAAGCACTTCTACCATCCAACAAATGGTGTTTGGTTAATGGCTGGGTCCATTTGTGGCTCATCTCACTGCAGCTCATTAGCATTTCATTCAGGATGCAGTCAAGATGCCGGCGTTTGGCATCCCGGTGGTCGGAAAGCTGACGCCAGCATCCCGAAACTGCTCGGAATGCTGATGCTGGCATCCCAACATAGATAGCGATGCAGAATGCCAAAATATGGATCGAGTTGGTGCCAGGTCTCCACTGGCAAGCCACGTGGGAGGGTTAGGTTTAGACTGCGAGGGTGGGAGGGTTAGATTTAGGCTGCGAGGGCGGGAGGGCTAGGGTTAGGCTGCAGGGAGGGAGATTAGGAAGGGTAGGTTAGACATCATTGAAAAGGCTTTTGGGGGGGCAGGTTAAGGTCAGGCTGTGGGAAAGGTGGGTTAGGGGGAGGGATGGTGAAACGTGAATACAAGAAACTACTGTGCGGTGTAATGCGAATAAGGGACACTACTGTGTGGCATAATTTGAATTGGAAGTACTATTGTGTCCACGCCCTTCCCCCACAAGACCATGTCCCATTTCCAATACTCACACCTTATTCCAAATGTGTGTAGGGGGGAGCGCCAGCCCCTTACTTTGCCAGGGGCTCTCGGACCCCTAGATACAGCCCTGCTCTCCCCCACCCCGGCCGCGGGATTGTCCCGCTAAATGCGGGCCCTTTGGGAGGTATGAATATTCCCCTTATTCTTTTCCTAAACTTTTCTCAATGGTTTCAGAAGTTACAAGTTGAAAGTGACAGCAGCTTTGTTCAGGCACAACTGTTACCCCGAAAATATGTTTAAAAGTAGAAGTACTGTATCCATGCTTCCTAATGCTTCAATCAACTGTCTACAGCAGAGGGGTATTAAAAGCAGGCACTGAGGGTGTGCACCTTTTGCAAGGAAGGGGTCGCTATGCCCTCACAATGGCATCAGGACCTGATGGATATCCTGACAGGCCTGCCAAAGCACAGACAAAGAATTATTCCTTACTGCTAGGATTAGATTTATATTCTAATATTTCCTCTGCTGAAAGAGAAAAAACAAAAAAACATAAAAAACATTTATATGTATACCTGTTGCCACTGTGACTCTTCATTCTAAAGTAGAAGATAAGTGGATGCTACTTTTTCCCTGTAATGCAGCTACTCACAGTGGTGGAGGACATTTTTTTAAATGGAATAAAAAATGTGGTCTATTGATTTATACATTCACTTCAGACACACTCTGGATACAAACTGTGGGACAGAGTAGAACTTACAGCCCTCTGCAAATCTTGCCTATTTTTGCACTGTGCAAGCTCCGTAACTGAGGTATGTAAGTACGGGGGATACAGCGTTGTACGCATTTCATTTGCATCTACACTTAAGACAGTATGGGCATAAATGGCCTGTAACGGGGCAAACGTCAGAGAAGTGTATCAGTGGACATATCTTTTGCACCTAGTAAAGGGCTGATGCAACTGAACACTGAAGAGGGTGATGATGGAATTAAACACAGCGTGCAGATAGGGATATTCTGCATGTTTGGTAAATATACACATATAGAGATGCAGGTGCATCTGCGGCTGAGTTGCATTCAAATCTACGTCAAGCCGTGTAAAATCACTGTGCATTTCCAGTCTTGGGAAATGTCTTTACAAACTAGAAATGCACCTAGGTTTGCTGGAAGGCAGGAAAAGTCGCACTGTGTGAAACTGTAAACATCACAAGAAAATGCAATCTCTCAAGTGCCCTCCTTTCACTGAATGAAAACCTTTTCTCTGAAAATCATACTTGCCTACACTCCCAGAATGGGTGGGTTGCTCTCGAAAATCAGTTGGTGCTCTTGGCCCCCTGGAAGAGAGGGCAAGTCTCTTCCAGTGTTTGGAGGGCATGCTGGTTCTTGCAGTGCCATATGGAGATCCTAGGGGTGGCTCCAGGTAAGTTAGCTCTCAATTTGGATATATCTGTTAGGTGCCATTATCATGTGGCATTATATTATATGACCCGGAAGAGCTGTTATTATTATTATTATTATTATTAGTAGTAGTAGTAGTAGTAGTAGTAGTAGTAGTAGTAGTAGTAGTAGTAGTAGTGCTGAGTATGGGTCTGGGGTGCAGTTTCCCCTGGATTGGAGTGGCTGGACTGTTGTGGGGTAGCACACTATATTATTTATTTAGCACCCCCTTTAACACTTTTATTAATCCTTCAGGTCTTTTAATTACACCGTCACTTTTTCTATATAGATTTTGCATACTAACACTTTACCCTCTCACATGTGTGCTGCCCTGGGGTGGTTGGCCTGTGCCGGTTTGTGGGGTTCTGCACCCCAGGCCCATATATAGTATTAGGAATAGGACCACCAGAATCAGAGGAACCTTGTCGAGGCCTGGTGGCTTTGCCATATTTCTGCAGATATATGTAACCAAGACCTCTGTATTTCTATTATATACAGGTTTTCAAGTCATGTTACCAGTATAGTTTGGTGTGCTGGGGGGCACCGGGGGTTAATCCCCATCCTGTCTCTTGCTTTTAATGGCAAATTCAGGCAGCATTAACTGCTGCTGTTTGTGGGTTGCAGTTTCATTGGACAGTAATCTTCGGATCCCTCCCCAGCAGTCTGAACTGTACTCATGTTCAGCTTCATGAACGCGGATGCTTAGTAGAGATATCAGGTCAGAACACAGAAGTTCCTTCATTGACCGTGCGTTTGTTGCTTCACACTTCAATGGTAAATTGATCCATTAATTCATCTGTTTTTGCTGCAAACAACAGTGATAATAGATGGTAATTAATGTGACAAAAATGTGGTCCATTTCTAAATGGGCCTCTAAGTGTGTTTTAGAGGGAAAGTGGCTTTGTTCCCTTTACAGCAAGAAAACGCCCTAAAAATACACCCTAGGGGTTTGCTCTGCAAACTGGGTCCTGTTGCCTGCCTAATCCATGCAACCTTCCACTCCTCCGCAAACATGGCCATGTACAGTATCTCCATAAACTCGTAAGCAGAAATCTAGGCACGCCTGAGCAAATGGAGGGGTACAGCATTGCTAAAGAGGGGTTTTCTTTCATTTGTAGATGGTCTTCTAGGTTATTCGTGTGTATCGTTTTTTTTCCTTTGCATTTACACTTAGTAATGCAGTGGTACTACAACGTCAACATGTACCAAACTGACTGCATATATGTAGAGAAAGCACAATAACAACACAATATATATAATTATTAGGAGAAACAATGTTCTGTAAATAAGGCACTACAGTAAGAACATAGGACAATTAGAAGATGAACTCAGTTCCTCAGTGCACGTGCAATCCAGCTGCTCTTCACCATGACGTAAGGCACGGGGAGCTGTTTTACTTCAGTGTGATGAGTCACTGAACTTCAAACAACTTTTCACTACACATCAGAGGGTTCACTTACCTTAACAATTTAAGGAGAAAATAAACAAATCTAAGATTGTATGGATAACAAAGGATGAAAAAAAAAAATCTCATGATAGAAGTTATACGGATTGCTCTTATTATCATGCAGATCTAAATTACCCCTTGTTTTCAAAACTTAAATGGTTTAGCAATTTCATATTAAAAAGGAAATGGTTTGGAGACCATATATAATCCTGGCACTGTAAGAAAAGGTGCGTAGATGAAAATAGTGCCAATGTATTATCATAGCAATAAATCCTGACCATAGAATAAGGGTAATCCTCTACAAAAGTCAGCAAGCTGTTCACCTGAGAATGTGGAGATGCACACAGACTAATGCATAAACTGTCTCGGCTTTTCCTTGCTTTGGATTATGGCCCTCATTCCGAGTTGTTCGCTTGCTAGCCGCTTTTCGCAGCAGTGCACACGCTAAGCCGCCGCCCTCTGGGAGTGAATCTTAGCTTAGCAGAATTGCGAACGAAGTATTCGCAATATAGCGAAAAGATTTTTCTTTGCAGTTTCTGAGTAGCTCCAGACTTACTCTTCCAGTGCGATCAGTTCAGTGCTTGTCGTTCCTGGTTTGACGTCACAAACACACCCAGCGTTCGCCCAGACACTCCCCCGTTTCTCCAGCCACTCCCGCGTTTTTCCCAGAAACGGTAGCGTTTTTTCACACACTCCCATAAAACGGCCAGTTTCCGCCCAGAAACACCCACTTCCTGTCAATCACACTCCGATCACCAGAACGAAGAAAAAACCTCGTAATGCCGTGAGTAAAATACCAAACTTCTTAGCAAATTTACTTGGCGCAGCCGCAGTGCGAACATTGTGCATGCGCAGTTAGCGGAAAATCCCACCGATGCGAAGGAAAATAACGAGCGATCAACTCGGAATGAGGGCCTATGCCCATTGCTAACTCCATGCAATAACTGTTCATAACTATTAACACTTCCATCCCCAATCAATGGCCCATTTAAACAATAATCCTTATCAGTGGCGGCTCCAGTGGTGGCGCCAGAGGTACGCACTTGCATTTGCCCGCTAAACTTTTTTTTAAACAATTTTGATTACATACATTGTATAGGTTCATTCACACCCTGGAGTTAGCCTGGATGATAAGGATCAGTCGCGGCTCCAGAGGTGGGGCTGCAGCTTAGTCCAAAATTCAAACAGGGGAGCCACAAAATGACCAGATGGGCCGATCCAGCCAAGCAGCAGATACATAGAGCACCTGTTGTACACTGTCCCTAAAGAAGACCGATTCGATTGGCCAGTTGATTGGTCTCTGCCTCCTCTCCACTGCTCCCAGAAGTCGCACCTGTTGTCCAACAGCTCAGCAGGAAGCGTGACCGAACAAAGGGGATCCTGTTCCCTTTTACAGCAGTACTGGCAAGTCCATATGTCACATTGACTCGGGATACTCGTTCACCATGCACCGCAACCCGAGTAGAACCCGTATTCCACCCTGCTGCTACCTGGGTTGAAATGCTGTGTCGCTCGACCAGGGTAATTTCAACAGGATGCTTTCACATAGCAAAATATCATGGGTTGTCGCACATTCACGTTTATGGAAAATAACAATTTAAAATTATATATAATTATAAGTATATAATACAGTTTAGTAAACATGTCATGAGTGGGTATTATAGTGTTTCAGGCAGTGGCGTAGCAGGAACTTTGTGGTCCATATAGCAACATTTTGAAGGGGCCATTTCTCCCTTCTAGAAAGACAAATCTCTCCACAGCAGTTAGTACTTATATGCGCTGTAGTGGTGCCCTAAGTAATTTATGCCCCATAGTAGTACCTTGTTCACATTATGCCACATAGCGCTCTTGATTCGCACGCAGTGTCGATACCGGATGCAGTTAGCCAATGTTTTAATTGTGATCATGAGTCCCAGTCTCACAGCACAGTACAGAATTGGAAGCTTGGTCTGTGGAATTTCTGTATTATTTCTTGGGGGGATAACAGGGGGATGGCTAAACAGATGCGGGTGTGTCGCTGTACGCAGGGCCAGACTGGCCTTCTGGCACACAATGCCAGAAGGGCCAATGACCTGATGGGCCGGTACGGCCACACAGACAGCCCGGGGTTGGCCAAGCATCCTGACACAGGTGCCTGGCTCACGGAGTCAGGGGCTGACTGAGCAATTTCGCTCAAACAGAACGCCGTATTCAGACGACAATACTGTACCTGCCATAGGGCTGGTGCAAGTTTCAATGGTGCGTCTAATGGAACTGCACCACTGCAAGATGCCACAAGTTCGAGTCACAATATTAACAAAATCGGCAGCAGCATTAGCATGGTGCAGACGCAACTGCAGCATAAGAAACAGTCTGGCCGCATCTGTGTGCGACTCAGAATCAGCCACATTATGTCACATTGAAGTGAACTAAGTTAACAATATACCACAGTGTACTGGGGGGAAACTTATTAAAGGTCGATCTTGATCTATTTTGATAGATTTAAAATAAATGAAAAATCGTTCAAAATCGATGTTGTACTTCCAGGGCCAAAACCCAGATTTATTAATATTTAAAAATGAATGGGGAAGGTGCCATGATGCTCCTAGGGAGTCTGTGATCCCTCTTGAGGCTAGTTTTATAGTAACGACTGTGCTTTGCATGGTGTTATACTTGCACTTCATATCTTGTTCCTCTATTGTCACTGTGAATTGTTACCTGTTAATATTATTGAAGACGTATGCTTCCCTCTGTTTCCCTTCCCCTTTTTTTCTTTTTGTACCCCTCCCCTCCTATGTTTTATAAAAAACGTAATAAAAAATGTAATTATATATATATTTAAAAATTAATATAAAAAAAATATGTTAGCAAATGTGTGTTTCAGCCCCTGAAAACCAAGATCAATTGAGATTTGAGACACAATTGACATCAATTGAGATTTGAGACACAATGCCACACAGTGCCCTTTCTTCCCATTATGCTACACAGTGCTTTCTGGGCAATTCCGTGAACCTGGCAGACAACTTTATGACCTGGGTGCAGTTGAGTAAGGTCCCACAAGTGAGCCCCCTAAGCCTTTGGGCCCCATAGCATTGGCACCCCGTTGCATCCACTATGCCCATGGCTCCACGTTGTGCTCACACTGTGTGTGACAAGCTAAAGCCAGGTACACACTAGAGCGATATCAGCCCAAAATGACATTTCCATCAGAATTGAAACAACATATCGGACAAATTTTTCAGTGTGTATAGGCAATCTGCGCGCTCCCGCTGTTGTTGGCGATATCTTCTGGTCAGCCATGCTGCACGGCCAACCAGACGATATCTCATATGGCGCCGTGCAGTGTAATGAAGGACGGAATGAGGGATTGTTCTGATGTGTATCGATGATACGATATGTCGGCATATTGGCCGCCATATCGTCCAGTAAACATTGCTCTAGTGTGTACCCAGCCTTAGCCACACCTTCCTAGCCAGGGCCGGATTAAGCATGGTGGGGGCCCCAGGCAATGAAGTTGTGGGGGCCCTTACTACAGTAGGTGACAGACCCCTGAGCCCCCCTTACACACACACACACACACACACACACACACACACACACATACACCCATGCTGCACACAACACATACACATACACCCATGCTGCACACAACACACACACACAACAAACATGCAGACATAGACACACACACACACACACACACACACATATATGCGTGCACGCTACCTGTCCGTCCGGTGGTGCAGCGGATGCCGGAGTCAGGGCCCCCACACCCAGGAACGTAGTAGCAGAGGCGTCACTAGGGTTGGTGTCACCCGGTATGGTAACTCATGGTGTCACCCCCATGGACCTCCTTCTGTATCACACCACACAGAACCCTTAGTAATGTTTTTGTACTAGTTTTACTTGTAAATCATAATTCCCGTGTATATATTCCGTGCTCTAACTGGCGCAACATTTATAACGTGCTCTACCTGGCGCAATGTGTATAACGTGCTCTACCTGGCGCAACATTTATAACGTGCTCTACCTGGCGCAATGTGTATAACGTGCTCTACCTGGCGCATTGTGTATAACGTGCTCTACCTGGCGCATTGTGTATAACGTGCTCTACCTGGCGCATTGTGTATAACGTGCTCTATCTGGCGCAATGTGTATAACGTGCTCTACCTGGTGCAATGTGTATAACATGCTCTACTTGGCTCAATGTGTTTAATGGGCTCTACCTGGCGCATTGTGTATAACGTGCTCTATCTGGCGCAATGTGTATAACGTGCTCTACCTGGTGCAATGTGTATAACATGCTCTACTTGGCTCAATGTGTTTAATGGGCTCTACCTGGCGCATTGTGTATAACGTGCTCTATCTGGCGCAATGTGTATAACGTGCTCTACCTGGTGCATTGTGTATAACATGCTCTACTTGGCTCAATGTGTTTAATGTGCTCTACCTGGTGCATTGTGTATAACGTGCTCTATCTGGCGCAATGTGTATAACGTGCTCTACCTGGTGCAATGTGTATAACGTGCTCTACCTGGTGCAATGTGTATAACGTGCTCTACCTGGTGCAATGTGTATAACATGCTCTACTTGGCTCAATGTGTATAATGTGCTCTACCTGGTACATTGTGTATAACGTGCTCTATCTGGCTCAATGTGTATAACGTGCTCTGCCTGGTGCATTGTGTATAACGTGCTCTATCTGGCGCAATGTGTATAACGTGCTCTACCTGGTGCATTGTGTATAACATGCTCTACTTGGCTCAATGTGTTTAATGTGCTCTACCTGGTGCATTGTGTATAACGTGCTCTATCTGGCGCAATGTGTATAACGTGCTCTACCTGGTGCAATGTGTATAACGTGCTCTACCTGGTGCAATGTGTATAACGTGCTCTACCTGGTGCAATGTGTATAACATGCTCTACTTGGCTCAATGTGTATAATGTGCTCTACCTGGTACATTGTGTATAACGTGCTCTATCTGGCTCAATGTGTATAACGTGCTCTGCCTGGTGCATTGTGTATAACATGCTCTACTTGGCTCAATGTGTTTAATGTGCTCTACCTGGTGCATTGTGTATAACATGCTCTACCTGCTGCATTGTATATAATGTGCTCTACCTGGCGCAATGTGTATAACGTGCTCTATCTGGCGCAATGTGTATAACGTGCTCTACCTGGTGCAATGTGTATAACATGCTCTACTTGGCTCAATGTGTATAATGTGCTCTACCTGGTGCATTGTATATAATGTGCTCTATCTGGCGCAGTGTGTATAACGTGATCTACCTGTCGCATGTGTAAAAAATAATAATGTGTAATATTATATATATATATATATATATATATACATACACACACTTTAAAAAAAATAATAATACAGGATTATATTGAAATTAACCATTTGTTTGTACAAACAAATGGTACTAATTTCAATAAAATCCATGTTTACTTCAGGAAAAAAATTTAATTAATTGACTATATAATATTTTTTTTTACTGTAAATACTAACTTATTATTGAAGTTTCCACAAACGAATTGCAGCCAGCCAGGGAGTGACAGCAGGAGGTTGAGAATGAGCCTGAGGTGCGCAACCAACTTCAAGGCAGTCCCTACGACCCTAGGCTCCCTGTAGTAACCGCAGCACTAACCTCCTCCCACTTCTCCCTCCCAGCAGTGCAAGCGGGCGAGCGGCGGCGTGATGACGTCACGGGACTTGCATGATGAAGACGTGATCGTGTGTATGGACCCGGCCGCGGCGGAGTCTCCCAGCCGGGAGGAAGGTATGCAATCATAATTGTGCCGTAGTGGAGTCTTCTTGTTGCAGGCGGGGGTGTAGGATTTTGAGTTGATGGGGGCGCGATCGTAACTGTTGTGCTTGGTGCCAGACGGCAAACAGAGCACTACAGTTACGATCGTACCCCCGTCGACTCAAAATCCTACACCCCCGCCTGCAACAAGAAGACTCCACTACGGCACAGTTTTAATCGCATACCATCCACCCCCTCCCGGCTGGAAGACTCCGCAGCGGCACAGTTACAATTGCTCCCCCAATGCCTCCCCCGCCCCGCTGACTGAAAGTCACACACCCCGCCTGGAAGACTCCGCCGGGTCCGTGCTGTGTGACAGTGTCATGAAGCAGGGGATGCAGCAGGTGTGAGTGTGCAGCTTAATTTGGTGTCACCCCATTGAAGGGTGACACCCGGGTGCGGGCCGCACCCCCCGCACCCGCCTCATGACGCCACTGCGTAGTAGTCTCCCCCCTCCCGGTGGCTCAGCGGTTTATTAACAGCGCCGTAGAGGAGGTGTTCCTTGCACAGCATTTAATAGTCTCACGGGATGCTGCATTGAAATCCCGCGAGACTATGAAATGCTGTGCAAGGAACACCTCCCTGGGGCGCTGTTAATGAACAGCTGAGCTGAGCCGCCAGGAGGGGGTAGACTACCACGCTCCTGGGTGTCTGGGCCCCAAATGTGTGCCTTAATCCGGCCCTGTTCCTAGCAGCTAAAGAGTCACAAAATAGATACACTGACTGGGTAAGAAAGAGTTTGCAAGTAAGAAGAACTGAGCAACGTCCTTCTTTAACATACAATGTCTTCTTCGATATAACTCATTTTACTGACTACAAAATGAATCTACGTGAATTTAATATTGAATATAATTCTATTTTCCTCTTTATCATCTCTATGGCTGTTATTGTTTCAGTAGTGGAGGTGGCGGTTGTAGACTTGGCTAATAAAGTGTGTTTTTTCCGTGCTGGGAAGTCTAATGAGTTATAGAAGTGTATTGATGAATATACAGTAAGTAGAAGATAAGTGAAAGTGTTGCTGTCTTTGTATTACTCTGAGGTCTGTAATTAATTCAGTATCTATTTGGCAATTTTTCTTTTGAAGTCATTGGGGGTCATTCCGAGTTGTTTGCTCGGTATTTTTTTCTCGCAACGGAGCGATTAGTCGCTAATGCGCATGCGCAATGTCCGCAGTGCGACTGCGGCAAGTAAATTTGCTATGCAGTTAGGAATTTTACTCACGGCATTACAAGGTTTTTTCTTCGTTCTGGTGATCGGAGTTTGATTGACAGGAAGTGGGTGTTTCTGAGGCTGTTGAAGAGGTCAGTTTTAAAAGTATATTGCAAAAATGTATACTTGCATTAAATCATAGGGAAATAGGGGTGACAGCTGGAATCAGTCTTTGAAGTTCTCAATGAGGCCATAGTAAACCAATGAAGACAAGAAGAAATAAACCAGTTTGAGAAACATATTTATAAAAGTCAAATCAACAGCCAGGAATGACTCAGGCTTCCGTGATGGATAATAGTACAATGTAAAAGATGAAAGGATTCAACAATGCATAGAAATCTTTGGAAATATAAAAGTAGAAGCGATGCTGAGAGTGTTAGAGAGAGCACTCAGTGATGGCTCTCTGTTCCCTCTGGGAACTAGGACCCTGAGCAGCAGCCAGAGTTGCGACCTCCGACCTGGCTACTGCACATGCGCAGCTCCTGTGCGTCTTTCTCTCGCATTGTAACAGACTTGCCCTTGAGTGTTCTCTGCACCACAGAGACGGTATATAGCACTATTAAGACCCCAAACTACATTTTATTACAAATATCCTGCTACCAACTGCCTCCACTGCAGTATGTTATTTATTATTTAGTTATTACCAGTTATTTATATAGTGCGCACGTATTCCGCAGCGCTTTACAGACAGAATATTTGGCTCCCTGCTCCTGTGGAGCTTTCAATCTATATTCCCTACCTCATCCCTACTATGGTTAATTTTGTTGGGACCTAATTAACCTACCAGTATATTTGTGGCTTGTGGGAGGAAACCAGAGTACCTGAAGGAACCCACACAAGCACAGGGAGAATATAAATACTCTGCACAGTTAGGGCCTTGGTGGGTATTGAACCCATGACCTCAGTGCTGTGAGGCACTAATGCTAACTATTACACCATCCGTATATATGCATAGTGTGTACTAACAGTGCACTACAACACCCAGAATACCCTGTATGCTCCTAGTTGCAACTGAAATATACTTACAACCTGAACCTGCTGTATACTGTTAACCATGCGTTATCCTGTACCTGCTTCTACTGGGTAAAAAACCATTCCATGGTTGCATTTATCTGTCACGTTGACTGACCTCCATCGCACGCTGCTTCCACCTACCGCCATCGTATGATCTGCCAAAAGAGAGGGCTGTTTCTCTACACCTGAAATAACCTACAGTACAGTTGATTTGGTTCTGTTGGCATGGTACTTCTGCACCAGTCTAAACATGATACACACTTTTATATCCTACAAAACAGGAGTGTGCAATGGACGGTTTGGGTATGAGTTACCGGCGGCCCAAATGCCAATGGACACATAAATTCCAGTCAAACCATGCAAATCAATATATGCTGTTGTCATTTAACAAAATACCCCGGCAATTTAAGGGTAAACTTGTGCAGGTTGATGTGGTGGATTTTTTTTTTCTTCTTAAATATCCACTTTTATCAATGTGCTAAAGTACCCCCCTCTCCCCAGTGGTTTATCACATCACAAAACTATATAACAAGTACAACCAGTAATCTGTAAAAAAAAAAAATCTTCAGGCTTACTTTTTTTTTTAACAATTATAGGATTATAAAGGATACATACTGAAAACATGAAATATTGCTTCACAATGGCCCACTAAAATAAAATGGAATTTATTTGGTTAATTGTACATGTGGCCATTGTCTAGCAGGCCCCTAATGAAAATAGCATATGCAGTGACATCTGATAGTCACCAGGATCACAAACCATGACATCAATAATGCTGTGCAGCTCCTGGCATTCCATTACGTGTCCAGAGGATTCTACGTGTACCTTATCTATGGAAGACTGATGGCCTCATCCATAAACCAGGGCTTTGCCTGGAATTGGGTTTGCAGGTATACCATATGCAATATGTATTGGAAAATTGACAAACAATCATCTATTGTACACAAATCTAGTTAACAGGTGTTTTTGAATGGCTCCCCAGCTCCTGCACTTCCTTTACTTTAGTAGAGAATTCAACTTTCACATACTTTGCTTTCATTTCTGAGGCAACAGAGACACATGGAAACTCCAGACCAAGTCTTGCAGACATTACCTGAGCCTATCAGCGCTTTCACTATGCTCACATTTATAAGCTGTTGTGACTGAAGAGGCAGAGAGTGGGAGACGGTCTGAATTTACTGTGTTTTTAGTTAAATCCTGCAACTGCTGGAAAATATTGTGAATGTAGTGAAACGTTAACGATATTAACTGTAATTACATATGGTTAACCCTTATGCAAATCTGACTTTCAAACACTTCCACAGATGTTTAAAAAAAAAAAAAAAAGGTTTTGTGACTGAGGACAGATCCGGGTGCTGGTGATGATACCTGGTAGTGGTAGCAACTACCATACTACTAATGCAACACCAACTGGTACACAGCTGATGCTTACACTGTTGGTGCTGTTAGAAGTGGAGAGCGCTACTGCGCAGTCTCCAATATGGCTGCTTTGGAGATGATGCTTCATTCCCTTACCAAGAAGACCACCACTACAACTACTGCACATGTGACATTGACCGCTGTTCCAGCACCTGCACCACTACAACATGCTAGAGACAGTCACTAACTAGGTGATATGAACCATACAAGCTCTGCTTCATGCTCCTCTACCAGTGTAACAGTGAGTACAGCGGCACTGCCACTTGCACAATAAACCACACTGGACTTGTCCTTGGTCAAATCACATTCCACTGGTGTGTACATTTACTCTGCCAAACCACCACCTACACACACATCTCCAACAGATTATGGGCCCAGGCACACAAGACTGATAAGTACCCAGACACATGTACAGAGTTTCCAAAATGCCAGGCTCACAGCAGGGCACCCAAGACTCTGGGGTATCCCAACATACAACTAAGAAGAAGGCACCCAAAGCGCGCACAGCATACACAGAAGTGCACCAGACATATTGTGAAGTTTGGTACAGATGCCAAAGCAGCTCTGGCCTTAGGAATGGAGGAGTGGGGGGGGCGCCTCTTTGCAGCCCTGGCCAGCGGCAGCAGTAGACAGCCGGCGGAGCCAGCAGTACTCAGCCTCGGAGTGGAGGAATGCTGCTCTCACTTTCCGGCTGTGCCAGACCTCCCAGTCCCTTGCACACACAGCCGGACTTAATGGCATCGGCGGCGGCGGGAAGGTGTGTGCTGCCAGATGGCAGCTACGTCAGGGCTCAGTGGCCGGGACACAAGAGGTGGGACACAAGTAGTGGCGGAAGGACTTGAAGTAGTGACGAAAACGGCCATACGGGGGGGTGATGCCAGATGATGCACCTTCACTGCAGTAGCGCTGTGGGCAATGCACCATCAGCACACACCTAGTTACGGTGCTGCTGGATATACACATGTGATGAGGGTCATTAAATTAAAGGTACAGAAAATTACACAATATAGGAACTTGTTATGGAAATGCAACTGAAGCAGGAAAGACTGTTGAAAATGACAGTAGATCCTGGTGAGTCCAAGACCAAATAATGTAGAGAAAACAATGGGAACCATATTCTTGAGTGTAGAACAATAATAATTCTACACTCAAGAATTAATAGTTCCGTGCTCCATAATTCATGGGAAAATAGAGGCATGTGGACTGCATTTCAAGAGATAAATCAGGATGGAGGTCTCAAGAGGAGAATACATTTAAGCATGCATTGAATAATACAAAGTTACATGTATACAGAAGCATGAGTGATTAAATAGACAAGCTGATGTCTGTCTCAGCAGTTAACATGTATTGGTGTACAAATACATGACAAAGAAATAGCAATGGACATGCTTCAAACTTTAACACCAGAATTTGACTCTTTGGTTGTGGCGTTAGAGGTAAACATTGTGAAGTTGACCCAGTAATAGCAAAGCTATTACAGTTTCAGAAACTTGTACCTTGTAAATAGTGAGTGTAAGAAATTCAGAAAATTGTAGTTAAAATGTTATAGTTGTCACAATATAGATCACAAAGCAATTAACTGCAAACAGAGAAAAATGGATCATGTGCAGAGCCAGAAATGTGATGAGAAAAATCAGTCTGTGCTGAGTGTTACAGAAAATTACAGAAATGATTGTTGGTAAATCGATTCAGTTGCAACAAAACATTTCAGCTGCAATGAGGAGTGGTTCACCAAGCTGAGTTTGAGCCTATAACAAACAATGAAATTGGCAATCAAAGCATCTGTGCGTGAATTCCTTTCACTACTCATAAGGACCCTTATCCAACACAAGTTTGGTGAATATGACTTTGGTAGACAATAGATTATGTTTATTATTTACCAGGATGCAATAAAAATATGATAGCTAGAATCTGATTGGCTGCTATGGGCAGTTTTCATTTTTAGAAGCTTTAGTATATCTACCTCCTAATCTCAATTATGCTGTATTCCACAGTCCCCCTATTTTCAATGGGGTCTGTGGTCTCATCCTATTCACCAAGATCCAAGGGCTAAACTTTTTAGAGATGGACCAGTCAGCTAACACTGTCTGTATATGGCATTAGCCATTGTACTCTACTACACAATACAATTTAAAAAAAAATTGTACTGCAAGAACTTAGCGCTGGCAGCCCGCAAGACTGTGAAAACTACAGCTTGATAAATGGGTGTGAAAAAAACAATTGCCACAATATAGAGCGATATCAGAGGCGTCACTTACATGTTTGACACCCGGTGCGGCTCCTAGTCAAAAAGGGGCGTGGTTTTGCGGGTGCCATCAGAAGGGGCGTGGCTTTGCGATATGGGTGTGTGGCTGCGCTGCACATGGGCGTGGCTTCGCTTCCCGACCCCCGTTTCCGTGACTAAGGGGGTGCGGGAGGTGCTGGCTGACCCCGGAGACTGCAGTGTCGGCTTCTTCACAGTGACAGAAGTCGGGCACTGCACATAATGTTACAGTGCAGTAACCGGCTCCTGTCACTGAGCAGGAGCCGACACTTTGGTGACACCCCTCGGTGGTTGACACCCGGGTGCGGGCCGCACCCCCCGCACCCCGGTTGTGACGCCACTGAGCGATATGGTATGTTAAATCAATGATTAATAAATATATGCTTTCGGGGCAGATGTACTAAGCTTTGGAGAGTGATATGGTAGAGAGAGATAAAGTACTAACCAATCAGCTCATAACTGTCATTTTTCAAACACAGCCCACAACATGTCAGTTAGGAGATGATTGGTTGGTATTTTATCTCCGTCCACTTTATCTCTCACCAAGGCTTAGTTCATCTGCCCCTATGTCTTTTGTTATCCTAAGGCTGTTTGTACTTATAAATCATTCCAGATCCATTCTCTGGAAGAAAAATATTGCAGAGCTCACAGATGCAGCAAGAGGAGCTACTAACTCAATCTAATTTATTTTTGAGTGCTGTCACCGATTTAAACATCCTCACTAATCTCAGAATTCCAGAAGATGCTTTTAGTTAATCTTCCAATGATGTCAGTAACCTATAAGTCCATAACACCAGTGAACACTCAAGGGGATAGAGTTTGCCTGACCCTGCACCTCCGGAAGACTCAGAACATTTCCACTCTGAAGGTCAGCTTCCAATCACAGACTTGGTGTCAGCTCTGAGATGCATGCTCTTACCACATGCAGGTCTCCCACAATAACATTTGAAATGTTCCATGTCCATGGACAGGATATTTTACAGGGTAAACTTTTTTTTTTTTTTACTTCACTGAACTTACCAGGAGCCTAACAGCTACCTCAACTTTTGGGAATGATCCCTTGTGAATTTATTTGTATTACATTACACAGTGTGATGTGGAAGGGGTTTCAAGCAATCTGTAAGGGCTTCTCTATAAACTTTGATGTGATTTAAATCAGCACAGCATGTTTAAATATTACCATTTCTTTTGTTCCTGGTTTTTTACACATACATTAAAGAAAACGCTTTCAACACGTGCCCTATTTTTTGCCGCTTATATTAGCTGTAATCCTATTTAAGGCCAGTGTTCCAGACAGATCTTCAGTCCACAGGCTCACATCAGGATGACCCATACAAGTGTTTGGCTCAAACCCAGTGGTCCTGACATGACGCGTGATGTATCCTGTGTGTGGGGGGTGGGGGGATGAGATATGCATGCTTGCATGTAGTGAAGGGGAATGAGAAACTTGTGTATTAAAAGTCACAGAGGGTGGGCACAAGTTCCTCCTTTAGGCTATCCTGGAGATAATGTAAAAAGCAGGCTTACAACTCAGCAGAATATAATGATTTCAATATAACCAGAAATGTCAAAATGGTTTGTACTGTCCATATGTTAACCCTTAACAACTAGAAAAAAAAAAGTTTTATAAGTGAAACACACAAGTTTTTGGAAATACCTGTAATATAACTCTGTCAGTGTCAAAGATGTGTGGTGCTTTTTTAATTTTCTATCCACCTCCCGAAAACAAGACTCACTCTTCCTAGTACTTGGTAATGGCAAGGGAACAAAATACTTATGTGAAAGAAATATACCTTAGTGGTGTCATTGTAAAGCAAGTGTGCATGTCAAGTGAGACACAAAGCAAGTATAGATACATATATTTATATATATATATATATATATATATATATCTTGAAGACATAACTGCGGCACTCAGGGTCTTGTAGCTAAGCAAAATGTATTGTCAGTTCACAGCATAAAACGTCAGCATTTCGGGGTGTCTAGCCTCTTTGTCAAGATGTGTCACATCTTGACAAAGGGGCTAGACACCCCGAAACGTTGATGTTTTATGCTGTGAACTGACAATACATTTTGCTTAGCCACAAGACCCTGAGTGCCGCAGTTATTTCTTCAAGCTAATTATTACTTCCACTGAGGGCACCGGGGCACATCAGCCATCGAAGGAGTGCCGGGCTTTGTACATTAGATATAAATATATATATATATATATATATATATATTCATATATATATACAAAACTGATGAGGTCGGCACTCACTTATGTCGGCATCCGCCTGGGTGCCGTCCTAAGGTCCAATGGATATCAAATGTCGTTCTAATAGAGAGTGGTATGCATCCATCCACTCATCATATATATAGAACAGGCGGCACTCTCAGGTCTTTGTAAAAAAGTGTATTCTCAAAAAAAATCAATGAAGTGATTGGCACATTATGCCAACGTTTCAGCGCCGCGCAGGGCGCTTTTTTTCAAGGCTGTGTGCAGACAGCCTTGAAAAAAGCGCCCTGCGCGGCGCTGAAACGTTGGCATAATGTGCCAATCACTTCATTGATTTTTTTTGAGAATACACTTTTTTACAAAGACCTGAGAGTGCCGCCTGTTCTATATATATGATGAGTGGATGGATGCATACCCCTCTCTATTAGAACGACATTTGATATATATATATATATATATATATATATATATCAGTGGCATCATAACGGGGGTGCGAGGGGTGTGGGCCATGCCCGGGTGTCACCCGTCAAGGGGTTACACCAAAATGCCGGCTCCTGCTCAGTGACAGGAGCCGGGTGCTGCACTTTAACATTACGTGCAGCACCTGGCTCTTGTCACCTTGTAGGAGCCGGTACTGCAGCCATAGCTCTCTATGGGGGCAGTTTGCACCTCCCGAATCCCTGGAAAACAGGAGTTTGGCCCACGAGTCCGCGAACCCTCTGCTAAACCATGACCCTCCCATGAGGCCACCCCCCCCCCATTTCGCGGCTGCATGCAACAGTTGTCATAATGGGCAGAGACACCCCTGATATATATATATATTCATATAAAAAAATAGTCAAGTGTATACATTGTAGATAAGACACATATACTGTAATGTGCATTTTCCTCTCATCAGTCTTCATGATGGTCATCGGCTGCTATGTGACTACTTACCACACCTGAGGTAGCTAGTTGAAAGCAATTTTGTGTCTTTCTGTCCCTGTCTCAAAGATATTTGTATTTTATATGTAATGTAGTTGTAAATCCATGTTTTGTTGTAATTGTATAATGTTTTTATATTACATTTAAGTCTCTACATTATAAACATTTTAACAAATTTCCTCATTATGATCCTAGAACTCTGCACTATTTACAGGGTTTATATTTAAGCTTCTCAATGGAGCTACCAATGCTACGTACAGATAGGGAACCATTAGAAAGATACAATCTAGTTTATATCCTTTTGTACATATTACTATTTTACTAAGTGGCAGGTTTGACGTTTCTTCAAAACCACTGGAAGCCACTGGTGGGTTTTATTCTAAAAGTCGTTTTGTCTTTCTGAACAGAACCTGTCAATTCCTGACAGTTTCTTATAGGCTATCCTGCCAAGCTCCTGCCGCAAAAGCCCTGCAAACCCGCTGTGGCTTACAAATCTATACACCTAAGATCTAAGATCTGTGCAGGCATGTATATTGCAACAATGTAAAACAAAGTAATCAGTACACATTAGCAAAAATACAAACAAATAAAACCCCCCTGGTAGGAGCATTCCCCAGCTCCTGCCAACCAGTGGTGCAAGTAGAAATATTTTCTTATGGGTACTGAGTGATGAAAAATGGGCGTGGTCATGTGTTGAGATGGGGTGTGACCACATGCTGCTAGTGGGAGTGGCTACATGACACTAGCGGCATGGCCACATGACACAGCCCCTTTTTTGGGGGGATTATGGAGGCAAGGCTAAAAATATATAGTAATGCCTCCAGTATAACAGAAATATATAGTAATGCCTCCTGTATAATAGAAATATATAGTAATGCCTACAATTTAATAACAATATATAGTAATGCCTCCATTATAACAGGAAAATACAGCCACTGTCACACTCCCAGTAACCCTGACAAAGTGGGAGGAGCAGTCATGCTGCCAAGCACCATGGTCTTGTTGCTTTGTGGCACATTATAATTGTGGCAATGGCAAAGTGTTTGGCAGGTGGTACTGCGTACCCACTGCCAAATTCTTAAGGGTACTCCGTACCCGAGCGTACCCGCATACTTGCACCACTGCTACCAACACAGCGCGGTTACTGCAGAGGAGGCAGAGTACCCCCACATCCGTATGACACTGCGGTCTGTGGGTTGGACAACAGGACAATGCCCAAAAAGCAGGACTGTCCTACTGATATCGGGACAGTTGGGAGGTATGGTGTGTGTGTGTCTTCTCATTATTTTAATATGTTGTTTTTAGGTGGAGTACACAGTAGGTGCCAGCCTGCCCATGATGTTCATGCATGTTGGCACTTGTGTTATCCAATTGCCAGTATGCCCTGGCAGCCTTGCTGGGACCTGTAGTCCACCTGTAAATAATAATATTAATTACAATTTCTATAATCTATTACTTCCATTCCCACTACCACCATGGGTACAGAAAAGAGTCTTGGGCTAAGTAATCCACAGGGAGGGGTACCCCTTTCTGCTATAGTGTCACTAGTACTGGATGTACTACCAGCCTATGCTGAATAACCCAGCGCTGGTTACAAAATTGAGGGATGTCTAAGCTACTCTCCAAGTATAAGCGTTGGCATCACAAATCACCTAACACTCATATATATAATTTTCCAGGATATTTTACAAATATTTATGTAACTTTTATTAATAAGAAAATGCATTTGTGTTGTTCATCCTTATTTACTTATATTAAGCAAAATAAAAAAAATGTAATGTAAAAATGCTTTATTAGGGGCCACAAGTTAGGTTGGCCATAATCATTTTTTGGTAGAAATACAGGCACATGTAATTTTACTCCTGTGCTTGCCTAGTAAACAACACCACTGTCTATGGTGGCAACTAATACAGTGCTCATCTCATACCTAACTCAAAGCAACATACAGTACAAACACTTTATGTACAATAAAACACACACAGCCTCACTTTATTATTATTAATACCTCACCCACTAAACATGAAGGCAGCACTAGGTTTGGATATGCAGCAAGTACATTTTCATTTTAAAGCAATTTCCCCACATTTCATTGATTTACCCCCCCCCCCCCCCCCCCCCCCTTCCCCAACATCCCATCCCCTCCACCCCCACACCCTCCAAAAAGAAAGGAAACACAGCCTCCAGACTATGGGGGACATGTACTAAGCAGTGATAAAAGTGGAGAGGTGAGCCAGTTGAGAAGTGCCCATTGCAACCAATCAGCATTGACGTAACATTTAGAATTTGCATACTATAAATGTATACAGAGCAGCTGATTGGTTGCTAAGGGCAACTTCTCCACTGGCTCACTTCTCCACTTTTATCACCGCTTAGTACATGTCCCCCTATGTTCTGTAACGACAATAATACTGTACATCAGCCAGTAGGGCTACAGATCAGCTTGGTTCAATGCTTGCAGGCACAGATATCCTCCTTCTGCATAACTCTATAAAATGATGTAATGTTAAGCTCTAGTGGCAGTGAGGCAGAAAAGCAGTACTGTATTACATGTTAGCAATACAGTATACTGTACAAACTCACAGGCATATGTGTTTTATTCAGTTGTAGCGTTATAAACTACATCTTGATCTTAGAGCACCTAAAAGTATTACATAATAATATTAGACTCACCAATGACACAGGTACACTGTATGCTATGGCGTACACTAGCCGCTAATTTTAAAATAAAGATATTGCAGTGTTCTGCCTGCCATAGAGAATAAATTAATCCCATTACATACACAGTGGAAAAGAAACTATAGCTCAATAGCTTAGTACTCTAGAATTACTTTAGGCATTCAATACCCCGTTAGATATATACATCTAATACATGCATAATGCATTGTTTATTAAAATATTATAAATACCACAGCCCATTTCAGTTACCTTATATCCACAAAGCTGATGCTGTATTAATCCAGCCCCAGCTAATATAATGTACGAAATTTGCAAGGCAGCATGGGAAAGCTATGCCAGGGGTACTGAACAGTGAGAGACAACTGTCACAGGCTGTTTCATTCCTTGGGGTCAGTACTCTGTCATGCAGGCGGCGTTTGTCACATGGACATAAGGGAAAAGAGACCCCCAGCCTGAATTCCAGCCCTAAACATAGCCTTTTATCTTACACATGAACCCTGGACTGTCATTCATCAATCCTTTCTACACAATGCTGCTGTGTGAGCCTGTGGCTGCCGCTGTCAAAGGTGATCTTTGCTATATTACTGTAGTGTAGATTCAGTGTACATATTCAGACTATACTTTATCACCTAGGTCAGCAAATTTATCGAACAAGAACAACTTTTGCTCAAGGCTGAGAAATGAATCAAAGGGAAATAAAACACAATAGACAGTGGAATTCTGATAGATACAGGTTATAGCTTCATCACACTTGCTGCATTCAGCATTTCACAAATCCACGAATGGATAATTGATATCAGCTCACCCAAGCGTAGTGTATAATTCAAACTGATCATGTAAACACGGCCGGTAAATGATTTCTGGGCCAGAAATAAAGGCGAAATGGGATTTTAACACCCAATTGTCAATAACTGTAATGGATGAATAGAATCATTTAAATGTTTTCTCAGATTTTCCTACTCATTTTCCTACAATTGCTACAATGAAAATATATAGACCATAAAACCGCTAACACAACACACCAAACAAAAGCCTGCTAGGGTGTCATTATTTGTACCTCCTGTCTGTGCCCTAACATGTGGTTCCGTGCCTATAATTGCTTAGGCCTCCAATGGCACAGAGTTGTCAATCATCTGATAACATTTACCTGCTGGGCAGTTACAATCTGCTGGGGCTTCTCTTGAGATTCGTATTTTTGCCATGTTTTCATATGACCTCTGTAGAAAAAAAAAACATAAACAAAAGGAATTAATACTTAAAATGAATGTATGATGGAATTCAGACTGAGCATGTTAGTGTACAGAAAAATATTTTGGATTATAGTTTATTAAACTAATACACATGCATATGAGAAATATGTCATGTGCATTACACACACACACACACACACACACACACACACACACACACACACACACACATCAAGTTAACACTGTATGCAAAATTAGTATTTACAAGTATAACTTGTGACAGTAGTACTAATTAATATAACAGTAAATTTTAACTAAAGTACTTAGGGGCAGATCATGGGTGCCACAATGCTCCTAGGCTGGGGGGCAACACATAATTTCATTTTGGTGCCCCTAAATTGCTAAATGACTTATCTGCCACATCATCCACCTGACAGAAAATATAGATATATATCTATTTTTATATTGCTATCTCTAACTATTTATATAGGGGGGGGGGGGGGGGGGGCTGACATGTAAGAGGGGAGGAACATATGAAGTAGGAGGTGAGAAGGGTGCAGGGCTGGTCCCAGAGAAGGGGCCAGCCCATGGTAATTAGTCACACACAGTAGGGGCTGGAGCTGGGAGTAGGGGGAAGGAGGGCCATGGAGGTGGGTGGAGGAAGACTTGTGCGGAGGGAGGAAGTGGAGCAGCCGAAAAGGGGATTATCTCCATCCTGACACTGCCCTATGGTAAGCCTAGATGGTGCCCTGCGGCCCAGTACCAGTGGAGTAAAAAGGGGGGTGTGAGTGAGGCACATGCCACGGACAGCATGACAGGGTCAGCAATTTTTTTTAAATAAAAGGACAGCACGGGGGAGAGTAGCAGCTCAATGAATGGGGCCGAGGAGTAGAAGCAGTAGGAGACGGTCCAGCTGATCCAGCCCCTCCCCTTTCCTCCCCCTCCCTGACCCTGCTGTTGCAGGGGGTCGACATCAAGATTGGCCCTGGTGCAAAAATGAGAAGATAGGACCTGGCCTGCTGCTGGCACTGGTGAGAGGGGGACCCAATGCTGCCGCTGAAAGGGGGCCCGATGCTGCCGGTGCTGGTGAGAGAGAGAACCCAATGCTGCTGGCACTGAAAGGGGACCTGATCTTGCTGGCATTGGTGAGAGGGGGATCCCAATACTCCTGGCACTGAAAGAGCACCTGCTGCTGCTTGAAGGGGAGGGGAAGGAGGACCACAGTCTTGCTTGCACTGAGGGTATGGTGACAGAGCGAGGTACACAGTTCCACCTGTACTGAGGGGGGATTAGATGGTGCACAGTGATGCCTGGCTCAACCCTTTCACACTTCCCTCTCTCTTTCTCTCCCTCCCCTGCTCTCTCTCTGAACCCCCCTCTCTGTATCACCTCTCGCTCTCTTTCTCTCTTGCCCTGGTCTCTCTCTCCTACTCTTGCCTCTACCCCCCCTCTCTTTCCTACTGCCTCCCCCCTCACTCTCTTTTTTCTTGACTTTCCCCTCTCTTTTTCCTCTGTACCCATGTTTTTCCTCCCCATGCCTATCTATCTCATACAGTTACTCACCAAAAGGTGAAGCCATGCCCCTCCCAAGTCGACTACACCCCTTTTTCAGGAGGGGTACTGATTTGTAGTTTTTGTGGGTTTTAATTTTTGTTGGGTAGGGGGCACCCTATTTAAGCCTCACCAACCGCCCCCTGCCCCCCCTTTCTGACACCTATGGGGCAGATGTATTAAGCCTCGGGTCATATGTAACAACTCTTTTTTCCCATAAAATGATGTCGAAACCGAAGTTTCGACATAATTTTATGGTTTCTGGCATATTGTGACAATTTTGTGGTTTGTTGCAATTTTATGGTTTGTAGCATAATGCAGGAAATTTCAGAGGAATCTCCTGCAGAATGCTAATTAGCACTACAGATCGCAGTCCCCATTATTATCAATGGGGACTACCACCTGACTCCTATGCATTAAACCCTGAAATGCGAAAATTTTCAGAGTTTGACCACGTTAGTTTGTACCATCTTCAGATGGTATAAACCCCTGTAAGCCTATGGAGACATAGTAGCAGGAGAGAGATCTTTCGATCCCTCTCCTGCAGCCAGTGTCCGGTGCAGGCTGTGATTCCGGAAACTGACACTGTGCGCATGTGCAATATCAGATTCCCCCGGAGGAGTTTTTCACAAATGAGATAAACCAAAATGCTGGGGAAAACTTGCAGGGACAACAGTTATCACTACCGATGTTCCTGTGGGTTTCCCTATGTACAAATATGCCCCCTCCCCTCCCATCTTTGCTGCGAATGCATCCCGATTGCGATTATTCACGCCCGCTCTTGTAAGTTTATGTATCCATGTGAACCCATGGATTCTAGGTGTGTGCGCTGTGCACGTGCTCATCTGCGGGAATGCTAATCATGGCAAACGACCCACACTTGCTGTGATCATGCAGCAAAATGAGCTAGTACTCATCTGTACATAGCAGAGATATTTTCATTAAAATGAAAAATTGCATCAGTTCTGCGATTATTAATACATACTGTATGCCCATCGGAGTACGATAAGGTGGAGAGAGATAATCTACCATCACACCATCTCCTAGTGTACCAGTCATTTTTCAAACTATAGTCTGTAAAACGGCAGCTAGATACTTTATCCATACCTCCCAACTGTCCCGATTTTTGCGGGACAGTCCCATTTTTTTGAGACTGTTCCGCTGTCCCACCCGCAGGTCGCAGTGTCCTGCGGTGGGGGAGGGGGGGGGGGGGGGGCAGTTTGGAAGCTCCTGTCATTGCTGCCCTGCGTAGCAGAGCAGTGGTGAATAGACGCTGTGCGCATGCGCACAGCTTCTATTCACTGGAGACAGAGGGAGAGGGAGCGCACACCAGCAGCTCACAGTAACTAAAACAGGGGGCGTGGCTCGCGATTGCGGCACTCCCGCGCTTTGCCGAGCGATTGTCCCTCCTCACCGTTCCAAAATATTGGGTGGTATGCTCTATCTCTCTCCACTTTATCACTCTTGAAGGCTTAGTACATCTCCCTCGTAAACACTGGAGGTTTTTTTTACTCCCTTTAACAAACAACATTTTATGTTTTCAGACTTCAACACAAATAACTTTTAGTCTATTCAAGGAATGGAATACAGTTGTCTTGGGAAAGACTTTATTTTGCAAGAAAGAGGGAGAGAAATATTGAAGGAATGATCAATCACACTTTCTGATGCTTGCCTATTTTTTTCTGTGTGCACTTCAACTCATTATGTATGTGTTATAAAACAGTGCCAACATAATTTGAGTATAATAATGGATTTTTCCCACATAAAAGCTAGTTTAAAAACTAGTCAGAAAAAGGAGTTCCTGTTTACAGTGGAGGCAATGTCAAGTGTTCAGTTTACCCAGTCTTTTCCCTTTCAGGCAAGTTAAATATACTGTAAGATCCGCACTTCTGCCAGGCTGCTGTTTCCAGTGTTCAGCATCATTCGTAAACCAGGGGCAAATCAAGGGGGTGTTTCAGATCTGATCGCTGCTGTGCGTTTTCGCACAGCAGGCGTTCAGCGATAGATTGTGCATGCGTATGCGCCGCAATGCGCACGCGCGTAGGCAAACAGCAATCGCACAGCCATTCGCAAGCTGATTGACAGGGAGAGGCCGTTTGGGGGTGGTAACTGACCCTATCAGGGAAAACGCAGGCGTTCCCAAGCATTTTCAGGGCGGGTGTGTGACGTCAGCTCCAGCCCCGATCAGCCTGTTCTCATTGCACTGTAGGAGTAAGCCCTGGGCTGCGCACAGACTGCACAGAGTGGAAAAATCTCTCAATGATGAGTGAGGTGCAAACGGATTTGCAGCTGTCCACTTGTAGCGAGGGCCAGTGTACTCGTGCGGTCACTGGTCCTGCTACTAGCATGTGCGTCCCTCCTCACCTGGGACGGCCCTGCGCCGTCCCATGGGGCCGGAGGTAGCGCTGGCTTCGGGCGGCACTGGGGACCGGACCTGGTCCGGTCTCCACCTGCCCAGCGGAATGCAGAGTTCGGCAGCGGGCGTGGGGGCGGCGGTGCGTATCCACCGCCGCTCCACGCGGGTGATGGCGGCGGGCCTGCATCCTCCAGGACTCAGGCCCCGCCAATCACCGTGCAGCTTTTTGAATTTGGCGCCAGCCGCAAGCCAATCGCAGCTCGTGAGCTGGCAGCCAATCAGGAGTGGCGGCGGCGAGCCAATTCCGGCTCGCCGCATCATAGCCCCGCCCCCTGGCTTGTATTAGCCAGCGCCGGGCGCGAGGGCTCAGTTCGTCGGCCGGGAGGGAGCAGAGAAGAGCTCCTGAAGACTGCAGCAAGAAGACGGCGCCGGAAGTCCTGGAGGGCGGCGGCGGTTGCGAAAGAGCTGTTACACGCCGCCGCCCGCCGGGTGAAGTACAAAGAGCCGACACCCGTCGGGGAAGACGTCGGAAGCCCTGGGCCAGCGGTGTGCAACGCAAAAGAGCTTGCACGGGCCACCGCTGCCCAGGTGAAGCCTCCAGGAAGCTCGGAGGTGGTGGGAGCCATCCCGCCTCCGGTGAAGACAACGCGGTGGGCGCGGCTTGACCAGGCTTGGTCCAGCCATGGCCCTTTGGACGGGTAAGAACAGGTGGTGCCCCCTCCCCCCCCCCTTCCCCTAGACCACCAGGTATTCGGGCACTAGGCCCGTGGGGCAAAGCAGGCACTAGGCCTGAGGCAACATAGGCAGGCCCACGGCCTGAGCAGCAGAGGGCGCTAGGCTCCCCCATTACCCCCCACAGTTAGGCAGGCCCATGGCCTGAGCAGCAGAGGGCGCAAGGCCCCCATTATCCCCCAGATAGGCCGCCATAGGTAGGGGGCATCCAGGGCAAGGAAGCCCAACGCAATTGTGTGTATGGGAAGTCGGCGATACGCCGCAGGTGGCTGAAGTCGGCGCTAGGCCGCAGGTCGCTGAAGTCGGTGCTATGCTGCAGGTGTGGTAAGTCGGCGCTAGGCCGTGGTATCTCTTGACCCGGCGCTAGGCCGCAGGGTGTGTAAGTCGGCGATACGCCGCAGGTGGCTGAAGTCGGCGCTAGGCCGCTGAAGTCGGCGCTACGCCGCAGGTGTGGTAAGTCGGCGCTAGGCCGTGGTATCTCTAGAACCGCCGCTAGGCCGCAGGGTGTGTAAGTCGGCGATACGCCGCAGGTGGCTGAAGTCGGCGCTACGCCGCAGGTTGCTGAAGTCGGCGCTACGCCGCAGGTTGCTTAAGTCGGCGCTACGCCGCAGGTGGCTGAAGTCGGTGCTACGCCGCAGGTTGCTGAAGTCGGCGCTACGCCGCAGGTTGCTTAAGTCGGCAATATGCCGCAGGTTGCTAAAGTCGGCGCGAGGCCGCGGTTCGCAGAAGTTGGTGCTACGCCGCATGTGTGATGAGTTCTCAGTTTTCCCCACAGCCAGGCCCCCATGAAAGGTAGGCTGTCGGAAGTACGCGTTGGTGAGTACCACAAGGTTGAAACAGTATTACGGTGTCATGCTATAACCTCTGTATAAGTGTCTCTCCGTCATAAAGCGTAAGCAGCGCCACGTCCCGTGGGCTGTGTTGTGTGTTCTCTTACAGGAGCAAAGAAGAAGAAGGGCCAGTCGTCTGGCGGAAGCCAAGTATATAGCTGGTGAGCATAAAGGTGTTTCGTGTGTGTTCGTGGTGTATGTTGCCCCTCCCCCACCTCCCCTGTGGGCGTTTTCGTTCAGGGTCGCCCCTGGTGCTTCGCACCACTACGGGGGCACCCAGTCTGAGGCCACAAGTGCCAATGATGACCCTTCACTGAGCCCAGTGTAGGCCACCCCTGCGTAGTGTGTCCCCCATTCTTTTCAGGTCACCCCAGGAAGTTCTTCAGTGTGTCTGGACGTGTGCCAGTATCGTCTGAGCTACCTCGACGGACTGAAGGTGGAGGACGGGAAGCGTGAAGTACGTAGGCCTGGTAAGTGAGCGCGCCGTATTCCTTCCCCAGGTCCCCACCCCCGTGCCTCTTACACACTGACTAAGGTTTTTTTTTGCAGCTCGGCGGACACATGCGATCGCACACTTGCCCGGCGAATAAACACTCTCTTTGGGCGGCGACTATCTGAACACAGCACAGCAATTTTAGCAACCCAGCGATCAGGTCTGAATCATCCTCCAACTTACAGTACTTCAAGGAACTTGAAGTTACAATTGTACAGCCTACTTCTGCGTGTATTTGTAAGCTTAGCTATTACAGTATCTTTGCTTAAATGAACAGCATCTTGGTTATATATAGGCCTCACATACATATATGTAGGCAAGGTGTTGTCAAGTCTGGGAAACACAACCTGGTTGTGTAATATCTGCCCTTTTCAAGTGATCCTAAATTCATGCCACATTAACAGCAGTCCCGTTATTAGTCTAGAGCAGAGGTCTACAGCAGATGTCTTCAATTTACAATGTAAATGCCAGGTCTCCCTTTTATTTTAAGTCCAATTCTGTACTTCTGACAAACCCAACTTACATCATTACTGTAATAATGTCTTTTGCTGAGGCATTTCTGCTCACACAACATGAAATACCCAATGCTGTAGTTAGAGAGTAGTATTAAAAAGTATAGAGAAATGAACTATTGGCCCACTGCAATTCAAATACTTGTCAAGTTCAACCTCATCCAGACGTGCACTCCCTCCCAGTTCAAATAGCAGATCACTCCACGGTTAATATTTTGTAAGATAGGGGTTACATGATCACTTAGATTTAACAAGCAAATAAATCAAGCGTGAGATAGTGAGGGCAGTAATTCTAGCACTCTTAGGTCATCAAAACATTCACTTTATATCATGCAGTGTTAACTTTACTGATAGCCTTTCTGCTGTGCTTCTTAAGGTGAGACATGCCAAACAGCAAGTGTCGATTATAACAAGTAGAACGTCACATGTAAAAGCAAGCACAGCACAGTGCCCACTGACAGATGCCTGTTCGCTCGTGTCAAGACAGGTTCTGATTCCAGAATATATAACGACCTTTAACACTGCAATTGAGGAACCGAATAGGTAAAACCGAGCTAAAATTATCATTCACATTTCTTGCTGAATCATATGACCAAATTCACAAAACAAATTGATAAAATCACTGGCTAGATGAACTCAATGAAGAATTCAAAGCGAATGAGTGTGAAATTCTAATAGCAGCCATTCATGCACCTCCGCATAGTGACAAGCAAAGCATATCACATTATCATGTATAGATTGTTCTATGCTATCTGATTATGCTTCTAGGAGATATATACCTACATAGAGATTGCTAGTAAAGCTTGCAAGAAATCGGCCAACAACATCAAACACATAAAGAAAATGCATACTATACAGTTTGGTAATACATTGCAGTATTTGAGTGAGAGGATCTGTAAGCAGTATGGCACAGCATGCATAAAAGCAAATCATTGAGATCCAACTGTTTAGGTGTCTTGTAGATCAATTAGATAACTATGTATAATAAATAATAATCGCTAGCCTAAACTCATTGATTACCCCATATACAACAATGGGGATTACTAGCCAACTTGATTTTCATTTGGACAGATCAAACTATGATCCTTTTTTTCAGAACTATCATCATACTGTACATACTGTAGTGCAATATTTTGGGAGTTTATTAAAAGATTGGCCTGCAAGAGCTTACAATGTGGCTAGGATTAAAGCCCAATGAAATTGTATGTCAGGTGCATGTTTATAGGCAGATACAGATTTAGGTCTGATCAGGCTGCATTAATGTGTGCCCAAATCAAACAGAGTTGACAGGGCAGTGCTTAAGCGGTGACGCAGCCTGCATCTGAACATGTTTTCCATGAGTTCCTGAAGGATTCCATCCAAATGGAGTTTGAGTCAGCGTTCTTTTGGTGACCTTTTATGTTTTTGATTTGTGTCCATTTTGATCGGAAACAACCCGTTTGGCAGGAAGAATGATACAGTGCTGATTATTCTGTGAAATACACTTGATTAAGGGTATTTCTCTGGTGAAGGAGTAACAGAATGTTGAGGAGGAAAAAACTTTGAAAATACATTGTAGAAAATCTACGACTTGCACAGGTCTAGCCCAGGGGAAAAAAAACTAATATGCTGTTTGTCATTTCATTTGTTTATGATTACTAGACCTTCTTTGTGCACATTTTACCTATTAAAAAAACACACTTCAGTAGACAATGTAGCAAATGTTTCATGTGCCAAATATTTAACCCAATAAGGTGTGTTATTGGACAGCTGCTGTATTAAATATTAATGTATGAGTGATGAATATTTTTCTAACTTTATAGTTTCATTTACAAGGCAAACCTTGTTCTTAAGGTGTCGCAGTTGCTTTTCCAACTATTAATATTTCTTAATACTTTACACTTTGTACACTAATAAACATGGCTTGGATAAGAAACTATTATAGTGTAATTGATGACTAATGTATGTAACACATTTATTTTGTGAATAAATATTAGCAGTATTTTTTTTTTACCATGGACTAATATATGCATGTGGAATGTATATTATACTCTATCATGTATATACTGTAAAGTGGACTGGATCATTATCCTAAACTGTTTGGGTAGCAATCTAATGTACTGTAGTGGATGCTTGGATCAAGTACCATAACAACGTCTATAAATGAAAGAATATAGAAAAATATTGACAAATAAATAAATAATTGTAGTAGGAATGAATGGTGTGTTCTTCAGATTCAGGTACACCAGCAGGCTGTTTGGGCTATTTGGTTTTTTATTTATGGGCTTATACCTTGCATTATTATTATTAATATTTCACGTTTTTCCACAGTGAGACGAGTAACTGTGCAGATAACATTGACAGAGTATCCCTCATACAATTACAGCGTGGTAATTATTGTTTTGGGGTTTTCTAATGAAAACAAAATTAAAATAATATCTCTAAAACATTAATTTAAACGTGGCTATAAATGAGCATGCTATAATACAGATTACACAACTTTTTTTCTCCAAAGAACTTTGCTCAATAGGGATATTAGCCCCCAAAGTGCTGATCGTGTACTGTAAGAGCAATATAAAGCATCCACACCTGGGACAGAAGCCGGTCCACCTTCTCTTGGACTATGGAGTTGAGCTGATCCACAGATAATCCCGGCACATGGAAGACCTCTCCAGATTGCCCATGCTCTAGTGCCCACATCCTGCCCTGCAGGTCGATGCTCTTCACGTTCAGGTACAGACAGGATGCCAAGGAAAGAAGAGACAGCACAAGAGCCAATACACTGGGCACAGTCTTTCTCCAGCTGCCGGCTTCATCCTCCGATTTGCCCCCATTACATACCGAGTAGTTGTGCATTTTATGCCCAGCTTCTCCCTTTACCAACATCTCGCCTAGTCCCAGAGTCTCCGCTCGGTGTAGCAATGAGAATAGATGCCGGCGAGTTTCTCAGCAGGACACTATCATGTGAGAGATCCAGCAGAGGTGGGAGAGAAGCAGGTACTGTACTGCAGGAGGCTGGAGGAGACTACGGTAAGTCTGCAGAGTGGCACTGGCCACTCTCCGGTCCTCCTGACTAGCCAAGCAAGTGGTCACTGTATACTGCTGGCCACAGGCTCTGCCTCTGCACACTGCTGGTCAGTGTACGCTGTGCTGTGCACAGAGGTGGTCACTAGTGGGCAGTGCAGAGGGGTGGCCACTGAACTTGGTTCCCTGGTTGTCACTTGGGATGGATGCAGTCTGTGGTGCCGGCTGCAGGTCACTGGTCTGGATACTGCAGTCTATAGGGACTTGTTGCTTTCTCTCCCCTTCTCCCGTATTGCACTCACTGCCTTGTATGTGTATTGCAGCCCCCCGCTGGATGGAGTTGCAGACAGAGAAATGAAAGATTGGAGAGAGGTGGGAAACGTGTTTTACCAGCAGCTCCGAGAAGTGTGTGTGTTTTCCTGCCCCCTTGTGTGCTTTAAATATCCGAGCTGTCAGTAGTAGCAGCAGCAGCAGCACGCAATGCCCAGTCTATTCACTGTGTGCCGGCAGCACCTCCCCGCCCGGGGCACTCGCACACTGCCGGCCTCATTAGCATATATTATCCACCTACCATAAGTGATGCTGCTTTATCACTGTGTTCCCACTCACATGGAAGGTTTCCCCCGGGAGCACAATCATTGGAAGGCTGGCTGTTGCTTATTACACTAGCAGGCTGCTGCCATAGCTGGCATAAGAGTAGAAATATTGGTGGGTGAGACTGGCACCAGTCAGTGTAAGCTGCTCTAGTGCTATGTTCATTTGGATTCCTTTTTGTGCCTTTTTGCTGATGATAACAGGGCAGCTAACATTTGCAGAGTTAATGACGCACAGACCTTGTTCTCTCTCTAGACATATATTTACAGTGTTGCAGTGAATTGTGCAGCCTTTATCGTTCCACAAAGGAATATGTTAACATTAGCTTTCTAGAGGACTTTACATGCAAACAGCAGTTACTATATTCTTATATACTGGCAATCCGTGCTTCCTTAAGTGTTAATAGTTGATCATTTCCTATATATATATATTTATTTATTTTTTAGTGTTGGATGACTATAAGTGACCTATTTATCACTCAGTATTTGTGGCATAACTCCCGAATACCCCCTAATTCTCTAACGTCCTTGAGGATGCTGGGACTCCGTAAGGACCATGGGGAATAGACGGGCTCCGCAGGAGATAGGGCACTTTAAGAAAGCTTTGGACTCTGGTTGTGCACTGGCTCCTCCCTCTATGCCCCTCCTCCAGACCTCAGTTTTACACTGTGCCCAGAGCAAGATGGGTGCACTGCAGAGAGCTCTCCAGAGTTCTCTGCCTAGAAGCATTTTTGTTTGGATTTTTTTTTTCTACCTTTTACTGCTTTTTCACAGGGAGCACTGCTGGCAACAGGCTCCCTGCATCGAGGGACTGAGGAGAGAGGAGCAGACCTTCTTGTCAAAGATAGGCTCTGCTTCCTCGGCTACTGGACACCATTAGCTCCAGAGGGGGTGAACGCAGGTTCTTACTGGGCGTCCACCCCCGGAGCCGCGCCGCCGTTCTCCTCACAGAGCTAGAAGTACAGAAGACAGAAGTCGTCAGGCGGCAGAAGCCTTCAGCTTCACTGAGGTAACGCACAGCACTGCAGCTGTGCGTCATTGCTCCCATACACCTCACATACTCCGGTCACTGTAAGGGTGCAGGGCGCAGGGGGCGCCCTGGGCAGCAATATAAACCTCTGCATGGCAAAAAGACTATGTACATGTACAGGTGGGCTCTGTACATGTATATAAAAGAGCCCCCGCCATATTTTCCTAAGTTTGAGCGGGACAGAAGCCCGCCACCGAGGGGGCGGGGCTTCTCCCTCAGCACTCACCAGCGCCATTTTCTCTCCACAGCACTGCTGAGAGGAAGCTCCCCGGACTCTCCCCTGCTTACACACGGTGAAAGGGTGCTTAAAAGATAGGGGGGGGGGGGCACATAATTGGCGGTTTACATATTATACAGCGCTGCTGGGGAAAAACATTTTGTGTTGGTCTCCAGGGTTATTGCGCTGGGGTGTGTGCTGGCATACTCTCTCTCTGTCTCTCCAAAGGGCCTTGACAGGGATACTGTCTTCAGGAAAGGGGTTCCCTGTGTGTGTGTGTGAAGTGTGTCGGTACGCGTGTGTCGACATGTATGACGAGGAAGGCTCGCTTAATGTGGAGGGGGAGTGCTTGAATGTCAGGTCGCCGTCGGCAACACCGGCACCGGAATGGGTGGATATGCTGAATGTCTTGAATGCAAATGTCAATCTATTGCATAAAAGATTAGACAAGGCAGAAGCTAGGGATCAGTCAGGTAGCCAGTCCATGCCTGTCCCTGGGGCGCCAGGTCCTTCGGAGTCTCAGAAGCGCACCATATCTCAGGTCGATGACACAGATTCCGACACAGATACTGACTCTAGTGTCGACTATGAAGATGCAAAATTACAGCCGAAGGTGGCTAAGGGTATACGGTACACGATTATTGCCATTAAAGAGGTTTTGCATATTACTGAGGAACCCCCTGTCCCTGACACGAGGGTACACATGTATAAAGGGAAAAAGCCTGAAGTCACTTTTTCATCCTCATTTGAATTAAGTGACTTGTGCGAAAAGGCTTGGGAATCTCCGGATAGTAGACCACAAGTTCCCAAAAGGATTCTCATGGCGTATCCTTTTCCACAAACTGATAGGATACGCTGGGAATCTTCGCCAAAAGTTAACAAGGCGCTGACACGTTTGTCCAAAAAGGTGGCACTGCCTTCTCAGGATACGGCTTCCCTCAAGGAACCTGCTGATCGCAGGCAAGAAATTACCTTAAAGCACATTTACAATCATTCCAGTACTATTGCTCGACCGGCTATGGCGTCGGCCTGGGTTTGTAGTGCGGTTGTGGCATGGGCAGATCCTTATCTACGGAAATTGACACCTTAGATAGGGACGCCATTCAAATGACCATAGAGCATATCAGAGATGCTGCCTTGTATATGAGGGATGCTCAGAGAGACATTTGTTTATTAAGCTCCAGAATAAATGCTATGTCTATTTCTGCTAGGCGGCTCTTGTGGACCCGACAGTGGACGGGAGATGCCGATTCAAAGCGGCATATGGAGTCCTTGCCTTACAAAGGGGTGGAGTTGTTTGGAGACGGCCTCTCGGATCTTGTCTCTACGGCTACGGCTGGTAAGTCAAATTTCTTACCTTATGTCCCCCCGCAGCATACAAAAAAGGCACCTCATTATCAAATGCAGTCCTTTCGTTCCAATAAAAACAAGAAGGTACGTGGATCATCCTTTGTTGCCAGAGGGAAAGGCGGGGGAAAAAAGCTGCACACAGCTAGTTCCCAAGAGCAGAAGTCCTCCCCTGCGTCTGCAAAGTCCACCGCATGACGCTGGGGCTTTCCGAGGGGAGGCAGATCTGGTGGGGGCTCGTCTTCGTTTTTTCAGCCACGTCTGGGTTCACTCGCAGGTGGATCCCTGGGCATTAGAGATTGTTTCTCAGGGATACAGGCTGGAATTCGAAGACTTGCCTCCTCGCCGATTTTTCAAATCGGCTCTGCCGGCTTCCCCGTCAGAGAGGGAGCTAGTGTTGGCAGCAATCCAAAAATTGTATATTCAACAGGTGATTGTCACAGTTCCTCATCTCCAGCAAGGAGAGGGATATTACTCAACCCTGTTTGTGGTCCCGAAACCGGACGGTTCGGTCAGACCCATTTTAAACCTGAAATCTCTGAACCTGTACTTGAAGAGGTTCAAGTTCAAAATGGAATCACTCAGGGCGGTCATCGCCAGCCTGGAGGGGGGGATTAAATGGTGTCCCTGGACATAAAGGATGCTTACCTTCATGTTCCGATATTCCCCCCGCATCAGGTGTTCCTGAGATTTGCAGTGCAGGACTGTCACTACCAATTTCAGACGTTGCCGTTTGGGCTTTCCACGGCCCCGAGAATTTTCACCAAGGTAATGTCGGAAATGATGGTGCTCCTGCTCAGGCAGGGGGTCACAATTATCCCATACTTGGATGATCTCCTCATAAAGGCGAGATCTCGGGAGAGGTTGCTGGACAGCGTGTCTCTGTCCATGAAGACGTTGCAGATACACGGCTGGATTCTTAATATACCGAAGTCCCAGCTAGTCCCTACAACGCGTCTGACCTTTTTGGAGCTGATTCTAGACACAGACCAGAAAAAGGTTTTTCTTCCGATCGAAAAGGTTCAGGAACTCATAGCCATGGTCAGGAACCTATTAAACCAAAAAAAGGTTTCAGTGCATCATTGCACGCGGGTCCTGGGTAAGATGGTGGCTTCCTACGAGGCCATCCCTTTCGGCAGGTTCCATGCCAGGACTTTTCAATGGGACCTCTTGGACAAGTGGTCCGGGTCCCATTTACAAATGCATCAAAGGATCACCCTGTCTCCCAGGACCAGGGTATCTCTCCTGTGGTGGCTGAACAGTGCTCACCTACTAGAAGGTCGCAGGTTCGGCATTCAGGACTGGGTCTTGGTGACCACGGACGCAAGCCTCCGAGGCTGGGGAGCAGTGACACTGGGAAGAAATTTCCAAGGTCTCTGGTCAAGCCTAGAGTCTTGTCTCCACATCAACGTCCTGGAGTGGAGGGCCATATACAACGCCCTGCATCAAGCGGAGGAATTGCTTCGGAGAAAACCCGGTTCTGATTCAGTCAGACAATGTGACGGCAGTGGCTCATATAAACCGCCAAGGCGGAACAAGGAGCAGAATGGCCATGGCAGAAGCGACCAGGATTCTACGCTGGGCTGAAGGCCATGTAAGCGCGCTGTCAGCGGTGTTCATCCTGGGGGTGGACAACTGGGAGGCGCACTTCCTCAGCAGGCACGACCTGCATCCAGGAGAGTGGGGACTTCATCAAGAAGTCTTCGCACAGATCACGGATCGTTGGGGACTGCCTCAAATCGACATGATGGCATGCCGTCTCAACAAAAAGCTAAAGCGGTATTGCGCCAGGTCAAGGGACCCTCAGGCGGTAGCGGTAGACGCTCTGGTGACACCTTGGGTATTCAGATCGGTCTATGTGTTTCCTCCTCTTCCTCTCATACCCAAGGTGTTGAGAATAATACGAAGAAGCAGGGTCAGAACAATACTCATTGTTCCGGATTGGCCACGGAGGACTTGGTATTCGGAGCTGCAAGAGTTGCTCGCAGGGGATCCGTGGCCTCTTCCTCTAAGGCAGGACCTGCTGCGGCAGGGGCCCTGTCTGTTCCAAGACTTACCGCGGCTGGGTTTGACGGCATGGCGGTTGAACGCCGGATCCTAGCGGAAAAAGGGATTCCGGAGGAAGTCATTCCTACCCTGATCAAGGCTAGGAAAGATGTGACGTTAAAACATTATCACCGTATATGGCGGAAATATGTTTCTTGGTGTGAGGCCAGAGCTGCTCCTACGGAGGAGTTCCATTTGGGCCGTCTACTTCACTTCCTTCAAACAGAGTGACTTTGGGCCTAAAATTAGGGTCCATAAAGGTCCAGATTTCGGCCTTATCCATTTTCTTTCAAAGAGAATTGGCCTCTATTCCTGAAGTACAGACCTTTGTGAAGGGAGTGCTGCATATTCAGCCTCCCTTTGTGCCTCCGGTGGCGCCTTGGGATCTTAACGTGGTGTTACGTTTCCTCAAGTCACCTTGGTTTGAACCACTCAAAACTGTGGAGTTGAAATACCTCACGTGGAAAGTGGTCATGTTGTTGGCGTTAGCTTCGGCAAGACGTGTTTCCGAATTGGCGGCTTTATCACATAAAAGCCCATACTTGGTTTTTCACGTGGATACGGCAGAGTTGAGGACTCGCCCTCACTTTCTGCCAAAAGTGGTCTCATCTTTTCATGTGAACCAACCTATTGTCGTGCCTGTGGCTACACGGGACTTGGAGGATTCCGAGTCCCTGGATGTAGTCAGGGCTTTGAAGATTTATGTGACCAGAACGGCTAGAATCAGGAAGACTGAAGCTTTGTTCGTTCTGTATGCGGCCAACAAGGTTGGCGCTCCTGCTTCAAAGCAGACTATTGCTCACTGGATCTGTAACACGATTCAGCAGGCGCATTCTACGGCAGGATTGCCGTTACCGAAATCGGTTAAGGCCCACTCCACTAGGAAAGTGGGCTCTTCTTGGGCGGCTGCCCGAGGGGTCTCGGCATTACAGTTGTGCCGAGCAGCTACTTGGTCGGGGACAAACACCTTTGCAAAGTTCTATAAGTTTGATACCCTGGCTGAGGAGGACCTCCTGTTTGCTCAATCGGTGCTGCAGAGTCATCCGCACTCTCCCGCCGGTTTGGGAGCTTTGGTATAATCCCCATGGTCCTTACGGAGTCCCAGCATCCTCAAGGACGTTAGAGAAAATAAGATTTTACTTACCGGTAAATCTATTTCTCGTAGTCCGTAGAGGATGCTGGGCGCCCGTCCCAAGTGCGGACTTCTTCTGCAAGACTTGTATATAGTTATTGCTTACATAAGGGTTATGTTATAGTTTTTCGGTGGAACCGTGGCTATGTTGTTGTTCATACTGTTAACTGGGTAAATTTATCACAAGTTATACGGTGTGATTGGTGTGGCTGGTATGGATCTCGCCCTTAGATTTACAAAAATCCTTCCTCGTACTGTCCATCTCCTCTGGGCACAGTTTTCCTAACTGAGGTCTGGAGGAGGGGCATAGAGGGAGGAGCCAGTGCACACCCAGAGTCCAAAGCTTTCTTAAAGTACCCTATCTCCTGCGGAGCCCGTCTATTCCCCATGGTCCTTACGGAGTCCCAGCATCCTCTACGGACTACGAGAAATAGATTTACTGGTAAGTAAAATCTTATTTTCAGTGGATACCTGGAAATGGGTTGAGTATGGGTGACTGGCGTTTGGGATCCTTCCGGTCACCATACTGACGCCGGGTATGGTGTTGTGGCCATTTTCCCCACTTTTTTTGTACATGCATAGAAGGAATATCACTGAAAAAATTGCAGCCGCACCGTTTTCCCAGAGACTTGCGCACGTGTACTAAACTCTGGGACTGAGCTAGGGTCTCCTAGTGACCTAGTGCCAAGAGTCTATTGATCTGCTGGCTAGAGAGAAGTGGGCCCAGGCGCAGACTACACACAGGCCTTCTCCTTTCTCGATGTGCCCTTGTCTGTGGTCCCTCCATTTCCATCAGTAGTCCCCATTCCTAGCGCACGCAGGGGGGGTTTCTGAGTACCTAGAAACCCCCCCTGATAACCCTATCTACTGCTGCAGCGCACTGATTCCCCCCCTCTGTGACAGGCGGAGTTGGCCAGGCACATGAGCTCGGTTGGCTGGTGAGTGAGGAGCCGGCTGTGAGTCACCGAGCAGCCGTCAGAGCGGAGGAGTGCGGCGCTGAAAGAGTGGCTCCCCCCTCTCCTCAACATGCAGCCTATTAACACCAGCTGCCAAGCTCCCGAAGGAGAAGGGGAGGTGCAGTTTAGCAGGCCGAGTCTCCCCGGCGGCAGCTTTCGTCCCCGCTACAGCTTACTGTAGATCGGGCGCAGGAGTGAAGTATGAAGCGGTGGCATGGAAGGGGCTTCTGTATGTCTCCGGATGATGTCCAGGGCCAGGGCCGGCTCTAGGCACGTTCGACTAGAGCGGCCGCGCGGGGCGCCACCCTTAATGGGCGCCGCGCGCTGGCGCCGCCATAGTCTTACCTGGAGCCGGCCCTGTACACTGCAGGCAGCTCTCCCCGCCGTCCCCGGCCTTTCAAAACTGTGCGCTGCGCGGCGCGGCGCCGGCGTCTGACGTCAGACGCCGCGCAGCGCGCACCAAGCGGCCGGGAACAGTCGGTGGCCCTCAGGCTCAACAGCAGCACGTCCCCTCCCAGCGTCGCCGCAGGTATGTTGGGATCGTCGGGGCCGGGCACTGTGTGTGGGGGCACTGGCACTGTGTGGGGGCACTGGCACTGTGGGGGCACTGGCACTATGTGGGGGCATTGGCACTGTGTGGGGGCATATCTGCACTGTGGGGGCACTGGCACTGTGTGGGGGCATATCTGCACTGTGGGGGCACTGGCACAGTGTGGGGGCATATCTGTCGCTGTGGGGTCATATCTGCACTGTGGGGGCATTTATGAATCTTGCACTGTGGGGGCACTGGCACTATGTGGGGGCATTGGCACTGTGTGGGGGCATATCTGCACTGTGGGGGCACTGGCACTGTGTGGGGGCATATCTGCACTGTGGGGGCACTGGCACAGTGTGGGGGCATATCTGTCGCTGTGGGGTCATATCTGCACTGTGGGGGCATTTATGAATCTTGCACTGTGGGGGCATTTATGTATCTGGCACTGTGGGGGCATTTATCTGGCACTGTGTGGGGCATTCATTTATCTGGCACTGCGGGGGGGGGCATTTATCTGTGCACTGTGAGGGGGCATTAATGTATCTGGCACTGTGGGGGCATTTATGTATCTGCACTGTGGGGGCATGTATGTATCTGGCACTGTGGGGGCATGTATGTATCTGGCACTGTGGGGGCATGTATGTATCTGGCACTGTGGGGGCATGTATGTATCTGGCACTGTGGGGGCATGTATGTATCTGGCACTGTGGGGGCATTTCTGTATCTGGCACTGTGGGGGTATTTATGTATCTGGCACTGTGGGGGTATATCTGCACTGTGGGGGCACTTATTTATCTGGCACTGTGGGGGGCATTTATTTATCTGGCACTGGGGCATATCTGGCACTGTGGGGGCATATCTGGCACTGGGGCATATCTGGCACTGGGGCATATCTGGCACTGTGGGGGCATATCTGGCACTGTGGGGGCATATCTGGCACTGGGGGCATTAATGTATCTGACACTGTGGGGGGCAATAATGCATCTGGCACTGGGGGCATTTATGCATCTGGCAATGTGTGGGCATTTATGTATCTGGCACTGGGGGCATTTATGTATCTGGCCCTGTGGGGGCATATCTGGCACTGTGGGGGCAATTTTATATATGGCACTGTGGGGACATATCTGGCACTGTGTGGGCATTTTTATATCTGGCACTGTGGGGGCACTTATGTATCTGGCACTGTGTGGGCACTTATGTATCTGGCACTCTGTGGCCATTTATGTAGCTGGCACTGCTGGGGGGCATGTCGCGTGTAGCTGGCACTGCTGGGGAGCATGTCGCGTGTAGCTGGCACTGCTGGGGGGCATGTCGCGTGTAGCTGGCACTGCTGGGGGGCATGTCGCGTGTAGCTGGCACTGCTGGGGGGCATGTCGCGTGTAGCTGGCACTGCTGGGGGGCTTGTCGCGTGTAGCTGGCACTGCTGGGGGGCATGTCGCGTGTAGCTGGCACTGCTGGGGGGCATGTCGCGTGTAGCTGGCACTGCTGGGGGGCATGTCGCGTGTAGCTGGCACTGCTGGGGGGCATGTCGCGTGTAGCTGGCACTGCTGGGGGGCATGTCGCGTGTAGCTGGCACTGCTGGGGGGCATGTCGCGTGTAGCTGGCACTGCTGGGGGGCTTGTCGCGTGTAGCTGGCACTGCTGGGGGGCATGTCACGTGTAGCTGGCACTGCTGGGGGGCGTGTCATGTAGTGTTCCCGCTAGGCGTCTGTGGCTAGGCAATGTGTCTCAGTGCTGTGCCTGGCGCAAAGTGTATAGGAGGTTCTACCTGGTGCAGTGTGTATTAGCTGCACTACTGTGTGGTGTAATGCAAATTGCCACTATTATGTGGCCACGTACCTTCCCCACGAAGTAACTCCCCTTAATTTTTGCTGCGCGCCTTCGGCGCGCACTGTCCATTCTTTTACATATAGGTATGGGAACAACAAGCAGTATGTACATCATTTTGCCCTCCTAACTTAAAAATGTGCCCTCCCTGTGATCAGCACCATGCCCTAAAAAGTGAACACTATCATGTGTAGCTGGCACTGCTGCGGGGCATGTCATGTGTAGCTGGCACTGCTGCGGGGCATGTCATGTGTAGCTGGCACTGCTGCGGGGCATGTCATGTGTAGCTGGCACTGCTGCGGGGCATGTCATGTGTATCTGGCACTATACTGGAGACATTGTGTGTAAGGAACACTACTGTGGCTATGTGTAAGGCTGCTAATTGTGTGAAAATATGTTTATAGTTTGATGATATGAAGTTATGAGGCCACGCCCACTTTTCCAGAGGCCACACCCACTTTTCCGGGGACGCGCGCGCCTTCGGCGCGCGCATGGGGGGGGGGGGGCGCTTTTACATTTTCTCGCTCAGGGTGCTAGTAGGCCTGGAGCCGGCCCTGTCCAGGGCGGCAGGTAATACTAGCCCCTCCATTGCTACAGGTGCCTTCCTGGGTGTGGGAGGAGATAATCTGCAGTCAGTGTGTATTCTGCAGTAGGAGTATGAGTGTGGGGGGTATGGGACAGTGTTAGTCTGTGTGTGTTAGTCTGTCTGCAGTCTACTGTAAGTGTGAAAGTGTGAGTGTGTGAGAGGGGCCAGTCTGTGTGTGTAATCTACAGTCTGAGTGGGTGTGTGAGGGGGCGCTGTTGGTGGGTGTAAATTTACAGTTCGACTGTGAGTGTGTTTCATATTGTGTGTGTGTGTGTGTGTGTGTGTGTGTGTGTGTGTGTGTGTGTGTGTGTGCATATATATATATATGAAAAAATAGCCCGGCACTTGTTGGGATACCTTATTTACTTGCTGCGGTGCCTTCCTATAGCATGCGTTGCCAAATACAATGTTGGAGATAAGGCTGCACTCAGCAGGCTTGTTATTTTGCGGACCGCAATAAAGGACGTTTTATAAAGATAACAAGCCTGCTGATGAGTGCCACCTTATTTCCAACATTATATACACACACACACACACACACACACACACACACACACACGCACACACGCGCACACACACACACACACGTGCGTGGAAACCCCCCCTCACAAATCCTGCGTTTGCCCCTGCCATTGGTTTCTTTGGGGGCTGTCAGATTTGCCAAGCTCCAGAATGAAAGCATTCCAGAGTTTGGCCCCAGCAGTTAATGCCTCCATTCTAGCCTATGAACTACATTCCACAAAAGTTACTAGGAGCGGAACCCTCCTTGGCAATGGCCACCGCTCATGTGTGGTTAGTAGACAGCGGCAGACTGGGCCAGGAGGCAGAGCGCCAGGTTCCCCTCAGGCCACTCTGTCACTGAGGGTCCTAGACCTCCTCTGCAGGTTGCAGAGCCCTGGTAGTTCAGTGTTTTATGTGGCTGCAGCCGTGGCTGCGATCCGACTGTCACTATCGGGCCGGCAGCATGCCCTCCAACATTTTAAACATAAAAATCAGTACAAATTAGGAAAGGAGGCGTTGCCAGTGCCACAGGTAAAGGGGGTTTCCTATACTTTCAATGGAAGTTTGGAGAGCCAAAAATCGGTACAGACCATAAAAAAAAGGTACTGTACCTGCCCGAAAGGTACAATTGGAGGGTATGCGTCTACCTCACTCTTTTACAGAGTCCTACAGGGCTATGGAAGCCTTGTAGGGCCACAGTCAGTAACAAAGCATACTTTCTGTGATACGACTGTACTGCCCTGCATAGGCAGCTGTATCATGCTGTGGATGGAGACTGCAGTGTGTCACAGCTTAGCAGATAGTCTGCATAGCAAGCAGGGGGGCAGCAGCAGTGACTAGGAGTATATCAGTGACACGGCCACCCTGCTGCTAGTGGGCGTGTCTCCTAGGATGCCCTTACAATCGGTCAGAGCCGGCCCTAGGCATAGGCAAACTAGGCAATTGCCTAGGGCATCTGGTAAGCCTAGGGGCACCAGCAGCTTCTGCTGATTAAAATGATATGCGGCATGCCTATATTCTGTGTGTAGCATTTCGTATGCAGATACAGCCACAGTCGCACACAGTATATAGGCATGCTGCATATCATTTTAATCAGCAGAAGCTGCTTGTGTGTCCTAGCCACATAGCAATGCAAATAAGATGCATTTTCAAAAAAAATAGGCACCCAACATTAGCAGAGCTGCCAGTTGTTTCACGCCAGGAACTTTATGTGTCATTATGTGTATAAGGGCATTAATAATGTGTGGCATATGTGTAAGGGACATTACATGTATAAGGGCATTAATAAAGGTTGGCATAATGTGTAAGGCGCATTATGTTTATAAGGACATTAATAATGTGTATCATATGTTTAAGGGGCATTACTGTGTGGTATTATGTATATAAATGCATTACCAATGTGTGGCATTATGTGTATAAGGTGCTCTACTGTGTGGCCACGGCGTAACATATAGAAAGGGCACTACTGTGTGGTCTAATGTGAATAAAGAGCAATATGGTGAGGTGTAATGTGAATAAGGAGCAATATGGTGTGGTGTAATGAGAATAAAGAGCAATATGGTGTGGTGTAATGTGAATAAGGAGCAATTCAGTATGATGTTATGTGAATTAGGGGCACCACTGTGAGGAGTAAGGTATATAAGGTAAAGTGGAACTACTGTGTGATGTAATGTGAATAAGGGACACTATCGCATAATAAATTGTGAATAAAGTTGCACTACTGTGAGGCATAATTTGAATTGGGGGTACTATTGTGTGGCCATGCCCCTTGCCAGCAAAAACACATACCTTTTTGGGCTGTGCGCCGAATGTGCACACTGTTCTTATTTAAATTACAGGGGGTAGGAAAACAAAAAAAAAAGGACTGCTTTGGGTGGGGGGTGATGGTGCTGGGAAAGGGGTGCAGGGTCAGAGGCGGAACTAGCGGTGGTGCTAGGGGGCACCAGTCAAAATCTTGCCTAGGGCATCATATTGGTTAGGGCCGGCTCTGCAATCGGTGGTATAAATATCTCATAACAGGAGGCTCACATGGCTATTATTTTAAAAATAATTGACTATAGTCTATGTAAGGTGGGCATTAAGTGGCTCCCAAGCTGTGGAACTACACATCCCAGCAGTGATAGATTTACCACAAAGCAACCAAAGTGGCTGCTTAGGGCCCAGAGGAACCCATGTGCCCACCAACTGGGCTGAATATTTATGCTTGGGTGGCTGATAGATTTATTTTCTATGTGTGGCCCCTGTCCAAGATATACTCTGCGCTGTCTCTTAAACTTACCATCCTGACAGTAGATGGTGGGCCCTAGGATCCAGAGCGGCTCTGCAGGAAACCACAACCTCTGACCGGATGCTCTTCAGCGTCCTGCGGACCTCCCCAATGTGTGCGCTGGGGTAATGAGACGATGCTGAGGAGCAACATCCAGCTATCTCCAGGGGCTTGACTGCGGGAAAGGATGTGCTGCCAGCCTGCCAGGACTCGGGTAAGACTCTGGAGATCTGGGTGTCCACGGTGCGCCTGTAGCACATTTATGTTGACTTGGCACAGTGCATATTTTACTGTCAATTGGGCACCCTGTACTGAGTAGCCCATTATGTAGGTCTTGTGTATCTGTATAATTATTTAGTGTAGTGTACTGCAATGATAACTGCAGCATATGGGGGGTAATGACTTAGTGCAGCATATACAGCAGGGGTGATGTAATGCAGTATATGGGGGGTGTAATGACACTGCAGCATATAGGGGGATGAAGTGTAGCGTATGAGGGGGGCTGTAAAAACTTAGGCCCTCATTCCGAGTTGTTCGCTCGCAAGCTGCTTTTAGCAGCTTTGCACACGCTAAGCCGCCGCCTACTGGGAGTGAATCTTAGCATAGTAAAATTGCGAACGAAAGATTCTCAAAATTGCGACTACACACCTCTTAGCAGTTTCTGAGTAGCTCCAGACTTACTCGGCATCTGCGATCAGTTCAGTGCTTGTCGTTCCTGGTTTGACGTCACAAACACACCCAGCGTTCGCCCAGACACTCCTCCGTTTCTTCAGCCACTCCCGCGTTTTTCCCAGAAACGGTAGCATTTTTCCGTACACACCCATAAAACGGCCTGTTTCCGCCCAGAAACACCCACTTCCTGTCAATCACACTCCGATCACCAGAACGAAGAAAAAACCTTGTAATGCCGTGAGTAAAATACCTAACTGCATAGCAAATTTACTTGGCGCAGTCGCAGTGCGGACATTGCGCATGCGCACTAAGCGGAAAATCGCTGCGATGCGAAGAAATTTACAGAGCGAACAACTCAGAATGACCACGCTAAGGGCCTAATTCAGATCTGATCACAGCAGCAAATTTGTTAGCTAATGGGCAAATCCATGTGCATTGCAGGGGGCAGTTATAACGTGCAGAGAGAGTTAGATTTGGGTGGGTTATATTGTTTCTGTGCAGAGTAAATAATGGTTGCTTTATTTTTACACTGCAATTTAGATTTCAGTTTGAACACTTTCCACCCAAATCTAACTCTCTCTGCACATGTTACATCTGCCCTCCCTGCAGTGCACATGGTTTGCCCCTTAGCTAACAAATTTGTGACTGTGATCAGGTCTGAATTAGGCCCTTAGTGCAGTATATAGGGGGATGTAGAGCAGCGTACAGTATAGGGTGGGTGTATTCACACAGCAGGTGATCAGGTCATAACTGAACATGCGTATGAACCGCAATGCTCATACGCGTCGGAAAACAACAACGGGCTTCACCGGTTAGCCACGGAATGGTGTGAAAAATCAGAATGCACGGGCGTTCGCAAGGTGATTGACAGGAAGAGGCCGTTTGTGGGTGGCAACTGAGCGTTTACAGGGAGTGTCCTGAAAAATGCAGGCATGCCCAAGTGTTTTCAGGAAGGGTGTCTGACGTCAGATCCGGCCCCGATCAGCCCGTTCTCATCGCACTGGAGGAGTAAGTCCTGGGTTGCAGACTGCGCAAAGTGGATTTTCGCAGCTCAGTGTACACATGCGATCGCACACTTGCACAGCGAATTTACACTCCCCTTTGAGGCGGCGACTATCTGATCGCAGGACAGCAAAATTAGCAGCTCAGCAATCAGATCTGAATTTCCACCTTAGTGCAGTGTATTGGAGGATGGTAGTGCAGCGTATTGTAGTGTAGTGATGTAGTGCAGCATATTGGGTGTAGTGTTGTGATGTAGTGCAGCATATTGGGTGTAGTGTTGTGATGTAGTGAAGTGTATTGGGGGTATAGTGTAGTGATGTAGTGCAGCATATAGGAAATGCTGCACTACAATGGTGAGGTGTAGTTTAGTGATGTAATGCAGCGCAGCATTGTAGCATATGGGGTGGTGTAGTAATGTTGTGTAGTGGTGAACACGTTGCTGTGGAGTGGGCATGCCAGTGAGACACTGGGCGCACACACTGAGGATTGTTTGAGGAAAGGTCACACAAGCACACTTTTATGGCTTATTGTTTTTCACATATCGATAGGCTTACCTGCCGGTACGTGTACTGTGCAGCGGCGGTGGCTGCGCCGGTCTGTCTGCAATCGATGTAAGTATTAGCCATTTCTTATGGACCAGTCCTCTGGACTTGCAACCCAGGCTAAAAGTTGACAACCAGCCCCTGTTAGAAGACCACGCATGCGCAGTAGTGCTGTGGGAGTCCTTATAGAGGAGTGTAGTGACTGCTAAACTGATCAGTCCTAACACATCACAATGACAGCTCCTTTTCAGAACTTCTGTAATGCAACAAAGCAAGGGCTGTCGGGAGCTGTAGTTTATTTTAAGTTGAACACTCTGTAGTGCGAAGCCCCCTGCCCACTCCCAGTCCCGGCACCTCCTTCATGATCCTGGGGCCTCCTGCCCGCTCTCGGTCCTGGCACCTCCTGCACACTCCTGGCACTGGTAACGGGCACGATCACGGGGGGGCATTATGTGCATAAGCAGCATAACCACAGGGGGCATTATGTGTATAAGCAGCATAACTACAGGAGGCATGTTGTGTGTAAGCATAAATACAGGGGCATTGTGTGTGTAAGCAGCACTACTATGGGCATTATGTGTATAAGCGACACAACTTCAAGGGGTATTGTGTGTGTAAGCGGCACAACTACAGTAGGCATTATGTGTATAAGTGGCACAACTACAGTGGGCATTGTGAATGTAAGGCACATAACTGTTGTGGGCATTATGTGCATAAGAGGCACAACTACAGTAGGCATTATGTGTGTAAGGGGAATGACTACTGTGGGTGTTATGGGGGTGATTCAGACCTGATTGTAGATGTGCTAAATGTAGCACATCTATGATCAGTTCCTCTGACATACAATGGAACGTCCAGCACATGGCTAGTCCGCCCCGCATGTCAGGCCCCCTGCACAAGTGCGAAAGCATCGCACGGCGGTGATGCTTTCGCACCCGCCAAGCAGCTCCCGGGCTGTGCAGCATAGCTGTGCTATCAGGCGGATACCCACCATGTTCTGGGTTGCATCGGCTGCACGGTACATCAAGGGGCATTACTACTGTGGGCATTGTGTATAAGGGAAACTACTGTGTGGTGTAATGTGAATAGGGGATGCTACATGTGGTGTAATGTGAATAGGTTTGTGCTGACCAGGATCAGGTAAAAACCGTCCTGTAGTCTGCAGCTGAGCAGCTGTTTAAGGAGGGGGTTGTCACTCACTGGGTCCAAGGGCAAAGGGGGGGGGGGGGGGTTCTGTGCAAGCTATCAGCTGGGAGGAGGGGAGGTGATGGTGGTGGTGGGGTGGTCTGTTCAATTTGTCACCTGTTCTGCGGTGGTAGTGTCTGTGCAAGCTGTCACGGGGGGGATTGCTTGAGAAAGGGGGGCCCAAATCGGTGCCTTGCTAAGGGCCCCATGAGGTCTAAATCCGCCTCTGCCCTGGAGCCAGAGCAGACAGCCTGGTGTACCTGCAGCGGGTCCTCCAAGTGAAGATACTGGCTGCATCAACATCTTCCATACAATATATTTGTAAAGATGGCACCAGCAAAGGTTATATTAAAGACTTGGTCACTTTGCCAAAGCCTTTTCTTTCTTGTGCGCATGTGCCAGCTTCCAAAAATATCACACAGATGATAGTGACTTGAGCAGAAGGTGTGTGTGTTGGGAGGTTGAACGTAGGGGCTGGGGCACCTCTGGTTTACTCTACATGCTGTTTGTTGTTGAATGCCTGTCATACAGGGCCGGCTCTACCATTAGGCAGCTTTAGGCAGCGCCAGCCACTGGAGGGCGCCACTGCATTCCTCTAGCAAAAAACTGAAGAATATCTCTTTATGTGGGTCAGTAACAAACTTACAGATGGGGGGATGGAACACAATAAGGAGCATACAAATGTATTTATGTCTGTGTGTGTGTGTATATATGTATGTATATACATACAATTAAAGGGGTGTCGTTCCGGTGGAGGGAATGCCGACTCAGAATGCTGATGCCGGAAACCATACAGCAAGCATCATGAAAATTAGTATGCCTGGGAAGGATAGTAATAGGCTGCGGGGAGGGAGGATAAGGGGAAGGGATAAGGTTAATTAATTGAATTTAAAATGTTGGTATGGTGGTCAGTATCCCGCTGTCAGCAACCTGTCACGATCCGGGTATCTGGACGCCATTTCTTACCTATCAGATGCCTCCTAAGGCTGGCTCAGCGCTCCAGGACCGGATCCCATCTGTTATCCTGATGTGCACATTCCCGCATCCTCTCCTGTCTCTCTGGACGCAGTCACAGTAACGCCTTATACATCTGGCATGGCGTCTCCTGCGGCCTCCGCCGCCGTCCCTGAGCTTCTGCATTCAGAGTGGCGATTACGTCAGCCGCGGCCTCCGCTGTGTCCGCGTTGTCGGATGTGCATCTGTCAGCCTGGCGTCTCCTGTCTCCGGTGGCCGGCGCCGCCATTACTGTTTTGCAGACCACATGGATTACAATCCAAACTTCCCTCCAAGTGTCTGCATGGGCGCAGCCATCTTGGATTCTGTCAGCTGATCATTCCTACCAATCCGTTGTCAGTATTATTAATTTGCATAATTGCCTAGCCAATGCCTTCCTTGCTGCAGGTATAAATAGGTTGTGCCTGAGCAAGGAAGGCGTCAGTGCTTTGGTTGTCAAACCTAGTTCCAGTTTGTCTCTCTTCTGTGAATGTCTTTCAGGTTCCAGCTCCTGTCTCCAGACTTCTGCTATAGAGACCCGCACCAGCATTCCATCTGCGGTGTAGCCTGACTCTCCGATCCATTCTGGACTCACCTGTTTCCAGCTACAACATCACCTGCTTCCAGTTCAGCTTCCAGCAGTGTACAGCTTCTCTTAAAGGGCCGGTGTCCTTTCTGCAGTTTACCACTCTCCACCGGTATTATTATTTCTCCGCTCTCAAATTCTACATTTCATCTACATTGCATCGCTCTCAAGCTTTATTTATTATTTAACTGGTTCCAGCCAGTATCCACTCCGTGCCAACACCTGTCTGGTTCTAACCAGTACCCACAGCAGCATTTTATCTACAGCAGTCCAGCTTTCCCTGGAACACCAGCTGGTACGACCCTGGGCTTTCCTCATTGCTACAGTTGAGTCTGGTAAGGACTTTCCAACTTGCAGATAATAAGAACTGTCTCATACCACCAGAGCCCTGTGGCCCCTGCCACCCTGTAGTACCCAGGAACTGTATTATTATTTCTCTGCTGATTATTATGTTACTTTTTACTGCTACTGTGATGCATGGAGTTTGTCATAAATAAATATCATTGACTTTTACTCAAGTTGTCGTGGTCACGCCTTCGGGCGGTTTCTCTTCATGTTACTTACATGTCCAGGGGTCTGATACAACCTCCCAGGTTCCGGTACATCTCAGCCCCTACAACTGAGGCTGCCTTCCGTCAGCTCAGGCCCTCAGTTGTGACAGTAAGCACTGACCAAATGAATCCAGCCGGAGACCAGGATCAAGCGGCCAGGCCGATGCAAGAACTGGCAGCCCGACTTGAACATCAGGAGGCTGCACAGGGCCACATCATCCGCTGTCTCCAGGATTTCTCTACTCGGCTGGATGGGATTCAGACAACTCTCCGTGGATCAGACGCGTCCGGTGCGTCAACCACAGTGACTCCAGCTATAACCCCACCCACCTTACCCATTTCTGCTCCACGTCTTCATCTTCCAACGCCAGCAAAATTTGACGGATCTCCAAGATTCTGCAGGGGATTTCTCAACCAGTGTGAGATTCAGTTTGAGCTACAACCTGGCAATTTTCCCAGTGACCGTACAAAAATTGCCTACATTATCTCTCTTCTCAGTGGCTCAGCCCTTGATTGGGCATCACCGTTATGGGAGAGGTCCGACACCCTGCTATCTTCTTACACTGCATTCGTGTCAACATTCAGGCGCATCTTCGACGAGCCAGGCCGGGTAACTTCAGCTTCGTCTGAGATTCTCCGTTTACGCCAGGGATCACATACTGTAGGACAATATCTTATACAGTTCCAGATCCTGGCATCTGAACTGGCATGGAACGACGAGGCCCTATATGCTGCATTCTGGCATGGTTTATCCGAGCGTATTAAAGATGAGTTAGCTACCAGAGACTTACCCTCCAAGTTAGATGAGCTAATCTCACTTTGTACAAAAGTTGACTTACGTTTCAGAGAGAGAGCAACTGAGCGTGGAAGATCATCTGCTCCAAAATCTTCTGCTCCTCCTCCTCGCCAACTGTCACCAACTAAAGATGAACCCATGCAAATTGGCCGTTCCCGTTTAACTCCTGCTGAGCGCCGAAGACGTCTCTCTGAGTCTCTCTGTCTGTATTGTGCAGCCCCGTCTCACACTATTCATGCCTGTCCCAAACGTCCGGGAAAACTCCAAACCCTAGCTCGCCCAGGAGAGGGCCGGCTAGGAGTAATGATCTCCTCTCCATCTCCTCATGATTGTAATCTCCCAGTGTCGCTCCAAATTGCTCAACGTTATCGGAACGTCATTGCCCTCCTTGATTCCGGAGCAGCTGGGAACTTTATTACCGAAGCCTATGTTAAACGGTGGTCCCTACCCACCGAGAGACTTCCTTCCTCCTTTTCCTTAACTGCCGTGGATGGCAGTAAAATTTTTGATACAGTTATTGCTCTAAGGACTCTACCAGTTCGTCTGAGAGTGGGAGTTCTTCATTCCGAACTTATTTCACTTTTAGTGATTCCAAGAGCCACACATCCTGTGGTCCTGGGCCTTCCATGGCTCCGTCTTCACAATCCTACAATTGATTGGACGACTACGCAAATCCTGGCATGGGGTCCCTCCTGTGCTGAGACATGTTTGTTTAAAGTGTTGCCTGTCTGTTCTTCCTCCCCCAGGTCGTCTGATGTTCCACCTCCTCCATATCAAGATTTCACGGATGTGTTCAGTAAAGCTTCTGCTGATATCCTTCCTCCTCATAGAGAATGGGACTGCCCGATTGATCTCGTTCCAGGGAAGGTTCCACCTCGAGGCTGAACTTATCCGTTGTCTCTGCCCGAGACGCATTCTATGGAGGAATACATTAAAGAGAACCTAGCAAAGGGGTTCATTCGACCTTCTTCTTCTCCAGCCGGCGCAGGCTTCTTTTTTGTAAAAAAGAAAGATGGTGGTCTGCGGCCGTGCATCGACTACAGAGGTTTGAACGACATTACCATCAAGAACCGCTATCCTTTACCCCTGATTACTGAGCTCTTTGACAGAGTTAGCGGAGCTACCATCTTTACAAAGCTGGACTTGAGAGGTGCATACAATCTCATCCGGATCCGTGAGGGTGACGAGTGGAAGACCGCATTTAACACCCGTGACGGACATTATGAGTACCTCGTCATGCCCTTCGGATTGAGCAATGCTCCAGCTGTCTTCCAGCATTTCGTCAATGAGATCTTCAGAGACATTCTATACCGTCATGTCGTGGTCTATCTAGATGATATCCTCATTTTTGCCAACAATTTAGAGGAACATCATTTTTGGGTAAAGGAGGTTCTGTCCCGTCTCCGTGTCAATCATCTCTATTGCAAATTAGAGAAATGCGTCTTTGAAGTCAAGTCCATTCCGTTTCTAGGGTACATTGTGTCCGGTTCCGGACTAGAGATGGATCCTGAGAAACTACAAGCAATCCAGAATTGGCCGGTACCCTTAACCCTCAAAGGGGTCCAGAGGTTCTTAGGGTTCGCCAATTATTACCGAAAGTTTATACGAGACTTTTCCACCATTGTGGCGCCTATTACTGCTTTCACCAAGAAGGGTGCTAACCCGTCCAAGTGGTCTGAAGAAGCCATGCAAGCTTTTCATCTTTTAAAACAGAGGTTCATCTCTGCGCCTGTCCTGAAACAGCCTGACATCGACTCTCCTTTCATCCTAGAGGTGGATGCCTCCTCCGTTGGAGTAGGAGCGGTGTTATCTCAGAGGGCTAAAGATGGCCATTTACATCCTTGCAGTTTCTTCTCACGGAAGTTCTCCCCAGCGGAGCGCAACTATGCCATTGGCGACCAGGAGTTGCTAGCCATCAAGCTCGCTCTAGAGGAGTGGAGATATCTGTTGGAGGGAGCTTCTCATTCAATCACCATCCTTACAGACCACAAGAACCTTCTATATCTGAAAGGCGCACAATGTCTCAACCCTCGTCAGGCCAGATGGGCACTTTTCTTTTCCAGGTTCGACTTTAAACTCCAGTTCTGTCCGGGCTCTCAGAATCGCAAGGCCGATGCCCTTTCCCGCTCATGGGAGCAAGAAAATGAGTCAGAGTCTTCAGACAAGCATCCTATTATAAGTCCGTTGGCATTCTCCACGGTAGGGATGGACTCTACGCCCCCATCAGGGAAAAGTTTTGTGAAGCCGACACTAAGGAAGAAGCTCATGCATTGGGCCCATGCTTCCCGCTTTGCCGGACATACAGGTATCCAAAAAACCCTGGAGTTTATCTCTAGGTCCTATTGGTGGCCAACTCTGAAAAAGGACGTTTTGGAGTTTATTGCATCTTGCCCAAAGTGTGCTCAACATAAAGTATCCCGCCAGTCGCCTGCGGGGCAACTGGTTCCACTATCTGTTCCCCGTCGACCATGGACCCATTTGTCGATGGATTTTATTACAGATTTGCCCATGTGCAACAAGTTTAATACCATCTGGGTGGTAGTTGACCGGTTCACCAAGATGGCACACTTCATTCCTCTCACCGGTCTTCCGTCAGCTTCCAAGTTGGCTCAAGTATTCATACAAGAGATCTTTCGACTCCACGGTCTTCCAGAAGAAATTATCTCAGATCGAGGAGTTCAATTCACAGCCAAATTCTGGCGAAGTTTATGTCAAGCCCTCCAAGTCAAGCTAAAGTTTTCCACGGCTTACCATCCTCAGACCAATGGTCAAACTGAGAGGGTGAATCAGGACTTGGAGTCCTTCCTCCGCATCTATGTGTCCTCCTCTCAAGATGACTGGGTTCAATTACTTCCTTGGGCCGAGTTCTGTCATAACAACCAGTATCATTCTTCATCTTCTTCAACACCATTCTTCACCAACTTTGGATTCCACCCTAAAGTCCCTGAGTTCCAACCGCTTCCAGCAACTTCTGTTCCCGCAGTGGATATCACCTTGCATCAGTTTGCCAATATCTGGAAGAGCGTACGATCAGCTCTGCTCAAGGCATCGTTCAGGTACAAGAAGTTTGCGGATAAGAAGCGTCGAGCAGTTCCTGCTCTCAAGGTGGGTGATCGGGTATGGTTATCCACGAAGAATTTGAGGTTAAGAGTTCCCAGTATGAAGTTTGCACCTCGCTACATCGGTCCTTTTAAAATTGATCAAGTCATCAATCCTGTTGCTTACAGACTCCAGTTGCCTCCCTTCTTAAAGATACCCAGGACATTCCATGTTTCCCTGTTGAAACCGCTAATCTTGAATCGGTTTCATTCCTCACTTCCTCCAACTCCGAAAGTCCAAACTCAACGAGGCGTTGAGTATGAAGTGGCCAAGATCCTGGACTCACGTCACCGTTACGGTCAACTTCAGTATCTTATTGACTGGAAGGGTTATGGCCCTGAGGAACGTTCATGGACCAATGCTTCTGATGTCCATGCTCCTGCCTTGGTCCGGAGATTCCATTCCAAGTTTCCTCAAAAGCCAAAGAAGTGTCCTGGTGCCACTCCTAAAGGGGGAGGGGTGCTGTCACGATCCGGGTATCTAGACGCCATTTCTTACCTATCAGATGCCTCCTAAGGCTGGCTCAGCGCTCCAGGACCGGATCCCATCTGTTATCCTGATGTGCACATTCCCGCATCCTCTCCTGTCTCTCTGGACGCAGTCACAGTAACGCCTTATACATCTGGCATGGCGTCTCCTGCGGCCTCCGCCGCCGTCCCTGAGCTTCTGCATTCAGAGTGGCGATTACGTCAGCCGCGGCCTCCGCTGTGTCCGCGTTGTCGGATGTGCATCTGTCAGCCTGGCGTCTCCTGTCTCCGGTGGCCGGCGCCGCCATTACTGTTTTCCAGACCACATGGATTACAATCCAAACTTCCCTCCAAGTGTCTGCATGGGCGCAGCCATCTTGGATTCTGTCAGCTGATCATTCCTACCAATCCGTTGTCAGTATTATTAATTTGCATAATTGCCTAGCCAATGCCTTCCTTGCTGCAGGTATAAATAGGTTGTGCCTGAGCAAGGAAGGCGTCAGTGCTTTGGTTGTCAAACCTAGTTCCAGTTTGTCTCTCTTCTGTGAATGTCTTTCAGGTTCCAGCTCCTGTCTCCAGACTTCTGCTATAGAGACCCGCACCAGCATTCCATCTGCGGTGTAGCCTGACTCTCCGATCCATTCTGGACTCACCTGTTTCCAGCTACAACATCACCTGCTTCCAGTTCAGCTTCCAGCAGTGTACAGCTTCTCTTAAAGGGCCGGTGTCCTTTCTGCAGTTTACCACTCTCCACCGGTATTATTATTTCTCCGCTCTCAAATTCTACATTTCATCTACATTGCATCGCTCTCAAGCTTTATTTATTATTTAACTGGTTCCAGCCAGTATCCACTCCGTGCCAACACCTGTCTGGTTCTAACCAGTACCCACAGCAGCATTTTATCTACAGCAGTCCAGCTTTCCCTGGAACACCAGCTGGTACGACCCTGGGCTTTCCTCATTGCTACAGTTGAGTCTGGTAAGGACTTTCCAACTTGCAGATAATAAGAACTGTCTCATACCACCAGAGCCCTGTGGCCCCTGCCACCCTGTAGTACCCAGGAACTGTATTATTATTTCTCTGCTGATTATTATGTTACTTTTTACTGCTACTGTGATGCATGGAGTTTGTCATAAATAAATATCATTGACTTTTACTCAAGTTGTCGTGGTCACGCCTTCGGGCGGTTTCTCTTCATGTTACTTACATGTCCAGGGGTCTGATACAACCTCCCAGGTTCCGGTACATCTCAGCCCCTACAACTGAGGCTGCCTTCCGTCAGCTCAGGCCCTCAGTTGTGACACAACCCAAATTAAATATCCCCAGCAGACCCCATATACAGTATTATACAGCATATAAAGAATAGTGATGAGCGGGTTCGGATCCTCGGGATCCGAACCCGCCCGTACTTCACCTCTTTTTTCACGGGTCCGAGCGACTCGGATCCTCCCGCCTTGCTCGGTTAACCCGAGCGCGCCCGAACGTCATCATCCCGCTGTCGGATTCTCGCGAGATTCGGATTCTATATAAGGAGCCGCGCGTCGCCGCCATTTTCACACGTGCATTGAGATTGATAGGGAGAGGACGTGGCTGGCGTCCTCTCCGTTATAGTAGAAAAAGACTGAGTATAAAGACTGAGTGACTTACTTATAATTGTGGGGAGGATTGGGGACGGGGAGCAGCTGTTAGGGAGTACAGTGCAGGGTTTTGATTATACCACCAGTGAGTTTAATCCTTTGTTTGTTTCTCTGCCTGAAAAAAAACGCTCCACCATATCTGTGCTCACTCAGTGTGCTGCACTGCTGCATGATATATCTGTGCTGAGTGCACTGCTCACACTGCCTAATTGTGGGGACTGGGGAGCAGTTATAGCAGGAGTACAGTGCACAGTTTTGCTGACAGTGACCACCAGTCCAGTATACGTTTGTCTGCCTGAAAAACACTCCTGTGGTGGCTTTTTTTTCCTTCATACTAGTTTAGCAGTCTGCTGACAGTGTCCACCAGGTCCGTTATTATACAGTATATTATATTTATTTTATATATATCTAGCAGTACGGTAGGCCACGGCTTTACCTACCTCTGTGTCGTCAGTGCACTCGTCGTCCATAAGTAATATAATACTATACTATCCATCCATCTACATTGTATACCTGTGGTGGCTTTTTTTTTCTTCATACTAGTTTAGCAGTCTGCTGACAGTGTCCACCAGGTCCGTTATTATATTATACAGTATATTATATATATATATATAAGCAGTACGGTAGGCCACGGCTGTACCTGCCTCTGTGTTGTCAGTGCACTCGTCGTCCATAAGTAATATAATATTATACTATCCATCCATCTACATTGTATACCTGTGGTGGCTTTTTTTTTCTTCATACTAGTTTAGCAGTCTGCTGACAGTGTCCACCAGGTCCGTTATACAGTATATTATATATATAAGCAGTACAGTAGGCCACGGCTGTACCTACCTCTGTGTCGTCAGTGCACTCGTCGTCCATAAGTAATATAATACTGTCCTATCCATTCATCTACATTGTATACCTGTGGTGGCTTTTTTTTCCTTCATACTAGTTTAGCAGTCTGCTGACAGTGTCCACCAGGTCCGTTATACAGTATATTATATATATAAGCAGTACGGTAGGCCACGGCTGTACCTACCTCTGTGTCGTCAGTGCACTCGTCGTCCATAAGTAATATAATACTATCCTATCCATCCATCTACATTGTATACCTGTGGTGGCTTTTTTTTTCTTAATACTAGTTTAGCAGTCTGCTGACAGTGTCCACCAGGTCCGTTATACAGTATATTATATATATAAGCAGTACGGTAGGCCACGGCTGTACCTACCTCTGTGTCATCAGTGCACTCGTCGTCCATAAGTAATATAATACTATACTATCCATCCATCTACATTGTATACCTGTGGTGGCTTTTTTTTTCTTCATACTAGTTTAGCAGTCTGCTGACAGTGTCCACCAGGTCCGTAATCCAGGTCCGTTATACAGTATATTATATATATAAGCAGTACGGTAGGCCACGGCTGTACCTACCTCTGTGTCGTCAGTGCACTCGTCGTCCATAAGTAATATAATACTATACTATCCATCCATCTACATTGTATACCTGTGGTGGCTTTTTTTTCCTTCATACTAGTTTAGCAGTCTGCTGACAGTGTCCACCAGGTCCGTTATACAGTATATTATATATATAAGCAGTACGGTAGGCCACGGCTGTACCTACCTCTGTGTCGTCAGTGCACTCGTCGTCCATAAGTAATATAATACAGGTTGAGTATCCCATATCCACATATTCCGAAATACGGAATATTCCGAATTACGGACTTTTTTGAGTGAGAGTGAGATAGTGAAACCTTTGTTTTTTGATGGCTCAATGTACACAAACTTTGTTTAATACACAAAGTTATTAAAAATATTGTATTAAATGTCCTTCAGGCTGTGTGTATAAGGTGTATATGAAACATAAATGAATTGTGTGAATGTACAAACACTTTGTTTAATGCACAAAGTTATAAAAAATATTGGCTAAAATGACCTTCAGGCTGTGTGTATAAGGTGTATATGAAACATAAATGCATTCTGTGCTTAGATTTAGGTCCCATCACCATGATATCTCATTATGGTATGCAATTATTCCAAAATACGGAAAAATCCCATATCCAAAATATCTCTGGTCCCAAGCATTTTGGATAAGGGAGACTCAACCTGTACTATACTATCCATCCATCTACATTGTATACCTGTGGTGGCTTTTTTTTTCTTCATACTAGTTTAGCAGTCTGCTGACAGTGTCCACCAGGTCCGTTATACAGTATATTATATATATAAGCAGTACGGTAGTACCTTCCATCCATCTACATTGTATACCTGTGGTGGCTTTTAGTTGTGCACATTAAAATATGGAGAACAAAAATGTGGAGGTTAAAAAAATAGGGAAAGATCAAGATCCACTTCCACCTCGTGCTGAAGCTGCTGCCACTAGTCATGGCCGAGACGATGAAATGCCATCAACGTCGTCTGCCAAGGCTGATGCCCGATGTACAGAGCATGTAAAATCCAAAACACAAAAGATCAGTAAAATGACCCAAAAATCAAAATTAAAAGCGTCTGAGGAGAAGCGTAAACTTGCCAATATGCCATTTACGACACGGAGTGGCAAGGAACGGCTGAGGCCCTGGCCTATGTTCATGGCTAGTGGTTCAGCTTCACATGAGGATGGAAGCACTCATCCTCTCGCTAGAAAAAAGAAAATACTTAAGCTGGCAAAAGCACAGCAAAGAACTGTGCGTTCTTCGAAATCACAAATCCCCAAGGAGAGTCCAATTGTGTCGGTTGCGATGCCTGACCTTCCTAACACTGGACGGGAAGAGCTTGCGCCTTCCACCATTTGCACGCCCCCTGCAAGTGCGCCTCTTTTTTTCTTTGCGTCATGTGCTGTTTGGGGAGTATTTTTTTGAAGGGCCATCCTGCCTGACACTGCAGTGCCACTCCTAGATGGGCCAGGTGTTTGTGTCGGCCACTTGGGTCGCTTAGCTTAGTCACACAGCTACCTCATTGCGCCTCTTTTTTTCTTTGCGTCATGTGCTGTTTGGGGAGTATTTTTTTGAAGGGCCATCCTGCGTGACACTGCAGTGCCACTCCTAGATGGGCCAGGTGTTTGTGTCGGCCACTAGGGTCACTTAGCTTAGCCATCCAGCGACCTCGGTGCAAATTTTAGGACTAAAAATAATATTGTGAGGTGTGAGGTGTTCAGAATAGACTGGAAATGAGTGTAAATTATGGTTATTGAGGTTAATAATACTATGGGATCAAAATGACCCCCAAATTCTATGATTTAAGCTGTTTTTTAGGGTTTTTTGAAAAAAACACCCGAATCCAAAACACAACCGAATCCGACAAAAAAATTCGGTGAGGTTTTGCCAAAACGCGTTCGAACCCAAAACACGGCCGCGGAACCAAACCCAAAACCAAAACACAAAACCCGAAAAATTTACGGTGCACATCACTAATAAAGAATAGATGGCACTCAAGCACTTTTAAAGTGAAAGTATATTGTGAACAAAGTAACAACATTTTGTGACGTTGTTTACAATATACTTTATCACTTTAAAAGTCCTTGAGTGTTGTCCCTTTTCTCTGTATACGTATAATGTTGAAATTCACTCCAGCCCACCAAGTGGCCACCTGCATCTCCCCTCTGTGAGATGGTGGGTGAGGGTGGGGAGTGGGGGATGCTGGTTAGGGAGCGCTAGGCTGAAGCTTTTTCTAGGGTGCAGACAGACCTTGCACTGGCCCTGCTGTCATGCTCAGCATTGTCCATGCAGACCATGTAGGTGTCAAAAGATCAGCAAACTTAAAAAATTGTATTTAAGCCTTTCACATAGAGAAAAAAGGGCAAGTAAAGCCTCTGTCTGACATTGGTTTGCATATATTTAGTGGTACATTGGTTAGCAGTGTTGCCTCAAAGCACTGAGCATGAGTTCAATTCCTGACCAGGGCCCTATCTGTGTGCAGTTTTTATGCACTCTCTGTGCTTCCATTGGTTTCCTCTGGGTGCTCTGGTTTCATTCCACACTCCAATAACCCTAGAGTGTGTTTGTGTGATACTGTAGGTTATTAGACTGTAAGCTCCAATGGCTGATGTAAATAGCAAATACTTTCTGTACAGCACTACATAAAAATAGCGTCGTTATAAAAGTGAATGATAATAATTGTATTACTGAGATGAATAAAATAAATGAAGTGTGTATGTTTGACTAATGTGTCTTCCTTGCTGTAATACATAGGTTCTCAAACTCGGTCCTCAGGACCCCACACAGTGCATGTTTTGCAGGTCTCCTCACAGAATCACAATTGAAATAATTAGCTGCTCCTGTGGGCCTTTTAAAATGTGTCAGTGAGTAATTAATACACCTGTGCACTTGCTGGGTTACCTGCAAAACATGCACTGTGTGGGGTCCTGAGGACCGAGTTTGAGAACCTCTGCTGTAATAGTCTTTTTCTTTTGTGTCTGGTTGGCATATTAGGAGTCTAACTAAACAGACAAAACTTCAGGGTATGTTTACGAAATGGACAATTTTTTATTTTTAGTTGATTTTCAGTCGATTTACAGTAGATTTAGTAAAGGCAAAACCGACTGAAAATCAATCAATAAAAACAACTTAAGAATAAATTAGACCATGAAAGCAACAATCTGTACTTTTTAATAGATGCCAATGGGGTCTGAAAATTTTTGGGTTGGGGGGCCAAGATACAATCTTATTTTGTGATCCCTAAATCACTAAATATTGCTAGAAATCTCTCCCCATGCACCTGTCACTTCCTACTTCCATCTCATTTTCTGCACTTCTCACTCAGGGGCAGATTTATTAAGCTTGGTAAAGTGATAAAGTGGAAGGTGCTAAGTTAACGCACCAGCCAATCAGCTCCTAACTTCCATGTTACAGGCTGGGTTTGAAAAATGACAGTTAGGAGCTGACTGGCTGGTGCGTTATCACCTTCCACTTTATCACTTCACCAGGCTTAATAAATCTGCCCCTCAGTCTCACTCAGTGCTTCCCTCTCTCATCCCCTGAACACACTTTCTGCACATAACTCCTGTCTGAGCTTGGTGCTGTAGCTGCCACATACTGTACAGCCTCCTTGTGTCGCTCTGGCTCCCCAGTGTCTCGCCAGCAGCTCCAGCATCCTTCTGTCTCTCCAGTTCCCCAGCATCTCTCCAGCCTCTTTCTGGCTCTCCAGCACCCCTGTGTCTCTCATCGATGATACTATAGCATTAGTTTTTTTTCTGCATATAAGACATTTCTAGATATGCCAGGAAAATTCAATCCTGACAAGAGCCAGGGAGAAGAACACAAGGTACAGTCAGAGAAGTGACCATTATATATGCAGCCTGAGACCTAAATGCTGCGACTCTCTCGTCAGCCATTTTACAGAGATTAACACAGACAGTGGGGGTAATTCCAAGTTGATCGCAGCAGGATTTTTGTTAGCATTTGGGCAAAACCATGGCCCTCATTCCGAGTTGATCGCTCGCAAGGCGAATTTAGCAGAGTTGCTCACGCTAAGCCTACGCCTACTGGGAGTGTATCTTAGCTTCTTAAAATTGCGACCGATGTATTCGCAATATTGCGATTACAAACTACTTAGCAGTTTCAGAGTAGCTTCAGACTTACTCGGCATCTGCGTTCAGTTCAGTGCTTGTCGTTCCTGGTTTGACGTCATAAACACACCCAGCGTTCGCCCAGACACTCCCCCGTTTCTCCGGCCACTCCTGCGTTTTTTCCGGAAACGGTAGCGTTTTTATCCACACGCCCATAAAACGGCCTGTTTCCGCCCAGTAACACCCATTTCCTGTCAATCACACTACGTTCGCCAGAGCGAAGAAAAAGCCGTGAGTAAAAATACTATCTTCATTGTAAAATTACTTGGCGCAGTCGCAGTGCGAATATTGCGCATGCGTACTAAGCGGAATTTCACTGCGATGCGAAGAAAATTACCGAGCGAACGACTCGGAATGAGGGCCCATGTGCACTGCAGGGGAGGCAGATATAACATGTGCAGAGAGAGTTAGATTTGGGTGGGGTGTGTTCAATCTGCAATCTAATTTGCAGTGTAAAAATTAAGCAGCCAGTATTTACCCTGCACAGAAACAAAATAATCCACCCAAATCTTATTCTCTCTACACATGTTATATCTGCCTCCCCTGCAGTGCACATGGTTTTGCCCAATTGCTATCAAAAATCCTGCTGCGATCAACTTGGAATTACCTCCAGTGTCTCTGATATCACAAACAGCTTCCACCATTTTATTCCACTCTTTCCCTATTTAAATGGCACAAACAAAATCAGCCAGATGGCTATGGCATAAAACCATGAGCTGCTGCCCCATGATACAGTGACCTTGGAGTGGGGCTACTATACTGTGTGGTGGTGCTCAAGTAAAAAGTCACCCAGAAGGAGGAGAGTGACCAAAAATGCAGATGCCCCAGAAGGAAGCATTATTGGTAATACTAGGGGCATACAGGGGTGTAGCATACCAGGCAGGTTGCATGCAGAGGAGGGGACACTGCAGGAGCTTGGGCACGGAATGTGGGGCATGTGCAAAATGACTCTCATAACAAAACAAACAACCAGACAGAGGGCATTGTGCGCTTAGGGCCTAATTCAGAGTTGATCACAGCAGTAAATTTGTTAGCAGTTGGCCAAAACCATGTACAGTGCAGGTGGGGCAGATATAACATGTGCAGAGAGAGTTAGATTTGGGTGGGGTGTGTTCTAACTGAAATCTAAATTGTAGTGTCAAAAAAAATCAGCCAGTATTCACCCTGGACAGAAACAAAATAACCCATCCTATTCCCTTTGCCTGCAGAAACAATACCTCTGTGTTGGAGGAGCAGATTTCTTTATTCCTGTTTGGTTCACTGCCCCCCCCCCCCCCCCCTCTGTTAGTTTAAATAGTTCTTGATGAAGCATCCAAACTGTTCAGTTAGTATTCTCGTTCCCCTTGAAGATGGGTGCAAGCCGTCACTTTTGTATAAGCTCCTATCTTGCCAAATGGTGTGACTATGGTCTATAAATCCAAATCTCTCCTCATTGCACCATGGTGGTGATTCCGAGTTGTTCGCTCACTGCCGTTTTTAGCAGAATTGAGATCAGGCTAAAAAACGGCAGTTCTGCGCATGCGTATGGGCCGCAGGGCGCAAGCGCTAAGTATTTTCACACAAAACTATGCAATTTTACACAGGTCCAAGCGACGCTTTTCAGTCGATCTGCTGATCGGTGAGTGATTGACAGGAAAGGGGCGTTTCTGGGTGGTAACTGAGCGTTTTCTGGGAGTGTGCTAAAAAACGCAGGCGTGCCAGGCAAAAACGCAGGCGGGTCTGGAGAAAAGGGGGAGTGGCTGGCCGAACGCAGGGCGTGTTTGTGATGTCAAACCAGGAACTAAACTGACTGCAGTGATCACAAGATAGGAGTAGGTCTGGAGCTACTCAGAAACGGCATGACATTTTTTAGTAGCAATTCTGCTAATCTTTCGTTTGCACTTCTGCTAAGCTAAGATACACTCCCAGAGGGCGGCGGCTTAGCGTGTGCAATGCTGCTGAAAGCAGCTAGCGAGCGAACAACTCGGAATGAGGGCCCATGTCCTTAGCCAAACATTGGAGTTACTGATGTGATGAGTTCTGTCTTCCCTTCTGTGTACTGGCAATACTTCTGCAAAAGATACAGTGGTTGCCACCTGCTTCAGAGCAGTCCCTAACTTCCTAAATTCATCTTTTACGGCCATGAGCTCAGCATTAGCCAGGTCATTTGTCCCTAGGTGGACAATGACATCCACCTCCCCATCTTTTCTTGCTGCCTTCACAATTCTTAGCATGCACTCTTTATCCCTTGGAGCTGTGGCTCCAGGTAAACACCTTACTTGTTTCTCTACTTCATTTGTATTTCCCAGATGTATTCCTCTAATATTGGAATCTCCCAAGAGAAGTGCAGTCCTTTTTGGAGATGCAATTTTCCTGTTCCATTTCCTGTTCCTATAGTTGGTAGAAGTCCCTATATCCTCCTGTTCTGTAGTAACTCTATTAGTTGTATCTTCCAGCCCTGCAAGAGTAGCATATGAGTTTTGCAGTGTCACAGCTTGCGGGAGGTGTGTGTGTCCCTCTGGAAATCTCTGCCCTTGAGAGCCCACAGTAGTCCAGGCAGAATGTCTTCTGGTGGCTCTCTGAGGCAGTGGAGGCCTCAAAGACACAGACATCCTACAAATCTCAGCATCTGAGATGCTCCTGAGGAAGCTGGCAGCCACCAGACCAGCGAAACGCGTTGAGCCAAGGACACTGACCACCACCATTGGATCCACTTTTCACCCCTGGTACTTATTGGACTCTTTCACCTCTATTTGGACATTTCCAGACCTGGAACTTGAAACAACCCCTGCTGCTAATTGGATCCCTAACTGCCAAACTGAGATCCACGGGGATAATTTCCATAAGGACTGGGTAACTACCAAAATTTAAATATTGAGGAGCGTGTCCTAACCAGAGACTGCACATATAATCATCACATAAGTGAGATCCTAGTGGTCCTAATCCCCTCAATTGGGAATATACAAAGTCATTTTGTTTACTTCTGTGACATTTTTAATTAATTATTTTTTGATTTCTTAATGTTTATTAAAATTATATGATATTTCATTGCAAATATCTTTTTCGTCCCTTATTGGCATTTCAGCCGGCGCCAGTATATTCCTATACTATTGTTCCATTATTTTAAGGGGCTGACCCCCCCTTATACTGGCTGCCGCTGACTGCGCACTCATATCTTTCTTCTTTTTGAGAACCATTGTGCACGCCAGATATCTTCAGAGATTGTGGAGTCAGGGTTGTCAGGGGCTCCATCAACAGTTTTCAGTCATTGTCAAGGCCCTGAAAAATAAAGGCTGCAAGAGCTACAGTAGCTCCCTATACAGTATGTACCCAGAATCCTCAAGTTTTAAAACAAGAGCCAGAGAAATCGATGCACCTGGAGACCAGGGGGGTGACCTAAGTGATTTTACCATAGGAATCATGAAGCTGGATGTCAGTACTGGTGATGGATTGAATAAGAAAGAGAGATTGTGTCACAGGACTGTTGTTGTAGGGCCGTCAATCTTCTTCCTTCATCCTCATCTGCTGTGTGCCTGCTGAAAGCTAGGTGACAGTAAGGTGGGACCGCTGCTGTGCTGGCAGCAACATGAGTGGAGTATCACTATAAAGGACAAGCCTGAAGTAGATACTGCACAGTTGGATATACTGAGACTAATATCTCTGCTGGTTGGTGTAGGCTTATAAGCTGTGGGTGCTCCATTACTGTGACATTTCTTATGCAACATTTGAAATTTTAAGAAAGTATTTTGGAATGAAGCAGTAAGACAATCTATAATAGAAAATGACAGCGAGAAAATAAGCATTTTAGATAGAGTGATATTAGGGACTATTTATTAAATAACGCCTTTGGGATATTCCCCATAAACACCCAATACATGCTGTGATTCTTCCATTTCGGACAGCAGCTGAAGCAGCCACAGGTTTCTATGGGGGCTGCAAACGCTGTCAGACTTAAGGGCCCCACACACTCATGTGACATGTCACAGTTGGTCACCCCGGCAGTGTATCTTGGGCGATCCTGGGCGATCCCAGCCATGCCTGCGGGGTAGGACATGATCCGATGCTCACGGGAACGCGCATCGGATCGGATCAGAAACACCTCCAAAATGCCCGATTTCATCCGATATATCGGGCCGAATGCCCGAAATCGGATGAAACCGGGCATTATCATCCTAATGTGTGGGGCCCTTTACCCCCGGAACCCTCCCTGGCAAAGGCCACCTCACATACGTGGTTTACTGATCATGCACGTGTAAGAGTGGCGGCGATGTGGTGTAGTGTCTGCTGCCGTGCAGAGGTAGACTCACTACTTACCAGGCACCGCACCCTCTCACCTTCAGGTCGTGGAAACTCCGACAGACCTGGAACTCCAAATGGACCCAGACACGATGACCTAGGGGGAAGGATATTGCTGAGTGCCGTTCCTCCTAACTACAGACCGAAATGCCCTCCGACAAGAGAAAAACAATTATCGGGCTAGGTGAAGGTCATCCTCGGCACACGGCCTCAGAGCCCAAATTTCACCTATCGGTACTCTCACACCAGGTGTAAATTCAACCTTTCACCTGCATGCAAGGTTCACTGTTTGCCCTGGAGGAAGGGAGACAGATAGGGTCAAACAGACATCGAAAGGTACACACGGACAGAGATGTTCCTCACCTTCACAAATTTTGATCTGATCTTCTCCACTTACAGGTCCCTGTAAGGAGGCAAAGAGAAAATAACAGCCGTGCAGGGCCAAGAACTACCCTAGTGTGCGTCCGCTGCTCTAGCTACATAAACAGAGTCCTCAAACTAGCTCAGGTGTGGGTGGTGCAACTCAAACTCTATGCACAAACTTTAGAACAAACGCTTTGCCCTGCACGGTAACAATACACATCACAATATCACAGTACAAAGTTAAACGGTGCTGTCCCTTTAAATCCCTACCTGCCTTAGATTACTGGGGAGTGGGCGCTGTACAGCCTGCCCACTTCCTTTTTCTGCTTAATTGGGCCTATTGCCCCCTATCTGCACACAGGCCAGAGGTCTGACTTTACCCTCGGGCCTAGCGCCTGCCTAACTTGGGGACTGTTGGGTGACCTGGGCCTAATGCCCAGGGTCACCTTATATCCCTAGCGGCCGCAACTGAACTAGGGCCTAATGCCCTCTAATGTGTCCACAGGCCTAACGCCTGACTTTACCCCATGGGCCTAGTGCACGCCTGCTGTGCCACAGGCCTGTGGCCTGGCTGTCCCCCATGGGCATAGTGCCCGGTCCCTGATGGTCTAGGGAGGAGGGGTGGTTGACAGGCGCCCTCACCAAGGGTCTGCCTGTTCCGATGGGAGAGGCACCAGGGGGGAGCTTCGTTAGCTCTTTTGCTTCCCACCTCTCCGGCACTCCTCTTCACTCTTCTGCTGCTGGTCTGTCCTGGCCAGTGCCACCGCCATAGCCTCTCCACGTCCAGCCGCCACTGGACATCTTCTTCCTCAACCGCAGTGTCTTCTGGCCTCTTCCGCGGCCACCGTAGCTCTTCCCGCGGTGTCTTGCTCTGCTCGGCGCCGCCCGGCTCTTCACTGCTCTTCGAAGCGGCATCCCATCTTCTTCTGCTCCCGGAGGCATCTGACGTCACTCGCCGGGGGCGGGGCCCGTGACGCAGAGAGCGCCGATTGGCTCTCCGCGCCCGGCCATGATTGGCCGGCACCCCGCGAGCCGTGATTGGCTCACGGACACCGCCGGATTCAAAATCCCATCGCCGGCACTTCAGACTGGCTGCCAAAAAGGCGCCAAGTTTGCAGTGGCGCTATCCATTGCCGTACCTTGACCGATGCTGAGTACAGACACGCCGACCACCGCCTCTCCTTGCAGGGGATGCAGATCCCCTGCACTCCGCCGCTGCACTGATGTGCCCTGTGATACAGGGCACATCTCCACACACGCACAGAACAGCCCAGACAATTAGTAAATATGCCCCATTATCTTTTAAGTAACTACTGTGTAGTGTTGATAGCAGAAAATGTGTTCTTGATAAAATTTTGATTTCGACACAACAGTCCTGATTTACAGGGCTCTGACCCGCTGTCATGATTGGGGACAGCGTTGTCTTGATCTGTCGGACAGTTAGGAGGTATGTTCCTTAGAAGAACGGCCATGAATTCCTGCCGTACTCACTTTCCTTGGGTGCATGCCACATGGAAAATGTTATTGCAGGAAAGGGAGTGGGCTATGGAGTAAACTGGCAGACCCTATGGGCAGATTTTTCCTACTGCCAACAGTTGTTTGTAGTGGAGCGCTGGATCTTTTACCTCTCCTTCAACTTTCAAGATGATGTCCAGCAAATATTTCCAGTCATAGTGAATTCCTCATATATAGAGCAAATGATAGATGGCAATGGGAGAATGATGTTCTCCCTGAGAACATCATATACCCTTTAATAAAGTGGAAACCTCCTTTAAATAAAAATGGTTACCTACATTTGTGTCCAGCCCCATCTTACCTGCAAACGAGTCAATGTGCGTATGCATCGTGCTTTAGACTAGCCGCATCGTTCCCGGGAGCATATACGGAGTGAAATCCTATGGGTTACAGGTGTGTACGCAGCAAACATATACGTTTGCATGCACACTAGTCGCAGCAAACAACCCGCAATTGCGAATAATTGAGGGTAAGATGAGACTGGACACATCTGTAACACTGTCCTAGATTCCAGTGGAACGTATGGAGAGGAATTTCTTAGTTCTTAAATCTGTATGACCTACTGTAGTACTTAAGGCAAGTTGCCTGTTCTGCATACTGTATGTAACCAGTGTAAAACAAAACTTTTGAATGCATACCTCAGTTTGCATTTATATTGCATTTGTGTTGGAATGTTTATTAAGGAACAATGATTTTCGTTAGCACTAATAGGCTACTCTCTACCCTTCTAAAAGCAAACTTCTTTATCTTAAGCTTAGTGCAAGCTGTCTCTAATCAGTCTACATAAGGATAACATCTATGGAGATATTAAAGCTAAAGTAAAAAGATAGATGAATTGTTAATAATTGCTTTACCATTTTGGATCCTTTTTCTATTACTTAATTGTTTTTCCTATTCAATGTACATGTTTAAATTTTCAGTCTAATCCTATTTTACAAGTTAATGAACCTTTCTGCTGCCGGATTACAGAAAGTTCTATATATAATGTTCCCCTGGAGGTATTTAGAAAGAAGAAAACCATTGTTTTTTACAGGAAAAAAACCCTCCCAAACAGTAGCCCATTTTGCAGAAAGCAGAAACAAGTGAGACATGTTCTATTTGCTGTATTAAAATCATTATTTCTATACAAAGCAATCTTCAGTTATATGAAGCCTTTAGCCTGCAAAAGCAGGATGTTTCTTCATCCATACGGCTGCTCTGCTTAACCCATTTATTTCAGAAAGCTGGAAGTACCTTTCATACTTACACTTCTCCTTGTGATTTTTGTAATAGACTTATCCCAACTAGGATCTGAGAAGTATGTGAAACATATCTTTTGAGAATAACTAGGCTTATATTTCTGTTACTAAATCAAATTGCATGGATTTTATATAACCAAGGTAATAATGGTTATATTCATAGTCCTTCTCTCTGAATATTCAATTAAACTGAGCAGAGTTTTAAGTTTCAAGTGCAGATTAAAAAAGTCTAGAACAAAAACTATCAGGCTGTCAGTTAAACAGTCAGCAGTTGTCAAAGAAATTACATGGTGTTGAATGCATAGATGCCTCCACGGTCCAAGTAGAAATATTTTTAAAATCTAGAAAATGGAACCAATATACTGATTTATAATCATCTAGAATGTCTTAGCTACACCTTTGTATTCAGTGCCTTATTTTGCAGTAATCTTTTACAGATGATTAATTTCTTGACCACTCTTCAGTATTGCCCTTTCTGATGAGTTATACCCCTTTCACACATCACATTAACCTGGGTTATTGCTGGGTCAACATGGGTCATGGCTCGGTGTGAAAGGGTCCCCGAAAAATAACCTGGGTCCAGTGACCCGGGATCCACCGGGTAGTGAGCAGAGTTGGTCCTGGATTAAGGGGCTGTGTGAATGGGTAACCCGGGTCATCAGTTAACACCCTATCGCCGGCAGATGAGAAGCCCCAGCTATAGCCCAGGTCCAGCCTGCGGTGTAAAGGGGTTGCAAGCCACTGTGACACAGCATGAAACCCATGTTTAGTGAACCGGGCTGGACTCGGGATTTCAGTGTGATAGGGGTACTTTTGAAAGTCACATATATGATACCACACTGGGAGTTGTGTACTCTGAGATGTACAGTACAAATGTATAAATTGTGAGATCTGGGATATCCTATGTATACTGTGGTGCATATGTATATTTAGGGAGAGATGTACTAAGCCTTGGAGAGTGATAAGTGGAAAAGAAGACGATTTGGAGCTGATTGGTAGTTTATTTCTCTACACTTTATCCCTCTTCAAGTCTTAGTACATCTGCCTCAAATTGACATATTAGTTGATAAAGACTGCTATGTAGCTACAGTATATATGCTAAACTTATTTTGAAGTTTCTCTTGTGGGTCTAATACTGACAGTGGGGTTCTTGCTAGTATGAAGACAGCACCACTACCGGAGTAGTAGTGCAGGGTTAACGGTCAGGGGCCATGGATTGCATGCGGAGAGGAGTATAAGAGTAAAAAGAGGAGGAAAGTAAAACTAATTCTGGAAAGAAGGAAGCTACATGGTCTGTGTTGCATGAATCAGAATTGTAACTCTCCTGATAATGGGGTAGATGTATGAAGCAGTGAAAAGAGTGGAGTAGTGTGCCAGTATTGCCAATAATTTTCTAGAATTAAACCAAAAAACCACAGGCGCCTTTATTCCACAGAAGAAATTGCTGCTTTCCCAGGGGTAATTGGTTTAAAAACCCCTCAAAACAATAGAACAAGAGGAAGCCGCCGAGGTCTAAAGGGGCGGGGAAACGTGTCTGTATTGTCTCCCACACATACGGGATAGCGGAGTTGTATTTACCAGCCGGCTGGTTAACAAGTTACCCCTGTGCAAAGAAGGGGCATAAGGCGGAGAAGTGACCACTACCCCCGAGAAAGCTGTTAGTGAGCAAGGAGCCGGGAGGAACATCGCTGCTATAGAGGTGATATACGGACTCCAGATAAGGCTGAATAAAAGAGCTGCAGCCGGGAGGGTAATCATCCAACTGCGGTGAAAAAGGTTTGCTGACTGATCCATAAAAGAATGCTAAGATATCTTATCTGCTAATAACAGCTTTGGATTTAGCACAGATATATTCTTTGCATGGCCATGCATGACTGCTTTTTATCAAATGAATACTGCAGTCAAAATTAACAAAAAGTGACTAATTGCATTACTAAAGTAACTGGCACTTAACAACTGCAAAGAAAAAAACTATCAGGTGCATGCGTATATTGCTACATTGGATATGTGGACTGAACAGTAAACTTGTAGCCAAAATAGAAAGTATCAATTAAGGACTTTCAAACAGAGATTTGGTGCACGTTTATAATAATACAGTTTTTTGCAGGTCACTGTTTATATGTATTGGTGTAATGTACATGTGTTTTACTAAAATATGAGTCAATTTTATTGATACTGGCCGGTATTATTTTTAGTTTTAAAATTAATCATTTAATAATAAAATCTACTACAGATTAGCGCTCTCCCATTGTTTTTCTAATTTTCTAGAATGCATTTAATAAATGTTATTACAAAGCTGGTTGGTTGCTATGGGCAACTTCTCTACTGGCACACTTCTCCACTCTTTTTACTGCTTTGTACATCTCCCCCAGTCTCTGGAGCTGCAGCAAGTGGACTGGTGAAGCAGTAACAGGACCTGGCTGGCTGGGTGAAGCAGGAGCCACAGTTGTGGAGTGAGTCAGGACAATACTGTCTGGGCAAGGCAAAGACTTCCAAAGGAGCTGTCCATTTAACGCCAACATGGATTGGAGTGATGGCTGTGGAGTCAAAAGGAACGGGGCTGTGCTCAGCCTCCAAAGGTAGACGTCACCTGTCCTAGGATGTGACCCTTGGACAGCTCCAACTCATGGCTGGGGAGAGCCACTAGTCAAAATGTGAGGAGGCATCGGAAGGATCCGCTCGGATCACTCTTTGTATCCTCGGAACTCTTTCCCATAATAAAAAGTGGGGTTGCAAAAACAATCACCATCTGAAGGTTGCTAAATATCAGGTGGTCCTATTAGACCCCTGATGATGAATGGCCATTTAAGGATGATGAATAGACCCCAGAGTGAGAAACCGAGGTGACCCAAGTTAAAGAACTGTTCCTATAACAAGAGGTGCATACAGTTTTGCCTAATTGGTGATGATAAGGTGGGTCAGTGCATACATCATCTCTGCTCCAGACTTTCATATTTAACTTAGTGCAGCAATACTATTTCCTCCACAGTTTCATCTTTCCCTAGAGGAACATTTGATAAAAGTAAGGTAAAATTCAATCTAGTCCCAAAGTTACTTTTGGGACTATTCAAAGCCAATGACTTTCTCCACCGGAGCATTATACCACCAGCACCTGCTAAAGTTGAATTTTCTGAAATATTCAAAATACTGTTAGCTCTAGACCAGCGGTGGCCAACCCATGGCTCTCATCATGCCGCATGCAGCTCTTTCTTTAATCAGATGCACTCCCGACACTAAAGATGCGCCTCCTGACATTGACAGCCTCCTCTGACAGGTGTGCCGCTGCTCCAAGGAGGCTTGTACTTTGTATGCACTGCTCTGCTCCATGGGCGACATGACTTTACGTTGCATAATGAGAGGCGGAGCTCAAGCCACATTGACCAGCAGCTACAAGGAGGATGCAGATAGCAGACGATTAAGCAGGGTACATACTAGACGATGTGTGCACCCAGTCGACGGGATGACCGATGTAACGATACATCGAGCATCCCATACAAACAAGTTGATGTTATAAGCAACGGAATGATTCTTCATTCCGCCCTTCATTACACTATGCATGGCGCTGCAAATTATATCTTCAGATCTACTGCAGGCAGGAAGGGGTGTGTGTGTGACCTGTTGCCTGTAGGAGAGGGACATGCTAACTGGGAGCTCCCGCAGTATACCCCCAAAATACTCTATTTCTTGCTACTGGGGGACGGTGGACCCATTTTATGGAGCTACAGCCCCTGTCTACCTTCTAGTCCCCTCTGGGATCGGATTGAGAAGCACAGCGCAGCCTGAGAGTGACTGGGTCTTGCGGGCTGTGGCCTTCATGTCTGCCGGGAGCCAGGACCTGGATTTCGGAGAGTAGCGGGTGTGGCCAGCTGTGAGTGCCATTGTGCACCACTTGCCTCTGTCTGCCCGGCGGGGGAGATTGCTGGCTCCCGTAGAGCTACCAGCATCCCCCTGTAAGCATGACCACCAGGGGGGAGAGCGGCCAGCTGAGAGCCCAGTGAAAACCTGCTGCATACTGGCTGGGAAGCAACTGAGATACCTCCTCCAGTGGTGCCCATCTTGGCTTTTTCCTTCCACCCTTACCGCTGCCAGCCACAGATTACCAGTGACTGGACCCTGGCTCCCGCTGTCTGTGTCCTGCCTCAGCGGCCCCTGCAAACTAGTTCACCTTCAAGTGGTTCTGGAGCGCTCAGACAGTGGCCATGTAGCAAGGTGAGGTGCTATATACAGTATGCGAATCACTGGCTGTGAGACTTGGTCTATGACTTGTATGCCATTGGTTCCCCTCATCCCAAGTGGCTGTTTTTCCATGTAAAATTATTGTGTGCCTTAACATCGGCCATCTACTTTGAGCCTCTTCTCGCCTCCCCTTCTGTAATTGTCCACATCTTTCTTCCTTTCACTGTATACTGCCTCCACTGGGTAATTTAAGTGGAGGCCCCACTAGCTGTGTTTAACTCTAGGGGTATCCCCATGACTCACCCTGTGATTTCTTCTTCCACTAGTGGACAGGCTTGTTACTATACATGTTTGGATACCAGTAACGATATCCTTTAATGTTGACATGTTGTACTGTGATAAATTTAGCTATCTAAGCAAGGTTACTCTAATCTTCACAATAGTGAATAGTCTATAGTGTATAGTTCCCTATATGTTGCCCGCTCGTCTCCTTCCTTACCCCCCCTTTTTTCTCCTCTTTCTCCCCTCTCTCTCTTCCTTTACAGGTTCGACGATGATAATCTCCTCCTAGTGTTGAGGACTTGTTTAAATGTTTATGCCTAGGCCGCAATCTATAGATTCAGGTTCAAACGGCCGTGTTGTATGTTTCTGCCACTACCCCCCATGCTCCCTTTTTTTATTATTAATGCGGAAAGTGTATGATTTTTGTGGCAGTTCTTTTGCAGGATCTATCGTTACAGGGTTTTTGCCCCTATGGGCTCCTCTTTTCTTACGATTCTTCTTATTCTCTTTTTTCTTAACAGTTTTCTTCCTCTTCTCTTTCATATTTTTTCTTTCTTCTTTCCTCCCTCCCTTGAGGCGGTCCTCTGCGATTTATGAGGACTGGCTTTCCTTTATGTGTGAAAAACCGACAGAGACAAGTCGTAATCTTTCCTTATAATACGCTATGGCACCTAAGCTTCTTTCTATTAATGTGAATGGACTTAACTCCCCTAAAAAGTGCACAATTGTCTTGAGTGCCTGCAGGAGGGAGAAGGCTGATCTAGGGGTATATTCAGTTAAAGTCGGATCCATTCCGACATGTATTTGTCGGAATGAATCCGACAACCCCTATTCAATCCCCATCTTAATTCGACTTTTTCAAGACGAATTAAGATGGGACGCAGAGGAGGAGAAGGGGGGGGGGGGGGGCGAGCCGAGGGGGGAAAGTCGGCGGGCATACAGGAAGATCAGCGATACGATCAGCGCTACCGTAGCGCTGCAGCAGGATGTCAGTCAGCCGCCCGACCTCACGGCAGCTTCCACCCGGCTCCAGCAGCGTGCTGGAGCCGGGTGGAAGCTGCCATGAGGTCAGGCGGGTGAGTGACATCCAGCTGCAGCGCTACTGTAGCACTGATCTCCGGCTGTCCCCCCGTCTCCCTGCAGCTCCCCCCCCCTCGCCTCTTCTGGGCCCATCTCATTCCGACATCATTTTGATGTCGGATTGATATGGTCGAAAACGGGGCCAAACCTTTCAGATTTGGTCCCATTTTCGACATCAACACGTGGATCGCCAGCTATTTCGCCGATCCACGTGCTTTTCGACAAGTCGAATGCCTCGACTTGTCGAAAAGCTTTGAATTAGTGATGAGCGGGTTCGGTTCCTCGGAAACCGAACCCCCCCGAACTTCACCCATTTTACATGGGTCCGAGGCATACTCGGATTCTCCCGTATGGCTCGGTTAACCCGAGCGCGCCCGAACGTCATCATCCCGCTGTCGGATTCTCGCAAGATTCGGATTCTATATAAGGAGCCGCACGTCGCCGCCATTTTCACTCGTGCATTGGAAATGTTAGGGAGAGGACGTGGCTGGCGTCCTCTCCGTTTATTAATGTTGCTGCAAATATTTGTGCTTATTGCTTAATTGTGGGGACTGGGGAGAAGCTGTATTATATAGGAGGAGTACAGTGCAGAGTTTTGCTGATCAGTGACCACCAGTTTTATCCGCTCTCTGCCTGAAAACGCTCCATATCTGTGCTAAGTGTGCTGCATATATCTGTGCTCACACTGCTTTATTGTGGGGACTGGGGACCAGCAGTATTATATAGGAGGAGTACAGTGCAGAGTTTTGCTGACAGTGACCACCAGTATTATACGTTGTCTGCCTGAAAAACGCTCCATATCTGTGCTCAGTTTGCTGCATATATCTGTGCTCACACTGCTTTATTGTGGGGACTGGGGACCAGCAGTATTATATAGGAGGAGTACAGTGCAGAGTTTTGCTGACAGTGACCACCAGTATATATAGCAGTATGGTACGGAAGGCCACTGCTCTACCTACCTCTGTGTCATCAAGTATACTATCCATCTAGATTCTATACCTGTTGTGCATTTTAGTTTTGCAGTTTGCTGACAGTGACCACCAGTATATATAGCAGTACGGTACGGAAGGCCACTGCTCTACCTACCTCTGTGTCGTCAAGTATACTATCCATCTAGATTCTATACCTGTGGTGCATTTTAGTTTTGCAGTTTGCTGACAGTGACCACCAGTATATATAGCAGTACGGTACGGAAGGCCACTGCTGTACCTACCTCTGTGTCGTCAAGTATTCTATCCATCTAGATTCTATACCTGTGGTGCATTTTAGTTTTGCAGTTTGCTGACAGTGACCACCAGTATATATAGCAGTACGGTACGGAAGGACACTGCTCTACCTACCTCTGTGTCGTCAAGTATACTATCCATCTAAATTCTATACCTGTGGTGCATTTTAGTTTTGCAGTTTGCTGACAGTGACCACCAGTATATATAGCAGTACGGTACGGAAGGCCACTGCTCTACCTACCTCTGTGTCGTCAAGTATACTATCCATCTAGATTCTATACCTGTGGTGCATTTTAGTTTTGCAGTTTGCTGACAGTGACCACCAGTATATATAGCAGTACGGTACGGAAGGCCACTGATCTACCTACCTCTGTGTCGTCGTTAAGTATACTATCCATCTAGATTCTATACCTGTGCTGCATTTTAGTTTTGCAGTTTGCTGATAGTGACCACCAGTACATATATAGCAGTACGGTACGGAAGGCCACTGCTCTACCTACCTCTGTGTCGTCAAGTATTCTATCCATCTAGATTCTATACCTGTGGTGCATTTTAGTTTTGCAGTTTGCTGACAGTGACCACCAGTATATATAGCAGTACGGTACGGAAGGCCACTGCTCTACCTACCTCTGTGTCGTCAAGTATACTATCCATCTAAATTCTATACCTGTGGTGCATTTTAGTTTTGCAGTTTGCTGACAGTGACCACCAGTATATATAGCAGTACGGTACGGAAGGCCACTGCTCTACCTACCTCTGTGTCGTCAAGTATACTATCCATCTAGATTCTATACCTGTGGTGCATTTTAGTTTTGCAGTTTGCTGACAGTGACCACCAGTATATATAGCAGTACGGTACGGAAGGCCACTGCTCTACCTACCTCTGTGTCGTCAAGTATACTATCCATCTAGATTCTATACCTGTGGTGCATTTTAGTTTTGCAGTTTGCTGACAGTGACCACCAGTATATATAGCAGTACGGTACGGAAGGCCACTGCTCTACCTACCTCTGTGTCGTCAAGTATACTATCCATCCATACCTGTGGTGCATTTCAGTTGTGCGCAGTATATATAGTAGTAGGCCATTGCTATTGATACTGGCATATAATTCCACACATTAAAAAATGGAGAACAAAAATGAGGAGGTTAAAATAGGGAAAGATCAAGATCCACTCCCACCTCGTGCTGAAGCTGCTGCCACTAGTCATGGCCGAGACGATGAAATGCCATCAACGTCGTCTGCCAAGGCCGATGCCCAATGTCATAGTAGAGAGCATGTAAAATCCAAAAAACAAAAGTTCAGTAAAATGACCCAAAAATCAAAATTTGAAAGCGTCTTATGAGAAGCGTAAACTTGCCAATATGCCATTTACGACACGGAGTGGCAAGGAACGGCTGAGGCCCTGGCCTATGTTCATGGCTAGTGGTTCAGATTCACATGAGGATGGAAGCACTCATCCTCTCTCTAAAAAAATGAAAAGACTTAAGCTGGCAAAAGCACAGCAAAGAACTGTGCGTTCTTCTAAATCACAAATCCCCAAGGAGAGTCCAATTGTGTTGGTTGCGATGCCTGACCTTCCCAACACTGGACGGGAAGAGCTTGCGCCTTCCACCATTTGCACGCCCCCTGCAAGTGCTGGAAGGAGCACCCGCAGTCCAGTTCCTGATAGTCAAATTGAAGATGTCACTGTTGAAGTACACCAGGATGAGGATATGGGTGTTGCTGGCGCTGCAGAGGAAATTGACAAGGCGGATTCTGATGGTGAGGTGGTTTGTTTAAGTCAGGCACCCGGGGAGACACCTGTTGTCCGTGGGACGAATATGGACATTGACATGCCTGGTCAAAATACAAAAAAAATCACCTCTTTGGTGTGGAATTATTTCAACACAAATGCGGACAACAGGTGTCAAGCTGTGTGTTGCCTTTGTCAAGCTGTAATAAGTAGGGGTAAGGACGTTAACCACCTAGGAACATCCTCCCTTATACGTCACCTAGACCGCATTCATCAGAAGTCAGTGACAAGTTCAAAAACTTTGGATGACAGCGGAAGCAGTCCACTGACCACTAAATCCCTTCCTCTTGTAACCAAGCTCCTGCAAACCACACCACCAACTCCCTCAGTGTCAATTTCCACCTTACACAGGAAAGCCAATAGTCCTGCAGGCCATGTCACTGGCAAGTCTGATGAGTCCTCTCCTGCCTGGGATTTCTACGATGCATCCTTGAGTGTAACGCCTACTGCTGCTGGCGCTGCTGTTGTTGCTGCTGGGAGTCGAACGTCATCCCAGAGGGGAAGTCGGAAGACCACTTGTACTACTTCCAGTAAGCAATTGACTGTCCAACAGTTCTTTGCGAGGAAGATGAAATATCACAGCAGTCATCCTGCTGCCAAACGGATAACTCAGGTCTTGTCAGCCTGAGTGGTGAGAAACGTGTGTCCGGTATCCACCGTTAATTCACAGGCAACTAGAGACTTGATTGAGGTACTGTGTCCCCGGTACCAAATACCATCTAGGTTCCATTTCTCTAGGCAGGCGGTACCGAAAATGTACACAGACGTCAGAAAAAGAGTCACCAGTGTCCTAAAAAATGCAGTTGTACCCAATGTCCACTTAACCAAGGACATGTGGACAAGTGGAGCAGGGCAGACTCAGGACTATATGACTGTGACAGCCCACTGGGTAGATGTATTGCCTTTTGCAGCAAGAACAGCAGCGGCGGCACCAGTAGCAGCATCTCACAAACGCCAACTCGTTCCTAGGCAGGCTACGCTTTGCATCACCGCTTTTCATAAGAGGCACACAGCTGACAACCTCTTACGGAAACTGAGGAACATCATCGCAGAATGGCTTACCCCAATTGGACTCTCCTGGGGATTTGTGACAACGGACAACGCCACCAATATTGTGCGTGCCTTACATCTGGGCAAATTCCAGCACGTCCCATGTTTTGCACATACATTGAATTTGGTGGTGCAGAATTATTTAAAAAACGACAGGGGCGTGCAAGAGATGCTGTCGGTGGCCCGAAGAATTGCGGGCCACTTTCGGCATTCAGTCACCGCGTGCCGAAGACTGGAGCACCAGCAAACAGTCCTGAACCTGCCCTGCCATCATCTGAAGCAAGAGGTGGTAACAAGGTGGAATTCAACCCTCTATATGCTTCAGAGGATGGAGGAGCAGCAAAAGGCCATTCAAGCCTATACATCTGCCCATGATATAGGCAAAGGAGGGGGAATGCACCTGACTCAAGCGCAGTGGAGAATGATTTCAACGTTGTGCAAGGTTCTGCAACCCTTTGAACTTGCCACACGTGAAGTCAGTTCAGACACTGCCAGCCTGAGTCAGGTCATTCCCCTCATCAGGCTTTTGCAGAAGAAGCTGGAGACATTGAAGGAGGAGCTAAAACAGAGCGATTCCGCTAGGCATGTGGGACTTGTGGATGGAGCCCTTAATTCGCTTAACCAGGATTCACGGGTGGTCAATCTGTTGAAATCAGAGCACTACATTTTGGCCACCGTGCTCCATCCTAGATTTAAAACCTACGTTGCATCTCTCTTTCCAGCAGACAAAGGTCTGCAGAGGTTCAAAGACCTGCTGGTGAGAAAATTGTCAAGTCAAGCGGAACAAGACCCGTCAACAGCTCCTCCTTCACATTCTCCCGCAACTGGGAGTCCGAGGAAAAGGCTAAGAATTCCAAGCCCACCCGCTGGCGGTGATGCAGAGCAGTCTGGAGCGAGTGCTGACATCTGGTCCGGACTGAAGGACCTGCCAACGATTACTGACATGTCGTCTACTGTCACTGCATATGATTCTGTCACCATTGAAAGAATGGTGGAGGATTATATGAGTGACCGCATCCAAGTAGGCATGTCAGACAGTCCGTACGTATACTGGCAGGAAAAAGAGGCAATTTGGAGGCCCTTGCACAAACTGGCTTTATTCTACCTAAGTTGCCCTCCCTCCAGTGTGTACTCCGAAAGAGTGTTTAGTGCAGCCGCTCACCTTGTCAGCAATCGGCGTACGAGGTTACTTCCAGAAAATGTGGAGAAGTTGATGTTCATAAAAATGAATTATAATCAATTCCTCCGTGGAGCAATTGCCTCCAGAAAGTACACAGGGATCTGAGATGGTGGATTCCAGTGGGGACGAATTAATAATCTGTGAGGAGGGGGATGTACACAGTGAAAGGGGTGAGGAATCGGAGGATGATGATGAGGTGGACATCTTGCCTCTGTAGAGCCAGTTTGTGCAAGGAGAGATTGATTGCTTCTTTTTTGGTGGGGGCCCAAACCAACCAGTCATTTCAGTCACAGTCGTGTGGCAGACCCTGTCGCTGAAATGATGGGTTCGTTAAAGTGTGCATGTCCTGTTTATACAACACAAGGGTGGGTGGGAGAGCCCAAGGACAATTCCATCTTGCACCTCTTTTTTCTTTCATTTTTCTTTGCGTCATGTGCTGTTTGGGATATATTTTTTTAAGTGCCATCCTGTCTGACACTGCAGTGCCACTCCTAGATGGGCCAGGTGTTTGTGTCGGCCACTTGTGTCGCTTAGCTTAGTCACACAGCGACCTTGGTGCGCCTCTTTTTTTCTTTGCATCATGTGCTGTTTGGGGACAATTTTTTTGAAGTGCCATCCTGTCTGACACTGCAGTGCCACTCCTAGATGGGCCAGGTGTTTGTGTCGGCCACTTGTGTCGCTTAGCTTAGTCACACAGCGACCTTGGTGCGCCTCTTTTTTTCTTTGCATCATGTGCTGTTTGGGGACAATTTTTTTGAAGTGCCATCCTGCCTGACACTGCAGTGCCACTCCTAGACGGGCCAGGTGTTTGTGTCGGCCACTTGTGTCGCTTAGCTTAGCCATCCAGCGACCTCGGTGCAAATTTTAGGACTAAAAATAATATTGTGAGGTGTGAGGTGTTCAGAATAGACTGAAAATGAGTGTAAATTATGGTTATTGAGGTTAATAATACTATGGGATCAAAATGACCCCCAAATTCTATGATTTAAGCTGTTTTTGAAGGGTTTTTGTAAAAAACACTAGAATCCAAAACACACCCGAATCCGACAAAAATTTTCAGGGAGGTTTTGCCAAAACGCGTCCGAATCCAAAACACGGCCGCAGAACCGAATCCAAAACCAAAACACAAAACCCGAAAAATGTCCGGTGCACATCACTACTTTGAATAGGTCGAATCTTTTCGACAGATTGCAGTTTTCGACTGCAATTGAATATACCCCTATTAGTCTTTCTTCAGGAGACTCACCTCACTGGCCGTCATTCACAACTTCAGGGTAAACAATTCTCTCAGACTTTCTTTGCATCCACTAACTATAAGAAGCGAGGACTTGCTATTTTAATTCATCGCAACATCCCATTTGTACACACCAAGTCAATAGCAGACCCGGAAGGATGCTATCTAATTGTATCGGGCACTATTAGGTCTGAGACCCTGACTTTGATCTCAATATATGCCCCCCGTCAGGACCAGTCCCAGTTTTTTCACTCGCTACTTAGACATATTGGTAGAGTGGCACAGGGACACATAATTTTTGGAGGAGACTTTAATACGATAATTGATCCCCTTATTGATAGACCAGTCCATACCGCGTCTCCCGTAACTGATTGGCTGAATAGGATGCACCAAAATCTCCAAATTGTGCTCGAGGTGCAGGTTGGACATGGTTACATTTCTGCATAAAGGGTGGAATTTGATCAGTACCCTTGCTAATACCATTTTAGGCTTATCTATTCCCTTTAGACATAAATATTTTCACCTAGTCATCAATACAAATTGTTTCACCATTTAGCCCTAGCAGCTACATGTCAAATGGCAGCTGATGGTAAAAAATAGAGGTTACCACCGTGGGATATATCATAACTTAAGTCTTGCATATTTACTTTATGGAATACATGACCAGCATTCTGCGAGACACTTCTAAAAACCAAGACCTGGGAGTTATGGACTCCCATTTTCACGTCACACCAGCATTTAACTGATATCTACCGTATTTACCTGCAGGCTGCAACTCCCCCTTGCCTAATCCCAGGAATGGACCGATTAGCCCTATGTCCGGCTTGTTACATAACACCTGTACTGAGGTATCCAGCCAAGTCCCCCTCTCTTCCTTTCCTCTTTTTTATTAACTTTTATTTTCCTCCTTTCCCCTCTCTCACTGTTCTGTTTCTTCGTGGGTTGCCACCCAACTCCCTTTTTTCTCTCCCATTACTTTTATGTGTTTTACTCTATCATATACTAATAATTTGGATTAGAAAGTTCACTTAAGTACACGTGAATTGTCAAAGGGGGTAATTCCAAGTTGATCGCAGCAGGAATTTAGTTAGCAATTGGGCAAAACCATGTGCACTGCAGGGGAGGCAGATTTAACATGTGCAGAGAGAGTTAGATTTGGGTGGGGTGTGTTCAATCTGCAATCTAAATTGCAGTGTAAAAATAAAGCAGCCAGTATTTACCCTGCACAGAAACAAAATAACCCACCCAAATCTAACTCTCTCTGCAAATGTTATATCTGCCCCCCCTGCAGTGCACATGGTTTTGCCCAATTGCTAACTAAATTCCTGCTGCGATCAACTTGAAATTACCCCCAATGATCCTTAAATGTTTGTGGTATTGGCTTTTTATTGCTGTACCAATTGTTTGGTCTTTTTTTCGGGACCTCTGGGCAGGTCATATGATTATTGTTTCTCATTTTCTCATTAAAATGTTCTTTAAAAAACAAACAAAAAACATTATCTAAAACAATTGCAAGAACGCAACGTTTAATTTTACCTAATTAGTGAGCATTACTGCTGGTTAAGATGTAAGATTGGATTCTGTGAGAAGCTTACTGAGTTACTGATGTAAGATCTCTGCATTGTTTGGGTTAACTTAAACTGACTTAGAAAGTAAACATAAGATGTGTTTAGTATTTGTTAGAGTCTAATTTCTTGTATGCTGCAGTAAATGTAAATTCCTTTGCTTTCGTACTGGTTTCTTCTAAGACGAGTGTGACCTGTAGAATAAAATCATTTTGAAGTTTGAAATTAAGAGTGAATTTCTTGTAAATAATTGGGATCCTTGGAAGAGAAGAATTTGATTAAAGCACATAAGAATATGACACATCAATCCAACCAAGGTACCTGCTGGGGAATTACACATATATACTGCAATATTTTGTAGAGAATCTCATACTTGGGGGCTTGTAAATAAATTTACTGGAAATTCCCCCAAAACAGCCATATCAGGGATACCGACAAAATTAAGTATATGCAGGAAGTAATTAATTGGAGCCCGCAGCAGATGTTTTGGGATTTCATTTGCAAAAGGAGCCCCCATAGGTTGTACCTCCTCAACCTCTCCGCCTACATCATTGGTGCCGAGATCAGATCCCACCTAATTTTATGATTAATGTGCGGCCTGCTATCAGCAGAAAGCGTTAACTAAGGGGTACATTTACTAAGCAGTAATAAGAACGGAGAAGTGAGCCAGTGGAGAAATTTCCCCATCAACCAATCAGCAGCTCTATATCATTTTATAGTATGCAAATTATAGATGTTACTTCAGTGCTGATTGGTTGCCATGGGCAACTTCTCCACTGGCTCACTTCTCCGCTCTTATCACTGCTTAGTAAATGTACCCCATAGTTCAGACACAGATTCAAAAACAGAGAATCAAACAGATAACGACATCTGGAGACAGAAATGAGTGCTAGACCCTATTAACACCATATAAACAGACAGCTAGATGTAAGAAGGTTTAGACACAGCCAATGGGGTACAGTAGAAGGAAAGAGCTGAACCTCTGTTATTGATGGTTTCAGATATGGTCATGTGCAGGGCCGGAGCTTCCACTAGGCAGCTTTAGGCAGTTGCCTAGGGGCACCGGGACCTGAGGGGGTGGCCTGCTACAGCTACCTGAAAAAGGTAGCGTGGTCCTACGTCTTACAGCCGCCGCAATCCCCCCAGCACTCTTATCTTACTGTAGCTACGACTGCCAAGCTCTCGTATTGCAGCTTCCAGCTCCACCTCCACCCGGCACAGGCAGTAACTCTGACATTTCCTGAAGTCCTGGCCAGGGCTGACATGCGGCTGACATGAGGCTCTTTCACAGACTACTTAGTCCCAACTCAGCCTGCAGGTAAGGTGGCTGCACAGTGCACTCTCTGCATTTGATAAGAAAGGGGGTGAGCAGCAGTCTGGGGGAGGGGATGGGGGGTGGGCGATGGACAGCAGGCATGCACACAGTCTTAGGGGGATGAGCAGCATCATGCACACAGATGGTGGGGGGGATAGAACAGCAGACATTTAAAAGGGGGGGGGGGGGCACCAGACACCCACACAGACTGGGGAGATGGGTAGAAGAAAGCAGCCATGCAACAGACTAGGGGTGGGGGAGAGCAGCAGCATGCCTTTCACTTGAAGGGTGGGTAGGGGGAAGGGGCAGTAGGCAGAAGTTTTGCCTAGGGTGCCAAGAAACCTTGCACCGGCCCTGGTCATGTGACCACTAGTATACATACTCTGGTTGCACAGAGATATTATAACAATTGGACAGCAAAGCAAAGATTACAAGGGAATGTGTTTCCTAACAAACGCATCTTTATTGCATCAATTTGGATGCAGAGAAGTGGTATTTGAATAGGTGTTTCTGGGTGGTAACAGGGGGGTGGCTACTAAGACATGGGCAGTGATTATGAATTTTTTGAAAGATGCCGTAATTTCGGCGGCCATGTTCAGACATTCTCAGCAACTGTAGGGTTGCTCTAATGTCCAATGATGCGACAGATGAGCGACCTATAGTGCTGATGGTGTGACTTTTATGCATAGCAATGGATTAGAGATGCATCGCTGTACGCATTCTATCGACTGCAGCATTAGCATAAATTTACAGTAAAAAGAAGTAGTCATGCAAGGATTACCATCCACCTCTGAAACATGACCACTATTACAGTTAACCCGACTCATCTAAGAGTTTAGGGGTCTATTTACTAAGCCTTGGATTGAGATAAAGTGGATGGAGATAAAGTAGCAGCCAACCAGCTTCTAACTGCCATGTTACAGGCTGTGTTTGAAAAATGGCAGTTAGGAGCTGATTGGCTGGTACTTTATCTCCGTCCACTTTATCTCCATCCAAGGCTTAGTAAATAGACCTCTAAATCCCATAACATATACTTCTCTAGTCACCTTGATCCCTTTCATCCAACTCCAGATAAGAATAATGGGGGTAACATAGTAACATAGTAATTGAGGTTGAATAGAGGCAAATCGCCCATCATGTTCAACCTGTATTAAGTTGTGATGATTCTACATACCCGCTGAATAACGTTTTATGTCTAGTTAGCTACTATAACTCATGTTACCACTGGATTAACCACGTTGATATTTTAAATATTATAACCTTGGATCTCATTTTCATTCAGAAATGTATCCATTCCTTTTTTAAATCCAATTACAGAGTCCGCCATTACCACCTTCCTGGCAGGGAATTCCACATCCTGATTGCCCTAACAGTGAAGAACCCTTTCCTCCGTTGCGTTCAGAACTTTCTCTCCTCCAGCCGCAGCGAGTGCCCACGTGTCCTAAACTGTGTTCTTTTAATAAATAATTGGGGCAAATGTGCTCTTTCTCAGGAACCCATCAATCCAAATACAGCTGCCCAAAGAAGTTTTTATTATGTATTTTAATATAGAAAAACAAGTGCACCTATGGGATGTTTAACCTGTATATGACCAGCATGAATGATACTTTTATGAGATACATGTTTCATAGAGTTAGTTTTTTAGACTCTCTACCCTAAAGCCCATACCTTAATTCAGCACTTCATCTGTGTGTCATGACACTTTAGTGTGCCACACGTTTGTCCCTGCTGCCTCATTCTCAATGACAGTGGGGTGACAAAAAAAAGGACAAGTTTCACAGGACACACTCTGGCCAATCAGCAGACCAGGGAGAGGAGAGTATGCTTTGCTGCTCTTCTTCCTCCAGCGTCACTGGATATTGTATGGGTTTGTCAAACCAAAGTCCCATCCACCACCTGGCTTCAGCTTCCTGCAGCATCGGGAAGGAGCTGGGAGCAGGCAGGCAGCCACAGCAGTGCAGATGTCTCATCATGACGTCTGCCACAGAGAGGAGCCGGGAGCAGGCAGTTGCACACTCAGTAGGATGACAGACTAAGAGGAAACGAAGAGGTGAGGAATTCTCAGGTAAGTAAACTACAATGGTTAAAGAGAACGCGGGAGCAAAGTGGTGTATGGTATGTAAAGGACAGTAGGGAGTGTATACTTTCGTGACTACATTAAGGTTCATTTACATTTAATTTATATCTTTAATATGTTGTGTCACATGTGTATGTCACTCTTCAGTGTGTCATGGCAGAACAAAGTTTGAGAACCACTGCCTTAGCCTATCTACTGTATAGCATTAATTATTATTACTGTATTACATACATTATCCCATATATAACGCGGCCATTGTGCACTTATATGTCCAGGGATGGTGCTAGGTTTTTTTAGCCACACAGTGAGACTCCAGTGTTCTGCAGAGTAGGGGACTATGATTATGGAATGGGGAAACACAGTCAGCTTAGGCGTGCTGGCCCTACTGCTGCATCTAATGGCTTACTGTGATCACTGGCCCTGTATATATCTGATGTAATACATACACTGCACTATGTATGGCTGTCCGTACTGCTGCATATAACGGGTTACATATTATGTACCGGTGGGCGGGATGCCGGCTGTCAAAATCCTTACAGAGGCATCCTGCCCAACAGAATGCCGGCAGTGGGGCGAGCGCTTAGAGTCCGCTTACGGACTTGCTGCGCTTGCCACGCTGTGGGCTCGGTAGCTTGCTGCGCACGCCACAGGATCTATTCTCACTCTATGAGTGTCGTGGACACCCACGAGTGGGAATATCCCCTGTGCGCAGGAATTCTGGGTGTCGGCATTGTCGGCATCAATATGCTGACCGCCGAGATCCTGACAGCCGGCAAATTGATTGCATCCCCATATAACAGCTTATTGTGAGCGCTGGCCCTGTATATGTCTGATGTAATACATACACTGCACTTTGTAAGATGTAGACAATCGCTTGTTAAGTGCTATTTATGCCCTCTACATGGGCTGGCCAAACTCACTCTTAACCAAACATTTGGGTACCCTCCTCTAGAAATCCTACATTTGTCCATGCGTAATTTGACATGTACTGCAAGTTCATGCTCAAGGCAGACCGGTACACATTCACCATGTGTGATGTGTTGCTGGAGGAGCTGCAAATGAAGGATCCAAACAACTTTTCTTGGGCTCTTTTCCTGTTTGTGGACAAAATGACTTCTGTTGGTAAGTAGAAGGAAAGCTCCTAGGCCACTGGAGCAGGATCCTGGTGTCACATCCTGGGTCCCTGTAAACTCAGCTGAGGGTTGCAAGAGGAATGCCACAATACTCGAGGGGGATGAATATAGGACTTCCTCATGTACCGCTAGTACCGGATGTTGATGAGACCTGACCAGAGGCAGGAGTCTAACCCACCGGGAGGTTTTCCCCAGTGACCCCCTCCTATGGGGATTTGGGTTTTGCGGCACCCGATGAGCAGGTTGCGGGCCTCTGTACAGGTACCAGGTAAAAGCTGGGTAATCAGAGGATAGATAGCTAGAGGTAGTCCGTAAGATATGATTTAATCTCTGGTGGTACAGTCAGAAACCAGATGCTAGGCACTGATTGCCTGAAGAACCTGAGAACCAGGAGAAAAAACAAATTACAATATATAGAATGACTGGTGATGCTTGAAGCACTGGAGAGAAGAAGTTACTTGAAGAAGCAATCAATAGTAACTGATGGCACACAGTGCTTGAGACACTGGAGAACTAGAAGATACTTGAAGAAGCAATCGATGGTGACCGATGGCACACGGTACTTGAGACACTGGAGAACTAGAAAACATTTGAAGAAGCAATCGATGATAACCGATGGCACTCGGTACTTGAGACATTGAAGAACTGGGAAACACTTGAAGCAGCAATCGAAGGTAGCCGATGGCACTCGGTACTTGAAGAAGCAATCCATAGTAACTGGAGACCACATAGAACTATCCGATGGTAATAAGCCCTGGAGAACACAGAGATATCCGATGATCGCTGACACTTTTAGAACTAGGACAGGATCGTTTACATTTTTTGTGCAGTGTTCAAACTGTGCAAGTTAAAAATGCAAGATACTGGTATAGATGCTCAATGGTTCTTAGCAAGATGTTCCCAGGCTTGCCTGACTCATGTTGGTGTCGTGGACAGATCCCGGGATCTCCACTCCATATTTGGTGGGACTGCACCATGGTTTGTGAGTTCTGAGTTCTGGGGTACAATTATCCAGATCACTAAGACAGTGGTGGGGGAGGAAACGTCCTCTGAATCTGATTCTTGGCTGTTTAACTTGTTGGATATCCCTATCTCTAAGTATACAAAGTTTCTACTTAAGTATTTTATTAATGCTGAAAATGCAGTAATCCCAGTTTTCTAGAAGGCCCCACACTCTCCTCCTATATCTGCTTGGCTTCAGAGGCTTGATATGTATCTGGATATGGAAGATCGCACCCTCTCTAACCATGACAGAAATAAGGAGTGAATCCAGGTTTGTCCTCTTCCATCATTTTTGTGGCCCTGAATACCACTGGACACAATTCTAGATTGCTTTACTTACTGTACATATATCCTACCATTTCACCTTATTATAAGCCTGCCTTTTCCCCTGACATTCACTTGGTCCTTCTCCTGTTTTCTTTCCCCTTTTCTTTATGTTCCTTTAAGATGCTTCCTCTGGTTTCTTCCTTCTACAGTATTTTGCTGTTTTGTGATATGTTAAAATTGCATTAATAATGTGCTTGTGTGGCAGATGTCTTTATTGCGGCCCTCATTCCGAGTTGTTCGCTTGCAAGCGGATTTTAGCAGATTTGCTCACGCTAAGCCGCCGCCTACTGGGAGTGAATCTTAGCATCTTAAAATTGCGAACGATATATTCGCAATATTGCGATTACACACCTCGTAGCAGTTTCTGAGTAGCTTCAGACTTACTCGGCATCTGCGATCAGTTCAGTGCTTGTCGTTCCTGGTTTGACGTCACAAACACACCCAGCGTTCGCCCAGACACTCCTCCGTTTCTCCGGCCACTCCTGCGTTTTTTCCGGAAACGGTAGCGTTTTTTCACACACGCCCATAAAACGGCCTGTTTCCGCCCAGTAACACCCATTTCCTGTCAATCACATTACGATCGCCAGAACGATGAAAAGCCGTGAGTAAAATTCCTAAGTGCATGGCAAATTTACTTGGCGCAGTCGCAGTGCGAACATTGCGCATGCGCATTAAGCGGAAAATCGCTGCGATGCGAAGATTTTTACCGAGCGAACAACTCGGAATGAGGGCCTGCTTTTGTATAATTGTGATTACTAATAAACATTTATTTTAATCAGCTGATCGCAAACACAGTGGCAATTTTACAATCTGAGATCCAAACAAGAGAGAAAAGGGTGTCTGTTGTTGATGTACTATGAAAAGAATTGCTTAAAATATTGTCCCTTATATCATTCAATCTTAAAGGTTAAGAAAACAGCAAAATAAATCAGGGAATAAAAATGTGACGGGGAATGAAAATGTGTATTAAAAACTTGTTTACTTGTGTGAATTACAGTGTGTTGATAATAAAGGAATGAAAAACCAAAATTGTCACTTTAATTAACTTTTATATAGCTTATCATATAGCGTTGCTGTAGATATAGAGGAGGAATTCAATTGCCAGGAAATTCTTCGCCGTACTTTACGACAGCGTGATCTCGCAGAAAAGTGTTCGGTGCCCCATAGGATAGCAAAGGCTTGTGTGTAAATCTGCCATTTGGCCAGCAGGGAGAAGGGTGCAAGATGGGATGCCGTTGCCGGTATTTAAACCCCACAGCAATGCCAATTCGCACCCTACGCCTGCAATTAAATGCCCCTATAATCCTTCCTCATACCAATAATGTAGTAGATTGGAGATCACTGTTAGTTAGAGGTAGAGGGCTAAGGGGCTCATTCTGACCTGATTGCACGCTGCTGTTCATCGCAGCGATCAGGTTAGAAGTGCGCATGCGCCGGTGCCGCAGTGCACCGGTACATGGCTGACAGCCAATGGCTGTCGTTGCCTAGCGATCGCCTCTGCCTGATTGACAGGCAGAGGCGGTCGCTGGCCGGGAGGGGACGGCACAGCGGCTTTTGGTAGCTGTTTTGTGGGCACGGTCCGGCCAACGCAGGCGTGGCTGGACCATGCGAGGGGCGGGCCACAGCAGTAGCATGATGTCACACGCAGCCGCTGCGACCAGGGCAGCGACGAGTAGCTCACGGCCAGTTACTCCTGAAGTGCAAAAGCATCGCCGCTGTGCGATGCTTTTGTACTTCTGCGGGGGAGGAGCGGGCCTGACATTTGGGGCGGACTAGCCCTGTGCTGGGCGTCCCCCCGCATATTAGCGGGCCTCATCGTAGCCCTGCAAAATTATGCAGTGCTACGATCAGGTCTGAATTAGGCCCTATGTACAGTTGAAGAGCAGATGGTCAAAACCATGTGAGTAATGCAGAGTTGATCGCAGCAGCAAATTTGTTAGCAGTTGAACAAAACCATGGGGGTCATTCCGAGTTGTTCGCTCGCAAGCTGCTTTTAGCAGCTTTGCACACGCTAAGCTGCCGCCTACTGGGAGTGAATCTTAGCCTATCAAAATTGCGAACGAAAGATTAGCAGAATTGCGAATAGACACTTCTTAGCAGTTTCTGAGTAGCTCCAGACTTACTCGGCATCTGCGATCAGTTCAGTCAGTTTCGTTCCTGGTTTGACGTCACAAACACACCCAGCGTTCGCCCAGACACTCCTCCGTTTCTCTAGCCACTCCCGCGTTTTTCCCAGAAACGGTAGCATTTTTTCGCACACACCCATAAAACGGCCAGTTTCCGCCCAGAAACACCCACTTCCTGTCAATCACATTACGATCACCAGAACGAAGAAAAAACCTTGTAATGCCGTGAGTAAAATTCCTAACTGCATAGCAAATTTACTTGGCGCAGTCGCACTGCGGACATTGCGCATGCGCATTAGCGACTAATCGCTCCGTTGCGAGAAAAAAATAACGAGCAAACAACTCGGAATGACCCCCAATGTACACTGCAGGTGGGGCAGATATAACATGTGTAAAGAGAGTTAGATTTGGGTGGGTTATTTTGTTAATGTGCAGGATAAATACTGGCTGCTTTATTTTTACACTGCAATGTAGATTTCAGTTTGAACACACCCCACCCAAATCTGCACATGTTATATCTGCCCCCCTGCAGTGCACATGGGGCCTAATTCAGACCTGGTCGCATGCAGGCTATTTTTTACTAGAGATGAGCGGGTTCGGTTTCTCTGAATCCGAACCCGCCAGAACTTCATGTTTTTTTTCACGGGTCCGAGCGACTCGGATCTTCCCGCCTTGCTCGGTTAACCCGAGCGCGCCCGAACGTCATCATGACGCTGTCGGATTCTCGCGAGGCTCGGATTCTATCGCGAGACTCGGATTCTATATAAGGAGCCGCGCGTCGCCGCCATTTTCACACGTGCATTGAGATTGATAGGGAGAGGACGTGGCTGGCGTCCTCTCCGTTTAGACACTTGATTTACTAATTTTGGGCAGCATTAGGAGTACTCAGTAGTGTACAGTGCAGAGTTTTGCTGATAGTGACCAGTGACCACCACTTTTATTTATAATCCGTTCTCTGCCTGAAAAAAGCGATACACAGCACACAGTGACTCAGTCACATACATACCATATCTGTGTGCACTGCTCAGGCTCAGGCCAGTGTGCTGCATCATCTATATATATTATATATCTGTCTGACTGCTCAGCTCACACAGCTTATAATTGTGGGGGAGACTGGGGAGCACTACTGCAGTGCCAGTTATAGGTTATAGCAGGAGCCAGGAGTACATAATATTATATTAAAATTAAACAGTGCACACTTTTGCTGCAGGAGTGCCACTGCCAGTGTGACTAGTGACCAGTGACCTGACCACCAGTATATAATATTAGTAGTATACTATCTCTTTATCAACCAGTCTATATTAGCAGCAGACACAGTACAGTGCGGTAGTTCACGGCTGTGGCTACCTCTGTGTCGGCACTCGGCAGCCCGTCCATAATTGTATATACCAGTGACCTAACCGTGGTTTTTTTTTCTTTCTTTATACATACATACTAGTTACGAGTATACTATCTCTTTATCAACCAGTCTATATATTAGCAGCAGACACAGTACAGTGCGGTAGTTCACGGCTGTGGCTACCTCTGTGTCGGCACTCGGCAGCCCGTCCATAATTGTATATACCAGTGACCTAACCGTGGTTTTTTTTTCTTTCTTTATACATACATACTAGTTACGAGTATACTATCTCTTTATCAACCAGTCTATATATTAGCAGCAGACACAGTACAGTGCGGTAGTTCACGGCTGTGGCTACCTCTGTGTCGGCACTCGGCAGCCCGTCCATAATTGTATATACCAGTGACCTAACCGTGGTTTTTTTTTCTTTCTTTATACATACATACTAGTTACGAGTATACTATCTCTTTATCAACCAGTCTATATATTAGCAGCAGACACAGTACAGTGCGGTAGTTCACGGCTGTGGCTACCTCTGTGTCGGCACTCGGCAGCCCGTCCATAATTGTATATACCAGTGACCTAACAGTGGTTTTTTTTTCTTTCTTTATACATACATACTAGTTACGAGTATACTATCTCTTTATCAACCAGTCTATATATTAGCAGCAGACACAGTACAGTGCGGTAGTTCACGGCTGTGGCTACCTCTGTGTCGGCACTCGGCAGCCCGTCCATAATTGTATATACCAGTGACCTAACCGTGGTTTTTTTTTCTTTCTTTATACATACATACTAGTTACGAGTATACTATCTCTTTATCAACCAGTCTATATATTAGCAGCAGACACAGTACAGTGCGGTAGTTCACGGCTGTGGCTACCTCTGTGTCGGCACTCGGCAGCCCGTCCATAATTGTATATACCAGTGACCTAACCGTGGTTTTTTTTTCTTTCTTTATACATACATACTAGTTACGAGTATACTATCTCTTTATCAACCAGTCTATATATTAGCAGCAGACACAGTACAGTGCGGTAGTTCACGGCTGTGGCTACCTCTGTGTCGGCACTCGGCAGCCCGTCCATAATTGTATATACCAGTGACCTAACCGTGGTTTTTTTTTCTTTCTTTATACATACATACTAGTTACGAGTATACTATCTCTTTATCAACCAGTCTATATATTAGCAGCAGACACAGTACAGTGCGGTAGTTCACGGCTGTGGCTACCTCTGTGTCGGCACTCGGCAGCCCGTCCATAATTGTATATACCAGTGACCTAACCGTGGTTTTTTTTTCTTTCTTTATACATACATACTAGTTACGAGTATACTATCTCTTTATCAACCAGTCTATATATTAGCAGCAGACACAGTACAGTGCGGTAGTTCACGGCTGTGGCTACCTCTGTGTCGGCACTCGGCAGCCCGTCCATAATTGTATATACCAGTGACCTAACCGTGGTTTTTTTTTCTTTCTTTATACATACATACTAGTTACGAGTATACTATCTCTTTATCAACCAGTCTATATATTAGCAGCAGACACAGTACAGTGCGGTAGTTCACGGCTGTGGCTACCTCTGTGTCGGCACTCGGCAGCCCGTCCATAATTGTATATACCAGTGACCTAACCGTGGTTTTTTTTTCTTTCTTTATACATACATACTAGTTACGAGTATACTATCTCTTTATCAACCAGTCTATATATTAGCAGCAGACACAGTACAGTGCGGTAGTTCACGGCTGTGGCTACCTCTGTGTCGGCACTCGGCAGCCCGTCCATAATTGTATATACCAGTGACCTAACCGTGGTTTTTTTTTCTTTCTTTATACATACATACTAGTTACGAGTATACTATCTCTTTATCAACCAGTCTATATATTAGCAGCAGACACAGTACAGTGCGGTAGTTCACGGCTGTGGCTACCTCTGTGTCGGCACTCGGCAGCCCGTCCATAATTGTATATACCACCTAACCGTGGTTTTTTTTTCTTTCTTTATACATACATACTAGTTACGAGTATACTATCTCTTTATCAACCAGTCTATATATTAGCAGCAGACACAGTACAGTGCGGTAGTTCACGGCTGTGGCTACCTCTGTGTCGGCACTCGGCAGCCCGTCCATAATTGTATACTAGTATCCAATCCATCCATCTCCATTGTTTACCTGAGGTGCCTTTTAGTTGTGCCTATTAAAATATGGAGAACAAAAATGTTGAGGTTCCAAAATTAGGGAAAGATCAAGATCCACTTCCACCTCGTGCTGAAGCTGCTGCCACTAGTCATGGCCGAGACGATGAAATGCCAGCAACGTCGTCTGCCAAGGCCGATGCCCAATGGCATAGTACAGAGCATGTCAAAACCAAAACACCAAATATCAGTAAAAAAAGGACTCCAAAACCTAAAATAAAATTGTCGGAGGAGAAGCGTAAACTTGCCAATATGCCATTTACCACACGGAGTGGCAAGGAACGGCTGAGGCCCTGGCCTATGTTCATGGCTAGTGGTTCAGCTTCACATGAGGATGGAAGCACTCAGCCTCTCGCTAGAAAACTGAAAAGACTCAAGCTGGCAAAAGCACCGCAAAGAACTGTGCGTTCTTTGAAATCCCAAATCCACAAGGAGAGTCCAATTGTGTCGGTTGCGATGCCTGACCTTCCCAACACTGGACGTGAAGAGCATGCGCCTTCCACCATTTGCACGCCCCCTGCAAGTGCTGGAAGGAGCACCCGCAGTCCAGTTCCTGATAGTCAGATTGAAGATGTCAGTGTTGAAGTACACCAGGATGAGGAGGATATGGGTGTTGCTGGCGCTGGGGAGGAAATTGACCAGGAGGATTCTGATGGTGAGGTGGTTTGTTTAAGTCAGGCACCCGGGGAGACACCTGTTGTCCGTGGGAGGAATATGGCCGTTGACATGCCAGGTGAAAATACCAAAAAAATCAGCTCTTCGGTGTGGAGGTATTTCACCAGAAATGCGGACAACAGGTGTCAAGCCGTGTGTTCCCTTTGTCAAGCTGTAATAAGTAGGGGTAAGGACGTTAACCACCTCGGAACATCCTCCCTTATACGTCACCTGCAGCGCATTCATAATAAGTCAGTGACAAGTTCAAAAACTTTGGGTGACAGCGGAAGCAGTCCACTGACCAGTAAATCCCTTCCTCTTGTAACCAAGCTCACGCAAACCACCCCACCAACTCCCTCAGTGTCAATTTCCTCCTTCCCCAGGAATGCCAATAGTCCTGCAGGCCATGTCACTGGCAAGTCTGACGAGTCCTCTCCTGCCTGGGATTCCTCCGATGCATCCTTGCGTGTAACGCCTACTGCTGCTGGCGCTGCTGTTGTTGCCGCTGGGAGTCGATGGTCATCCCAGAGGGGAAGTCGTAAGCCCACTTGTACTACTTCCAGTAAGCAATTGACTGTTCAACAGTCCTTTGCGAGGAAGATGAAATATCACAGCAGTCATCCTACTGCAAAGCGGATAACTGAGTCCTTGACAACTATGTTGGTGTTAGACGTGCGTCCGGTATCCGCCGTTAGTTCACAGGGAACTAGACAATTTATTGAGGCAGTGTGCCCCCGTTACCAAATACCATCTAGGTTCCACTTCTCTAGGCAGGCGATACCGAGAATGTACACGGACGTCAGAAAAAGACTCACCAGTCTCCTAAAAAATGCAGTTGTACCCAATGTCCACTTAACCACGGACATGTGGACAAGTGGAGCAGGGCAGGGTCAGGACTATATGACTGTGACAGCCCACTGGGTAGATGTATGGACTCCCGCCGCAAGAACATCAGCGGCGGCACCAGTAGCAGCATCTCGCAAATGCCAACTCTTTCCTAGGCAGGCTACGCTTTGTATCACCGCTTTCCAGAATACGCACACAGCTGAAAACCTCTTACGGCAACTGAGGAAGATCATCGCGGAATGGCTTACCCCAATTGGACTCTCCTGTGGATTTGTGGCATCGGACAACGCCAGCAATATTGTGTGTGCATTAAATATGGGCAAATTCCAGCACGTCCCATGTTTTGCACATACCTTGAATTTGGTGGTGCAGAATTTTTTAAAAAACGACAGGGGCGTGCAAGAGATGCTGTCGGTGGCCAGAAAAATTGCGGGACACTTTCGGCGTACAGGCACCACGTACAGAAGACTGGAGCACCACCAAAAACTACTGAACCTGCCCTGCCATCATCTGAAGCAAGAAGTGGTAACGAGGTGGAATTCAACCCTCTATATGCTTCAGAGGTTGGAGGAGCAGCAAAAGGCCATTCAAGCCTATACAATTGAGCACGATATAGGAGATGGAATGCACCTGTCTCAAGTGCAGTGGAGAATGATTTCAACGTTGTGCAAGGTTCTGATGCCCTTTGAACTTGCCACACGTGAAGTCAGTTCAGACACTGCCAGCCTGAGTCAGGTCATTCCCCTCATCAGGCTTTTGCAGAAGAAGCTGGAGGCATTGAAGAAGGAGCTAAAAGGGAGCGATTCCGCTAGGCATGTGGGACTTGTGGATGCAGCCCTTAATTCGCTTAACAAGGATTCACGGGTGGTCAATCTGTTGAAATCAGAGCACTACATTTTGGCCACCGTGCTCGATCCTAGATTTAAAGCCTACCTTGGATCTCTCTTTCCGGCAGACACAGGTCTGCTGGGGTTGAAAGACCTGCTGGTGACAAAATTGTCAAGTCAAGCGGAACGCGACCTGTCAACATCTCCTCCTTCACATTCTCCCGCAACTGGGGGTGCGAGGAAAAGGCTCAGAATTCCGAGCCCACCCGCTGGCGGTGATGCAGGGCAGTCTGGAGCGACTGCTGATGCTGACATCTGGTCCGGACTGAAGGACCTGACAACGATTACGGACATGTCGTCTACTGTCACTGCATATGATTCTCTCAACATTGATAGAATGGTGGAGGATTATATGAGTGACCGCATCCAAGTAGGCACGTCACACAGTCCGTACTTATACTGGCAGGAAAAAGAGGCAATTTGGAGGCCCTTGCACAAACTGGCTTTATTCTACCTAAGTTGCCCTCCCACAAGTGTGTACTCCGAAAGAGTGTTTAGTGCCGCCGCTCACCTTGTCAGCAATCGGCGTACGAGGTTACATCCAGAAAATGTGGAGAAGATGATGTTCATTAAAATGAATTATAATCAATTCCTCCGCGGAGACATTGACCAGCAGCAATTGCCTCCACAAAGTACACAGGGAGCTGAGATGGTGGATTCCAGTGGGGACGAATTGATAATCTGTGAGGAGGGGGATGTACACGGTGATATATCGGAGGGTGAAGATGAGGTGGACATCTTGCCTCTGTAGAGCCAGTTTGTGCAAGGAGAGATTAATTGCTTCTTTTTTGGGGGGGGTCCAAACCAACCCGTCATATCAGTCACAGTCGTGTGGCAGACCCTGTCACTGAAATGATGGGTTGGTTAAAGTGTGCATGTCCTGTTTTGTTTATACAACATAAGGGTGGGTGGGAGGGCCCAAGGACAATTCCATCTTGCACCTCTTTTTTCTTTTCTTTTTCTTTGCATCATGTGCTGATTGGGGAGGGTTTTTTGGAAGGGACATCCTGCGTGACACTGCAGTGCCACTCCTAGATGGGCCCGGTGTTTGTGTCGGCCACTAGGGTCGCTAATCTTACTCACACAGCTACCTCATTGCGCCTCTTTTTTTCTTTGCGTCATGTGCTGTTTGGGGAGGGTTTTTTGGAAGGGACATCCTGCGTGACACTGCAGTGCCACTCCTAGATGTGCCCGGTGTTTGTGTCGGCCACTAGGGTCGCTAATCTTACTCACACAGCTACCTCATTGCGCCTCTTTTTTTCTTTGCGTCATGTGCTGTTTGGGGAGGGTTTTTTGGAAGGGACATCCTGCGTGACACTGCAGTGCCACTCCTAGATGGGCCCGGTGTTTGTGTCGGCCACTAGGGTCGCTAATCTTACTCACACAGCTACCTCATTGCGCCTCTTTTTTTCTTTGCGTCATGTGCTGTTTGGGGAGGGTTTTTTGGAAGGGACATCCTGCGTGACACTGCAGTGCCACTCCTAGATGGGCCCGGTGTTTGTGTCGGCCACTAGGGTCGCTAATCTTACTCACACAGTCAGCTACCTCATTGCGCCTCTTTTTTTCTTTGCGTCATGTGCTGTTTGGGGAGGGTTTTTTGGAAGGGCCATCCTGCGTGACACTGCAGTGCCACTCCTATATGGGCCCGGTGTTTGTGTCGGCCACTAGGGTCGCTAATCTTACTCACACAGCTACCTCATTGCGCCTCTTTTTTTCTTTGCGTCATGTGCTGTTTGGGGAGGGTTTTTTGGAAGGGACATCCTGCGTGACACTGCAGTGCCACTCCTAGATGGGCCCGGTGTTTGTGTCGGCCACTAGGGTCGCTAATCTTACTCACACAGCTACCTCATTGCGCCTCTTTTTTTCTTTGCGTCATGTGCTGTTTGGGGAGGGTTTTTTGGAAGGGACATCCTGCGTGACACTGCAGTGCCACTCCTAGATGGGCCCGGTGTTTGTGTCGGCCACTAGGGTCGCTAATCTTACTCACACAGTCAGCTACCTCATTGCGCCTCTTTTTTTCTTTGCGTCATGTGCTGTTTGGGGAGGGTTTTTTGGAAGGGCCATCCTGCGTGACACTGCAGTGCCACTCCTAGATGGGCCCGGTGTTTGTGTCGGCCACTAGGGTCGCTAATCTTACTCACACAGCTACCTCATTGCGCCTCTTTTTTTCTTTGCGTCATGTGCTGTTTGGGGAGGGTTTTTTGGAAGGGCCATCCTGCGTGACACTGCAGTGCCACTCCTAGATGGGCCCGGTGTTTGTGTCGGCCACTAGGGTCGCTAATCTTACTCACACAGCTACCTCATTGCGCCTCTTTTTTTCTTTGCGTCATGTGCTGTTTGGGGAGGGTTTTTTGGAAGGGACATCCTGCGTGACACTGCAGTGCCACTCCTAGATGGGCCCGGTGTTTGTGTCGGCCACTAGGGTCGCTTATCTTACTCACACAGCGACCTCGGTGCAAATTTTAGGACTAAAAATAATATTGTGAGGTGTGAGGTATTCAGAATAGACTGAAAATGAGTGTAAATTATGGTTTTTGAGGTTAATAATACTTTGGGATCAAAATGACCCCCAAATTCTATGATTTAAGCTGTTTTTTAGTGTTTTTGGAAAAAAACACCCGAATCCGACAAAAATAATTCGGTGAGGTTTTGCCAAAACGCGTTCGAACCCAAAACACGGCCGCGGAACCGAACCCAAAACCAAAACACAAAACCCGAAAAATTTCAGGCGCTCATCTCTATTTTTTACACGGCTGCGACCAGGTAATCGCCGCCTACAGGGGAGGAGGTAAGCACCGTGCAGTGAGCTGCACTACACAAAAGTTTGTGCAGTTTATGCACAGCCCTGGACTTACTCAGCCGCTGCGACGATCCGGACAGGTGGTGACGTCAGGAATCCGCCTCCAGAATGGCTGGGCACGTCTGCGTATTTCCGGACACTCCCAGAAAACGGTGAGTTGCCGCCCACGAACGCCTTCTGCCTGTCAATCTTCTTGCGATCGCCTGTGCGATCACTTTCTTCGTTATATTTGTCGCTGCCTGTTGACGGCCTTAGGCCACACGCATGCGCTGTTCAGACCCGATCGCACGGCTGCGAAAAATGCAGCGTACGATCGGGTCTGAATGACCCCCATGGTTTTGCCCAACTGCTAATAAACTTGCTGCTGCGATCAACTCTGAATTACCCACCCTGTGCACTGCAGGGTGGGCAGATATAACATGTGCTGAGAGAGTTAAATTTGGGTGGGGTGTGTTCAAACTGAAATCTAAATTGCAGTGTAAATTGCAGAAATAAAGCAGGAGTATTTACTATGGGGGTCATTCCGAGTTGTTAGCTCGCAAGCTGTTTTTAGCAGCTTTACACACGCTAAGCCGCCGCCTACTGGGAGTGAATCTTAGCATCTTAAAATTGCGAACGAAAGATTCTCAAAATTGCGATTACACACCTCTTAGCAGTTTCTGAGTAGCTTCAAACTTACTCGGCATCTGCGATCAGTTCAGTGCTTGTCGTTCCTGGTTTGACGTCACAAACACACCCAGCGTTCGCTCAGACACTCCTCCGTTTCTCCAGCCACTCCCGCGTTTTTCCAAGAAACGGTAACGTTTTTTCACACACACCCATAAAACGGCCAGTTTCCGCCCAGAAACACCCACTTCCTGTCAATCACATTACGATCGCCTGAACGATGAAAAAGCCGTGAGTAAAATTCCTAACTTCATAGCAAATTTACTTGGTGCAGTCGCAGTGCGAACATTGCGCATGCGCACTAAGCGGAAAATCGCTGCGATGCGAATAAATTTACCGAGCGAACAACTCGGAATGACCCCCATTGCACAGAAACAGAATAACCCACCCAAATCTAAATCTCTCTGCAAATGTTATCTGCCACACATTGCAGTGCACATGGGCCCTCATTCCGAGTTGATCGCTCGCTGACGTTTTTCGCAGCATAGCGATCAGGCTAAAAATCGGCTGTTCTGCGCATGCGTATGGGCCACAGGGCGCACGCGCCAAGTACTTTCACACAAAACTAAGCAATTTTACACAGGGGCGAGCGACGCTTTTCAGACGCTCTGCTGATCGGTGTGTGATTGACAGAAAGTGGGTGTTTCTGGGCGGAAACAGAACGTTTTCTGTGAGTGTGCTAAAAAACGCAGGCGTGTCAGGCTAAAACGCAGGAGTGGCTGAGGAAACGGGGGAGTGGCTGGCCGAACGCAGGGCGTGTTTGTGACGTCAAATCAGGAACCAAACAGTCTGCAGTGATCGCAATCTAGGAGTAGGTCTGGAGCTACTCAGAGACTGCAGGAAAAGATTTTCAAGCAATTCTGCTAATCTTTCGTTCGCACTTCTGCTAAGCTAAGATACACTCCCAGAGGGAGGCTGCCTTGTGTTTGCACTGCTGCTAAAAGCAGCTAGCGAGCAATCAACTCGGAATGAGGGCCACGGTTTTGCCCAACTGCTACCAAATTTGCTGCTATGATCAGGTTTGAATTAGGCTCCATATCCATACAAATACTGCAATGTTAGCAAAACCAACATTTAAAAAAAGAAAAGAAAAATAGCAAGGAAAATGGCAATCTTTCCAATGGGAACTTTGTGGTCAGCGGTTGACCGAAAGTAACCTCACCGCTGACCACAAAGTTCCCACCATTGGTTACAATGGAGCGCATAGGCGCTACATTGTAACAATGCCGTGTGCCGCCTGTCATACAGTACAGGAGCACACAGCCAATCAGGAGGGTGCCACAATGTGGCGCTCCCTGATTGGCTGATGGAACCCTCTTAGACATAAGTCAGAGGGGGTTTCTGGCATTCGGGGAAAGGGGTCCCATGTGAAAACATGGGGCCCCTTTCAGTGCGAGGTCGGGAGTCCGTTTTTTTATTTTGACAAGTACCTGGATTACAAATGGATTACAAGAGGAGCCTTCTACACTGGATTTTGTGAGTATAATTTTTTCAACAGGTACACCATGGATTCTACATGGAGAAGAGGACCGACCCTCGTGTGAACATAAGGTAAGTATGTGTATATGGAGGTGTGTATGTATGCATTAAAGTTATACTTTCAAGGTGTGTGTCTTATGTTTTTATTGGGGTATTTTTTTAGTAGTAGTACTACAGGTACCAGCGGGCCCGGTTTTCCTCCGCATGCTGGTACTTGTGGTTCTCCAAGTACCAGCTTGCGGGGGAGGCTTGCTGGGCCTTGTAGTACTGCTACTAAAAACAATATTCATTTTTTTACACAACGGCTATCAGCCTCCCATCCGCAGCCCTTGGATGGGGGGGACAGCCTCGGGCTTCACCCCTGGTCCTTGGGTGGCTGGAGGGGGGGGAACCCTTGATTGAAGGGGTCCCCACTCCTCCAGGGTACCCCGGCCAGGGGTGACTAGTTGGTTATGTAATGCCAGGGCCGCCGGGACCTATATAAAAGTGTCCCCTGGCTGTGGCATTATGTATCTGGCTAGTGGAGCCCGGTGCTGGTTTCAGAAATACGGGGGACCCCTACGCTTTTTGTCCCCCGTATTTTTGGAACCAGGACCAGGCGCAGAGCCCGGTGCTGGTTGTTTAAATATGGGGGAACCCCTATCATTTTTCCCCCCATATTTTTTCAACCAGGGCCGGCTCAAAGAGCCCGACGCTGGTTTTGCTTAGGAGGGGGGACCCCACGCATTTTTTTTTCATAAAAATAACACTTTCCCATCCCCTTCCCACTGATAAACATGCACGGATCTCATGGATCCGTGCATGCCTATCCAAACACGGGATAAAAAAGCAGGTCTGTTTTTTTTTTAGCACTTTTTCACGAATTGTATTTCTGCACGGCAGTGTTTGGCTATTGTCGGCAGTGTTTGTGATTTGCACTTTTTTGTAAATTACCGATTTCTACCAAATTGCAGGCGTATTTGATCGATGGTGTATTGATTCGTGATTTTTTCCTAGGAATTCCAATATATTACGAATGCCCTCATCACTGCCGAGATTTTTGCTTAGTAAATTACCGAAATGACACTTTGAAGAAAAAACGGCATCTCGGACAAAATCGGGACCATAGTAAATATACCCCATTAATTCAGCTTTACTGAGACCTCATTCATACACAACGACTAGAAGATAAATCTGAGTGAATTCTGAAAGACGAAATGTTCGTAACTTGTAAACGATGCTGAAGAATACTGAATGAAGAGATGACTACTTGTGATTTGTAAACGATGCTGAAGAACACTGAATGAAGAGACAACTTGAAGAACGATGTTGAAGAGAGGATCGCTGTGAGCACCATCAGCAAACGGATACCCTCTACTAGATAGAGGACCCAGCGGTTAAACCGCAAGAGCAGGTGGACTGGGAGCGAAGGACTGCAATAACAGACCTGACCACCGAGTGGCCACAACAGAACCAGGATACCAGGGGTTAACCTGGGAGCACAGAACTTGAGCACCTTACAGCAGCAAGTAACTTGAAGCACTGGCACCATGACTAAGCATCAACCCCTTTTTATAAGGGAAGACTGCACCGGATAGGCTGTATGTGAACTGGGATACCTATTGTCTTTGCTTGGTCTCCAACATGGCGGCTCCATGCACAGAGGACACATGTGGAACCATCACACAGCCACTACCTCAGGCCTCAGACTCCCAGATGCCACACTCCAGCAACAGAACACTTGGAAACAGACACCTCCAGCTGCCATGCTCCGCTCCCCAGGACCCGGACCCCGGCCTCCAGACACCTGGCAGCCGCACCGGAGGACCTCACTGCCGCAGCTCCTATCCACGGCAGCCACACCAGCCAGCTAACAGGAAGTCCGCAGGGACCAGAACCGGAGTTAAAACTCTGGATGCTAACAGTACTCCCCCCTTTTAAGGGTGGTCTTCGAACACCCACACTGCTTAGTGATATTCTTGGTATGAAAGGCACGAATCAGTCTTGGAGCATGAACATCCTCTGCAGCCACCGAAGATCTTTCCTCCAGACCATATCCTTTCCAATCTATGAGATACTGGAGACGACCATACCTCTTGAGTCAAGAATCTTATGAACCTTGAATTCCTCATTTTGAGCAGCTTGAACCTTGGAAGGTTTAGGGAAAGCTACCAGAAATTGATTTAGTACAAGAGGCTTTAGCAGAGAAATGTGAAAGGCATTGGGAATTTTCAGATAGGGATGCAGTTTCACCTTCTAAGAAACAGGATTCAACACTCTTTCAATAGGATACGGACCGATGAATCTTGGAGTGTACTTTTTGGTAGGAACTTTGAGTCTGAGGTTTCTGGTGGATATTCAAACATGATCTCCCACTTTGAGACTAGGAACTGCCCTCCGTTTCCGATCGGCGTAGTTCTTATATTTCTGGAAAGTCTTAAGTGCGCCTTATGAATTTGCGCCCAAATCTTAGTGAACTGACGAAAAGCGGATTCAGCAGCAGGAACCTCGAGAGCTGGGAGAGATTCGAAGGAAGGAACTCGTGGATGAAAACCGTAGTTAATGAAGAAAGGAGAGGAATTGGTAGAAGAATGATATAGGTTATTGTGTGTGAACTCAGCAAATGGGAGGTAATCTATCCAGTTATTCTGAGCAGGGGACATGAACATCCATAAGAAAGTTTCCAGATCTTGGTTGACTCTTTCAGTCTGTCCATCAGTCTGGGGATGAGAGGCTGAAGAGAAGTTCAACTTGATTCCTAGGAAAGAGCTAAGAGCTTTCCAGAACTTGGCCAGGAATTGAGGACCCCAGTCAAAAACTATTTCCTGTGGGAGACCATGCAAACGGAAAATCTCTGAGAAAAACAATTTGGATAGTTGAGGAGCAGAGGGAAGACCGGCGAGGGGTATGAAGTGAGCCATCTTCGAAAATCGGTCCACAATGACCCAAATGGTGTTGTGCCCTCTGGAGACTGGCATATCGGTTTTGAAATCCACAGAGATATGAGTCCAAGGCTTTTGAGGTATTGGAAGTGGATGAAGAAGACCTGAGAGAGATTTTCGTGGACTTTTATTTTGATTACACTTGGAACAGGCTGCTACAAATTCAAAGACATCCGTTTTACGATGAGGCCACCAGCAGAATCACTGAATGAACTTGAGAGTCTCAAGACCACCAGCATGACCTATGAAAGACGAAGAATGAGCCCACATAAGCAATTTCCTGTGAAGTTTTGGTGCCACAAAAGTTCTCCCTGGAGGAGGAATAGGAACAGTATGAGTTAAAGGAAATGAAGCCAGATTCAGAATAAACTGAATCGAGTAGAGTAAATCATCCATTTGAAGAGATCGAGAAAGTGCATCTGCTATTCGATTTAAGGTTCCTGGGTGGTAAGAGAGTTTGAAGGAGAACTGAGAGAAGAAGAGAGCCCACCTGGCTTGCCGTGGGTGTACACAACGAGCTGTCTGGAGGTACAGAAGATTCTTGTGATCCGTGATAACAGAGATAGGGTGTTGAGTTCCCTCTAATAAATATCACCACTCTTCAAAAGCTAATTTTATGTCCAACAGGTCTTGTTCAGCAATAGGATAATTTTGCTCTGCTTGGGAAAATCTTCGAGAAAAATATGCACAAGGATGACTTTTCTAATCTTCAAAGAGCTGAGAAAGAACTGCCCCGACTCCCACCGAAGAAGCATCTACTTCCACCTGAAAGGGGTGATTGAGATCAGATTGGCGAAGAATTGGAGCAGACAGGAAGGTCTCTTTTAAGAACGTGAAGGCTTTCAGAGTTTCAGGTGGCTAAATTGAAGGATTGGCTCCTTTCCTGGTTAACATGGTAATTGGGGTGATGATAGTGGAGTAGTCCTTGATAAATTTTCTGTAAAAGTTGGCAAAGCCAAGAAATCATTGGATCCCTTTTAGAGTGGTAGGAAGAGTCCAATCACAATTCGCTTGGACCTTGGTTGAATCCATCTGTAGCTCCTGTCCGGAGATGGCATTAGTGAGAAAGGAGATGGAGGGTACCTCAAAGGTGCACTTTTCTAACTTGCAAAAAAGATGACTCTTCCTAAAACGATTTAAGACCTCTTTGACTTGCTCATGGTGGACCTTCAAATCTTTAGAAAAAAATGAGAATATCATCCAAGTATACCACTAGACAACTGTAAAGAAGCGGAGAGCCAGAATAATTACCAGCAGGTCTGAGAACCGAAAAACAGCTCTCAAACAAGTTCTTAAATAGTCACCAAGCGTCTCTCCGGAAAAGTGCCTTGGAGTCAATTTCTGGTAAAGTTCAGCAGTCCAGATGTTGGTAGCCAGGAGGCTGTGGAGTCTGCTGTATGTCCCTCAGTACCAACGTGTTTCTACCCGAAATGCTATGGGTCTTTCTCAAGGTGCAAAAGGCACTTTTCCGGAGAGACGCTTGGTGACTATTTAAGAACTTGTTTGAGAGCTGTTTTTTGGTTCTCAGACCTGCTGGCAATTATTCTGGCTCTCCACTATAACAGGACTGTGGCAGCCCTAGCTACATGTTTTATGTTTATATTTTCCATGTGTGTCAATACGAGTAATTAAATTGTGAATTTACTACACATGCTGCTCATTTCTCCTTTGCATGTTAACCTGCTTATGGAAGTACATTGATTGAGGACGGACCTATGTGGATGTCCATATAAGGATAAGTGGTTGTATTTTTCCTCTTATTATTTTTTTGTGTTCTGTGGTACTGTGGCTATTGTACAGTAGTGGGCGCTCAAAGGAACATATCCCCATTATCTTGTATTTGTGCTGTTAACTTTGGAGTGCTTTGGAGAGGCACCCCCAGGGGATTGTATACCTAGAAGCTGCCCTGTGATTTCTCTGCGCAATCTAGAGGCTGTCCAAAGGAATCAATTTTTTCATCAACTGTAAAGAAGATCTCTGACTATCTTGTTCACAAAGTTCTGGAAGACCGCTGGAGCATTGCAGAGACCGAAGGACATCACTAGATACTCGTAATGCCCGCCCCGGGTATTAAAAGCAGTCATCCATTCGTCTCCAGAATGAATACGTATCACGTTATAAGCCCCTCAAAGGTCCAACTTAGTGAAAACAGTGGCCCCTTTCGCTCGATCGAATAACTCAGTAATTAGGGGTAGAAGATATCTGTTCTTCACAGTGATCTCATTCAAACCCTGGTAGTCTATGCATGGCTGCAAACCTTCACAAAAAAAGACCTGCACCTGCCGGGGAGGAAGAGGGACGAATAAAACCCTAACTGAGATTTTCCGAAATGTAGTCTGACATGGCCTGGGTCTCTGGAAGGGATAAAGGGTATATTCGATCTCTTGGAGGAATCTTGCCAGGTATCAAATCAATGGGACAGTCCCAACTAAGATGAGGAGGCAAAGTGTCAGCTCTCTGTTTGCTAAAGACATCTTGAAAGTCCCGAGAGACTACCAGGAGTTCAGAAGGATTCAAATTGCAAAGAGGTTTCACAGACGCCAAGCACTCATGGAAGCAAGATTCTCCCCAAGTGAGCACATCCACAATTTTCCAATCGATGCGGGGATTATGTCTTTGTAACCAAGGGAATCTGAGATTTAATTCTTAAGAGGCTTTAGGAATTACTAGGAAAGAGATGTTTTCTGAATGAAGAGCTCCAATCTTTAATTTGAGAGTAACAGTGCGGTAATGGTTGCTTTGGGGATGTAACTTTCATCAACTGCAGTGATTGAAATAGGACGATCGCTTGACTAGTGCCAAGGTGATAAAACTCTCAGCTGCTCCAGAGTCGAGTAGTGCAGAAACAAAAAGAGAAGAGGAGGAGAACTCTAGAAAAATGGTAAGCACAGATTCTTTCCTAAAAGGTAAATCCAAGGAGACTCCTAACCTAACCTCTCCTGTGTAAGTTAGGAGTGGGAGTTTTCTGGCCAATGATGGCAGGACTTAACAATGTGATCAGCTGTTCCGCAATACATACAGAGATTTCCTCGTCTCCGCCTCTGTCGTTCTTCATCAGTGAGACGGGACCGGTTAACCTGCATGGGTTCCTCTGTGGATGGAGAAGATGGTCTAGGAAGAAGAACAACCTGAGGTCTCGGTTGTTCCGACTTTGATCTTTCCAAGCAACACTCTCTATACCTCAGATCCAACTTATTGCATAAAGAGTTTAGTTTGTCCAACTTGTTTGGAATTTCTAGGGTTGCTAGATCGTCCTTAATCTTGTCTGAAAGACCATTCCAGAAAGCTGCTATGAGAGCCTCTTCGTTCCAACCAAGTTTGGAAGAGAGGGTATAAAACTGGATAACGTATTGACTGACGGTTCGAGTTCCCCGTCGCAAACGCAGAATCTCCAAAGAAGCTGAAGAAGTCCTGCCCGGTTCATCGAAAATCTTTCGGAAAGTTGATACAAATTCAGAGTAATTAGAAAGAATGGGATCCGCTCTCTCCCACAGAGTAGATGCCCATTCCAGTGCCTGACCGCTCAGCAGAGAAATAATATAAGCTATCCTGGTCCGGGCAGTTGGGAAATTCACTGACTGTAACGCAAACTGAATCTCACATTGTTTGAGGAATCCACGGCATTGCTTTGGAGTACCGTCAAATTTACTGGGTGAAGCTAATTGCAACTGTGGAAGTGGAACTGGCACAGGAGATGTTAGAACTGGACTGGCAGGAACAGAAGCTGGCACTTGAGGTATGGATATGACTGCATGGAGAGAGTCAAGACGGGCTGACATACTTTGCATAAACTGCATGATTTGAGTTTGCGTAGCTTCCTGTTTATTTAAACGTGACAGGATGTCTGAGGCTGCGTCACCACCAGAAGCCTGACTCATCGGATCCATGGGGCCAGTGCTTACTGTCACGCTTGGCTTGAGTTGGGGATCTGACGACTGATAATTGACTGAGGGAGCAGCTATCAGCAAAGGAAGGAAACGAGATAGTTGAATGTAGTTCTTACTCATGGATTGAAGACTTAGGCCCGAAGATGTAGAGGGGTAGGCAATGAGGACAATGGCCCTCATTCCAGGTTGACCGCTCACTAGCTACTTTTAGCAGCCGTGCAAACGCATAGTCGCCGCCCACCGGGGAGTGTATTTTCGCTTTGCAGAAGTGCGAACGCCTGTGCAGCCGCGCGGCAGAAAACACATTTTGTGCAGAACAAGACCAGCCCTGTAGTTACTTATTCTGTGCGATGATTGCTGCAATGAGTGACACGGTAATGACGTCAGATACCCGCCCAGCAAACACCCAGCCACGCCTGCTTTTTCCAAACACTCCCAGAAAACGGTCAGTTGCCACCCAAAAACTCCCACTTCCTGTCAATCTCCTTGCGTTCGGCTGTGCGATTGGAATTGTCGATAGAACCAGTGCAAAACCACAATGGACTTTGTACCCGTACAACGCGCGTGCGCATTGTGGTGCATGCGCATTGCGGTGCATACGCATACGCAGATTATCCTTTTTTTCACTGATCGCTACATACCAAACAACGGCAGCTAGCGATCAACTCGGAATGACCCCCCATGAACGAGAATGATACACTAAAGAAAGATTAATTCAGCTTTACTGAGACCTTAATCACACACAAAGACTAGGAGATAAGTCTGAGTGAATTCTGAAAGAAAAAATGTTTGTGACTTGTAAATGTTGCTGAAGAATACTGAATGAAGAAGTGACTTGTGATTTGTAAACGATGTTGAAGAACTCTGAATGAAGAGATGACTACTTGTGATTTGTAAACAATGCTGAAGAACACTGAATGAAGAAATGACTTGTGATTTGTAAACGATTCTGAAAAACACTGAATGAACAGATGACTTATGATTTGTAAACGATGTTGAAGAACACTGAATAAACAGATGACTTGAAGAACGATGTTGAAGAGAGGATCGCTGTGAGCACCGTCAGCAAATGGAGACCCTCTACTAGATAGAGGACCCAGCAGTTAAACCACTAGAGGAGGTGGACTGGGAGCAAAGGACTTGGAAATAGACACCTCCGGTTGCCATGCTCCGCTCCCCAGGACCCGGACCCAGGTCTCCAGACACCAGGCAGCCGCACCGGAGGACCTCGCTGACGCAGCTCCTATCTGCCACAGCCACACCAGCCAGCTAACATGAAGGCCGCAGGGACCAGAACCGGAGGTAAGGCTCCGGATGCTGACAATATTGCTCTAATTTCATGTATTTTAAATATGGTGACTGGTTTGTTTAAAGTAAAGTAAAACTTAAAATTGCCCAAAGTATAAGTAAAAATTTGTCTGGTCATGCATGTTAACATACCTGTAAGACAAAACATATAACAGGGAATGAACCACTCATAGTAGGTGATGAAAAGTCTCTAGGAATGAAAGAGATGGATTACTGTCCAATAGAGTTTCTTCAAAAGTCTCTTATGGGAACACCAGATAGGGAAAGTTATACCTTGAAAGGATGAATAGCCTCAGGTCTCCATACGGATACATTGTATATGTAAATAATATAAATATATCATGTTTAATATCTTCTGAATAAGTAAATAAATAAAAAATAAAAGTAATAAGACAATTGTGGTGAACTGGGAGCTGACACTTTGCCTCCTGGATAGCGACCTTCCCAGTGAAGGGACGAGACACACATATCTGCTCCTGCTGACGCGTTTCAACCCTTTGAGGGTCTCTGTTAAGGCTCACTGTTTTCTTGGTGTTATCCCAGGACCAGGACTTTATACCTGATTTATAATTATGCTCTGGTAGTACTTTTGTTTGCCCAGTTGGGGACTGTAGCAGTTTTACATTTTAATATGTTTACATGTGTATGTGAATACAGTTTGACCAAAGATAATGCACTAAAAGTCGCTGTTTGTCATTTTCATCCCCTATATGAATGACATTGTTACCATTAAGATAGGGGAGAGAGGAAGTGTATAATGTGTATCACTTGTTTAGTTGGATGTGCCTACCTACACAAAGAATCTTGCAAGTAAGCCATTATTCGGAGAGACCCCATCTGTGTTATCCCTCCTCCCTGAGTTCTTGTTACTGTGGGGCAGATGTATTAACCTGGAGAAGGCATTAGTAGGTAATAAACCAGTGATATGTGCAAGGTGATAAAGGCAACAGCCAATCAGATCCTAACTGTTAATTTACATATTGGAGCTGATTGGCTGGTGCCTTTATCACCTTGCACATATCACTGGTTTATCACTTCCTTATGCCTTCTCCAGGTTAATACATCTGCCCCTTTGTTCTTTATGCATTTATATCAGGCTTTTTCAACCAGTGTGCCGTGGCACACTAGTGTGCCGCGACCAGTTGTAAGGTGTGCCGCGGAGCCAGAGCAGCTTCCTGCACCTTCAGAGTGAACTGTTGGCCCAGGCTCTTCTTAGAGGATCAGTCGTGCTTCGGCTGTGACGTATGCCTTGAAGACGCGGCGGTGTGATATCACAGGTCACAGCCGCCGCGTCTCACCACCCAGCCAGCCCATACACATCTTCCAGTTCCTGCCTGCATACACAGCTTTCCTTGCCCACCCACATCCACACCTGCCCGACCGCCCACTGCTCAGGATTCGCAGCTGACCGGTAGGGGGCTAATATTTGTTATTTTTTTATCCTGTGGGGAGCAATAGGATTTATGTAGGGAGCAATATGATTGTTTTTTCTGTGTAGGCCAATGTGTGAATTTTTTTTTACTATGAGGGCCAATGTGTGTTTTTTTTTTTTTTTCTTTGGGAAACGGATGGTGTGCCTTGGCAATTTTAAAATATTGTTCGGTGTGCCGCGAGTAAAAAAAGGTTGAAAATTACTGATTTATATAGAAGAACTTTTCCTATCTGGTCTTCCTATAAGAGACATTTGAAGAACTTCTATTGGACATTGATTCATTTAATTCCCAGAGACCTTTCATTACCTACTTTGAGTGATTCATTCTCTATAGTATATTTTGTATGTATTCACTAGTGCTCACTACTATCTCAATTTTCTCTTTACGAATTTTTGCTGGATTGTGGTATTATCTAGAAAAGTGGTTCCCACACTTTCTTGACCATCATTTTTTCACAGCACCCCTAGACCAAAAGTTTCTTATTGAGGAATTCAGTTTTTTTTTTTTTTTTAATTAAGCAAATTGTGGTTACCTGTAATACTTAGGTTCAGTTAAGTGGTGGTGGACAGAGCTGGGCTTCTGTTTGGGCACATATTTTAGAAAGGATGCCCACAGTAAATAGCCACACACTGTAGGGGCTGGAATTGGGTGTAGGTCGGCAGGACTTTGCATGAGAGTGGGTTTAAAGACCAGCAGGTTACTCTAAGCCACATACAGATTACGATAAATCACACACACTGGTCCTGATTTTACATAAGCAACAATTTCATAAACAATGCAATTTTGTTTAATTATGTATCAGACTGAAAGAGGTGTAACAGCTGTACACAAAAGGTGAATTTGAAATAATCTCTGATCAATTGTGATAAATTGATGCATAATTGGATATGTGTAAAGTTTGTCAAAGTCAGAAAAATATCCCTATACACGCTGCCATATTTGCACCTCATGCTGGTCCGTGCTGCGCATGCGTGCGCTTTCCCGTGATAGCGCATACCCGCTGATGCGTGCACCCGCTCGCATCGGTATGCGTATTTACGGTAAAGAGTATGTAGTCGTAGCGTGCGACCCAATCGTTACATATTTTCACAATTAATGTAGTTTGTAGATCATGGTCCCTTTGATAGTTTCTGAAAGTTTAGTTAATATAGAATGTCCCTGAGCTGAGGAATCCCTCTTTGTATTGTGGGAAGGGTCTAACAAGAGTCATGCAGCAGTGTTTGGTACCCATCGGAAGAGTATTTAATTAGCAATATTCCGGTGTTGGTTTGGAGCGTATTAATCGCTCGTGCGAATAGTTATGGACATAAGAAGTTTATGTCCATTTCTATTATTTACTCATACTCAGGTATGCGGCGGGAAACCTAGTTTCCCACCCACCTGAGCTGTTTGAAATCGTCACAGCCCACCTGTATGAATCAACCTATGACCTTTTGTTATGATACAGGGCCGAATTCCGACGTCCAATGGACAATGGGATTGTAGGGACTATGAGATTGCATTGTGTGAGGGGCATAAATAGGCAGGCCGACCATATCCAACTTCACTCTCTCATCAACGGTTTTCTGCTGATAACCGGGAGCTGGATATCGAGGCGCATGCGATCATACCCTTTGTGCGTAAGTTTCTCTCCGTAATCATTGTCTTACTGTGAGCCAATTTCTCTCATCTCTCTCCATTTCTCTCTCTCTCTCTCCTTTCTCTTTTCTCTCACATCTCCCCTAGACTAGTATTGAATTGTATTAGATAGTATTGTATATTGGTTAGGAAGTCTCTGTTATATTGTAGTGTATCATTTGTACTGTTATCCCCTTTTACAAGTATATTAGATATAATACAGTTAATAGGCTTTGGACCCTAAACCAGTATCTGTGTATTTCCTATAGTGTTAAGTGTTCACTTGAGCGTCGGTGACGCTCAAGCAGCTTTGTAGTTAGTCAGGTTACACAAGGTTGCACTTACACCCTGTATTCACATTAAGGTATTCTGTGTATTTCATTGGTATAAGGTTTAGACATAAAGGTATAGCGTTGTGAGCGTCAGCGCCGCTGGTGATCTCCTCGTGGTCTCGAGCGTCCGCTACGCCATAGCGAATCATTACTCTAGTCATAACCAATAATGTGCTATCCTGTGATCTCTGGGCCGTGAGCGAACGTGACGCTTGAGCGTCTCGCCTACGGCTGAGCGATCGTTACGCAACAAGCGTACCCTTACGGTACTTCTTAAGTAAACAGCGTACTGTGTTCTTAGACTTCATTAAGGGTTGTTTATACGACAAAGGAATTTAGCATTGTCAATTGGGGACTCGTCCTATCCTTCTCATATCTGCACTAGGTAGATCAGCAGACATTATCCCCCCAGCAAAGGGTGGGAGGTTGTCTCGCAGTGCTGTGCTGACGGGATAAGCGTCTGCTTCGCTTAGACAAAGAGTGCTGAAGGAATCCGGGAACCGGAAGTAAGAACAAAACGCTTGTGTCTTTTAAAACTGTTTATTTCTCTTCTGTCTTGCGTATACACGCACGCATACATATATATCTGCATTTCGTTTTTCAAATTTCGTATATCACTATTCCTGTTTGCCAATTTTTATAGTTGATAGAAAGTGCTAAAAGAGATTTGCTGTTATTTCATAGTAGAGGTAATAGTTAAAGTATAGACCAACACACGGCTTGTCTGGGAGATAAGGCAGTCAGTGTGGTGTGCGGTAGATGATCAGGGATCATCTACATTGATAAAAGTAGAAATTGTGTTACGGTGGATCTTTGTTTTGCGTACACGTGTCACTAACAAAGACTAGCGTACGCAATCCAAAGGCAGACGCATGCAGCGTTCATTACGCAACGTAGCGTCCGGTTACGCCCACGTAGCTCAAGTCACGAAAAGTTGGATTTTAGCGCAAAGCGATAATTAACGCAAAGGCGATAAGTAATGCACAGCGGTAGATAACGCGACGCGGTAAATAACGCAAATCTATTTTTGGAAAAATCTGAAATTTAGTTTAACAGATCCTGCTCCTAATTGGTAACACAGCTGGGCTGAAGAAAATTTCTGCGCAGAAATAGATATAGAAACAAAGTGTACATGTGTTGAGTGAGTGTGTTTTTATCACATAAGTTTATATAACTTAGAGGTTGAACCAAAAGGAAAGTCGGGTACTCGTCAAAGGACATACGTGTAAGTGACATATACGGTGGCTAGGGAGGCATCCCTGGTTAAATAATATTTGAGCATTAGAGTATAGCGGACCATAAGATAACAGACCAGGAGGTCATAAGGTAACAGACCAGGAGGTCATAAGGTAACAGGTAAAATAGACAAAGAGGTCCGCTATAAAGGTACAAGAGGCACAACGCCTGGGGTGTTGGTGTAGAACCCATATAGGCCATACAAGCTCTTGCTGAAGGAATCGCGGCCGGAAACATCGATTCCATTGATCTTTCAGTACATGACAAGTAGTGCTTATGTACTGAACGATTGTACCGCACGTAATTGTGTGCAGTAGTTAGTAATCTGACCTAATACCATTAGAGTAAAGTGGTCACAAACGCTATTTGTACATTCTGACGTGATTTGTGTAATTTTTTATTTTTGGAAGGGAAGTTCGCTGGTCACTCAGGAACTATCTAACAACCCCACCTTTACTGGAAAGAGTAAGTGTCCTGCGGGTAACCCTCATATGTTCCAGTAAACAGAAGGTTCCATAGGGGCCCTGTATCGAGTACGCCAGCACCATATCGGTGTGATCAGGTCGTATTGGTCGAGGTGGGCGAGTGAGTGGGGTACTCGGTAAACCGCCACCGCCGGCCTATTTTTGGACAATTTGGTTTGCTGTAAGGGTTCGCTGAAGACCGTGATATAAAGATCACAGGAGTAGTAAGCAACACCTGCAGATTATGGGGGCCAATTGTTCAGGTAGGGGGCGATCAACCTTGGTTCGGGTTGATTCAGAGAACCGACCCGTCGGGTCGGCAAGGTACATCATGTGTGAAAAATACGGAAGTCACACAGAATCTTTATGTGATGAATGGGAGAGAATGACTGTACAAGACAGGGACAAATTCCCAAGAATAGGTAGCTTCAGTCCAGAAGTGTTACAAAATTTAAGGAGGAGGATATGTCTCCTAAAATCAACAAAGAGACGAATTCAGCATCATGATTATTTACAGTTATGGCACCAGGAAGGTGAGATACAGAGAGGTTTGGCTCTGGCGGCAGGATCTGGGGCAGTCAGGAAGCTGATAGCCACAGCCCCTCCTCCACCATACATTGCAGGAGAGAAGTTGATTGCAGAGAGAAACGCACTGGGTTGTAAAACACAAACTCTTAGTAACCCCGTAAATGTTAATGATGTTAACCAAGTAACTCATGCAATTATTAACCCGTGCAAGATGTACCCTGTTTTGAACCTTCCTCAGGAGTGTGATCAAGAAGACGATTCAACAACAATTTCAGCTCTCTCTCTCGCGGCCACCATAGCAGAGACCACAGTAGGCACAACAACACCCACGAGATTAGCGAAAGCCCCTAGCGGAGGGATAGGTGAGGTCGTGTCAACGGGTAAGTACGGCACCATGCACTACACTGAAACAATTTCACCACAAGTTGTAGAATCTACACAGAATGAGGTTGTTAGACTTGCTCCTGTAAGGGTAATAGCAGTTCCCAATGGAAAAACAGATGTGTCTGGAGCCACTCCCATAAGGAACATTGCCATGTACACTCCATTTTCCCGAATGGAATTAAGAACAATAGTGTCCGAATTTCCTGACCCCAGGAAGGACTTAGTTGCTAGCCAAAAATACATCAGGGATCTAGGCAACACTGTAGAACCCAACAACAAGGATTGGCAGATACTGCTAAGAGCTTGTTTACCTTCCAATGTCGACGCAACTCAATTTTTAGCTGACTGTGCATTGGATAAAGATGTACCGCTTACAGACGTGTACAACAAGGATAATGTAAAAAGGATAAATTTACAGCTAAAGGAGTATTTCCCAGCCGTTGTTAAATGGAACAAGATATTCTCCATTAGACAAAAAGAGTCCGAGACGGCATCAGAATATTTTCACCGGGCACTATTAGAAATGGCAAAGTACACTGGAATAGAAGACATTAAGACCAACCCAAACCATCAAGACGTAGCAGTATCTGTACTGATGGATGGTTTAAAGGAAACATTAAAGACTAGGGTACAGACCACGCAACCATGTTGGCGAGGTCTGTCGGTGTCCACTTTGAGAGAGGCTGCTATTGATCACGACAGAAACATCACTAGACACAGGGAGTCGCAAAGTGATAAGTTGATGTCAGTAAGTATACAGGCGCTGACCACAAGGCAGCCTGCGTATGTACCATCGAATCCTGTAAGTAAATCAACTGTAATAACTTGTTATTCCTGTAACAGACCAGGACACTATGCACGAGAATGTAGAACAAAGAGTGTACAAAGATCTTTTCAACCCCCTAGACAACGACACGACACACGACATTGGGAGCAGGGTCCACAGAGGCGGAGTTTTGAGCCACATACAGGGGAAACAAAAAGATATCCCCCGAACAGAGACTGGCATGCCTCTGGTAGTTCCCAGCTAACTCCCTCACAAGTAGTCGCTGCCAGCGGGGTACAGGCAGGTCACCATACCCAATAGGGGTGTGGCCATACCTGTAATCTGCAGCCAGTTAAGTTGATTGCCAGTCTTGGAAGCGAACCAGAGATTGCAATCAATGTAGCTGGTAAAACTTTAAACTTTCTTGTAGACACAGGGGCGGCCAAGTCAGTGATAAATTCGACAGTGGGCATGAGAACCACTGGTAGGACAATTCCAGCCATGGGAGTAACAGGAGTAGTCCAGCACTACCCTGTTAGCAAACCAGCCGAGATTACAATAGGGCCTTTGCATACCAAGCATTCCTTTTTGCTGGCTGCATCGGCACCAACTAATCTCCTGGGTAGAGACTTACTATGTAAAATGGGTTGCGTCATTTATTGTACTCCTGAAGGTGTATTCTTGGACATTCCTGAGAATCACGCTCAGGAGGTACGAGACATGTTAGACTCCCCATCAAAATTAATGTCACATTCCATTATGACAAATAGGAATCCATCCCAAGTAGAAGAGATGACATCTCAGATACCAGAGTCACTTTGGACAAAAGATGGACAGGACACTGGATTAATGGCAAACGTAGCTCCAGTAGTTGTACAAGTAAAAGATGGTAGGATAGCTCCAAAAATCCCACAGTATCCTCTGAAGCCAGAGGTGGAGTTAGGAGTTTTCCCAGTAATAGAACGCTTGCTGCAACAGGGCATTCTAGTAAGAACGTCCAGCACAGCCAATAGTCCCATCTTCCCTGTTAAAAAGAGTGGGGGGAGGGGTTACAGACTAGTGCAGGATTTAAGGGGGATTAACAAAATAGTTGAGAGTCAGTTCCCCGTAGTGCCTAATCCAGCTGTCATCCTAATGCAAATTCCTCCCACTGCCAAATTTTTCACTGTTATTGACCTCTGCTCCGCATTCTTTTCGGTACCTCTGCACCCTGACAGCCAATATTTGTTTGCTTTTACATACAGAGGAGTCCAATACACGTGGACTCGGTTACCCCAAGGTTTCATAGATAGTCCAAGTATATTTTCTCAGGCTTTGCATGATTGTTTACAGTCTTTCCAACCGGAGAGTGGATCAGTATTGATACAGTACGTGGACGATTTACTGCTGTGTTCAGATTCACTGGAAGCCTCTCTGAAGGATACGAAACAGCTCCTGTTTCATCTTTCAGACACAGGTCACAAGGTTTCCAAAGACAAGTTACAATTATGCCAGACTAAGGTAAAATATTTGGGACACTGTCTAACACAAGGACTGAGACACCTGACCGCTGATAGAATCCAAGCCATTAGAGACATGACACTGCCACAAACCCAGCAACAGATCAGGACGTTTTTAGGAATGTGTGGGTATTGCCGTAATTGGATCCCAGGGTTTTCCATATTGGCGCTACCTTTGCAGGAAATGGTCTCTTCAAACAAACCTGATCGGATTTCACATACAGACGAATCCGAAGCAGCATTTGAGAGACTTAAGCAATGCCTAACGCAGGCACCAGCACTAGGTATGCCAGACTATGGGAAACCCTTTGAACTATACGGAACAGAAAGTGCTGGGTGCGCAGCAGGTGTACTAACCCAAAAACACGGTGACGCCAGCAGGCCAGTCGCATACTACAGCGCCCAGCTAGACACGGTAGCGCGATCTCTCCCCACATGCTTGCGTAGCGTTGCGGCGATAGCATTGCTAGTGACAAAAAGCGAAGATGTCGTGCTAGGCCACAACCTCACAATCCATACACCACATGCGGTATCTGCCTTATTGAATTCTGCCCAAACCAGACACGTCTCATCAGCAAGGTTTACAAGATGGGAATTGGCATTAATGGCCCCAGTAAACATCACCATAAGGAGATGCAGCGCATTAAATCCTGCAACATTTCTACCAGGTGTGCCTGGTCAGACACAAAGGGTGGAAGGTGAGAGTGATGGGGAAGGAGGATTTAATGCAAAGGAAGATACACATGATTGTATGGAATATTTGACCCAAAATTTTACCGCAAGGCCTGACATCAGTGACAATCCACTGGAAGATGCAGAACTCACGTTCTACACTGACGGTAGTTGTCATAGACAGTCAGACTCGGGAGACTTGTGTACTGGATACGCAGTCGTAGATGACCAAGACACCATAGAAGCGGAACCGTTAGGCCCACCTCACTCAGCCCAGGTTGCTGAACTGGTCGCCCTAACCAGAGCATGTGAATTGGCTAAGGGCAAGTCAGCCAATATCTACACCGATTCTAGATACGCCTTCGGGGTAGTACATGATTTCGGAGCCCTATGGCGCCTCAGAAATTTCATGACGGCAGCTGGTACACCGATAGCGCATGCAGCTTATATAAAAAGGCTTCTAACAGCGATACAGGAACCCGACAGAGTGGCTGTTATCAAATGTAAAGCACATACATATAGTCAAGACCCAGTGTCACTTGGTAACAGCCGAGCAGACGAAGCCGCAAAGCTTGCAGCTGCTACCCCCATACAGACAGACACCACACAACTGATGGTATTTCATACCATCAACACACAAAAGTTGTGTGAGATGCAGAATTTGTGTTCCACACAGGAAAGAGCAATCTGGAAGGCAAAGGGATATGGCCAGGAGTCCTCAGGGCTCTGGACGGATGGACATGGTAAACCAGTGGCCCCCAGAGCATATCTTCCATGTCTGGCTGAAGCAGCTCACGGGCTGACTCATCTAGGCAAGGAGGGAATGTGCAAATTGGTAAGAGCATACTGGTGCGCCCCAGGATTCTCCTCTCATGCGAGTAAAAGAGCAATGTCATGCCTTACCTGTCTGAGAAAGAATATTGGAAAGGCAATACCTACAGAACCATCCCATATCCCACCTGCCGGCGGCCCTTTCCAGGTAATACAAATTGACTTCATTCAATTACCCCCATGTCGAAATTTGAAATATGTACTTGTTTGTATAGATGTTTTCTCGAATTGGGTCGAAGCATTTCCAGCAGCTACAAATACCGCTATGTTTACAGCTAAGAAAATTGTGCAGGAATTTGTATGTAGATATGGTATCCCTAGAATCATTGAAAGTGATAGGGGTACCCATTTTACAGGTGATGTCTTTCAAGGAATGTGTAAATTAATGGGTATTGATAGCAAGCTGCACACTCCGTACCGTCCACAGGCGAGTGCGAAGGTCGAAAGAGTGAACAGCACTATTAAAAATAAATTGAGTAAAGTAATGGCAGAGACAGGATTGACGTGGCCAGAAGCTTTACCCATTGTTTTGTATAGCATCAGAACCACTCCCAGGTCCCCTCTTAATCTGTCTCCTTTTGAAATCTTGTTTGGTCGACAACCGCATGTCATGATTAACCCTCAGGATGATTTGAAATGTAACAATGAAGTAACTGTAAAGTACTTAATTAACACGAGTAAACAGTTAAGGAATCAAAATGATAATCTGAAGTTGGTGATTCCTGATTTACCAGATAGTAATTGTCATGACATTGAACCTGGGGATTATGTAATGATACGAAATTTTCTACGCTCAGGTTGTCTTATTGATAGATGGGAAGGACCATACCAGGTCTTATTGACTAGCACCACAGCATTGAAGGTTGCTGAGAGAGAGACTTGGGTCCATTCATCCCACTGCAAAAAGGTTGCTGATCCAGAAAAGTCCCGTGATAAGGAACAGATGGTAGAGGTTGTATCACTGGAGTGTCTGTTCCAGGAGGACTGAGGCGGCACCTGAGCCTTGAAGACCGAAAGCAGTTGTCGACTCCCCTCTCCCTTTTATTGTTTTCCTCCACTTCCCATCCCCTCTCCCTTAAAATTTCTTTTTCCCCCTTCTCATTCTTCTCCATTTCCTCCTCAAAGATGGACTTGCCCCAAGAGACTGTGATCCGGATTATGATGTTGACCATGATGTTGACCAGAGCAGTCTGTTCCGGCGAGAGTACCATAGAGGTCGAGAGAGGTTCTGGAATGGGTTCCGATTATGATGATGGAGGCGTAGTTTTCCAAGATCAACCAAACCAACAAGCAAAGGCGAGTATCAGAAAACGATCCGATAGCATTGATCATAGAAGAAATTGTGACGGATTGTTAGCTGAAGAAAACTGTATCTGTAGGCTCTGTGATAATCTGGTTGAAGATGGATGCATAAAGAAATGCCAATCCAGTTTTAATATCCATATGGACCGGCATCCATTGAGTGACTATCACTCCTTAGTGGGTAACGTATTAAACCAAACAGATTGTTGGGTATGCTCTCAAGTACCTCAGGGTCATAGCAAATCAGGGCTAGTACCATTTCCTTTAACGTTAGGGGAGGTACTTGAGCTAAGTGGTGGGAGACCGGTGGACCGGAGGTTTAATATCTCCAGCCCTCCTAGTTTGAAGCTCCACCAATACCATGTGGATAGGTCCCTCTTATGTTTCAATATCTCCAATCCCCGTAAGCCGGGAAATTGGGAAGTGTCATGGAGCAACCTTACCATGACCTTTTCACACAGAGCAGATAGAATGCCTACAGATACAGAGCTTGTACGCCACATAGCCAGTAGAGGAAAATCTTTCCGGTATCGATATACCTTAGGAAATAGGATTACTAGAGTTGGAGAGGTATCACCAGGATACTGTGCACATATCGTACAAACTGATACGTGCATTAAGCAGATGGAAGAATTAGGGTCAGGAGATTTCACCTGGAAGGTTTGTAACATGGTAATGTCCTTCTCCGTCCCATATGTTCTCCCCGATGATGCATATTTCATATGCGGGAGAAAGGCGTACAAGTGGCTTGCCCCAAACTCTGAAGGATTGTGTTATATTGGAAAAGTATTGCCTGAAGTGATGACTGTTACACATGACAAAATGAAGGACATACACCGTGGTGCCCAAGCTCCTTATACTCACACTCATTACGAGCACCGAGTTAAAAGACAACTGTCAGAAAGGTTAGAGCATCCGGCCTCTGATCTTATCCATGAATCCACCGGGATTCAGGTTCTGGTAGCGTTAGATTTCACTCGCACCGCTCGAGGAGTGATGAACTATAAATACATTTCCGCACTCGCCAATTTGTTAGATAATATCACTGAAATGTATGATGACACGTTTAGATACACTGGAAGAGAACTTCAAGCTTATAAAACAGAACTAGTTCAGCATAGGATGGTTCTTAATTATCTTACAGCAGTAACAGGCGGATATTGTGTTACATTGGCAACACAGTACGGCATAAAGTGTTGCACGTATATCACAAATAGCACCGAGGATCCGGTAGAGGTCATAGACCAAAAGATGGACGATATTCTGCAATTAAAGTGGGAATTTCGTCGAAAACACAATCTCACCCTTGCTGCTGTAGGTAATGAGCTGACTGGTTGGGTGTCATGGTTGAACCCGCGAAATTGGTTCTCCGGTTTGGGAGACTGGGCTCAAGGAGTCATAATGGATGTTGGAAAGTTTCTACTATGTATCTTGGGTGTCGTTATATCGATTGGATTGATATTTAGATGCGGGCAGGCTTTAATGAGGTGCAAACAAAGTACAAAAGTGATGAGCTTGAGGAGTGAGGAAACTGTAATTAACCTGGATTTGATTTATGACCCAATGATAGAAACCAGAATGTGATGAAAATGCGATTATACGGTCCGTTTCTTTCACCTGTTTTTCTGCTTTTCTCCAAGATACAAAGACCCCCTTGGACGAGGAAGTTGACGAGACGCTATACAGACAACAGACAAGCACCAAAGATGAAGTTTTGACAACCTATGATATGGACACTTGATGAACTTTGCCATGGATCCCCAGTTTCCCTAGTATTTTTAAACTCACGCTAGCCCAACATTTTTTGTAAATCTGATGGCACTGACAAAGCTATTTGCTCATGCCCAAGGAGCAATACAGCGCAAAGAAGACGACTCTCAACAGATACCGAACACAACTTCAACGACAGATGTACATTTCCCTGACATAGAATATCATTGCATTTTCCATAAGTGTTCTTTATCTTCATCTCTACAACCCTCAGGTAATGACACACATAGACGATAGGGAATACAGGCACAGATATCAGCAACCACATACCTCCCCCATTCATGTATCATCAACTAAAATGTGCATCCCCATTTTGTTACAACTGAAAGCCGAAATGAGCTCGGTAAAGTTTGACAGCCCATCCACAGACCCGTACCACGGGATAAGAAGGAATTCAAATGTATACTTCGCAATACCTCGAAGCTTGATTTACAACACGTACGGCACGATGATACATGACCCTCCAAACATGGACTCATAAACACATGCTTCTGCTATCACACTAGGTCATACCCTCTTCACACCTACTCCTCTCTCCTCCCTCACCCAACCATGGAAATGAATTAACCCCTGACATATATTTTTCTCCTTTTGAAATGTTTTAGAAGGTGGCAGTTATTATTGACTGCCAAAGGGTGGACTGTCAAAGTCAGAAAAATATCCCTATACACGCTGCCATATTTGCACCTCATGCTGGTCCGTGCTGCGCATGCGTGCGCTTTCCCGTGATAGCGCATACCCGCTGATGCGTGCACCCGCTCGCATCGGTATGCGTATTTACGGTAAAGAGTATGTAGTCGTAGCGTGCGACCCAATCGTTACATATTTTCACAATTAATGTAGTTTGTAGATCATGGTCCCTTTGATAGTTTCTGAATGTTTAGTTAATATAGAATGTCCCTGAGCTGAGGAATCCCTCTTTGTATTGTGGGAAGGGTCTAACAAGAGTCATGCAGCAGTGTTTGGTACCCATCGGAAGAGTATTTAATTAGCAATATTCCGGTGTTGGTTTGGAGCGTATTAATCGCTCGTGCGAATAGTTATGGACATAAGAAGTTTATGTCCATTTCTATTATTTACTCATACTCAGGTATGCGGCGGGAAACCTAGTTTCCCACCCACCTGAGCTGTTTGAAATCGTCACAGCCCACCTGTATGAATCAACCTATGACCTTTTGTTATGATACAGGGCCGAATTCCGACGTCCAATGGACAATGGGATTGTAGGGACTATGAGATTGCATTGTGTGAGGGGCATAAATAGGCAGGCCGACCATATCCAACTTCACTCTCTCATCAACGGTTTTCTGCTGATAACCGGGAGCTGGATATCGAGGCGCATGCGATCATACCCTTTGTGCGTAAGTTTCTCTCCGTAATCATTGTCTTACTGTGAGCCAATTTCTCTCATCTCTCTCCATTTCTCTCTCTCTCTCTCCTTTCTCTTTTCTCTCACATCTCCCCTAGACTAGTATTGAATTGTATTAGATAGTATTGTATTTTGGTTAGGAAGTCTCTGTTATATTGTAGTGTATCATTTGTACTGTTATCCCCTTTTACAAGTATATTGGATATAATACAGTTAATAGGCTTTGGACCCTAAACCAGTATCTGTGTATTTCCTATAGTGTTAAGTGTTCACTTGAGCGTCGGTGACGCTCAAGCAGCTTTGTAGTTAGTCAGGTTACACAAGGTTGCACTTACACCCTGTATTCACATTAAGGTATTCTGTGTATTTCATTGGTATAAGGTTTAGACATAAAGGTATAGCGTTGTGAGCGTCAGCGCCGCTGGTGATCTCCTCGTGGTCTCGAGCGTCCGCTACGCCATAGCGAATCATTACTCTAGTCATAACCAATAACGTGCTATCCTGTGATCTCTGGGCCGTGAGCGAACGTGACGCTTGAGCGTCTCGCCTACGGCTGAGCGATCGTTACGCAACAAGCGTACCCTTACGGTACTTCTTAAGTAAACAGCGTACTGTGTTCTTAGACTTCATTAAGGGTTGTTTATACGACAAAGGAATTTAGCATTGTCAAGTTTTTGACTGCAGGAGCTCCATCTGCTGGCTGTCAATAAAACAACATCATCATTTATTTTTAATTTTTCTAACAGGTCATTTCAATCAATAACAGGTTGGAAGTATTTATTTTATTTCATAAAGGTGTGCGCTTAACACCACCAATGTATTACTTCAGTATGACAGAGGCTCCCATCACTGTACTGCTGGAGAATTCCACATGCAATAACATTTCCCTCCATACAACTTCCACCTCCAACATGCAGACCTTTCACAAATTTACTCACGCAAGTGGCTGAACTATGGGGGTCATTCCGAGTTGATCGTAGCTGTGCTAAATTTAGCACAGCTACGATCGTAAACTCAGACATGCTGGGGGACGCCCAGCACAGGGCTAGTCCGCCCCGCATGTCAGTGCCGGCCTCCCCGCACAAATACAAAAGCATCGCACAGCGGCGATGCCTTTGTATTTGAGGAGTAACTCCTGGCCAGCGCAGCTCCTGCAGCTGGCCGGGAGTTGCTCGTTGCTCCCGCTGGCCGCAGCCTGCGTTGGCCGGACTGCTCCCCCTAAATGGCGGTTTAACGCCGCCGTTCAGCTCCCTCCCGCCTAGCGACCGCCTCTGTCTCAGAGGTGATCGCTAGGTAACGAAAGCTGCCATGCGCAGTTCTGACCCGATTGCTATGCTGCGACAAACTGCAGGGAGCGATCGGGTCGGAATGACTCCCTATATATCCCTAGCATAACCACACAGTGCTAACTGCCTGAAATATGTACAGGCTTGAGAATGTATTAGTTTCTGTACACAACAACAGATGCCTTACAACCAGAGGCGGATTAAGATCTCATGAGGCCCCGAGCAAGACACTGGGGGTGGCTTGGGAGGGTTCATTTACACTCCCCAGCGGCTGCCATTGCCTGCAGCTGCTGGAAGGGGGGGGGGGGATCCTGCCGTGCTGACCAATCAGCAGTGATCAGCAGCACGGCAGACACAGGGGGGAGAGTGCAGGGAGGCCGAGGGACCTTCCGGTCCCTCTGACAGCAGCAGCGGAGGGAAGTTTCTCTTCCCTGCCGCTGCTCACGCAGTTTATCTGACTGGTCGCATCCTGTGCGACCAGGTCAGATAGAGCACTTGCAGGCATGGTCGCATCTGATACGACCATGCCAGGCAAGTGGCTAAGTACAGACTGTAACTGCTATATTAAAGACTTCTTAACCTATAGTGATATATAATGTGTGTATGGACCCCTGTATCGTGTCAGTGTGTGTGTGTGTGTGTGTGTGTGTGTGTATGGACCCCTGTATAGTGTTATTGTGTGTGTGTGTGTGTGTGTGTGTGTGTGTGTGTATGGACCCCTGTATCGTGTCAGTGTGTATGGACCCCTGTATAGTGTTATTGTGTTTGTGTGTGTGTATGGACCCCTGTATAGTGTGTGTATGTGTATGGACCCCTGTATAGTGTGTGTGTGTGTGTGTGTGTGTGTACCCCTGTATAGTGTGTGTGTGTGTGTGTGTGTGTGTGTGTGTGTGTGTGGACCCCTGTATAGTGTGTGTGTGTGTGTGTGTGTGTGTGTGTGTGTGTGTGTGAATGGACCCCTTTATAGTGTCAGTGTGTGTGTGTGTGTGTGTGTGTGTATGTATATGGACCCCTGTATAGTGTCATTGTGTGTGTGTGTGTGTGTGTGTGTGTGTGTATGGACCCCTGTATAGTGTCTGTGTGTGGACCCCTGTATAGTGTCAGTGTGTGTGTATGGACCCCTGCATAGTGTCAGTGCATGTAAGGACCCATGTATAGTGTCAGTGTGTGTGTGTGTGAGTATGTATGGACCACTGTATAGTGTCAGTGTGTGTGTGTATGGACTCCTGTATAGTGTCAGTGTGTGTGTGCGTATGGACCCCTGTATAGTGTGTGTGTGTATATGGACCCCTGTATAGTGTTATTGTGTGTTATTGTGTGTGTGTGTGGACCCCTGTATAGTGTCAGTGTGTGTATGGACCCCTGTATAGTGTGTGTGTGTGTGTGTGTGTGTGTGTGTGTGTGTGTGTATGGACCCCTGTATAGTGTCAGTGTGTGTGTGTGTGTGTGTGTGTGTGTGTGTGTGTGTGTGTGTATGGACCCCTGTATAGTGTCATTGTGTGTGTATGGACCCCTGTATAGTGTCATTGTGTGTGTGTGTGTGTGTGTGTGTGTGTGTGTGTGTGTGTGTGTGTGTGTGTGTGTATGGACCCCTGTATAGTGTTATTGTGTGTGTATGGACCCCTGCATAGTGTTATTGTGTGTGTATGGACCCCTGCATAGTGTCAGTGTGTGTGTGCGTATGGACCCCTGTATAGTGTGAGTGTATGGACCCCTGTATAGTGTGTGTGTATGGACCCTGTATAGTGTCAGTGTGTGTGTGTATGGACCCCTGTATAGTGTTATTGTGTGTGTATGGACCCCTGCATAGTGTCAGTGTGTGTGCGTATGGACCCCTGTATAGTGTCTGCGTATGGACCCCTGTATAGTGTCAGTGTGTGTGTGCCCCTGTATAGTGTCAGTGTGTGTGTGTGTGTGTGTGTGTGTATGGACCCCTGTATAGTGTCAGTGTGTGTGTGTGTGTGTGTGTGTGTGTGTGTGTGTGTGTATGGACCCCTGTATAGTGTCATTGTGTGTGTATGGACCCCTGTATAGTGTCAGTGTGTGTGTGTGTGTGTGTGTGTGTGTGTGTGTGTGTGTGTGTGTATGGACCCCTGTATAGTGTTATTGTTTGTATGGACCCCTGCATAGTGTTATTGTGTGTGTATGGACCCCTGCATAGTGTCAGTGTGTGTGTGCGTATGGACCCCTGTATAGTGTGAGTGTATGGACCCCTGTATAGTGTGTGTGTATGGACCCTGTATAGTGTCAGTGTGTGTGTGTATGGACCCCTGTATAGTGTTATTGTGTGTGTATGGACCCCTGCATAGTGTCAGTGTGTGTGCGTATGGACCCCTGTATAGTGTGTGTGTATGGACCCCTGTATAGTGTCAGTGTGTGTGTGCCCCTGTATAGTGTCAGTGTGTGTGTGTGTGTGTGTGTGTGTGTGTGTGTGTGTGTGTGTGTGTATGGACCCCTGTATAGTGTCAGTGTGTGTGTGTGTGTGTGTGCGTGTGTGTGTGTGTTTGGACCCCTGTATAGTGTCAGTGTGTGTGTATGGACCACTGTATAGTGTCAGTGTGTGTGTGTGTGTGTGTGTGTGTGTGTGTGTGTGCCCCTGTATAGTGTCAGTGTGTGTGTGTGTGTGTGTGTGTGTGTGTGTGTGTGTGTGTATGGACCCCTGTATAGTGTCAGTGTGTGTGTATGGACCACTGTATAGTGTCAGTGTGTGTGTGTGTGTGTGTGTGTGTGTGTGTGTGTGTGTGTGTGTGTGTGTGTGCCCCTGTATAGTGTCAGTGTGTGTGTGTGTGTGTGTGTGTGTGTGTGTGTGTGTGTGTGTGTATGGACCCCTGTATAGTGTCAGTGTGTGTGTGTGTGTGTGTGTGCCCCTGTATAGTGTCAGTGTGTGTGTGTGTGTGTGTGTGTGTGTGTGTGTGTGTGTGTGTGTGTGTGTGTGTGTGTGTGTGTGTGGACCCCTGTATAGTGTCAGTGTGTGTGTGTGTGTGTGTGTGTGTGTGCCCCTGTATAGTGTCAGTGTGTGTGTGTATATATAAGAATTCAGCCAGAATTTTAAATTACAATTTAAGGGGCACCATTTTTTTTATTTGCCCTGGGCGCCTTTAACCCTAGTTACGCCTCTGCCCTCTTCCTGTTATCCAGTGTCTCCCTGTCACCCACTATCTACCTGTTACCCTCTATCACAGCATCACACACTATCTCCCTGTCTCCTATGCTTCCCCAGTCACCCACTATCTCCCAGTCACTCACTATCTCTGTCACACTCTATCTCCCTGTCACCCTCTCACCATGTCACCCACTATCTCCCTGTCACCCCTGCATCTCCAGCCACCCACCATCTCCCTGTCACCCACTCCCGGTCACCTCTATTATCTCCACAGGGGGTGGGGGGTTTAGGGGCAAAATATTGCCTAGGGAATCAAAATAGTTAGGGCCAGAGGTTCAATCCAAATTTTTATGTTATTGTCTGTTTGGGCGTTATCATTCACACAACGCAAGCCACGCAAGTGACCCAAGCATTCCTTGCCGCCACTCACCCCTGCTCAGTGCCGGCTCCCTGTTGCTGCCCACTCAGTGTCTGCCAGGACGGGTTATACGCCGGCACCCGTCCCTGCTGTTACTCCTCCATAGTGCTGCCACCTCTGCTGCTCCTCTCCTTGCTGCGGTGGGCTGCTACCCACCGATGGCTGCTTGAATGTGTGCCGCCTGTGACCCACTTGCCCCTGATGCTGCCTTACCGTCGACGCTGGTGTTCCTGCTCCTGTTCTGGCTGCTTCTCCAGCTTTGAGAACCCACAGGATCTCTTGGCCGGGTGAGTGCCTATATTAGGGTAAAGGTGAAAAAATAACCTGGGGCACAGCAAGATTTGGATAAGGGTAATGGTATAATATTTAGTTTGTTTAAACGAAGTGTCTGTTAGTACAGGTAACAGATATGGCGTAGAAATAGTACATTTAAAAGAAATAAAAATCAAAGTCAAAATAAAATAAAAACGGTAAAAACAGTTTTTGGTAACACAGTCTCAAATAAATAATGTACAATGTAAAAGTACAGTATACAAGCAGTTTTGCAGTCCATAAAGATTAGTTTTCAAATGGAGAGAGCAGCATAGGTAGGTAGTGGTGACTGATGGTCCTGCTCCTAATATGTTAATGCAGAGTAATACTAATATGGGTACTTACCTGTACATCTACCCGGCGGGGGTTAGCAGCTCAAGTTCATAATGCAATAGTTCAGTGGATCCTTTTGTCTGCTATCACAGTGTAGCAATAGCGTCTGCAAGACGCTATCGCTACACTGCAGGAGTCGCCTGTGTAACAACATCATTGCCTCTGGGAAGAGACGCCACTTAAACCAAATCCACACAGATGGATAGACAAAAGTATCCAGTGAACTATTGCATTATGAACTTGGGCTGCTAACCCCCGCCGGGTAGATGTACAGGTAAGTGCCCATATTAGTATTACTCTGCATTAACATATTAGGAGCAGGACCATCAGTCACCACTACCTACCTATGCTGCTCTCTCCATTTGAAAACTAATCTTTATGGACTGCAAAACTGCTTGTATACTGTACTTTTACATTGTACATTATTTATTTGAGACTGTGTTACCAAAAACTGTTTTTATTTTATTTAGACTTTGATTTTTATTTCTTTTTTATATGTACTTACATGTTACACTTTTAAATGTACTATTTCTACGCCATATCTGTTACCTGTACTAAAAGACACTTCATTTAAACAAACTATAAATATTATACCATTTTTTTTCTTTATATACTATGCTGGGTAGCTCTTATAACGGCTGGCCACTTCTCTCTGGTCAGGTGTCCACACCCCTTCCAGCATATGGCAACGCCCCTTAGTGGGCCCATATGATTGCATTTCCTTGGTGAGCCCTTCATGCCCCAGTCCGACACTGTCTGAGTCCTATCTATGGAGAATTTGTATGTTCTTCCCATGTTTGAATTGTTCTATAACTTATGATGATCACTAGATGAATCCCTAGAATCAGACATATTGGTGACACCTTTGCCATAGAGGTTTATACGCTCACAGGTACCTGGATATGCACAGGAAAAATTGAAGTGCCAGTTAGTGCAGGAGTATGGAGAGTGTAAACATAGCCAGAGATCAGGACAGATAGCAATCTGCAGATAGACAGTAATGCGGCCACGATCAGGACAGGTGGAAGATTCAGATGTGTCCTCATACATTATTGATACAGTTGCGTTAAACAGCACATCTTGGCTTGCCAGGTCCCAAGCAACTCTGCTAGCACCGGACATCTTTTTTGTGTCTTTCACTTGAGAATGCGTCACAAAGCAATAGTATCCTATAGAGTCAGAACAGAAAGCAGACAGCACAAAAATAGTCTGGGAGCAATACACAGTGTGCAGAAAACAGTGCAACAAAGATACTATCATCAGCATTGAGACACATAGCCATTTAAATCCAAATGGATCAATCAGAGGAGTGAACATGCATGATACTAAAATGGACTTGTGGTCATGTAAGAAATGCGAATGGACGCCCAAAGGCCATACGTGCCTACTCTCCTGGAAGCTGCGGGAGGCTCCCGTTTTTTGGGGTAGCCCCCCACACCCCCAGAAGAATAGGCAAGTCTCCCGCATCCTGCTCGCATTCTAGTGCGGGCAGGATGGAGAGATACTCTCCTCAGTTCGCGGGTCCGTGGAGTGGGGAAGGGGTAAAAATGACATGAATCACATCATTTTAGCCCTGCCACCTTCCTATGGAACCGCGAATTGCGGCATTTTCCGGATGTGGGACGGGGCTTGATGATGTCACAGCCCGGCCCTGCCCCCTGAAGTCTCCTGCAGCATCTCCTCTCCGGGCTTCTCCCGGAGAGGAGACATTAAAAGTAGGTACTGTAAGTATGCCAAAGGCAGTACTCAAAACCTTCACCTGTAGTGTTGGCTTTGTAGTACTTGACCCGGTGACGGGGACCAGACAGTTGGAGGGCAATGAATGATGGAACTAAATGACAGTAAACAAAGGATTACCATGTGTGGGACTCGCCATGGGGGCCAGACAACCTTCCACGCTTAGAAGGGTTTTCCAAAATGAGGGGAACTGGACTGCTTCTCGTCACTGAAACCCAAACTATGGATACCACCTGGGCCCAACACCCAGAGATATACTACGGCCATTCCCAGGGGCGGATCCAGAAGAAAATGATAGGGGGGGGCACCATGGAAGGGGCAAGTACATTTGCGTGCAGCTTCGGTGCATGTGAGGTGGCGCTTCTTATACAATGCCCACAGTTGTAGCGCTCATTATGCAATGTCCACTGTACTGGTAGTGCCCCTTATATAGACCCATAGTAGTGGTGCCCCTTTTGCAATGCCTGTATTGCCCCCAGTAGTAATGTTGCCTGTAGTAATGCCCCCAGTCATTTAGCGCCCTAGTAGTTATGCCCCCAGTGGTAATGCCCGTGCAGTTATGACCCCAGTAGTTTACCCCCACCCCCTTTAGTTTAGCCTCCCAGTGGTAATGCCCCCAGTAGTTTGAGTGCTTGTAGTTTAGCCACCAGTAGTAATGCCCCCCTGTAGTTTGGCCCATTGTAGTTTAGCCCCTGTAGTTATGCCCCCCTTGTAGTTTAGCCCCCCAGTAGTAATGCCCCCAGTAGTTTGGCCCCTGTAGTTATCCCCCAGTAGTTTGGCCCCTGTAGTTATGCCCCCCGTAGTTTGGCCCCCCTATAGTTTAGCCCCCAAGTAGTAATGCCCCTGTAGTTAAGCCGCCGGTAGTAATGCTCCTGTAGTTACACCGCCAGTAGTAATGCCCTCCTGTAGTATGCCCCCAGTAGTTAGCCCCTTTGTAGTTGGCCCCCAGTAATAATGTCCCCAGTAGTTTGCCCCCAGTAGATGCCCCCCAGTAATAATGTCCCCCAGTAGTTTGCCCCCAGTAGATGCCCCCCAGTAATAATGTCCTCCGGTAGTTTGCCCCCAGTAGTAATGCCCCCTAGGTGTTTGCCCCCAATATATGACCCCCAGTAGTAATGCCCCCAGTAGATGCCCCCCAGTAAAATGTCCCCCAGTAGCTGCCCCCAGTAGTAATGCCCCCAATAGATGACCCCCCCAGTAGTAATGCCCCCAGTAGATGTCCCCCAGTAATAATACCCCCAGTAGTTTGCCCCCAGTAGTAATGACGCCCCCAGTAGTAATGCCCCTTGTTGATGCCCCCCCAGTAGTAATGTCCCCCCGTAGTTTGCCCCCAGTAGATGCCCGCGCTGCACTAAGGAAGATAAAACCATCATACTTACCGAGCCCCGTTCCCGCTTCTAGACCGCTGCAGTCCTCCTCTTGGCGTCCGCTCCTCAGCACTATGAGAGAGACGTCATGACTGACGTCTCTCCCATAGCGCACGCCGCACAGTGACAGCGCCGGAAGCCGGAGCTCAGTACTGAGCTCTTGCCTCCGGCTGCCGCTGTGCAGGGAGACGGGCGCCCGCTGGTAACTCAATCTCAGCGGGCGCCCATCATCTCCCTGTGCCGGGAGGGGTCGGGGGACAGAGGCCACAAATGACAGGAGGGGCACGGGCCCGAGTGCCCCACCCCTGGATCCGCCACTGGCCATTCCCAAGCCTGCTTATGGGGGCTTGGTAATCAGACCTTGGCACTTCAGTGATCTGGGCCTATCAACCAGAGCACCTCTGATATACAGCTAAGGCCCCTGGGCTTGCCTATTTCAGGTCACACTAGTGATCTGGGCCTAATACCAAGACCATTGTTACTAATGAGGCTCAGGCCTATGGACCTACCTAGATGAAGTCAGTTAAAAGTGACATGCTCCTAGTGCCCAATCACCATATTCACCTATTGGGGGCATGCTTTAATCGGTACCAGTGCCCTCTAGTTAGCTCACGGGCCTAGTGTCCACCTACTACGCCACATGCCTAGTGCCTGAATATCCCCCAGGGGCCTAGTGCCCATTCCCTTGTGGTCTAGGGGGTTATAAGTTGTGGTGGCCCACTGCCGTCTAGCCTGGTAAGTGGGAGACCCTGCAGAGGGGAACTTCGTTAGGCGCTTTTGCTTTCCACCTCTGCAGAGCCCTCCGGTCCTTAACTTTGGCACTGAATTGTGTCCTCAGCCACCATCCTCCACGAAACTGCTGCTGCCACTTCTTCCACTGCCACTGTCTTCTTGCTTGATTCTACAGGCTTCTAGCCTATTCTTCAAGAGCTCTTCTCCGCTCCCTCTTCGATTGGCTCAACGCAGCTATCTCTGATCCGTGAGCTCATGGGCAGCGCCAACTCCAAATGCCCGCCACTTTTCATTGGCTGCTGGGCAAGCACAAAGCGAACAGTACCGCTCCCACGACACTACCTGCCGCCACGAGTCCAACACCGGGGACAGTGATTCCGGCCAGGGACATCTTTTCGTATGAGCTCAATGGGCACTTGCCCAAGGGCCCCAGTAGAATAAGGGCCCTATGCTGATAGCTGAGCGTCCGCTCTTTCCAGGGGTACCAGATTTTTGAAAATCGGCCCTGGGGAACCAGAGATATCCAACTTCAAAGCAGTGGTCCCCATCCGAGCCTGTTAATTGCTCTTCCCCCCAAGATATCTCGGGCTCTGTCTGACTTAGAGTAGTTCTGAGGGTATACTCCAAACGCTGGGACTCTCCCCTTTCACTGGACACTGGCAGCTTGTCTCTACTATGCCCAGAACCAGAGATATCAGCCTTCCAGCAGCTGGTCCCTGCTCCAGCTCCACATGCCTGGTATGCAGTTTTATAATTTCGTTGGTGGATTGCTCTGGCTCCTGATCTCTGATCCCTAAGTTCCCAGTACTTCCTGAAAAGTGGGACTCTCTACTTTTATATCCCATTGAAAGCTAAGAATTTTTTTTCTAGGAATTTGAGATATCTGCAATCAAGCAAGCTGCCCTCTCAACAGAAAATATTAAGCCCACTCCACTATCTACCCCTCCCCTGCGTATTAAACACCCTCTACCGCCCTGGAAGTCAAGTACTGGGGCCCTTTCATTCAGCGCAATGCCCCCTTCTACAGTTTAGTGTTCTCCCTCTCACCGCATCTCCCACCATCTGTGCAGTAATGGAGTAATTAGCAGAAATTACTGCTCAAGATCCTACATGCTGAGTGGAAGATAGAACACCCACTACCGCCTGCGGGTCATCAAAGCTGCCGCTGATAGCACCCCCACTCCTACTGCTGGAGGATGGGTAGGGGCCACAGTGCATTGCTGTGCCCAGGGGCCTACACTGCTGTTAAGATGGCCCTGATTCTGGCGCTGGCAAGCTGACTCGCTATCCCGGTGCTGACCACTGCCCAGGAAGCGGGGCATTATCTCCACAGTCATGTGACAATAAGTTAACTGGCAGCAGTGCTCCAGTTACTAGACAACCACTAATTAGAGCTGCATCACCTAACACATTGGTTTTCTCCTGGTGCTTATATTTCCTCCCAGAGTAAACAATTCAAACTTGTAAGTTAACTGGCTGCTGAAAAAAAGTGAATCCTAGTGTATGTGTGATAGGGGATAAATTATAACAATAACTAGACTTTTTTTTTTTTATTAAGAAATTCCATAGACTCTTCTTTTCTGAATCATTCCACTCATTAAATTTAAAAAAGGTTGTAAAATGAATCTTAAGTAGAACAATGTCCCAACTATGCAAATAAACTTTAACTATAAGAGTATCAGATGTATTGTTGTGTTGTCACAGTATCTGAAATAGTGATGTCAGCTAAGAAGGTTCTGTTGCCTGGTGGGAACATTACACACGGCCGCCCAGTTCAGCTTGTGTACGGGCGGGCGGCTGACCGTCCGTGCACACACACACCGACGTACCAATATATCTAATGATATATTTGCCGTCGGCTGTGCAGCAGGGCCGATGCGATATGTCTGTGAATGACGGAGTTCACAGACATATTGCTTGTACACACTGGCCGATGGACCCGCGATATATCATCCATTCAAGAGAGCAGGCGATATATCGGCCAGTGTGTACGCACCTTAAGTAGTGATTTGTTATCAATGTCAAATCCTGAAAAGTACTTTTTTTTTTTCCCCTTACTGTCTATTGAAAGATTGTTATAGAACAATAAACAACTGGAGCGAGAGAGGGAAAACAGAAGGAAAAAGGGGAAGAGGTAGGAGGGAGGGAAATACAGCAGTTCACACGGTTAATACATGACATTGCGTAACGTCTGTCTGATAACAACATAGACATATCAGTTAAAAGAAGCACTGTTGTAAGCGGAAAAGGCAGTAATTACAATATATAACCTGTAAAGGATGCACTAGTAACCGAAAGTCAAAGGGGGAGGGGCATTATAATGTGTCAACCAGGGGGACCATGTAGCAGAGAAAGATATGGCATATAGTTTGGTTCTTTAGAAATCTGAACCTACCCGAATTTTTCAGACCCAAACCAAACCAAGTACCGGTTCGGATCTTCTGAGGAGATCCGAAGCAAACCTAGTCCCAGTTTGGATCTAGCCATGGTTTGGAATAAATATATGAAATCCGAATTTCAGTTTTTGAATTGCAAATATTACTTAGCTGTTTTTATAAATTTTCAAGAATTCCCAAACCCAAGATTCGAATTTTATATCCAAATTCCAAACCAAAACACTTGAGGGTGGTTTTGCAAAACCAAAACAGGATGATGAAATTGGAACCCAAACCAAAACATAAGACTCTGCACACATCTCTTGTCAAAGCAGAAGTGAGGTATAGGAGAATTCGATGTGAGTAATGGCCTTTAGTTTAGCAGTGGTTAAATTGTTGGCCATCTTAGCCAGTGCAGTCTCTGTGAAGTGTTGGTTACAGAAGCCTTACTGAAGAGGGTCCAATAGGTTGTACAACAAAAAAAGTGAGTGTAGGCAAGTCTTTCCAGAAGCTTTGATGGGCATGGTGGTCAATAAATTGTACTGTAATCTATGAGAATGTTTGGGTCAGATTTCTTTTTCAGAATAGCAGTAAACAGTGACAGCTCCTACCCTTTTATGTGAGGAGTGGGGCTGCTTGTGCTGCAGTCCAATCAGCGGTCATTCTCTTTAGCACCTGCCAGGAGCATTGCACATGCACAATGCATTTGGCAGGACCCATGACCTACACAAACACTGGCTTCTAGGGCCTTCATCAGCTGCAACCCCTAGAAGCAGGGTAGAGCTGACGGAGGGAGTGGCTTCCCATTGTAAGAGGTCTCTCTGTTAATCACGGTCCAGACTGGCAGTCTTAGGGGGTTTAAACACCTCCGCTTGGGACTACCTGTCAGGCGTTTGATTAGTAGATAGTACTTGTACAGTAACAGGAAGCCGCTGCCAGTGCCAAGGAATACTCTTGTCTCACTGCTGATGGCAGATTTTACTGGAGAGGCTGCACCACTTCCGACTGCCGGTCACATAACTACATCCAGTAATAACCACATTGTTTAATAATGGTGGAAAGACACAAGTTGAAAGCTAGATTACATAGTTTAGTTACGTCTGGGATGAGAACATGAGACAGCAATCAACTGATTTGTGAGGGTAAAGTGAACAGGTAGCAGAGTATTGTGAGAACTGTAGAGTAGATATTGTAAAATCATACAAAGAGGGGGATGTAAGAGCACAGCAAAGGAATCGAGCAGGTTGTTGGTTGTGTAAGAGGTTATCATTTCATGTGGGATCTCAGTAATCTTAGGGGTCTATTTACTAAGCCTTGGGCAGAGATAAAGTCCTAGCCAATCAGCTCCTAACTACCAGGATGTGTTTAAAAAATGGCAGTAAGGGGCTGATTGGCTGGTACTTTATTTCCAGCCACTTTGTCTCCAGCCAAGGTTTAGTAAATAGACCTCTTAGATCTCTAAGGCATTGATGGCAGTCAGGCGGGTTGGTTTGTGATGGCTCAGGACAAATTCAACTGTATAAAAAGGCATTAGATGCAAAATGTTTGTTTGGTATTGTTCAGAGCATTTCAGTAGTAGTGGTACATACAAATATATTTGGAGAAGGTATAAAATACTTTTTCCAATATTGTTTTTCTTTCCGACAAAGGGGCAGATGTATTAACCTGGAGAAGTAATAAAGCAGTGATAAGTGCAAGGTGAATAACGCACCAGCCAATCATTACAGAATTAAAAAATGACAGGAGCTGACTGGCTGGTGCGTTATCACCTAGCACTTATCACTGCTTTATCACTTCTTTATCCCTTCTCTAGGCTTAATACATTTGCCCTAAAGTTTTTGAAGGCATTGTGATTTTTTTAGTGTGCCATTGCAGTGTCCATCACGATGAGTAGTGTCAATCCACTGGGAGAGGCAGAGCTTGGAGTTTCAATAGAGATGTTGAAATTATCGAAGATAATTGTGGTAATGTCAGAGGATAACAAATGAGGGGACCAAGCAGAGAAATGTTAAAATTATAAGGATTTTCATGAAAAGGCTTTTGTACAAAGCACATTAAGACATCATGTTTTAGAAGCAGCTGTTTCTTTCTGATTGCATCACTTCAGACCGTACAGTTCAAATAATTAACAGCTGTTACAGTACTCAGAGACTATCAACTAGAATGACCCATATAGGTAAAGAGGCCTCTCACTGTGATAATGGCAGTACAGTATGTCGCACACAAGTGGTTTGAAGAACATCATCAAAAATGAATAAAGATTCCTGACAGGGTTCTTAAACTAAAGCATAGATATAAATCTAATTTCCAGAACAGATAAAAAATTAAGTACAATAGTGTCATTATTTTTACATTTTAAAGAATCACAATTGTGGGGGACATTTACGAAGCAGTGATAAGAGCGGAGAAATGAGCCAGTGGAGAAGTTGCCCCATCAATCAATTAGCAGCACTGTATCATTTTATGGTATGCAAATTGTAGATGGTACTTCACTGCTGATTGGTTGCCATGGGAAACTTCTCCACTGGCTCACTTCTCCGCTCTTATCACTGCTTAGTAAATGTCCCCCTAAGACTTACTGAATATTTATTTAAATGTCAGCTCACTGATTACATGACGACCCCAAAGGTATTTTTGTGTTTCTTTATAGTTCTTATCAATTGTATCATGCTTAGAAGCATGAATGTATTAATAACGTATAATACAGGTTGAGTATCCCTTATCCAAAATGCTTGGGACCAGAGGTATTTTGGATATCGGATTTTTCCGTATTTTGGAATAATTGCATACCATAATGAGATATCATGGCGATGGGACCTAAGTCTAAGCACAGAATGCATTTATGTTACATATACACCTTATACACACAGCCTGAAGGTCATTTAATACAATATTTTTAATAACTTTGTGTATTAAACAAAGTTTGTGTACATTGAGCCATCAAAAAACAAAGGTTTCACTATTTCACTCTCACTGAAAAAAGTCCGTATTTCGGAATATTCCGTATTTCGGAATATTTGGATATGGGATACTCAACCTGTATTAATAAGTCCTCGATGTGGTAATCTAAGACTATACCGACACTTTGAATAAAGTTCTTTTTATTTAGTGACAATGTAATTATTATTATTATTATGATGATTATTATTATTAATAAAATGTATTCGCTTATCATAAATGCCCTCTTGCACCTTTGCCTGCGATGCAAACGCATTGCAGGCTGTGCTTCCCGGTATAGTGTATCGTAGCAGTGCTACCTACTTCTGGAAAAGACGCTTTGCGCCTGCGGGCAAGTAGGGGAGCGATGCTCCCGCAGCCCGTACTTCGAAGTAATTTTTGCCTAGCTTAACAAAAGAATGCTAAAGGTACGGTACACATCGCGGCAACGCCACGCCATGGAGCAATTTTAAGCAAAGATGCCTGAGGACACAACTGTACCTGTCTCTGTGACATGTCAAGTTTATTTTAAAATAAATGTTCTAACTAAGGGGGTCATTCAGATCTGATTGCTGCTGTGCGTTTTCGCGTAGCAGGCGATCAGGTACTAAATGCACATGCGTATGCACCGCAATGTGCACACACGTCGGACAACAACAACACGCATTTCTGGTCAGCGATGGGATGGTGCGAAAATTCCATTTGCACGGGCGTTCGCAAAGGTGATTGACAGGAGAAAGCCGTTTGTGGGTGGTAACTGACCATTTACTGGGAGTGTTTGGGAAAACGCAGGCGTGCCCAAGTGTTTTCAGGAAGGGTGTCTGACGTCAGCTCTGGCCTCCGATCAGCATGATGTGATCGTACTGGAGATGTAAGTCCTGGGCTGCTCAGAGACTGCACACACTGCATTTTAGCAGCGCAGCGTACACATAGCTTGGCGAATATACATTCCCCCTGTAGGCAGTGACTATCTGAATGCAGGAAAGCAAAATTATAAGCCCAGCGATCAGATCTGAGTGACCCCCTAAGTCTCAGCATGGCAGCACCTCTTATTACCCGTCTCCCTCCTTCTGTATCTTTGTATATAATGTACACTTGAATGTGAGCTTCTTCTTCTTGGACTAGCACAGCTTCCACCAGTAGCAGATTTACCGGTATGCGGCCACTTAGTGCTCAGCAGGTCCCAGGGTTCCCGCCGATGGAGCTGCTCAATCGAGTGTATTTTTACTAGAGATGAGCGGGTTCGGTTTCTCTGAATCCGAACCCGCACGAACTTCATGTTTTTTTTCACGGGTCCGAGCGACTCGGATCTTCCCGCCTTGCTCGGTTAACCCGAGCGCGCCCGAACGTCATCATGACGCTGTCGGATTCTCGCGAGGCTCGGATTCTATCGCGAGACTCGGATTCTATATAAGGAGCCGCGCGTCGCCGCCATTTTCACACGTGCATTGAGATTGATAGGGAGAGGACGTGGCTGGCGTCCTCTCCGTTTAGAATAGATTAGAGAGACACTTGATTTACTAATTTTGGGGAGCATTAGGAGTACTCAGTACAGTGCAGAGTTTTGCTGATAGTGACCACCAGTTTTATTTATAATCCGTTCTCTGCCTGAAAAAAGCGATACACAGCACACAGTGACTCAGTCACATACCATATCTGTGTGCACTGCTCAGGCTCAGGCCAGTGTGCTGCATCATCTATTATCTATATATAATATTATATATATCTGAGTATCTGTCTGACTGCTCAGCTCACACAGCTTATAATTGTGGGGGAGACTGGGGAGCACTACTGCAGTGCCAGTTATAGGTTATAGCAGGAGCCAGGAGTACATAATATATTATATAGTGAGTGACCACCAGACACACAGTGCAGTTTATTTAATATATCCGTTCTCTGCCTGAAAAAAGCGATACACACAGTGACTCAGTCAGTCACATACCATATCTGTGTGCACTGCTCAGGCTCAGGCCAGTGTGCTGCATCATCTATATATATATATTATATATCTGTCTGACTGCTCAGCTCACACAGCTTATAATTGTGGGGGAGACTGGGGAGCACTACTGCAGTGCCAGTTATAGGTTATAGCAGGAGCCAGGAGTACATAATATTATATTAAAACAGTGCACACTTTTGCTGCAGGAGTGCCACTGCCAGTGTGACTAGTGACCAGTGACCTGACCACCAGTATATATAATATTAGTAGTATACTATCTCTTTATCAACCAGTCTATATATTAGCAGCAGACACAGTACAGTGCGGTAGTTCACGGCTGTGGCTACCTCTGTGTCGGCACTCGGCAGCCCGTCCATAATTGTATATACCACCTAACCGTGTTTTTTTTTTCTTTCTTTATACATACATACTAGTTACGAGTATACTATCTCTTTATCAACCAGTCTATATATTAGCAGCAGACACAGTACAGTGCGGTAGTTCACGGCTGTGGCTACCTCTGTGTCGGCACTCGGCAGCCCGTCCATAATTGTATATACCACCTAACCGTGGTTTTTTTTTCTTTCTTTATACATACATACTAGTTACGAGTATACTATCTCTTTATCAACCAGTCTATATATTAGCAGCAGACACAGTACAGTGCGGTAGTTCACGGCTGTGGCTACCTCTGTGTCGGCACTCGGCAGCCCGTCCATAATTGTATATACCACCTAACCGTGTTTTTTTTTTCTTTCTTTATACATACATACTAGTTACGAGTATACTATCTCTTTATCAACCAGTCTATATATTAGCAGCAGACACAGTACAGTGCGGTAGTTCACGGCTGTGGCTACCTCTGTGTCGGCACTCGGCAGCCCGTCCATAATTGTATATACCACCTAACCGTGGTTTTTTTTTCTTTCTTTATACATACATACTAGTTACGAGTATACTATCTCTTTATCAACCAGTCTATATATTAGCAGCAGACACAGTACAGTGCGGTAGTTCACGGCTGTGGCTACCTCTGTGTCGGCACTCGGCAGCCCGTCCATAATTGTATATACCACCTAACCGTGGTTTTTTTTTCTTTCTTTATACATACATACTAGTTACGAGTATACTATCTCTTTATCAACCAGTCTATATATTAGCAGCAGACACAGTACAGTGCGGTAGTTCACGGCTGTGGCTACCTCTGTGTCGGCACTCGGCAGCCCGTCCATAATTGTATATACCACCTAACCGTGGTTTTTTTTTCTTTCTTTATACATACATACTAGTTACGAGTATACTATCTCTTTATCAACCAGTCTATATATTAGCAGCAGACACAGTACAGTGCGGTAGTTCACGGCTGTGGCTACCTCTGTGTCGGCACTCGGCAGCCCGTCCATAATTGTATATACCACCTAACCGTGGTTTTTTTTTCTTTCTTTATACATACATACTAGTTACGAGTATACTATCTCTTTATCAACCAGTCTATATATTAGCAGCAGACACAGTACAGTGCGGTAGTTCACGGCTGTGGCTACCTCTGTGTCGGCACTCGGCAGCCCGTCCATAATTGTATATACCACCTAACCGTGGTTTTTTTTTCTTTCTTTATACATACATACTAGTTACGAGTATACTATCTCTTTATCAACCAGTCTATATATTAGCAGCAGACACAGTACAGTGCGGTAGTTCACGGCTGTGGCTACCTCTGTGTCGGCACTCGGCAGCCCGTCCATAATTGTATATACCACCTAACCGTGGTTTTTTTTTCTTTCTTTATACATACATACTAGTTACGAGTATACTATCTCTTTATCAACCAGTCTATATATTAGCAGCAGACACAGTACAGTGCGGTAGTTCACGGCTGTGGCTACCTCTGTGTCGGCACTCGGCAGCCCGTCCATAATTGTATATACCACCTAACCGTGGTTTTTTTTTCTTTCTTTATACATACATACTAGTTACGAGTATACTATCTCTTTATCAACCAGTCTATATATTAGCAGCAGACACAGTACAGTGCGGTAGTTCACGGCTGTGGCTACCTCTGTGTCGGCACTCGGCAGCCCGTCCATAATTGTATATACCACCTAACCGTGGTTTTTTTTTCTTTCTTTATACATACATACTAGTTACGAGTATACTATCTCTTTATCAACCAGTCTATATATTAGCAGCAGACACAGTACAGTGCGGTAGTTCACGGCTGTGGCTACCTCTGTGTCGGCACTCGGCAGCCCGTCCATAATTGTATATACCACCTAACCGTGGTTTTTTTTTCTTTCTTTATACATACATACTAGTTACGAGTATACTATCTCTTTATCAACCAGTCTATATATTAGCAGCAGACACAGTACAGTGCGGTAGTTCACGGCTGTGGCTACCTCTGTGTCGGCACTCGGCAGCCCGTCCATAATTGTATACTAGTATCCAATCCATCCATCTCCATTGTTTACCTGAGGTGCCTTTTAGTTGTGCCTATTAAAATATGGAGAACAAAAATGTTGAGGTTCCAAAATTAGGGAAAGATCAAGATCCACTTCCACCTCGTGCTGAAGCTGCTGCCACTAGTCATGGCCGAGACGATGAAATGCCAGCAACGTCGTCTGCCAAGGCCGATGCCCAATGGCATAGTACAGAGCATGTCAAAACCAAAACACCAAATATCAGTAAAAAAAAGGACTCCAAAACCTAAAATAAAATTGTCGGAGGAGAAGCGTAAACTTGCCAATATGCCATTTACCACACGGAGTGGCAAGGAACGGCTGAGGCCCTGGCCTATGTTCATGGCTAGTGGTTCAGCTTCACATGAGGATGGAAGCACTCAGCCTCTCGCTAGAAAACTGAAAAGACTCAAGCTGGCAAAAGCACCGCAAAGAACTGTGCGTTCTTTGAAATCCCAAATCCACAAGGAGAGTCCAATTGTGTCGGTTGCGATGCCTGACCTTCCCAACACTGGACGTGAAGAGCATGCGCCTTCCACCATTTGCACGCCCCCTGCAAGTGCTGGAAGGAGCACCCGCAGTCCAGTTCCTGATAGTCAGATTGAAGATGTCAGTGTTGAAGTACACCAGGATGAGGAGGATATGGGTGTTGCTGGCGCTGGGGAGGAAATTGACCAGGAGGATTCTGATGGTGAGGTGGTTTGTTTAAGTCAGGCACCCGGGGAGACACCTGTTGTCCGTGGGAGGAATATGGCCGTTGACATGCCAGGTGAAAATACCAAAAAAATCAGCTCTTCGGTGTGGAGGTATTTCACCAGAAATGCAGACAACAGGTGTCAAGCCGTGTGTTCCCTTTGTCAAGCTGTAATAAGTAGGGGTAAGGACGTTAACCACCTCGGAACATCCTCCCTTATACGTCACCTGCAGCGCATTCATAATAAGTCAGTGACAAGTTCAAAAACTTTGGGTGACAGCGGAAGCAGTCCACTGACCAGTAAATCCCTTCCTCTTGTAACCAAGCTCACGCAAACCACCCCACCAACTCCCTCAGTGTCAATTTCCTCCTTCCCCAGGAATGCCAATAGTCCTGCAGGCCATGTCACTGGCAATTCTGACGAGTCCTCTCCTGCCTGGGATTCCTCCGATGCATCCTTGCGTGTAACGCCTACTGCTGCTGGCGCTGCTGTTGTTGCCGCTGGGAGTCGATGGTCATCCCAGAGGGGAAGTCGTAAGCCCACTTGTACTACTTCCAGTAAGCAATTGACTGTTCAACAGTCCTTTGCGAGGAAGATGAAATATCACAGCAGTCATCCTACTGCAAAGCGGATAACTGAGTCCTTGACAACTATGTTGGTGTTAGACGTGCGTCCGGTATCCGCCGTTAGTTCACAGGGAACTAGACAATTTATTGAGGCAGTGTGCCCCCGTTACCAAATACCATCTAGGTTCCACTTCTCTAGGCAGGCGATACCGAGAATGTACACGGACGTCAGAAAAAGACTCACCAGTGTCCTAAAAAATGCAGTTGTACCCAATGTCCACTTAACCACGGACATGTGGACAAGTGGAGCAGGGCAGGGTCAGGACTATATGACTGTGACAGCCCACTGGGTAGATGTATGGACTCCCGCCGCAAGAACAGCAGCGGCGGCACCAGTAGCAGCATCTCGCAAACGCCAACTCTTTCCTAGGCAGGCTACGCTTTGTATCACCGCTTTCCAGAATACGCACACAGCTGAAAACCTCTTACGGCAACTGAGGAAGATCATCGCGGAATGGCTTACCCCAATTGGACTCTCCTGTGGATTTGTGGCATCGGACAACGCCAGCAATATTGTGTGTGCATTAAATATGGGCAAATTCCAGCACGTCCCATGTTTTGCACATACCTTGAATTTGGTGGTGCAGAATTTTTTAAAAAACGACAGGGGCGTGCAAGAGATGCTGTCGGTGGCCAGAAAAATTGCGGGACACTTTCGGCGTACAGGCACCACGTACAGAAGACTGGAGCACCACCAAAAACTACTGAACCTGCCCTGCCATCATCTGAAGCAAGAAGTGGTAACGAGGTGGAATTCAACCCTCTATATGCTTCAGAGGTTGGAGGAGCAGCAAAAGGCCATTCAAGCCTATACAATTGAGCACGATATAGTAGGTGGAATGCACCTGTCTCAAGTGCAGTGGAGAATGATTTCAACGTTGTGCAAGGTTCTGATGCCCTTTGAACTTGCCACACGTGAAGTCAGTTCAGACACTGCCAGCCTGAGTCAGGTCATTCCCCTCATCAGGCTTTTGCAGAAGAAGCTGGAGGCATTGAAGGAGGAGCTAAAAGGGAGCGATTCCGCTAGGCATGTGGGACTTGTGGATGCAGCCCTTAATTCGCTTAACAAGGATTCACGGGTGGTCAATCTGTTGAAATCAGAGCACTACATTTTGGCCACCGTGCTCGATCCTAGATTTAAAGCCTACCTTGGATCTCTCTTTCCGGCAGACACAGGTCTGCTGGGGTTGAAAGACCTGCTGGTGACAAAATTGTCAAGTCAAGCGGAACGCGACCTGTCAACATCTCCTCCTTCACATTCTCCCGCAACTGGGGGTGCGAGGAAAAGGCTCAGAATTCCGAGCCCACCCGCTGGCGGTGATGCAGGGCAGTCTGGAGCGACTGCTGATGCTGACATCTGGTCCGGACTGAAGGACCTGACAACGATTACGGACATGTCGTCTACTGTCACTGCATATGATTCTCTCAACATTGATAGAATGGTGGAGGATTATATGAGTGACCGCATCCAAGTAGGCACGTCACACAGTCCGTACTTATACTGGCAGGAAAAAGAGGCAATTTGGAGGCCCTTGCACAAACTGGCTTTATTCTACCTAAGTTGCCCTCCCACAAGTGTGTACTCCGAAAGAGTGTTTAGTGCCGCCGCTCACCTTGTCAGCAATCGGCGTACGAGGTTACATCCAGAAAATGTGGAGAAGATGATGTTCATTAAAATGAATTATAATCAATTCCTCCGCGGAGACATTGACCAGCAGCAATTGCCTCCACAAAGTACACAGGGAGCTGAGATGGTGGATTCCAGTGGGGACGAATTGATAATCTGTGAGGAGGGGGATGTACACGGTGATATATCGGAGGGTGAAGATGAGGTGGACATCTTGCCTCTGTAGAGCCAGTTTGTGCAAGGAGAGATTAATTGCTTCTTTTTTGGGGGGGGTCCAAACCAACCCGTCATATCAGTCACAGTCGTGTGGCAGACCCTGTCACTGAAATGATGGGTTGGTTAAAGTGTGCATGTCCTGTTTTGTTTATACAACATAAGGGTGGGTGGGAGGGCCCAAGGACAATTCCATCTTGCACCTCTTTTTTCTTTTCTTTTTCTTTGCATCATGTGCTGATTGGGGAGGGTTTTTTGGAAGGGACATCCTGCGTGACACTGCAGTGCCACTCCTAGATGGGCCCGGTGTTTGTGTCGGCCACTAGGGTCGCTAATCTTACTCACACAGCTACCTCATTGCGCCTCTTTTTTTCTTTGCGTCATGTGCTGTTTGGGGAGGGTTTTTTGGAAGGGCCATCCTGCGTGACACTGCAGTGCCACTCCTAGATGGGCCCGGTGTTTGTGTCGGCCACTAGGGTCGCTAATCTTACTCACACAGCTACCTCATTGCGCCTCTTTTTTTCTTTGCGTCATGTGCTGTTTGGGGAGGGTTTTTTGGAAGGGACATCCTGCGTGACACTGCAGTGCCACTCCTAGATGGGCCCGGTGTTTGTGTCGGCCACTTGGGTCGCTAATCTTACTCACACAGCTACCTCATTGCGCCTCTTTTTTTCTTTGCGTCATGTGCTGTTTGGGGAGGGTTTTTTGGAAGGGACATCCTGCGTGACACTGCAGTGCCACTCCTAGATGGGCCCGGTGTTTGTGTCGGCCACTAGGGTCGCTAATCTTACTCACACAGCTACCTCATTGCGCCTCTTTTTTTCTTTGCGTCATGTGCTGTTTGGGGAGGGTTTTTTGGAAGGGACATCCTGCGTGACACTGCAGTGCCACTCCTAGATGGGCCCGGTGTTTGTGTCGGCCACTAGGGTCGCTAATCTTACTCACACAGCTACCTCATTGCGCCTCTTTTTTTCTTTGCGTCATGTGCTGTTTGGGGAGGGTTTTTTGGAAGGGACATCCTGCGTGACATTGCAGTGCCACTCCTAGATGGGCCCGGTGTTTGTGTCGGCCACTAGGGTCGCTTATCTTACTCACACAGCGACCTCGGTGCAAATTTTAGGACTAAAAATAATATTGTGAGGTGTGAGGTATTCAGAATAGACTGAAAATGAGTGTAAATTATGGTTTTTGAGGTTAATAATACTTTGGGATCAAAATGACCCCCAAATTCTATGATTTAAGCTGTTTTTTAGTGTTTTTTGAAAAAAACACCCGAATCCAAAACACACCCGAATCCGACAAAAAAAATTCGGTGAGGTTTTGCCAAAACGCGTTCGAACCCAAAACACGGCCGCGGAACCGAACCCAAAACCAAAACACAAAACCCGAAAAATTTCAGGCGCTCATCTCTAATTTTTACTTCCAGGCCCCAGCAGACTGTTAGTGCATTGATTGGAGTGTACCAGCTGACGGGTAACTGCTCCACCACCACATACACTCCGCTTTGCTCCACTGTATTTTACTACATATGACTTTTCACATTACATGCAGAGAGAGGGAAAGTAAGGGAGAGCGGAGCTGAAGAGAGATGCTGAGTTGCACTGGGTATGGGGTTGTGCGGTCAGCGGTAGAGGTGAGGGGTGTGAGTGTTAGCGGCGGTGGCGAGTCTGGGTAGGGAAATGGTGCATGAGGGGAGTCCACGTGGGCAAGTGGTGTCAGCTACAGCAAGACAAAGGGGGTAATTCAGAGTTGATCGCAGCAGCAAATTTGTTAGCAGTTGGGCAAAACCATGTGCACTGCAGGGGGGGGGGGGGGGGCAGATATAACATGGGGGTCATTCCGACCCGTTTGCATGCAGCGGTTTATCGCTGTGGTGCGAAAGGGTGCGGAATGCAGATGCGTGGCGGGCGTAGTGCACGACATTGCCCGGCGACAGGGGTCGCCGGGTTACGCCGCGACTTACAAAGGAAGCGTTTGCAGAGCATACCGCTAAGAAGTTTGACAGGAAGCAGGCGTGGCAGGGCAGATCCGGACCGCTTGGAGCCGTTTTCGGGGAGTGGTGAGTATAATGCAGGCGTGTCCAGTAGAACGGAGGGCGGAGGAGTGACGTCAAAGCCGGGCCCATCATCGCTGGATCCATCGCACAGGGTAAGTAGATGTAGGGCTGGTCTTGTTCTACTTGAAATTTTTTTAGCTTAGCAGAGCTGCACAAGCAATCGCAGCCCTGCTAAGCTAAAATACACTCTCCCACAGGCGTGGACTAGTTGATCGCAGCAACAGCAAAAAGTTGCTGGCTGCGATCAACTCGGAATGACCACCTATGTGCAGAGAGATTTAGATTTGGGTGTGGTGTGTTCAATCTGAAATCTAAATTGCAGTGTAGAAATAAAGCAGCCAGTATTTACCCTGCACAGATACAAAATAACCCACTCAAATCTAACGCGCTCTGCAAATGTTATATCTGCCCCCCCCTGCAGTGCACATGGTTTTGCCCAGCTGCTAACACATTTGCTGCTGCAATCTGTTGAGAAACTGCAAGAGAGACTTTGATGTGTAATTGCACAGGAGGGACAACAGGTGGAGCTGTCGTATATGTGTTATGTGTTTTACAGTCTGTGATGTATGTCTTACACTTGTTTGTTCCTGTGTTCTGAAGGTGACATGAAGGAGAGAGATGGAGCATGCAGTGATTGCTGCTCACATACAGTTGTCTTGTTCTGACTACCAGTTTGTATTATGATCGGTTCCAGTTTCATTATATAAACAAGTTATACCACAAAGAGCTTTCCGGTGTGTGCCTACTGATTCAAGAATAGCTCAGAGGTGATCCTGACTGCGTGGGTAAAACACTCTAATGCCAACATGATCAACTCTAAATTACCCCCAATTACCCTCAGAGATCGCTGGTGATGTCTCCTCCCCAGCAGGACTAGTCAGTTTTAGGTAAATACTGTTTGACTTGCATTCCCCAGTTGTCCATTCCAAAGAATGACAGTGTTATGCAGGCAGCGTGCAAACTGAGACCATAACAGCCATTGGGGAACAGAACCTACAAAGAAAGCAAATATTCTTTATACTATTTAATTATATTGTAATACCTTGAACTTTAAAACTACAGTGCATCCGGAAAGTATTCACAGCGCTTCACTTTTTCCACATTTTGTTATGTTACAGCCTTATTCCAGACTGGAAAAAATTAATTTTTGTCCTTAAAATTCTACACACAATACCCCTTAATGACAACTTGAAAAAGTTTTTTTTTTTTTTAGATTTTTGCAAATTTATTAAAAATAATAAACTAAGAAATCACATGTACATAAGTATTCACAGCCTTTGCCATGAAGCTCAAAATTGAGCTCAGGTGCATCCTGTTTCCACTGATCATCCTTGAGATATTCCTACAGCTTAATTGGCATCCACCTGTGGTAAATTCAGTTGATTGGACATGATTTGGAAAGGCACACACCTGTCTATATAAGCTACCACACTTGACAGTGCATGTCTGAGCACAAACCAAGCATGAAGTCAAAGGAGTTGTCTGTAGACCTCAGAGACAGGATTGTCTCGAGGCACAAATCTGGGGAAGGATACAGAAAAATATCTGCTGCATGGAAGGTCCCAATGAGCACAGTGGCCTCCATCATCCATAAATGGAAGAAGTTCAGAACCACCAGGACTCTTTCTAGAGCTGGCCGGCCATCTAAATTGAGTGATCGAGGGAAAAGGGCCCTAGTCAGGGAGGTGACCAAGAACCTGCTGGTCACTCTGTCAGAGCTACAGCATTGCTCTGTGGAGAGAGGAGAACCTTCCAGAAGGACAACCATCTCTGCAGCAATCCAACAATCAGGCCTGAAGGGTAGAGTAGCCAGATGGAAGCCACTCCTTAGTAAAGAGCACAAGGCAGCCCACCTGGAGTTTGCCAAAATGCACCTGAAGGACTCTCAGACCATGAGAAACAAAATTCTCTGGTCTGATTAAACTAAGATTGAACTCTTTGGCATGAATGCCAGGCATCCTGTTTGGAGGAAACCAGACACCACTCATCACCAGGCTAATACCATCCGTACAGTGAAGCATAGTGGTGGCAGCATCATGCTGTGGTGATGTTTTTCAGTGGCAGGAACTGGGAGAGTAGTCAGGATAGAGGGAAAGATGAATGCAGCAATGTACAGAGACATCCTGGATGACAACCTGCTCCAGAGCGCTCTTGACCTCAGACTTTGGTGACGGTTCATCTTTCAGCAGGACAACAACCTTAAACACACAGCCAAGATATCAAAGGAGTGACTTCAGGACAACTCTGTGAATGTCCCTGAGTGGCCCAGCCAAAGCCCAGACTAGAGAGAGATCTGAAAATGGCTGTGCACCGACGCTTCCCATCCAACCAGACGGAGCTTGAGAGGTGCTGCAAAGAGAAATGGGTGAAACTGCCCAAAGAGACAGTAGGTGTGCCAAGCTTGTGGCAACATATTAAAAAAGACTTGATGCTGTAATTGCTGCCAAAGGTGCATCACCAAAGTATTGCGCAAAGGCTGTGAATACTTATGTACATGTGATTTCTTAGTTATTTATTTTTTAATAAATTAGCAAAAATATCAAAAAAACTTTTTTCATGTTGTCATTATGGGGTATTGTGTGTAGATTTTTGAGGGAAGAAATACATTTATTTCATTTTGGAATAAGGCAAAATGTGGAAAAAGTGAAGCGCTGTGAATATTTTCCGGATGCACTGTAGGATGTTCAAATGCTCAATACCTTAAATCAGTTTTGCCACCTACTTATAGCAACCTATTTATTTTTACTTTTTCCACTTTTTGTTATGCCCAGCGATCAGGTCTGAATTAGGCCCTATAGTCAGTAAGGTGCCAGAGACAAGTTCATGCTGAACCAGACAAGAGTAGAGAAACAAGCAAAATTTGAGTATATAGTTGTTACAGTATATGAAGGTGGAGCAATAATCAGGAAGGCAGAAAACGTTAGGTACATGTAATCAAGCAAAGTGGATTTCAGGTTATAGGTAAGAGCTTGGTACACAGGCATCAAGCAGAGTGGTGGTTAGGAAGCAGCCAAGAATTCAGTTCAGGATACAAGCCATATGGTAACTATGGTACACAGTTTATCAGACAGATCAGCGTGCAGGAGATAAAGGGGGTCATTCCGAGTTGTTCGCTCGGTAAATTTTTTTGCATCGCAGCGATTTTCCGCTTAGTGCGCATGCGCAATGTCCGCACTGCGACTGCGCCAAGTAAATTTGCTATGCAGTTAGGAATTTTACTCACGGTTTTTTCTTCGTTCTGGTGATCGTAATGTGATTGACAGGAAGTGGGTGTTTCTGGGCGGAAACAGGCCGTTTTATGGAGGTGTGCGAAAAAACGCTACCGTTTCTGGGAAAAACGCGGGAGTGGCTGGAGAAACGGAGGAGTGTCTGGGCGAACGCTGGGTGTGTTTATGACGTCAAACCAGGAACGACAAGCACTGAACTGATCGCAGATGCCGAGTAAGTCTCGAGCTACTCAGAAACTGCACAGAGATGTCTTATCGCAATATTGCAAATCTTTCATTCGCAATTTTAAGAAGCTAAGATTCACTCCCAGTAGGCGGCGGCTTAGCGTGTGTAAAGCTGCTAAAAGCAGCTTGCGAGCGAACAACTCGGAATGACCCCCAAAGTTCGGTATACCGTTTATCAAATAGAACACATAAACAAAGCAATCGCTGACAATTATCTGGCAATCTGGAGAAGAAGTCTAAGGATTTTGCCTTAAAATGCCTATTTGTTTCCTTGAGTGGAAAATGTAGGCTGTTGAGTAAAAATCCGTTTCAGATGATTTGTGAAGAGAATATGCTACGTCTATCGTGCCTATACATGCTGGATTTTTAGTTTTACAGCCTACAATTTACGCTTAAGGGAAACAATAGGTATTTAAGGATAAAACCATCAGTCTGCTTAGGACAGTCCAGCCAATTCTGATGATGTCACTGCTCATTGGTAAATGATCTCTTTACTAAAGCTCTGTAACATGAGTTGTCACAAGTCACTAGAGCCTACTCACCTGTCTCTTCTGCGCATCAGTCTGGATACTGCAAAAGTAGGAGACTGATATCAGGTTTTTCTTTAATAAGAGGACTTGACAGCATAGTTTGGCATGGTTTGACAGTATACGTATTGGCCCTAATAATGAATATGTAATTATGTAAAGCTGTGACAGATGTTTTAGAGCCTTCTTAAGTTTTATCGAGCTAAGTTCCAAACATGATAGGGTTTATAGATATCATTTTGGTCTGCACAACTGAATAAGTATACTCTTTTGAAGAAGCTGCTACTGTAGTATACATTATATCTACAGAAACTGTGCAGGCTGATCGTCAGTGGCTGAGAATAGATGGGTTGATCAGATCCACCAATCTCTGTTGCGTGAATCTTTCATATAAAAATGAGAGCAAGTGATGTTCACCAGCCCAGCCCAGAAATAGTGTCAGGATTTTATCCTGGAGCATGACTGATCCTGCTCTTGGAAGGTGAAGCAGTTCTTTGGTCTCTCACACAGATTTGCCATCCTTACGGGTCAATTTGCTCCCCAAAATTAAAGATATATATTTGTTGAAAACACAGAAAATGCTTCTGTAGCCATCGTGGGGTCTGGCTCAATACTGTCTTAAACTGGGGATGCCTATTAGTTTGAGTGTAGCATTAAATCCTTTTTTTAATCTCCTGAGGAAGCTGCCGACTTTAAGACAGACAGAGAAACGCCGTTATGTGGAATTACTCTCTACTGTGGTGCTTGGTTAAACCGTGCCTAGATTGCAGCAATATTGCCACCTTATAACTGCTTGTTCTTTTTTTACATAAGGATCCTTTATGAAATACATTATTAAATTGTTCTTTTTAACATTGATACATTTGGGTAAAGTATTTGTTCTTTCCTATTTGAGCGCAGCCTTTCTTTTGTTGTATTCTTGTCATAGAGGGAGTGACTTCCCCCTAAAATTTGGCTGCAGCTTAGTAAAGCACCTCATTCCTATAGCGCTCGAATATCCTTGGGTAAATCCTATTTTTTTGCATCCTTTATGAAATAGCTGGGTTCCCTGCTGATGGGTTACAGATCAAATTAGCGGGATGAGTTTGTCTACACAGGGATAGCGTGGAGAGATTCATAAGACTGCTCAAATTGTACTAATCCTAAATCTTATCCACTCTCCTATTATTGACTAAGGGCCTATTTGAGACCTGATGGCTGTTCTGCGATCTATGTCCATCTCCTCACATGCTGGGGGCAGCCCAGCACAAGGCAAGGCCACCCAGCATGTGTGGCGCTGCCTCACGGTGCGTCTGTAATGTAATTGCAGATGCATCGATTTAAGGTCGGCACCAACCTGTGCAACCATTTTTTTTATTGGAGCGGCTGTGCGTGACATCATGCAGTTGCCCTGAAAACACTGACGCCATGCCCCCATTTTAGCAGTCACTATCCCACAATGCCGAAACGCCACTCCCAGAACGCCCACTGCTGTCATTCACCTTGTGACCAGAAGGAGAAGGGCCGTGTATGTGCACTGCAGCGGGTGTGAGTGCGCAGACCAGCTGGGCGCGGCCGCTGCATCCTGGCTGCGTCCAAACTCGTGGCTGCGTCCATCTATCCTCCTAAATATTTTCTATAATGTGCTGTGGAACATGTGTGACCTATATAAATGACTGTTAAGAAATAACTAAATAAAATAATGAAAAGGCTATTAATGGGGGGCTTAGTTGGGGTGCTGATTAATTGGTATTTTGGGGGGGTGCAAAATGTTATAAAATCAGCAATGCAAGAATCATAAATACAGCAATTGTAAAGAGATCGTTACCAGCATTAAGGAAATTAAGCAATTTCTAGCATTCTGCCCTGTCTTTTAATATCATTTAATACTTAAAGCAATATTATGAAAAACATGTTTTTGACAAGGAATGTATATTCGTGACAAGAACTTGCTTGCTTCACTAAGTCATCCTAGCCTTGCTGATTTCGAGGAATTCTGTACGTCATGTCCCCAAGCCAGGACCAGATGGTGTTCGATACGGAGGAACTGTCCTCAAGACCTGCTCGAATTGGTCCAAGCCTTGGGTGGTGGAATTTCTGGAGTATGCAATATTAAGGGCTTTCTTTGCCATGTTCTGGGCAGACTGAGCGCTCTTGTAATATTACTTGTAAGTGCATGCTGACGGTCACTTTATTGTAATCTTGCTCTGCCATTATCAATATAAAATACAAATTTGATAACAGCTGTACACGTTGCTTTTTTATCCACAACAATTTGGTGCCGAAACCCGGGACCTGAAAGCGACTGGAACGGAATCAGGACAGGAACGGAGGACTGGAGACCAGACCGGCGCCATTTAAAAAAAGGTGAGAACATTTGTGTCTCTTACTGCTCTCCCCTCCTCTGATCCTAAGACCCAAGAACTTGAACAGCTGTGTTTTGTGTTCTAACATCTTTTGGATATGCATGTGTGAGTGTATGTGGATGCTGGCACATTGCCACATCAGCATGAAAGAGACCCTTTATGTCTGAGTGATTGTGCTGCCCCAAGACGCACCTCTACAGAGAGGGCATGGTGGGGGCAGGGAAGTAAAAATTAAGAGGACCCTATCATCCTTGGACACAAATATTTCCTATCTTCTGAGTATGTCAAGTAAATTGTCACTAACATTGTCTGCATAGCAGAGGGACAAAGTAAGTCATAGAAGGATAAGTGTTGGTGAGAGAAGAATCTCTGCCGGTCTGCCTTCGCTTGTCAATACAGGTCCCTGGACAACCCCTCGGGGCTCTCCCCTCAGAACAGGAGCGATCTAATCTCTGATTACCTCCTGGCCTGCTATCTGACAGCCCTGTGTACACTGGTTTGAGTCTGCTTCTCGTTACACTGAAAGGCGTGCCCCAAAGCTGCAGACTTGTGTCTCTGTCTCTCATGAAAAATCATACTTCTGGCTTAGATAATCCCTTACTTGCATGGTTTGACATAGGTGACATTAAAGGGCAAGTATTGTTTGGCATCTGCACCTTGCTGATTTTTATTTGGCTCTATTGGAAAATTTGGAGGGACCAAAAGCGGGATTCGCTGTGTGGGACTTCCCCTAACAGCCAATAGCCATAGAATATAGTGCTGTGAAAAACTGATAGAGGGGTGTAAGAGTCCCCTCCACCATAGCCGGGTTATGGGAAACAGTCACAGCAAACTCTGATTTGTCCGATCACCAAATCAGAGTAATGGACGTCCTAAGACTCCTCATACCCCACAGGAGGAGATGAATAAGAAATGTGGCAAATGGGTCAGCCGGTGTTTACCTAAGTGGGGCAGACTGACTAGGGGGATGGATTGTGGGATCCCAAAAGAGGGAACCTTTCAATTATCCCACTGGGCAACCCTCTACAAAAATTATAAAACAAAATTAATGGAGCCAAATGAACAGGCAGCTTGGAGTAGGTGGACGGTAGAATCTTATAAAAGACAGCAAAAAGCCCAAGGTATTTTTACATTAGAATCAAGAACAGGAAGAGCAAATCAGCAAGGAGGGGAGGTACAGTCAGATGAGGAAGAGGGAGAGGAGATAGAACAACTTGCAGTATCTTTAATAGAACCCACTGCAGTCAACTTGGAGACCTCTCACTTAAGTACCCAGGGGACGCCAATATATGATGAGGCAATACCAGAGGAGCCCCCTAGCTTCAAGGCAATGAACCCCACTGCAGACCTGACATCCACAATAAACCCTGGTGCCTCCACCAGTGCTCCCCTGCCACCCATGTATGTGAAGCCCCAGGTCCGGGCTAATGCCCCGGAGTACACACTTCCTTACTCTATCCAAAAAACCTCTTGGCAAAATATATCTGATCTAAAGGGAGGAAGGGTTTTGTGTGGAGTGGAGGGTGAGCTTCTCATCACTCCCAAAATAACCAAAGGTGAGATAGATGAAATGGCAGAGGAATATAGCTTGCCTCAAGCCTCAGCCTACCCGATTAGAGAGCAATTCATACCTTGTACAAATGGACAGGCGGATCGGAGAGTTACACAACATGTCCCGTGGACACCTGGGGAGATGAGAGGATTACTTTAATCTATCCCTAATCCACGAAACAATCCATATGGGTTTGCAAATGAACTGCATAATATTGCAGTCAGTTACAATCCCACATGGAGAGACCTGCTACAGATAATAAAATAAGTAGCTGGTCAGATCGATACTACCGTTATTTGTACCAAACTCACCCTACCATCGGACCCATTAGAATGAGAGAACACCAGGGCATTAGGATAGAGAACATGAGTGCATTAGAATATGTTACACACATAAGGGGAAAAAATGGGGAATAGTTTATAGTAGACCGGGCGCAATTAGTGGTATCCAATCAATTAAATACTATTTGATTTAATTAAATACGTATAATATAATAAAATAACATAAATTATAAACTCATGTCACCTTATGAAAGGACTAATTATAAAAAGCAGCCCCCAAATATGACACTCTGGGGTGTCAAGCTTATTTAGAAACAATTATATCAGATAATATACATAAATGTTTTGCCAAATGCATCCCTAAATGTACTGCAGGTTGGCCAATTCATCCGAATCTCTACAGCGGTGAGTTACAAGAGGTAGAAGCATAGCGCAGACCCATATATATCACCTTGAACTTTTCAAACTATTTGTGCAATAATTTTTACTTGGATCAACACAAACTATTGCTCCTATTCAGGGAAGAGTCTGTGGACATCAATTTTTATCTCCCCGTCTTTATTCGTGGTTAATAACTACAAATATGTTGCAATTTTAATCATTATAATTTATTTGTGTTATATATGTTATCTTATTATTAAAAAAATGATCAATTGTGAGTGCCCTCTGGATATTCATATCTATTAATTTATGTATGTTACCTGATATAATTGTTTCTAAAAAATTGGGGAAGTCTTTCCCCCACAGTCCTCGGTCCGAGTGACAAATATTCAGCAAAAGGTTAAAGAACCAGTGGAGGATTATTTTGAGAGATTTAGGCTGGCAGTAGTAGAAGCAAGAGGAGATTTAGAAGACCAAGGTATGGGAAAGATGCTGACTGCCACATTAGTCTCGGGACTTAATAAGGAGATACATGATAAGCTGGTTTCGGCCCATGCCGACTGGGGAGACAAATTAGTCCCGGCACTAATGAGTCTGGCCAGCTCAATCCAGAGAAATATATAGGAGGTGCAGGAGAAAAAGGTCCAGAGGGTGATGGTAGTTGACACACCCGGCAACCCCCAGAGGGGTAAGTTCAGGGGGAGGAACAATTGGGAGCCCAGAAATGTGAAGTGCTACAATTGTGGGAAACAGGGCCATATTGCAAGAAATTGTCCAGCTCCAAAAAAGGGGGGTGGCAGGATAGCGCCTGACGGGGAGGGCTTCCAGTGTTACTAGTCATCTTGGAGAGTAGGAGGAGGTGATGCCTTTGTCCACTTGACCCTCTCTGAAATGCCTTTTTACTCAGTGGAGTGTCTGGTGGACAGTGGAGCAGCCCGTAGTGTTCTCAAAAGATCTGAAGCTCCAAATGTAAACATTTCTGCACTAATCAATGCTGCAGGACTGGAGAGTAAACCCATCACACTGAGGGAGACTGTGGAGACTCCTGGAAATATAGGTCCAGTCAGCACCTCCCTCTTTTTTGTTTGTTCTCAGTGACACTGTCCCTTGCAATCTGCTGGGAAGAGATGCACTGATGAATTAAAGGCAAATATTTGGTACACAGAGGATGGACCAATTGTGACTACATCTGAGGGATCGGAGGGCCATAATACCCTAGAGAGTCTGGTCCCTCTGATGGCAGTTTAGCATCCTCTAGGCCAGGAAATCCCTCCTGACCTGAGGGATGTACCCCAAGAGGTATGGCCTGTTAAAGGTGGGCCCGATCAAACAGGCAGACCCAGTGGTCATCAAGCTCAGACCTGGAGCTGAGTTGCCTAGTGTTTCTCAGTACCCCCTTAGTATGAAGCAAATTAATGGGGTAAGAAATCAAATCAAAACCTTTGTGGACCAGGGGATCCTGGTTCCTATAAAATCCCCAGTCAATACACCCCTATACCCGGTGGTCAAGCATGGGAAACCAGGCCAGTTTCGCATATGCCAAGACCTATGGGAAGTAAATAAAATTATTCAGGAAAATGCCCCGCTCGTTCCAAACCCACACACCATTCTAGGAGAGATTCCACCGGATGCCTCCTGGCAGTGCCGTAACTAGGCATTTTAGCGCTGTGTGCAAGAAATGACAGTGGCGCCCCCCCACCCCCATGTAAGATAGGGGCAGTGCGCGCCGCAGGCGCGCAAAATATTTATAGGGGCATGGCCACAAAATAATAGCAATTCATACTACGGTGCACAGTAGTCTACATTATTCAAATTACGCTGCACAGTAGCGCCACTACACCAGGTAGAGCCCCTTTTATACATTACAGCAGACAGCGTCCCTCTTTTTACACATTACAGCAGACAGTCCCCCTTTTTACACATTACGGCAGCCAGTCCCCCTTTTTACACATTGCGGCAGCCAGTACCCCTTTTTACACATTGCGGCAGCCAGGCCCCCTTTTGTCCCCCTGTTTACACATTGCGGCAGCCAGGCCCCCTTTTTACACATTGCGGCAGCCAGGCCCCCTTTTTACACATTGCGGCAGCCAGTCCCCCTTTTTACACATTGCGGCAGCCAGGCCCCCTTTTTACACATTGCGGCAGCCAGGCCCCCTTTTTACAGCCAGTCCCCCTTTTTACACATTGCGGCAGCCATCCCCCTTTTTACACATTGCGGCAGACGGTGACCCCCTGAGCGAGAGAGAAAGAGAGATATACTTGCCATCTCCCTGCTGGCAGTCAGGCTCTTCGTGCTGCTCCCTCGGTGCAGGCAGTGAGGTGAGAAGGAGGAGGAGGGAGGGGGAGCAGGGAGCCGCAGCAGCGCTATGTCATTGGTAGTAAGCGCCGCTGCAGCATCCCCCTCTCCTTCCGTATTGGCTGCCCGGCGCTGCTGTGGATGCTGGGATGGAGGAACCGCATCCCAACATCCACAGCAGCGCCGGGCAGCCAATACAGAAGGAGAGGGGGATGCTGCAGCGGCGCTTACTACCAATGACATAGCGCTGCTGCGGCTCCCTGCTCCCCTTCCCTCCTCCTCCATCTCCGCTGCCCGGCGCTGGTCCTCTTCTCCCTCCACAGCGCGGCGCACACAGCACACAGCAGAGGCGGCATGTAATGAGTCAATTTGACTCATTACATGCCGCTGGACGTGCGCCCTCAGGGCAACTGCGCTGTGTGCCAAGCCCACTTGGCACACACGTAGTTACGGCCCTGACACAAATACATATACACTATACACTGTATATACACTGTACATGCATATACACTGTACATATATATACACTGCACAAACATACATACTGTACACGCATACATGTAAACTGTGCACACATATACACTGTACATACATAGACAATGTACTTATACATAAACACTGTACACACATACATATATACTGTATATACACTATGCACACATACAGACTGTACACACATACATACATATACACTGTACACAGATACACTGTATTTACATACATACACACACACTGTACACACATACATACGTATACACTGTACTTGCATACATACACTGTACACACATACATATACACTGCTCTTACACACACGCAAATACATATACACTGTACTTACATACATACTGTACATACATATGCACACTGTACTTACATACATACTGTACATACATACATATGCACACTGTACTTACATACATATTACACTGTACACACACATACATACATACATATACACTGTACTTGCATACATATTACACTGTACACACATACATACATATACACTGTACTTACATACATACTGTACATATACGTACATATGCACACTGTACTTACATACATATTACACTGTACACACATACATATACACTGTACTTACATACATACTGTACATACATACATATGCACACTGTACTTACATACATATTACACTGTACTTACATACATACTGTACATACATACATACATATTACACTGTACACACACATACATACATATACACTGTACTTACACACACACACATACACTGTACACACATATATACACACTGTACACACATACATAAATACACACTGACTGTACACACATATACACTGTACATACATAGACAATGTACAGTACTTACATACACACATATACAGTACTCTGTACATACATAAATAGCACCATAGAACTGCAGCACCATAGACACATTGCCACTCTCCTCCCTGCCTCTTCCCCTGGAGCCCCGAGCAGCCGTGCACCTCAGCCGACAATGAGCCCTGCTGGACATAAATTACCCTACCCTGGGGACCAATCAGAGGATACTCCGGGACCTGCAGCCAGCTAAGGGACAAACATAACTATCCCTTGTAACAAACACTCGCACAGCCCCGTCCCCGGCCTCCTGATGCTGCCTTGCAGGCAAGTTACTGATGCCGGGAGCAGTGAGCTGAACACCGCTGGTAACACTCATCTAAGCGGGTGCCGGCAAAGAGACATGGCAGCGGCTGCGCCCTCAGCGCATTTGCGCTGTGTGCAACGCACCGTTTGCCCATAGGTAGTTATGGCTCTGCCTCCTGGTTTCGTGTGATAGATTTGGTCGACGCCTTCTTTATTGTACCTGTACACCTCGACTCCCAGTACCTGTTTGCCTTCACTTTTGAGGGACAGCAGTATGCTTGGACTCGGTTGCCACAAGGAATGGTCTCTTCGCCATCTGAATTTGGTCAGGTGATGAAACAAGTCCTAGATAGGTGGCAATCGCCAGCAGGGGTCACTATTGTACAGTATGTTGATGACCTCCTGCTGACATCCACCTCAAAGGAGCAGTGCATCAGTGCAACCGCTTAACTACTTTCCCACTTGAGTGTTGAAAGATGCAAAGCATCCTCCAGCAAGCTACAATTTTGCAAGGAAAAGGTAATTTTCCTAGGTCACTGTATTTCATGAGGCTCTAAACAGTAAACACATAACTGTGGACAGAGGATACCAAACATGTCTCAACTTGCTGCTCCGCTATATGCTCTGACAACCCAAGCTGGATGCATAGAGTTGTCTGAGGAAGGAAAACAGGCTGTGGACCAGTCGAAGGTGGCGATACTAAGTGCCCCTTCACTCGCACTTCTAAACTATACTAAGCCATTCAGCCTGTTCTGTCATGAGCAGGAGGGAAACAAAAGCCAGTTGGGTACTTCAGTACCAAACTGGACCCAGTGATTTCAGCAGGTGCCACATGCGTAAAGGCAGTGACGGCAGCAGCCCTGCTAGTTGCCAAGACTGCCGACATTGTCCTGGGGAATAGTCTATTTCTCATGGTTCCCCACACTGTACAAGCAGTCCTCCATAGACTGACAACCAGGCACCTCTCTGCTGCCAGACTGACCACATATGAACTTTCTCTGCTTGTGCCATCCAATATCACTATACTTCAGTGCAATGTGCTAAAACCAGCCACCCTTTTGCCACTCCATGACAGGGGGAGTGGGCAGAATCCAGAGCATGATTGTGAGCTGGAGGTGGAACTCTTCTTCAACCCCCCCACCCCAGTCCTGTTCTGGATGAGCCCATTTCAAATGCAGAAATGACCCTCTATATGTTTGGTCCAGACTACAAAAGCTGCAGGTTTCGCTATAGCAGATGACACCTCTGTTTTGTACTCTGAGACACTTGATCTTGGTGTACATTCTGCCCAAAGTGCAGAATTGATTGCCCTGATCAAGGCATGTGAACTGGCAGAGGGAAAGACTATAAACATATACAGTATACAGACTCCCGGTATGTTTACAGAATTGTACATGATTTTGGTTTCCTGTGGAAACACAGAGGCTTCCTGACATCTAGTGGGAAAGTTGTAAAACATGCAGATCTGATCCAGGACCTTTTCGAGAAGGTAAAGTTACCTAAATCCATAGCCATTATCAAGTGCCAGGCAGATCAGCGAGCAGATGATCCTATCACTATGGGTAACAACCGAGCAGATGAAGCGGCCAGGCAGGCAGCCTTACTGCTTCTCCAAGAGTCATCAAAAGATACAGAGAGTATGTCAATGGATACTCTAATGACCCTGCAAAATCAGGCAGTTCCCCAAACACTTAGCAAATGGAGGAAGGCCGGTTGCAAACAGATAAATGATGTTTGGACTCATGAGGATGGTTGATTGTGTGCACCTCCATCCCTGTATCCCAGTGGCATGCGGTGAGGTCACTGGCTAGTGTGCGCACAAAATGTGTAAGGGTCGCTGTGGGTGCCGCGCTAAGAGGAGACAGAAGAAAACATGGGGGTTTAACACAATAGCTGAGAGTAGCAAGGGAGAGAGAGGGTATGTGAGACTCCTAATCCCATCAAGCAGCCTAATATATCCTATTAATAAAGTGCGTCCTTATATTTATATATATATATATAGATATAATCCCTCTCCCGAAACCCACTCACTGACCATTTGCCCTTGAGGGCTGCTGGTGCCAGGTGTTGGTGAGTTGCTGCCGGTCAGGGGCCCCCTCGGCAGCTTGCATGACGCTTGTGGCTGCACAGGTGGACGCTGGACTGTGGAATAGCGGAGGAGAGGGAAGGGAAAAGCCTCTCTTCCTGCTTTACTACAGCTGGCTGCAGCATACTGTAATAAGTCAGTCTGACTCATTAGTACTGCTGCTGCTGCTGCTACTAGCCCCTTCAGCGTGGCGGGCGCTGGTGAACTGCGCTGCCTTCTTCTTTTGACAGGGGGGGCACGGGGCCGCATATGTGATGACCGGGGGCATGGGGCGGGATATGTGATGACAGGGGGGTGCACGGGGCCACATATGTGATGACGGGGGAGCACGGGGCCGCATATGTGATGACAGGGGGGGGGGGGGGGGCATGGGGCAGCGTATGTGATACCGCTGCAGCTGACACTTACTTTTTTCCCCTCCCTGTACAGCACTGACAGTGACAGCCGGATACAGTCACTGTCAGAGCTGAATCTGCTGCCCAATCACATCAGCTTCGGTGACAGGGGCGTGCTTTCATATGAGCTGAAACCATGTCCCAGCACTGAGGCACTTGTAGAGGTGCCACTTACACTGTTTTTGTTAATGAGCTTTTACAGCCCTCTGCTTGACTCAGCCCCCTGTCCGCCCCATGCTTCCGGCCATTTATAATTTGCAGCGAGAGGCACAGTTCGTGGTGCCTCCTAAATCAACTTAAACAAGGTTTAAACTGAAAAAATTATTACATTAATTGAAAGAAGATACTTAAGACACAGAATGTGTCATAACTATCTTCTTTGTTTTAATTTAATCATTAATGACAGGGGAGGCACTGACTCCCCTGCCTCCCATCTGCTTGGCTCAGCCCCCTGTCCGCCCCATGCTTCTGGCCATTTATAATTGACCGCGAGAGGCACCATTCGTGGTGCCTCCTAAATCAACTTAAACTAGGTTTAAACTGAAAAAATTATTACATTAATTTAAAGAAGATACTTATGACACAGAATGTGTCATAACTATCTTCTTTGTTTTAATTTAATCATTAATGACAGGGGAGGCACTGACTCCCCTGCATCCCCTGACTGCACGTCTCTGCTGTATCCTATTGTAGCAAATCTGTACCATCTCCCTTCACATGTTTCCAAGGGGGAAATGATTGCTAGTGTCAATAAATTTTGGTTTGCACCGGGTTTTCCACAATTTGCAACAGAATGTGTAAGAAATGTATGATTTGTGCTAAACACAATTCAGGCAAAACTACTAAGGTAGAGATGAAACACCTTGTAAAACCTGATTACCCATTTCAAAGGTTGCAGATAGACTATATCAAACTACCAAAATATGGTGTCTATGAATATGCCCTAGTGTGCCTAGACATGTTCTCCTCATAGATAGAGGCATGGCCTATTGCCAAGGCAACGGCCGTAATAACAGCAAAGAAATTTATATCTGAAATTGTATGCAGGTTTGGCCTACCTGAAATGGTTGAGTTGGACAGGTGGACTCAGTTTACAGGACAGGTATTTGCAGAGGTATTGAAAGGGTTACAAATTAACCAGCACCTACATACTCCATATCGACCACAGGCGTCAGCGAAGGTTGAGAGAACAAATTGCATCTTAAAAAACAAAATGGCTAAGATCTGTGAGCAAACAAAACTTACATGGGTACAAGCTTTACCAGTAGCTCTTTTTGCAATGAGGTATACCCCAAAGGGATTACATGGACTTTCATCATTTGAGATACTGTTTGGCAGGCCGCCACTTACAGGCCTTTTCTTTCCACAAGAATTGCATGGACAGTACGCTTCTCTTACTGACTACATTGTTCAGCTTCATAAGCAACTGACTAATTTGCCTGGCAAAGTGTTTTCTTCTTTATCAGATCCACAAGACACATCTGGAACCCTCCACCTACAACCTGGAGACTGGGAGGTAATAAAAAGACACGTCAGAAAACATCTGTAACCCCAATTTGATGGCGCATACCAGGTGCTACTGACCACAGCTACCTACATTCAAGGTAGAAGGGAAGCCTAACTGGTTCCACGTTTCTCACTGTAAGAAAATTAACTTTCAGGTCAATGATGCAAACTGGTCCCAAAAGGGTGGGGCCTCCTGGGGAGAAGAGAACTGAATGGACTGTTAAGATACGCTTGTTTTTTATGCCTGTTTGTTTGTGCTTTATATCAGTGTGCAGGTGAAAGGAGAAAAACAAAAGAACTCTACATCAGCAGACAGCTAAGGATTTGAACGCCACTGACTGTCGGATATGTTCTTATGTTCCTGCAAATCATAAAGGAATCCCTTTGATTGGTATCCCTATATCATTGAACGATCTTAACCTCACAGATTATAGCTATAATGTTGAAAAAGACATAAATCAGACTGCTCACAATGCTCTTTCAGACCTAGGAATATATTTAGAAATTGCTGGTATAATCTCTCCGCCCACTATGTGTAAAGGGCCTATGTATGTTAACCACATGGCCGAAATAAAAGGTCACCTAGTCAACTTACCTAAGGTATACGTTGGGGAAACAAATTGTAAAAATGCTGCCTTAGTGTTTAACATGGAATACAATGAAACGACATGTGACAAGGTGAATGGTAACTATAACAATCAATGTTGGTGTGCAAATATGAAAGCTCGTTGTGCCCCTAGGTGTGCCTGTACTGACCAGACGGATGAGGATGATTGGGATTGTAAAACCCAAGTGCACAATAATATGGTATGGTTTCAGAGCTGGTTGGGAAACCATGGTAAAATAATCCCCAGGGTACTAAAGTAAGGGCTATACTATATTTGTTGCAATAGGGCTTACTCATGGCTTCCTATGGGAGCATGGGGGAACTGCACTATAGGAAGAGTTGTAACAGCCATAAGACAACGTGAAAACTAGAGATGAGCGCCGGAAATTTTTCGGGTTTTGTGTTTTGGTTTTGGGTTCGGTTCCGCGGCCGTGTTTTGGGTTCGACCGCGTTTTGGCAAAACCTCACCGAATTTTTTTTGTCGGATTCGGGTGTGTTTTGGATTCGGGTGTTTTTTTCAAAAAACCCTAAAAAACAGCTTAAATCATAGAATTTGGGGGTAATTTTGATCCCAAAGTATTATTAACCTCAAAAAACATAATTTACACTCATTTTCAGCCTATTCTGAACACATCACACCTCACAATATTATTTTTAGTCCTAAAATTTGCACCGAGGTCGCTGTGTGAGTAAGATAAGCGACCCTAGTGGCCGACACAAACACCGGGCCCATCTAGGAGTGGCACTGCAGTGTCACGCAGGATGTCCCTTCCAAAAAACCCTCCCCAAACAGCACATGACGCAAAGAAAAAAAGAGGCGCAATGAGGTAGCTGACTGTGTGAGTAAGATTAGCGACCCTAGTGGCCGACACAAACACCGGGCACATCTAGGAGTGGCACTGCAGTGTCACGCAGGATGTCCCTTCCAAAAAACCCTCCCCAAACAGCACATGACGCAAAGAAAAAAAGAGGCGCAATGAGGTAGCTGTGTGAGTAAGATTAGCGACCCTAGTGGCCGACACAAACACCGGGCCCATCTAGGAGTGGCACTGCAGTGTCACGCAGGATGTCCCTTCCAAAAAACCCTCCCCAATCAGCACATGATGCAAAGAAAAAGAAAAGAAAAAAGAGGTGCAAGATGGAATTATCCTTGGGCCCTCCCACCCACCCTTATGTTGTATAAACAAAACAGGACATGCACACTTTAACCAACCCATCATTTCAGTGACAGGGTCTGCCACACGACTGTGACTGATATGACGGGTTGGTTTGGACCCCCCCCAAAAAAGAAGCAATTAATCTCTCCTTGCACAAACTGGCTCTACAGAGGCAAGATGTCCACCTCATCTTCACCCTCCGATATATCACCGTGTACATCCCCCTCCTCACAGATTATCAATTCGTCCCCACTGGAATCCACCATCTCAGCTCCCTGTGTACTTTGTGGAGGCAATTGCTGCTGGTCAATGTCTCCGCGGAGGAATTGATTATAATTCATTTTAATGAACATCATCTTCTCCACATTTTCTGGATGTAACCTCGTACGCCGATTGCTGACAAGGTGAGCGGCGGCACTAAACACTCTTTCGGAGTACACACTTGTGGGAGGGCAACTTAGGTAGAATAAAGCCAGTTTGTGCAAGGGCCTCCAAATTGCCTCTTTTTCCTGCCAGTATAAGTACGGACTGTGTGACGTGCCTACTTGGATGCGGTCACTCATATAATCCTCCACCATTCTATCAATGTTGAGAGAATCATATGCAGTGACAGTAGACGACATGTCCGTAATCGTTGTCAGGTCCTTCAGTCCGGACCAGATGTCAGCATCAGCAGTCGCTCCAGACTGCCCTGCATCACCGCCAGCGGGTGGGCTCGGAATTCTGAGCCTTTTCCTCGCACCCCCAGTTGCGGGAGAATGTGAAGGAGGAGATGTTGACAGGTCGCGTTCCGCTTGACTTGACAATTTTGTCACCAGCAGGTCTTTCAACCCCAGCAGACCTGTGTCTGCCGGAAAGAGAGATCCAAGGTAGGCTTTAAATCTAGGATCGAGCACGGTGGCCAAAATGTAGTGCTCTGATTTCAACAGATTGACCACCCGTGAATCCTTGTTAAGCGAATTAAGGGCTGCATCCACAAGTCCCACATGCCTAGCGGAATCGCTCCGTGTTAGCTCCTTCTTCAATGCCTCCAGCTTCTTCTGCAAAAGCCTGATGAGGGGAATGACCTGACTCAGGCTGGCAGTGTCTGAACTGACTTCACGTGTGGCAAGTTCAAAGGGCATCAGAACCTTGCACAACGTTGAAATCATTCTCCACTGCACTTGAGACAGGTGCATTCCATCTCCTATATCGTGCTCAATTGTATAGGCTTGAATGGCCTTTTGCTGCTCCTCCAACCTCTGAAGCATATAGAGGGTTGAATTCCACCTCGTTACCACTTCTTGCTTCAGATGATGGCAGGGCAGGTTCAGTAGTTTTTGGTGGTGCTCCAGTCTTCTGTACGTGGTGCCTGTACGCCGAAAGTGTCCCGCAATTTTTCTGGCCACCGACAGCATCTCTTGCACGCCCCTGTCGTTTTTTAAAAAATTCTGCACCACCAAATTCAAGGTATGTGCAAAACATGGGACGTGCTGGAATTTGCCCATATTTAATGCACACACAATATTGCTGGCGTTGTCCGATGCCACAAATCCACAGGAGAGTCCAATTGGGGTAAGCCATTCCGCGATGATCTTCCTCAGTTGCCGTAAGAGGTTTTCAGCTGTGTGCGTATTCTGGAAAGCGGTGATACAAAGCGTAGCCTGCCTAGGAAAGAGTTGGCGTTTGCGAGATGCTGCTACTGGTGCCGCCGCTGCTGTTCTTGCGGCGGGAGTCCATACATCTACCCAGTGGGCTGTCACAGTCATATAGTCCTGACCCTGCCCTGCTCCACTTGTCCACATGTCCGTGGTTAAGTGGACATTGGGTACAACTGCATTTTTTAGGACACTGGTGAGTCTTTTTCTGACGTCCGTGTACATTCTCGGTATCGCCTGCCTAGAGAAGTGGAACCTAGATGGTATTTGGTAACGGGGGCACACTGCCTCAATAAATTGTCTAGTTCCCTGTGAACTAACGGCGGATACCGGACGCACGTCTAACACCAACATAGTTGTCAAGGACTCAGTTATCCGCTTTGCAGTAGGATGACTGCTGTGATATTTCATCTTCCTCGCAAAGGACTGTTGAACAGTCAATTGCTTACTGGAAGTAGTACAAGTGGGCTTACGACTTCCCCTCTGGGATGACCATCGACTCCCAGCGGCAACAACAGCAGCGCCAGCAGCAGTAGGCGTTACACGCAAGGATGCATCGGAGGAATCCCAGGCAGGAGAGGACTCGTCAGACTTGCCAGTGACATGGCCTGCAGGACTATTGGCATTCCTGGGGAAGGAGGAAATTGACACTGAGGGAGTTGGTGGGGTGGTTTGCGTGAGCTTGGTTACAAGAGGAAGGGATTTACTGGTCAGTGGACTGCTTCCGCTGTCACCCAAAGTTTTTGAACTTGTCACTGACTTATTATGAATGCGCTGCAGGTGACGTATAAGGGAGGATGTTCCGAGGTGGTTAACGTCCTTACCCCTACTTATTACAGCTTGACAAAGGGAACACACGGCTTGACACCTGTTGTCCGCATTTCTGGTGAAATACCTCCACACCGAAGAGCTGATTTTTTTGGTATTTTCACCTGGCATGTCAACGGCCATATTCCTCCCACGGACAACAGGTGTCTCCCCGGGTGCCTGACTTAAACAAACCACCTCACCATCAGAATCCTCCTGGTCAATTTCCTCCCCAGCGCCAGCAACACCCATATCCTCCTCATCCTGGTGTACTTCAACACTGACATCTTCAATCTGACTATCAGGAACTGGACTGCGGGTGCTCCTTCCAGCACTTGCAGGGGGCATGCAAATAGTGGAAGGCGCATGCTCTTCACGTCCAGTGTTGGGAAGGTCAGGCATCGCAAACGACACAATTGGACTCTCCTTGTGGATTTGGGATTTCAAAGAACGCACAGTTCTTTGCGGTGCTTTTGCCAGCTTGAGTCTTTTCAGTTTTCTAGCGAGAGGCTGAGTGCTTCCATCCTCATGTGAAGCTGAACCACTAGCCATGAACATAGGCCAGGGCCTCAGCCGTTCCTTGCCACTCCGTGTGGTAAATGGCATATTGGCAAGTTTACGCTTCTCCTCCGACAATTTTATTTTAGGTTTTGGAGTCCTTTTTTTTCTGATATTTGGTGTTTTGGATTTGACATGCTCTGTACTATGACATTGGGCATCGGCCTTGGCAGACGACGTTGCTGGCATTTCATCGTCTCGGCCATGACTAGTGGCAGCAGCTTCAGCACGAGGTGGAAGTGGATCTTGATCTTTCCCTAATTTTGGAACCTCAACTTTTTTGTTCTCCATATTTTATAGGCAGAACTAAAAGGCACCTCAGGTAAACAATGGAGATGGATGGATTGGATACTAGTATACAATTATGGACGGACTGCCACGGTTAGGTGGTATAAAAAAACCACGGTTAGGTGGTATATATTATAATAATAATACAATTATGGATGGACGGACTGCCTGCCGACTGCCGACACAGAGGTAGCCACAGCCGTGAACTACCGCACTGTACACTGGTTGATAAAGAGATAGTAGTATACTCGTAACAACTAGTATGACACTATGACGACGGTATAAAGAAAGAAAAAAAAATACCACAGTTAGGTGGTATATATTATAATAATAATACAATTATGGATGGACGGACTGCCTGCCGACTGCCGACACAGAGGTAGCCACAGCCGTGAACTACCGCACTGTACACTGGTTGATAAAGAGATAGTAGTATACTCGTAACAACTAGTATGACACTATGACGACGGTATAAAGAATGAAAAAAAAACCACGGTTAGGTGGTATATATTATAATAATAATACAATTATGGATGGACGGACTGCCTGCCGACTGCCGACACAGAGGTAGCCACAGCCGTGAACTACCGCACTGTACACTGGTTGATAAAGAGATAGTAGTATACTCGTAACAACTAGTATGACACTATGACGACGGTATAAAGAATGAAAAAAAAACCACGGTTAGGTGGTATATATTATAATAATAATACAATTATGGATGGACGGACTGCCTGCCGACTGCCGACACAGAGGTAGCCACAGCCGTGAACTACCGCACTGTACACTGGTTGATAAAGAGATAGTAGTATACTCGTAACAACTAGTATGACACTATGACGACGGTATAAAGAATGAAAAAAAACCACGGTTAGGTGGTATATATTATAATAATAATACAATTATGGATGGACGGACTGCCTGCCGACTGCCGACACAGAGGTAGCCACAGCCGTGAACTACCGCACTGTACACTGGTTGATAAAGAGATAGTAGTATACTCGTAACAACTAGTATGACACTATGACGGTATAAAGAATGAAAAAAAAACCACGGTTAGGTGGTATATATTATAATAATAATACAATTATGGATGGACGGACTGCCTGCCGACTGCCGACACAGAGGTAGCCACAGCCGTGAACTACCGCACTGTACACTGGTTGATAAAGAGATAGTAGTATACTCGTAACAACTAGTATGACACTATGACGACGGTATAAAGAAAGAAAAAAAAATACCACGGTTAGGTGGTATATATTGTAATACAATTATGGATGGACGGACTGCCTGCCGAGTTCCGACTGCCGACACAGAGGTAGCCACAGCCGTGAACTACCGCACTGTACTGTGTCTGCTGCTAATATAGACTGGTTGATAAAGAGATAGTATACAATACATACAACAATATACTACTATACTGGTGGTCAGGCACTGGTCACCACTAGTCACACTGGCAGTGGCACTCCTGCAGCAAAAGTGTGCACTGTTTAATTTTAAATTAATATAATATTATGTACTCCTGGGGGCTCCTGCTATAACAACCTGCAGTGCTCCCCAGTCTCCCCCACAATTATTATAAGCTTTGCCTTTTATACATTGATGTGCAGCACACTGGGCTGAGCTGAGTGCACACAGACTGAGTCACACTGTGTGACTGGCTGCTGCTGTGTATCGTTTTTTTTCAGGCAGAGAACGGATATAGCAGAGAACGGATATATTATATTAAAATAAATAAAAGTTAACTAACAACAACTGCACTGGTCACTGTGGTAAACTCTGTCTGACTCTGCACAATCTCTCTCTCTCTTCTAATCTAATTTCTAATGGAGAGGACGCCAGCCACGTCCTCTCCCTATCAATCTCAATGCACGTGTGAAAATGGCGGCGACGCGCGGCTCCTTATATAGAATCCGAGTCTCGCGAGAATCCGACAGCGTCATGATGACGTTCGGGCGCGCTCGGGTTAACCGAGCAAGGCGGGAGGATCCGAGTCTGCTCGGACCCGTGAAAAAAACATGAAGTTCGTGCGGGTTCGGATTCAGAGAAACCGAACCCGCTCATCTCTAGTGAAAACATCTATTTTACCAATCTGATAGAAACAGGCCCTAGAGAGACTAGCTACAAGAGATAATTGTTTACTGCAGCAGATAAAGCCTGGGTGTGGTTCCCTGTCTGGACAGGCTGGGGAATTGAATTACGAAACAAGTTAAATAAATGTGCAAATATTATGGATGAAATAATGAGACCACAAGTGCCATCCATTCTATCAATGAGGAGATGGCCCAAATTAGGAAAGTGACCCTGCAAAATAGAATGTCTCTTGATTACTTGTTAGCCATGGAGGAAGGAACTTGTGCTATTATAGGGAAGGAATGTTGTACCTGGATTGAGGACTCGCATGAACCCATAGAAGCGCACATGAATAAAGTAAAGGAATTACAGAAAAAAGCTAGAGACATCCAAGGAGGGATTGAATCCCTTCTCTGGGATGGGGTCAATTGGTGCATGGTTTAACAATCTGTTGTAAGATTTAGTAAAACCCATAGTGGTAGTGATAGGATTGATTGTATTTCTTTTGATTGCTTGGTAATTATTAATGTGCTGTATTTCTCATTTCAGGAAAAATATAGATCCGCTCGCTTAATAGAAAGAATGATAACAGCCACAGGGATGACCGTCTGATGGCCTAGCCCAACTGCCCATCTCTTCTGAGAGACCCCTCAGTTGTTGTAAGAGTTGGGTGGAAAACATAATCTCTGAAAGAGGGTCCCGCAGGTGCACTTCGATAGTTTGGACACCACCCCAGAGGAAGTTTCTCCTGAGAAGTGATTTCGACGAGTCAGTCATTTTGATTCCAGCGAATTCACAGAGTGGTCTCTGTGCCCTAGTGCACCACCGGCTGCTGTTATTATTCTTACAGCTAGATAGGTGTGTGAATGCTTCAACAAAGGTGTGTGAATGCTTAGCTGAATAGCAACCGTGATGCAGTACTTAGTCAGTTCTTCCTTTTGCTTATACCCTGTCTCAATTGGTACTTTTTAATCCAACAAAAACCTGGTGGCAGCAGAGTACTGGGTGGACCTAGTTCGCCCAGGTAAAGAGGCTGCTATAGGACAAGACATTGACCTGCAGGTACCAATTGACTGCGGGGTGTGGCAACAGAGTCAGGGTAGGCCCAGGTGCATCTGTGGCAATATCATCTGCAGTCACAGTCACACCACCTTTTTAGCATTACTAGTACTGCCATTTTCTCTAACGTCCTAGTGGATGCTGGGGACTCCGAAAGGACCATGGGGAACAGCGGCTCCGCAGGAGACTGGGCACAAAAGTAAAAAGCTTTAGGACTACCTGGTGTGCACTGGCTCCTCCCCCTATGACCCTCCTCCAAGCCTCAGTTAAGATTTTGTGCCCGAACGAGAAGGGTGCAATATAGGTGGCTCTCCTGAGCTGCTTAGAGTAAAAGTTTAAATAGGTTTTCTCTGACGTCCTAGTGGATGCTGGGGACTCCGTCAGGACCATGGGGAATAGCGGCTCCGCAGGAGACAGGGCACAAAAGTAAAAGCTTTAGGATCAGGTGGTGTGCACTGGCTCCTCCCCCTATGACCCTCCTCCAAGCCTCAGTTAGATTTTTGTGCCCGGCCGAGAAGGGTGCAATCTAGGTGGCTCTCCTAAAGAGCTGCTTAGAGTAAAAGTTTTGTTAGGTTTTTTATTTTCAGTGAGTCCTGCTGGCAACAGGCTCACTGCATCGAGGGACTTAGGGGAGAGAAGTGAACTCACCTGCGTGCAGGATGGATTGGCTTCTTAGGCTACTGGACACCATTAGCTCCAGAGGGAGTCGGAACACAGGTCTCACCCTGGGGTTCGTCCCGGAGCCGCGCCGCCGACCCCCTTGCAGATGCCGAAAAGTGAAGAGGTCCAGAAACCGGCGGCAGAAGACTTTTCAGTCTTCATAAGGTAGCGCACAGCACTGCAGCTGTGCGCCATTGTTGTCAGCACACTTCATAGCAGCGGTCACTGAGGGTGCAGGGCGCTGGGGGGGGCGCCCTGGGCAGCAATGATAGTACCTTATTCTGGCTAAAAATACATCACATATAGCCCCTGGGGGCTATATGGATGTATTTAACCCCTGCCAGGTCTCAGAAAAACGGGAGAAGAAGCCCGCCGAAAAGGGGGCGGGGCCTATTCTCCTCAGCACACAGCGCCATTTTCCCTCACAGAAATGCTGGTGGGAAGGCTCCCAGGCTCTCCCCTGCACTGCACTACAGAAACAGGGTTAAAACAGAGAGGGGGGGGGCACTTATTTGGCGATATGACTATATATATTAAAATGCTATAAGGGAAAAACACTTATATAAAGGTTGTCCCTGTATAATTATAGCGTTTTTGGTGTGTGCTGGCAAACTCTCCCTCTGTCTCCCCAAAGGGCTAGTGGGGTCCTGTCCTCTATCAGAGCATTCCCTGTGTGTGTGCTGTGTGTCGGTACGTGTGTGTCGACATGTATGAGGACGATGTTGGTGAGGAGGCGGAGCAATTGCCTGTAATGGTGATGTCACTCTCTAGGGAGTCGACACTGGAATGGATGGCTTATTTAAGGAATTACATGATAATGTCAACACGCTGCAAGGTCGGTTGACGACATGAGACGGCCGGCAAACCAATTAGTACCTGTCCAGGCGTCTCAAACACCGTCAGGGGCGTTAAAACGTCCTTTTACCTCAGTCGGTCGACACAGACACAGACACAGACACGGACACTGACTCCAGTGTCGACGGTGAAGAAACAAACGTCTTTTCCTTTAGGGCCACACGTTACTTGTTAAGGGCAATGAAGGAGGTGTTACATATTTCTGATACTACAAGTACCACAGAAAAGGGTATTATGTGGAGTGTGAAAAAACTACCTGTAGTTTTTCCTGAATCAGATAAATTAAATGAAGTGTGTGATGATGCGTGGGTTTCCCCCGATAGAAAATTATTGGCGGTATACCCTTTCCCGCCAGAAGTTAGGGCGCGTTGGGAAACACCCCTTAGGGTGGATAAGGCGCTCACACGCTTATCAAAACAAGTGGCGGTACCGTCTCCAGATAGGGCCGCCCTCAAGGAGCCAGCTGATAGGAGGCTGGAAAATATCCTAAAAAGTATATACACACATACTGGTGTTATACTGCGACCAGCGATCGCCTCAGCCTGGATGTGCAGCGCTGGGGTGGCTTGGTCGGATTCCCTGACTGAAAATATTGATACCCTTGACAGGGACAGTATTTTATTGACTATAGAGCATTTAAAGGATGCATTTCTATATATGCGAGATGCACAGAGGGATATTTGCACTCTGGCATCAAGAGTAAGTGCGATGTCCATATCTGCCAGAAGTTGTTTATGGACACGACAGTGGTCAGGTGATGCAGATTCCAAACGGCACATGGAAGTATTGCCGTATAAAGGAGAAAAAGACAACGTCTTTTCAGCCTCAGTCCTTTCGTCCCCATAAGGACAAGCGGGCAAAAGGCCAGTCATATCTGCCATGGGATAGAGGAAAGGGAAGAAGACTGCAGCAGGCAGCCCATTCCCAGAAACAGAAGCCCTCCACCGCTTCTGCCAAGTCCTCAGCATGACGCTGGGGCCGTACAAGCGGACTCGGGTGCGGTGGGGGGGGGCGTCTCAAGAGTTTCAGCACGCAGTGGGCTCACTCGCAAGTGGACCCCTGGATCCTACAAGTAGTATCCCAGGGGTACAGATTGGAAATTTGAGACGTCTCCCCCTCGCAGGTTCCTGAAGTCTGCTTTACCAACGTCTCCCTCCGACAGGGAGGCAGTAGTGGAAACAATTCACAAGCTGTATTCCCAGCAGGTGATAATCAAAGTACCCCTCCTACAACAAGGAAAGGGGTATTATTCCACACTATATTGTGGTGCTGAAGCCAGACGGCTCGGTGAGACCTATTCTAAATCTGAAATAGTTGAACACTTACATACAAAGGTTCAAATCAAGATGGAGTCACTCAGAGCAGTGATAGCGAACCAGGAAGAAGGGGACTATATGGTGTCCCGGGACATCAGGGATGCTTACCTCCATGTCCCAATTTGCCCTTCTCACCAAGGGTACCTCAGGTTCGTGGTACAGAACTGTCACTATCAGTTTCAGACGCTGCCGGTTGGATTGTCCACGGCACCCCGGGTCCTTACCAAGGTAATGGCCGAAATGATGATTCTTCTTCAAAGAAAATGGACGATCTCCTGATAGGGGCAAGGTCCAGAGAACAGTTGGAGGTCGGTGTAGCACTATCTCAAGTAGTTCTACGACAGCACGGGTGGATTCTAAATATTCCAAAACCGCAGCTGTTTCCGACGACACGTCTGCTGTTCCTAGGGATGATTCTGGACACAGTCCAGAAAAATGTGTTTCTCCCGGAGAAGAAAGCCAGGGAGTTATCCGAGCTAGTCAGGAACCTCCTAAAACCAGGAAAAGTGTCAGTGCATCATTGCACAAGGGTCCTGGGAAAAATGGTGGCTTCTTACGAAGCGATTCCATTCGGTAGATTTCACGCAAGAACTTTTCAGTGGGATCTGCTGGAAAAATGGTCCGGATCGCATCTTCAGATGCATCAGCGGATAACCCTGTCTCCAAGGACAAGGGTGTTTCTTCTGCGGTGGCTGCAGAGTGCTCATCTACTAAAGGGCCGCAGACTCGGCATTCAGGACTGGGTCCTGGTGACCACGGATGCCAGCCTGAGAGGCTGGGGAGCAGTCACACAGGGAAAAAATTTCCAGGGAGTGTGATCAAGTCTGGAGACTTCTCTCCACATAAATATACTGGAGCTAAGGGCAATTTACAATGTTCTAAGCTTAGCAAGACCTCTGCTTCAAGGTCAGCCGGTATTGATCCAGTGGGACAACATCACGGCAGTCGCCCACGTAAACAGACAGGGCGGCACAAGAAGCAGGAGGGCAATGGCAGAAACTGCAAGGATTCTTCGCTGGGCGAAAAATTCATGTGATAGCACTGTCAGCAGTGTTCATTCCGGGAGTGGACAACTGGGAAGCAGACTTCCTCAGCAGGCACGACCTCCACCCGGGAGAGTGGGGACTTCATCGGGAAGTATTCCACATGATTGTGAACCGTTGGGAAAGACCAAAGGTGGACATGATGGCGTCCCGCCTGAACAAAAAACTGGACAGGTATTGCGCCAGGTCAAGAGACCCTCAAGCAATATCTGTGGACGTTCTGGTAACACCGTGGGTGTACCAGTCGGTGTATGTGTTCCCTCCTCTGCTTCTCATAACCAAGGTACTGAGAATTATAAGACGTAGAGGAGTAAGAACTATACTCGTGGCTCCGGATTGGCCAAGAAGGACGTGGCACCCGGAACTTCAAGAAATGCTCACAGAGGACTCATGGCCTCTGCCGCTAAGAAGGGACTTGCTTCAGCAAGTACCAGGTCTGTTCCAAGACTTACCGCGGCTGCGTTTGACGGCATGGCGGTGGAACGCCAGATCCTAAGGGAAAAAGGCATTCCGGAAGAGGTCATTCCTACCCTGGTCAAAGCCAGGAAGGAGGTGACCGCAAAACATTATCACCACATGTGGCGAAAATATGTTGCGTGGTGTGAGGCCAGGAAGGCCCCACGAAGAAATTTCAACTCGGTCGATTCCTGCATTTCCTGCAAACAGGAGTGTCTATGGGCCTCAAATTGGGGTCCATTAAGGTTCAAATTTCGGCCCTGTAAATTTTCTTCCAGAAAGAATTGGCTTCAGTTCCTGAAGTCCAGAAGTTTGTCAAGGGAGTATTGCATATACAACCCCCTTTTTGTGCCTCCAGTGGCACTGTGGGATCTCAACGTAGTTCTGGGATCAAATCACATTTTAAACCGCTCAAATCTGTGGATTTGAAATATCTCACATGGAAAGTGACCATGCTGTTGGCCCTGGCCTCGGCCAGGCGAGTGTCAGAATTGGCGGCTTTGTCTCACAAAAGCCATATCTGATTGTCCATTCGGACAGGGCAGAACTGCGGACTCGTCCCCAGTTTCTTCCTAAGGTGGTGTCAGCGTTTCACCTGAACCAGCTTATTGTGGTACCTGCGGCTACTAGGGACTTGGAGGACTCCAAGTTGCTAGATGTTGTCAGGGCCCTGAAAATATAGGTTTCCAGGACGGCTGGAGTCAGGAAAACTGACTCGCTGTTATCCTGTATGCACCCAACAAACTGGGTGCTCTTGCTTCTAAGCAGACGATTGCTCGTTGGATTTGTAGCACATTTCAACTTGCACATTCTGTGGCAGGCCTGCCACAGCCTAAATCTGTCAAGGCCCATTCCACAAGGAAGGTGGGCTCATCCTGGGCGGCTGCCCGAGGGGTCTCGGCATTACAACTCTGCCGAGCAGCTACGTGGTCGGGGGAGAACACGTTTGTAAAATTCTACAAATTTGATACCCTGGCTAAAGAGGACCTGGAGTTCTCTCATTCGGTGCTGCAGAGTCATCCGCACTCTCCCGCCCGTTTGGGAGCTTTGGTATAATCCCCATGGTCCTGACGGAGTCCCCAGCATCCACTAGGACGTCAGAGAAAATAAGATTTTACTTACCGATAAATCTATTTCTCGTAGTCCGTAGTGGATGCTGGGCGCCCATCCCAAGTGCGGATTGTCTGCAATACTTGTACATAGTTATTGTTACAAAAATCGGGTTATTATTGTTGTGAGCCATCTTTTCAGAGGCTCCGCTGTTATCATGCTGTTAACTGGGTTCAGATCACAGGTTGTACAGTGTGATTGGTGTGGCTGGTAGGAGTCTTACCCGGGATTCAAAATCCTTCCTTATTGTGTACGCTCGTCCGGGCACAGTATCCTAACTGAGGCTTGGAGGAGGGTCATAGGGGGAGGAGCCAGTGCACACCACCTGATCCTAAAGCTTTTACTTTTGTGCCCTGTCTCCTGCGGAGCCGCTATTCCCCATGGTCCTGACGGAGTCCCCAGCATCCACTACGGACTACGAGAAATAGATTTATCGGTAAGTAAAATCTTATTTTTTTATTTTCAGTGAGACCTGCTGGCAACAGGCTCACTGCATCGAGGGACTAAGGGGAGAAGAAGCGAACTCACCTGCGTGCAGAGTGGATTGGGCTTCTTAGGCTACTGGACATTAGCTCCAGAGGGACGATCACAGGCCCAGCCATGGATGGGTCCCGTAGCCGCGCCGCCGTCCCCCTTACAGAGCCAGAAGACTGAAGAGGTCCGGAAAATCGGCGGCAGAAGACGTCCTGTCTTCACTAAGGTAGCGCACAGCACCGCAGCTGTGCGCCATTGCTCTCAGCACACTTTACACTCCGGTCACTGAGGGTGCAGGGCGCTGGGGGGGGGCGCCCTGAGACGCAATAAAAACACCTTTTTTGGCAAAAAAATACATCACATATAGCTCCTGGGCTATATGGATGTATTTAACCCCTGCCTATTTTTACATAAAAAAGCGGGAGAAAGGCCGCCGAAAAAGGGGCGGAGCCTATCTCCTCAGCACACTGGCGCCATTTTTTCCTCACAGCTCCGTTGGAGGAAGGCTCCCTGACTCTCCCCTGCAGTCCTGCACTACAGAAACAGGGTAAAACAAGAGAGGGGGGGCACTAAATTGGCATATAAATATATACAGCAGCTATATTACGGAAAAACACTTATATAAGGTTATCCCTAAATATATATAGCGCTCTGGTGTGTGCTGGCAAACTCTCCCTCTGTCTCCCCAAAGGGCTAGTGGGGTCCTGTCCTCTATCAGAGCATTCCCTGTGTGTGTGCTGTGTGTCGGTACGTTGTGTCGACATGTATGAGGAGGAAAATGATGTGGAGGCGGAGCAATTGCCTGTTTTAGTGATGTCACCCCCTAGGGAGTCGACACCTGACTGGATAGTCTTATGGAAAGAATTACGTGATAGTGTCAGCACTTTACAAAAGACTGTTGACGACATGAGACAGCCGGCAAATCAGTTAATACCTGTACAGGCGTCTCAAACACCGTCAGGGGCTCTAAAGCGCCCGTTACCTCAGGTGGTCGACACAGACCCAGACACGGACACTGACTCTAGTGTCGACGGTGAGGAAACAAACGTATTTTCCAGTAGGGCCACACGTTACATGATCACGGCAATGAAGGAGGTTTTGAACATTTCTGATACTACAAGTACCACAAAAAAGGGTATTATGTGGGGTGTGAAAAAACTACCCGTAGTTTTTCCCGAATCAGATGAATTAAATGAGGTGTGTGATGAAGCGTGGGTTTCCCCCGATAAAAAACTGCTAATTTCTAAAAAGTTATTGGCATTATACCCTTTCCCGCCAGAGGTAAGGGCGCTTTGGGAAACACCCCCTAGCGTAGATAAGGCGCTCACACGCTTATCAAAACAAGTGGCGTTACCGTCCCCAGATACGGCCGCCCTCAAGGAACCAGCTGATAGAAAGCTGGAAAATATCCTTAAAAGTATATACACACATACTGGTATTATACTGCGACCAGCAATCGCCTCAGCCTGGATGTGCAGTGCTGGGGTGGCTTGGTCGGATTCCCTGACTGAAAATATTGATACCCTAGACAGGGACAATATATTATTGACTATAGAGCATTTAAAGGATGCATTTCTATATATGCGAGATGCACAGAGGGATATTTGCACTCTGGCATCAAGAGTAAGTGCGATGTCCATTTCTGCCAGAAGAGGATTATGGACACGACAGTGGTCAGGTGATGCGGATTCCAAACGGCATATGGAAGTATTGCCGTATAAAGGGGAGGAGTTATTTGGGGTCGGTCTATCGGACCTGGTGGCCACGGCAACGGCTGGAAAATCCACCTTTTTACCCCGTCACCTCGCAGCAGAAAAAGATACCGTCTTTTCAGGCTCAGTCCTTTCGTCCCCATAAGGGCAAGCGGGCAAAAGGCCACTCATATCTGCCCCGGGGCAGAGGAAGGGGAAAAAGACTGCAGCAGACAGCCTCTTCCCACGAACAGAAGCCCTCCCCCGCTTCTGCCAAGTCCTCAGCATGACGCTGGGGCCTTACAAGCGGACTCGGGCACGGTGGGGGCCCGTCTCAAGAATTTCAGCGCGCAGTGGGCTCACTCGCAAGTGGACCCCTGGATCCTGCAGGTAGTATCTCAGGGGTACAAATTGGAATTCGAGACGTCTCCCCCTCGCCGGTTCCTGAAGTCTGCTTTACCAACGTCTCCCCCCGACAGGGAGGCGGTATTGGAAGCCATTCACAAGCTGTATTCCCAGCAGGTGATAATCAAGGTACCCCTCCTACAACAGGGAAAGGGGTATTATTCCCCGCTGTTTGTGGTACCGAAGCCGGACGGCTCGGTGAGACCCATTTTAAATCTGAAATCCTTGAACACTTACATAAAAAGGTTCAAGTTCAAGATGGAGTCACTCAGAGCAGTGATAGCGAACCTGGAAGAAGGGGACTATATGGTATCTCTGGACATCAAGGATGCTTACCTCCATGTCCCAATTTGCCCTTCTCACCAAGGGTACCTCAGGTTTGTGGTACAGAACTGTCACTATCAGTTTCAGACGCTGCCGTTTGGATTGTCCACGGCACCCCGGGTCTTTACCAAGGTAATGGCTGAAATGATGATTCTTCTTCGAAGAAAAGGCGTCTTAATTATCCCTTACTTGGACGATCTCCTGATAAGGGCAAGGTCCAGGGAACAGTTAGAGGTCGGAGTAGCACTATCTCAAGTAGTACTACGACAGCACGGATATATTCTAAATATTCCAAAATCGCAGCTGATTCCGACGACACGTCTGCTGTTCCTAGGGATGATTCTGGACACAGTACAGAAAAAGGTGTTTCTCCCGGAGGAGAAAGCCAAGGAGTTATCCGACCTAGTCAGGAACCTCCTAAGACCAGGCCAAGTGTCTGTACACCAATGCACAAGGGTCCTGGGAAAGATGGTGGCTTCTTACGAAGCGATTCCATTCGGCAGATTCCACGCAAGAACTTTTCAGTGGGATCTGCTGGACAAATGGTCCGGATCGCATCTTCAAATGCATCAGCGGATAACCCTGTCTCCAAGGACAAGGGTGTCTCTCCTGTGGTGGTTACAGAGTGCTCATCTCCTAGAGGACCGCAGATTCGGCATTCAGGATTGGGTCCTGGTGACCACGGATGCCAGCCTGAGAGGCTGGGGAGCAGTCACACAGGGAAGAAATTTCCAAGGCTTGTGGTCAAGCATGGAAACGTCACTTCACATAAATATCCTGGAACTAAGGGCCATTTACAATGCCCTAAGTCAGGCAAGACCTCTGCTTCAGGGTCAGCCGGTGTTGATCCAGTCGGACAACATCACGGCAGTCGCCCACGTAAACAGACAGGGCGGCACAAGAAGCAGGAGGGCAATGATGGAAGTGGCAAGGATTCTTCGCTGGGCGGAGAATCATGTGATAGCACTGTCAGCAGTGTTCATTCCGGGAGTGGACAACTGGGAAGCAGACTTCCTCAGCAGACACGATCTTCACCCGGGGGAGTGGGGACTTCACCCAGAAGTCTTCCACATGATTGTGAACCGTTGGGAAAAACCAAAGGTGGACATGATGGCGTCCCGCCTCAACAAAAAACTGGACAGATATTGCGCCAGGTCAAGGGACCCTCAGGCAATAGCTGTGGACGCTCTGGTAACACCGTGGGTGTACCAGTCAGTGTATGTGTTCCCTCCTCTTCCTCTCATACCAAAAGTACTGAGAATCATAAGAAGGAGAGGAGTAAAGACTATACTCGTGGCTCCGGATTGGCCAAGAAGGACTTGGTACCCGGAAATTCAAGAGATGCTCACGGAAGACCCGTGGCCTCTACCTCTAAGAAAGGACCTGCTCCAGCAGGGACCATGTCTGTTCCAAGACTTACCGCGGCTGCGTTTGACGGCATGGCGGTTGAACGCCGGATCCTGAAGGAAAAAGGCATTCCGGATGAAGTCATCCCTACCCTGATCAAAGCCAGGAAGGATGTAACCGTACAACATTATCACCGTATTTGGCGTAAATATGTTGCGTGGTGCGAGGCCAGGAAGGCCCCTACAGAGGAATTTCAACTGGGTCGTTTCCTGCATTTCCTGCAAACAGGACTGTCTATGGGCCTCAAATTAGGGTCCATTAAGGTTCAAATTTCGGCCCTGTCAATATTCTTCCAAAAAGAACTGGCTTCTGTTCCTGAAGTTCAGACGTTTGTCAAGGGAGTACTGCATATACAGCCTCCTTTTGTGCCTCCAGTGGCACCTTGGGATCTCAATGTAGTTTTGGGATTCCTAAAATCACATTGGTTTGAACCACTCACCACTGTGGACTTAAAATATCTCACATGGAAAGTGGTAATGCTGTTAGCCCTGGCTTCAGCCAGGCGTGTCTCAGAATTGGCGGCTTTATCCTATAAAAGCCCTTACCTAATTTTTCATACGGACAGGGCAGAATTGAGGACTCGTCCTCAATTTCTCCCTAAGGTGGTTTCAGCTTTTCACTTGAACCAGCCTATTGTGGTGCCTGCGGCTACTAGGGACTTGGAGGATTCCAAGTTGCTGGACGTAGTCAGGGCCCTGAAAATGTATGTTTCCAGGACGGCTGGAGTCAGAAAATCTGATTCGCTGTTTATCCTGTATGCACCCAATAAGCTGGGTGCTCCTGCTTCTAAGCAGACGATTGCTCGTTGGATTTGTAGTACAATTCAGCTTGCACATTCTGTGGCAGGCCTGCCACAACCAAAATCTGTTAAAGCCCATTCCACACGGAAAGTGGGCTCATCTTGGGCGGCTGCCCGAGGGGTCTCGGCTTTACAACTTTGCCGAGCAGCTACTTGGTCAGGGGCAAACACGTTTGCTAAATTCTACAAATTTGATACCCTGGCTGAGGAGGACCTGGAGTTCTCTCATTCGGTGCTGCAGAGTCATCCGCACTCTCTCGCCCGTTTGGGAGCTTTGGTATAATCCCCATGGTCCTTTCGGAGTCCCCAGCATCCACTAGGACGTTAGAGAAAATAAGAATTTACTTACCGATAATTCTATTTCTCATAGTCCGTAGTGGATGCTGGGCGCCCATCCCAAGTGCGGTTTGTCTGCATTACTTGTACATAGTTATTGTTACAAAATCGGGTTATTGTTGTTGTGAGCCATCTTTTCAGAGGCTCCTTCTGTTATCATGCTGTTAACTGGGTTCAGATCACAAGTTGTACGGTGTGATTGGTGTGGCTGGTATGAGTCTTACCCGGGATTCAAAATCCTTCCTTATTGTGTACGCTCGTCCGGGCACAGTATCCTAACTGAGGCTTGGAGGAGGGTCATAGGGGGAGGAGCCAGTGCACACCAGGTAGTCCTAAAGCTTTTTACTTTTGTGCCCAGTCTCCTGCGGAGCCACTGTTCCCCATGGTCCTTTCGGAGTCCCCAGCATCCACTACGGACTATGAGAAATAGAATTATCGGTAAGTAAATTCTTATTGTTACCTTTTAGGTGATGTTTTTATATATGTGTGATAATAAAATTATCAAAATGGTGAGAAATGTTAAGGAAATTAAGCAATTTCTAGCATTCTGCCCTGTCTTTTAATATCATTTAATACTTAAAGCAATGTTACGAAAAACATGTTTTGACAAGTAATGTATGTTCGTGACAAGAACTTGCTTGCTTCGCTAAGTCAGCCTAGCCCTGCTGATTTCAGGAAATTCTGTACGTCATGTCCCCAAGCCAGGACCAGATGGTGTTCGATATGGAGGAACTGGCCTCAAGGCCTGCTCGAATTGGTCCAAGCCTTGCAGTGGCGTAACTAGAAATTTTTCTCCCCCAAGCCAAAAAATCCTCCGGTGCCCCCCCCCCCCCCATACCCCCATAATTGGCACTAGTAAAGGGACAAATATGCGCGCCAAAAAAGGGTGTGTGGCTTCGTTGAAATGGGCGTGGCTTCACGTAAAGGGGCGTGGCATTGCAGGAAAAGACTACCTTGTACCCCAGTTTCTCTGACGTCCTAGTGGATGCTGGGGACTCCGTAAGGACCATGGGGAATAGCGGCTCCGCAGGAGACTGGGCACAAAAGTAAAGCTTTAGAACTACCTGGTGTGCACTGGCTCCTCTCCCTATGACCCTCCTCCAAGCCTCAGTTAGATTTTTGTGCCCGAACGAGAAGGGTGCACACTAGGTGGCTCTCCTGAGCTGCTTAGTGAAAAGTTTAGTTTTAGGTTTTTTATCTTCAGTGAGACCTGCTGGCAACAGGCTCACTGCATCGAGGGACTAAGGGGAGAAGAAGCGAACTCACCTGCGTGCAGAGTGGATTGGGCTTCTTAGGCTACTGGACATTAGCTCCAGAGGGACCGATCACAGGCCCAGCCATGGATAGGTCCCAGAGCCGCGCCGCCGGCCCCCTTACAGAGCCAGAAGACTGAAGAGGTCCGGAAAATCGGCGGCAGAAGACGTCCTGTCTTCAACAAGGTAGCGCACAGCACTGCATCTGTGCACCATTGCTCTCAGCACACTTCACACTCCGGTCACTGAGGGTGCAGGGCGCTGGGGGGGGGCGCCCTGAGACGCAATAAAAACACCTTGGATGGCAAAAAATGCATCACATATAGCTCCTGGGCTATATGGATGAATTTAACCCCTGCCAGAATACACAGAAAAACGGGAGATAAGGCCGCCGAGAAGGGGGCGGAGCCTATCTCATCAGCACACTGGCGCCATTTTCCCTCACAGCTCCGTTGGAGGGAAGCTCCCTGGCTCTCCCCTGCAGTCACTACACTACAGAAAGGGTTAAAAAAGAGAGGGGGGCACTAATTACGCGCAGTATAAAAAAAAATACAGCAGCTATAAGGGGAAAAACACTTATATAAGGTTATCCCTGTATATATATAGCGCTCTGGTGTGTGCTGGCAAACTCTCCCTCTGTCTCCCCAAAGGGCTAGTGGGGTCCTGTCCTCTATCAGAGCATTCCCTGTGTGTGTGCTGTGTGTCGGTACGTTTGTGTCGACATGTATGAGGAGAAAAATGATGTGGAGACGGAGCAGATTGCCTGTAATAGTGATGTCACCCCCTAGGGGGTCGACACCTGAGTGGATGAACTGTTGGAAGGAATTTCGTGACAGTGTCAGCTCTGTATAAAAGACAGTGGTTGACATGAGACAGCCGGCTACTCAGCTTGTGCCTGTCCAGACGTCTCATAGGCCGTCAGGGGCTCTAAAGCGCCCGTTACCTCAGATGGCAGATATAGACGCCGACACGGATACTGACTCCAGTGTCGACGGTGAAGAGACAAATGTGACTTCCAGTAGGGCCACACGTTACATGATTGAGGCAATGAAAAATGTTTTACACATTTCTGATAATACGAGTACCACCAAAAAGGGGTATTATGTTCGGTGAGGAAAAACTACCTGTAGTTTTCCTGAATCTGAGAAATTAAATGAGGTGTGTGATGATGCGTGGATTTCCCCCGATAACAACTGATAATTTCTAAAATGTTATTGGCATTATATCCTTTCCCGCCAGAGGTTAGGGTGCGTTGGGAAACACCCCCTAGGGTGGATAAAGCGCTCACACGCTTGTAAGAACAAGGGCTCTACCCTCTCCTGAGATGGCCGCCCTTAAGGATCCTGCTGATAGAAAGCAGGAGGGTATCCTAAAATGTATTTACACACATACTGGTGTTATACTGCGACCAGCAATCGCCTCAGCCTGGATGTGCAGTGCTGGGTTGGCGTGGTCGGATTCCCTGACTGAAAATATTGATACCCTAGATAGGGACAGTATATTATTGCCTATAGAGCATTTAAAAGATGCATTTCTATATTTGCGTGATGCACAGCGGAATATTTGCCGACTGGCATCAAGTCTAAGTGCGTTGTCCATTTCTGCCAGTAGAGGGTTATGGACACGACAGTGGTCAGGTGATGCGGATTCCAAACGGCATTTGGAAGTATTGCCTTATTAAGGGGAGGAGTTATTTGGGGTCGGTCTTTCAGACCTGGTGGCCACGGCAACAGATGGGAAATCCACGTTTGTACCCCAGGTCGCCTCTCAACATAAGAAGACGCCGTATTATCAGGCGCAGTCCTTTCGTGGGCAAGCGGGCAAAAGGTTCCTCATTTCTGCCCCGTGACAGAGGGAGAGGAAAAAGGCTGCAGAAATCAGCCAGTTCCCAGGAACAGAAGCCCTCTCCCGCCTCTGCCAAGCCCTCAGTATGACGCTGGGGCTTTACAAGCAGAATCAGGCACGGTGGGGGCCCGTCTCAATGAATTTCAGCGCGCAGTGGGCTCACTCGCAATTAGACCCCTGGATCCTTCAGGTGATATCTCAGGGGTACAAATTGGAATTCGAGATGTCTCCCCCTCGCCGTTTCCTAAAGTCGGCTTTACCGATGTCTCCCTCTGACAGGGAGGCAGTTTTGGAAGCCATTCACAAGCTGTATTCCCAGCAGGTGATAATCAAGGTACCCCTCCTGCAACAGGGAACGGGATATTATTCCACACTGTTGTGGTACCGAAGCCGGACGGCTCGGTGAGACCGATTCTAAATCTAAAATCTTGAACACTTACATACGGAGGTTCAAATTCAAGATTGAGTCACTCAGAGCAGTGATTGCGAACCTGGAAGAAGGGGACTACATGATGTCTCGGGACATCAAGGATGCTTACCTTCATGTCCCAATTTACCCTTCTCACCAAGGGTACCTCAGGTTTGTGGTACAGAACTGTCACTATCAGTTTCAGACGCTGCCGTATGGATGGTCCACGGCACCCCGGGTCTTTACCAAGGTAATGGCCGAAATGATGATACTCTTTCGAAGGAAGGGAATTTTAGTTATCCCTTACTTGGACGATTCCCTGATATAAGGGTAAGATCCAGGGAACAGTTGGAGGTCGGTGTAGCACTATCTCAGGTAGTGTTGCGGCAGCACGATTGGATTCTCAATATTCCAAAATCGCAGCTGATTCCGACGACTCGTCTTCTGTTCCTAGGGATGATCCTGGACTCAGTCCAGAAAAAGGTGTTTCTCCAGGAGGAGAAAGTCAGGGAGTTATCCGAGCTAGTCAGGAACCTCCTATAACCGAGCCAAGTCTCAGTACATCAATGAAAGGGTTCTGGGAAAAATGGTGGCTTCCTACGAAGCAATCCCATTCGGCAGATTCCACGCAAGAACTTTCCAGTGGGACCTGATGGACAAATGGTCCGGGTCGCATCTACAGATGCATCAGCGGATAACCCTGTCACCAAGCACAAGGGTGTCTCTCCTGTGGTGGTTGCAGAGTGCTCATCTTCTAGAGGGCCGCAGATTCGACATTCAGGACTGGGTCCTGGTGACCACGGATGCCAGCCTGCGAGGCTGGGGAGCAGTCACACAGGGAAGGAATTTCCAGAGCTTATGGTCAAGCCTCGAGACATCACTTCACATAAATATCCTGAAGCTAAGGGCCATTTACAATGCTCTAAGCTCAGCAAGACCTCTGCTTCAAGGTCACCCGGAGTTGATCCATTCGGACAACATCACGGCAGTCACCCACGTAAACAGACAGGGTGACACAAGAAGCAGGAGGGCAAGGCAGAAGCTGCAAGGATTCTTCGCTGGGCGGAAAATCATGTGATAGCACTGTCAGCAGTATTCATTCCGGGAGTGGACAACTGGGAAGCAGACTTCCTCAGCAGACACGACCCCCACCCGGGAGAGTGGGGACTTCACCCAGAAGTCTTCCACATGTTTATAAAACTCGACAAGTATTGCGCCAGGTCAAGGGACCCTCAGGCAATAGCTATAGACGCTCTGGTAACACAGTGGGTGTACCAGTCAGTGTATGTGTTCCCTCCTCTGCCTCTCATACCCAAGGTACTGAGAATTATAAGATGGAGAGGAGTAAGCACTATATTCGTGGCTCCGGATTTTCCAAGAAGGACTTGGTAACCGGAACTTCAAGAGATGCTCACGGAGGATCCATGGCCTCTACCTCTAAGAAGGGACCTGCTCCAGCAAGGACCCTGTCTGTTCCAAGACTTACCGCGGCTGCGTTTGACGGCATGGCGGTTGAACGCCGAATCCTGAAGGAGAAAGGCATTCCGGATGAAGTCATTCCTATCCTGATCAAAGCCAGGAAAGATATAACCGCAAAACATTATCACCGCATTTGGCGAGAATATGTTGCGTGGTGCGAGGCCAGTAAGGCCCCGACGGAGGAATTTTCAACTAGGTCGATTCCTACATTTCCTGCAAACAGGAGTGTCTATGGGCCTGAAATGGGGGTCCATTAAGGTTCAAATTTCGGCCCTGTCAATTTTCTTCCAAAAAGAACTAGCTTCAGTCCCTGAAGTTCAGACGTTGTGAAAGGGGTACTGTATATACAGCCTCCTTTTGTGTCTCCAGTGGCGCCTTGGGATCTAAATGTAGTTTTTGGGTTCCAAAAGTCACATTGGTTTGAACCACTTAAATATGTGGAGTTAAAATATCTCACATGGAAAGTGGTCATGCTGTTGGCCCTGGCCTGGGCCAGGTGCGTGTCAGAATTGGCGGCTTTATCCTGTAAAAGCCCTCATCTGATTTTCCATTCGGACAGGGCGGAATTGAGGACTTGTCCTCGGTTTCTCCCTAAGGTGGTTTTCAGCGTTTTCACCTGAATCAACCTATTGTGGTGCCTGCGGCTACTAGGGACTTGGAGGACTCCAAGTTGCTAGACGTTGTCAGGGCCCTGGAAATATAGGTTTCCAGGACGGCTGGAGTCATAAAATCTGACTCGTTGTTTATTCTGTATGCACCCAACAAGCTGGGTGCTCCTGCTTCTAAGCAGACTATTGCTCGTTGGATTTGTAGTACAATTCAGCTTGCACATTCTGTGGCAGGCCTGCCACAGCCAAAATCTGTAAAAGCCCATTCCACAAGGAAGGTGGGCTCATCTTGGGCGGCTGCCCGAGGGGTCTCGGCTTTACAACTTTGCCGAGCAGCTACTTGGTCAGGAGCAAATACGTTTGTAAAATTCTACAAATTTGATACCCTGGCTGAGGAGGACCTGGAGTTCTCTCATTTGGTGCTGCAGAGTCATCCGCACTCTCCCGCCCGTTTGGGAGCTTTGGTATAATCCCCATGGTCCTTACGGAGTCCCCTGCATCCACTAGGACGTCAGAGAAAATAAGAATTTACTTACCGATAATTCTATTTCTCATAGTCCGTAATGGATGCTGGGCGCCCATCCCAAGTGCGGATTGTCTGCAATACTGGTACATAGTTATTGTTACCAAAAAATCGGGTTATTGTTGTAGTGAGCCATCTTTTCTAGAGGCTCCTCTGTTATCATGCTGTTAACTGGGTATAGATCACAAGTTATATGGTGTGATTGGTGTGGCTGGTATGAGTCTTACCCGGGATTCAAAATCCTTCCTTATTGTGTACGCTCGTCCGGGCACAGTATCCTAACTGAGGCTTGGAGGAGGGTCATAGGGGGAGGAGCAAGTGCACACCAGGTAGTTCTAAAGCTTTACTTTTGTGCCCAGTCTCCTGCGGAGCCGCTATTCCCCATGGTCCTTACGGAGTCCCCAGCATCCACTACGGACTATGAGAAATAGAATTATCGGTAAGTAAATTCTTATTTTTGCAACCTGCACGCCCAGACGTTAGCCACCACAGGAAAGAAAAATAATCCTGATTCATGCCCCTTACATTATTTGTCATTTTTCCTCCTTATAGTAATGCCCAGTATACATTATTCCACATACTGCAATGGCCTTAGCCATTATGCCACACACAATAATGCACATGACACAATATGCACACACTGTAATGCCCCCGACACATTATGCCACACACCGTAATGCCTGCGACACATTATGACAGGAATCGCAATGCCCGTTATACATTATGCTACACACTGCAATGCCCCTGATACATTATAGCACATACAATGTCTGTGACACAGTATGACACACACCACAATGATCCTGAGACGTTATACCACATACCACAATGCCCGTGATATAGTATACAACACACCGTAATGCCTGACACATTATGACACACACCGCAATGTCAGTGATACATTATGCCACACACCGTAATGCCCATTACACATTAAGTTCTACAGTAAGGCTTCTAATTACTTTTAAATTACCTGCTCGTCGCCAGGGGTTTCATGCTCTTGGTTCCATGCACGGTGCCAGGGGTTTTCATGCTCAGGGTGTCATGCTCGTTGCCAGGGGTTTCATGCACTGGGTGTCATGCTCGTTGCCAGCGGTTTCATGCTCTTGGTTCCATGCACGGTGCCAGGGGTTTTCATGCTCAGGGTGTCATGCTCGTTGCCAGGGGTTTCATGCACTGGGTGTCATGCTTGTTGCCAGGGGTTTCATGCACTGGGTGTCATGCTCATTGCTAGGGGGTAGTGCTTGTTGCTAGGGCCATGCTCCCAGTGCCACATATGCCCCCAGTGCCCGATATTCCCCCACAGTGCCAGGTACATGCCCCCAGTGCCACATATACCCCCCCAGTGCCACATATTCCCCCTCAGTGCCTGCTCCCCCCAGTGCCAAATATTCCCCCACAGTGCCACATATGCCCCCTCAGTGCCTGCTCCCCCCAGTGCCAGATATTCCCCCACAGTGCCAGGTATATGCCCCCAGTGCCAGATATTCCCCCACAGTGCCAGGTATATGCCCCCAGTGCCAGATCTTCCCCCACAGTGCCAGGTATATGCCCCCAGTGCCAGATCTTCCCCCACAGTGCCAGGTATATGCCCCCAGTGCCAGATCTTCCCCCACAGTGCCAGGTATATGCCCCCAGTGCCAGGTATATGCCCCCCAGTGCCAGGTATATGCCCCCCAGTGCCAGATATTCCCCCACAGTGCCACATATGCCCCCTCAGTGCCAAATATTCCCCCACAGTGCCAGGTATATGCCCCCAGTGCCAGATCTTCCCCCACAGTGCCAGGTATATGCCCCCAGTGCCAGATCTTCCCCCACAGTGCCAGGTATATGCCCCCAGTGCCAGATATTCCCCCACAGTGCCAGGTATATGCCCCCAGTGCCAGATCTTCCCCCACAGTGCCAGGTATATGCCCCCAGTGCCAGATATTCCCCCACAGTGCCGGGTATATGCCCCCAGTGCCAGATATTCCCCCACAGTGCCTGCTCCCCCCCCCCCCCCCCCGCTCCTTTGTGTTGGAGGGACACGGAGCGCATAGCGCGCCTCTCCTGTGTCCCTCCTGGCTCTCCTGCCGGTCTAATAAAGGAAGTGCCGGTTCGTGAGCCAATCAGAGCTCACGAACGGCACTTCCTTTATTAGACAGGCCGGGGGAGAGCCAGGGAGGGGCACAGGAGAGGCGCGCGATGTGCGCTCCGTGTCCCTCCTTACAGCAGCGGAGGGAAGGAGACCGCAGATTGACATGCGGACGCTCGTCCGCATGTCAATCTGTGCAAAGTCAGTGGCGCCCCCGCAGCCTCTCGCCCCCAAGCCACCGCGAGGACTGCGGGGGCAGTAGTTACGCCACTGAAGCCTTGGGTGGAGGAATTTCTGGAGTATGCAATAGTAAGGGCTTTCTTTGCCATGTTCTGGGCAGACTGAGCGCTCTTGTAATATTACTTGTAAGTGCATGCTGACGGTCACTTTATTGTAATCTTGCTCTGACATTATCAATATAAAATACTAATTTGAAAACAGCTGTTCATGTTGTTTTTTTATCCTCAACACCAGTATTAGAGGTGTGTGTGTGTGTGTGTGTGTGTGTGTGTGTGGTCCTTATTTAGCAAGCTCCTTGCACTTTAGGAGGGCTCCCTGCATCAGTCACAGCTTGTTTTATGGATTTTATGATCGACGCTAGCTCACAGTTCTTGTCATGTTTAAGTCTTGCTACATACGAATGGTGTAATGGTTAGCATTACTGCCTCACCGCACTCAGGTCATGCGTTTGATTTCCCCCCAAAAAAACCTTAGTGTGTAAGTGTGCGGTCATGTGTTTACAGCAAACTAGATGGGCCAAGTGATTCTTATCTGCAATCAGCCTCTAAATATACAAGGACAAAGAATTGCCATTTTACTTCTGTATTATGAAGTGGTAGTAGAGCAACATCTTCCCCAAAGACATTACTGTATAGACATAAGTTAGAATTATTCCTTTAAGGGGGTTGTAGATATACCATCACTACGAGGCCTATTCATCAAGTGAAAAAATTATTATGTGCTAAATACTGTATGTTTTCACCCAGCATCAAGTCCAGAGTCAACATTGGAGGAGACTTTTGAAAGTATCACTTTTGAAAAGCGGCTCTTTCTGCGGAGACAGATTTATGGAAATGCGGAATGCTTTCCCTTCTTCTCCCCTGTGTCTCTTTTATCTCTCTGTACCCACTCCCTGGGGGTCTGCTCTCCCTACCCGCATCCTGTCCCCTGTGCCTGCTCTCCTAAAGTACATCTTCTCCCAGTGTCTCTGCTCCCTCCCTGCATCCCTTCCCCTGGTGTCTGCTCACCCTCTCCACTCTCCCATGCATGGTCTCCTCGCTCATTATCATCAGAGACTGGAAACCTGTGTGCTGTGGCAAGTGGACAGTCACAGAGCTGAAGCCAGGAAGGAGGGGGAGCGCTGGGTGGCAGAGAACAGGTCCCCATCGCTACGTCTTGCAGCTGCAGAGTGAAACTGTTCATTTTCACCTGCTTTTGTAGAAATTAAGTGATGATAAATAGACCCCTATCAAAAATGTTAGATATGAAGATGTATGAGTGTATTATCGTTATTAAACCTTACATTTTTATTGAAAATATACAAAACTAAGTATGGAGTTACAAAAAGGAAAAGTGATAACGGAAGGGGGGGGGGGGGGGGGCAAACACACAGATGGGACAGAGGAGACAGGTTATCCAAAGGCATCAAGCATTAAACAGGAAATCACAAAATGTAGAGACCAAACATTGTTCAAATTGAATGGGGGGGGGGGGAGCTCTGTGAGGTAGTACGTGCAGGGGTAGCACACTCATCCCCTGTTAAATATATGTGCCACAGGAGCCATTTCACAATGGGACAATGGGAGAAAGGGGGGCCACAGAATACAGAACCTCTCTAGTCTCCATTTCGAAATGAAATTGGATTTTAGAGATAATTATCACTAATGGAGGAGTGGAGGGAGATTTCCAATGTTGAGCAATAGTGGCCCTAGCATATTTGAGAATGTGACCAATGACACAACTGGCAGATTTGGGAACGCTATTGGGATACAAATGATTGAGGATCTAGGTAGACTAGAGGAATGGTCAAGAGTCTGGCAATTACAGTTTAATGCCAAAAAATGCAAAATCATGCACTTGGGTCTCAAAAATCCTAAAGCTAAATACAGTATTAATGGCACTATACTGGAAACTACTGAGGAGGAAAGGGATCTAGGAGTCCCTATTTCAGATGACTTAAAGGCAGGTAAGCAATGTAACAAGGCAATGAGGAAGGCTAGTCAGATGCTTGGCTGCATTGGGAGAGGAATCAGCAGCAGAAAGAAAGAAGTAATAATGCCACTGTATAGGTCATTGGTACGGCCTCATCTAGAATACTGTATTCAGTTCTGGAGGCCATATCTTCAAAAGGATATTAATACATTAGAAACTGTGCAAAGGAGGGCAACTAAAATGGTGCATGGCCTACATCACAAAACATACCCAGAAAGACTAAGAAATCTCAATATGTATAGTTTGGAGCAGAGAAGGGAAAGGGGGGACATGATAGAAATATATCAAGGGTTTTAACAAAGTTCAGGAGGGAAACATTCTCCAAATGAAGAGAAGCAATAGGACACGAGGACATGCACTGAGACTGGAGGGGGGGAGGTTCAGGGGAAATTTGCGGAAAAATTATTTCACAGAAAGGGTAGTGGACAAGTGGAATAGCCTCCCATTAGAGGTGGTAGAGGCTAAGACGGTAGAGCAATTTAAACATGCATGGGATAGACATAAGGATATCCTTACAAAGAAATAAGGATCAAATAAGGTTAGAGATAAAAATAATATATAAAAAAAAAAAAAGGGGCAGACTAGATGGGCCAAGTGGTTCTTATCTGCCGACAAATTCTATGTTTCTATGTATGTTTCTATGATACCAATGTAAAAGGGCCAGAGAGGGATCCGGGGTTAATGTAATGTCTAACACATCATGTACAGTGCATCCGGAAAGCATTCACAGTGCTTCACTTTTTCCACATTTTGTTATGTTATAGCCTTATTCCAATCTGGAATAAATTAATTTTTTCCCTCAAAATTCTACACACAATACCCCATAATGACATGAAAACATTTTTGGGGTGTTTTTTGCAAATTTATTAAAAATAAAAAACAAATTATACCCCACGGTTATGCCTCTGACACCATTTTATGGCCCACACAATAATGCCCCATACAAATTATGCAACACAATTATGCCCCCATATTGTGCCCCACACAATTATGTCTCTTTACAAATTAAGCCCTAAAGTTATGCATCTGACACCATAATATGCCCTGAAACCCAGGGGTGTATCTACCCATTGGTCAGGATGGCATTCGCCGGGGGCGCCGCCTGGCAGTGCCACCCGCATCCAAAGGGTAGAAAAGTAGTACTGTCAGAGTCTGTTACTGCCGCCGCTGCCCCGGTCCATCAGCACCGCACTGCACTAGTGATCAGACTAGTGTCCAGCAGCACCGCACTTTGTAATCAGACTCAAAATAAACTACAGCTCCCAGCAGCCCTTGTTGCTGGGAGCTCCCGGCAGCAATGGCTGCTGGGAACTGTAGTTTATTTTGAGTCTGATTACAAGTGCGGTGCTGCTGGACACTAGTCTGATCACTAGTGCAGTGCGGTGCTGACAGACACCGGGACCACGGCGGCAGTAACAGACTCTGACCAGGTACACAGCAATTGTTACATAGCACAGTGTTATAGATCTATTTGTTGTTGAAGATAATAAAAAAAGTGGCAGTGTTTGGGAGAAGGGACTGTATTACCTGGAAAATTACCAGATTTTCATGCATGTTAGATGTAAGTATGCACCGGAAATGTTTCGGGTTTTGGTTTTGGATTCGGTTCCGCGGCCGTGTTTTGGATTCGGACGCGTTTTGGCAAAATCTCCCTGAAAATTTTTTGTCGGATTCGGGTGTTTTTTTTCAAAAACCCACCAAAAATAGCTTAAATCATTGACTTTGGGGGTAATTTTGATCCTATAGTATTATTAACCTCAATAACCATAATTTCCACTCATTTCCAGTCTATTCTGAACACCTCACAATATTATTTTTGAGTCCTAAAATTTGCACCGAGGTCGCTGGATGACTAAGCTAAGCGACCCAAGTGGGCGGCACAAACACCTGGCCCATCTAGGAGTGGCACTGCAGTGTCAGATAGGATGGCACTAAAAAAATTGGCCCCAAACATCACATGATGCAAAGATAAAAAAAAAGAGGTGCAAGATGGAATTGTCCTTGGGCCCTCCCACCCACTCTTATGTTGTATAAACAGGATATGCACACTTTAACAAACCCATCATTTCAGCGACAGGGTCTGCCACACGACTGTGGCTGAAATTACTGGTTGGTTTGGGCCCCCACCAAAAAAAGAAGCAATCAATCTCTCCTTGCTCAAACTGGCTCTACAGAGGCAAGATGTCCACCTCATCATCATCATCATCCTCCGATTCCTCACCCCTTTCACTGTGTACATCCCCCTCCTCACAGAGTATTAATTTGTCCCCACTGGAATCCACCATCTCAGGTCCCTGTGTACTTTCTGGAGGCAATTGATGGTGAATGTCTCCACGGAGGAATTGATTATAATTCATTTTGATGAACATCATCTTCTCCACATTTTGTGTAAGTAACCTCGTACGCCGATCGCTGACAAGGTGACCGGCTGCACTAAACACTCTTTCGGAGTACACACTGGAGGGGGGGGGGGGCAACTTAGGTAAAATAAAGCCAGTTTGTGCAAGGGCCTCCAAATTGCCTCTTTTTCCTGCCAGTATACGTACGGACTGTCTAACGTGCCTACTTGGATGCTGTCACTCATATAATCCTCCACCATTCTTTCAATGGTGACCGAATCATATGCAGTGACACTAGACGACATGTCAGTAATCGTTGGCAGGTCCTTCAGTCCGGACCAGATGTCAGCACTCCCTCCAGACTGCCCTGCATCACCGCCAGCGGGTGGGCTTGGAATTCTTAGCCTTTTCCTCGCAGCCCCAGTTGCGGGAGAATGTGAAGGAGGAGCTGTTGACGGGTCACGTTCCGCTTGAGTTGACAAGTGTCTCACCAGCAGGTCTTTGAACCTCTGCAGACTTGTGTCTGCCGGAAAGAGAGATACAACGTAGGCTTTAGACCTAGGATCGAGCATGGTGGCCAAAATGTAGTGCTCTGATTTCAACAGATTGACCACCTGTGAATCCTGGTTAAAGCGAATTAAGGGCTCCATCCACAAGTCCCACATGCCTAGCGGAATCGCTCTGTTTTAGCTCCTCCTTCAATATCTCCAGCTGCTTCTGCAAAAGCCTGATGAGGGGAATGACCTGACTCAGGCTGGCAGTGTCTGAACTGACTTCACGTGTGGCAAGTTCAAAGGGTTGCAGAACCTTGTACAACGTTGAAATCATTCTCCACTGCGCTTGAGTCAGGTGCATTCCCCCTCCTTTGCCTATATCGTAGGCAGATGTATAGGCTTGAATGGCCTTTTGCTGCTCCTCCATCCTCTGAAGCATATAGAGGGTTGAATTCCACCTCGTTACCACCTCTTGCTTCAGATGATGGCGGGGCAGGTTCAGGAGTGTTTGCTGGTGCTCCAGTCTTAGGCACGAATGCCGAAAGTGGCCCGCAATTCTTCGGGCCACCGACAGCATCTCTTGTATGCCCCTGTCGTTTTTTTTTTAAATTCTGCACCACCAAATTCAATGTATGTGCAAAACATGGGACGTGCTGGAATTTGCCCACATGTAATGCACGCACAATATTGGTGGCATTGTTCGATGTCACAAATCCCCAGGAGAGTCCAATTGGGGTAAGCCATTCTGCGATAATGTTCCTCAGTTTCTGTAAGAGGTTGTCAGCTGTGTGCCTCTTATGGAAAGCGGTGATACAAAGCGTAGCCTGCCTAGGAACTAGTTGGCGTTTGCGAGATGCTGCTACTGGTGCCGCCGCTGCTGTTGTTGCTGCGGGAGGCAATACATCTACCCAGTGGGCTGTCACAGTCATATATTCCTGAGTCTGCCCTGCTCCACTTGTCCACATGTCCGTGGTTAAGTGGACATTGGGTACAACTGCATTTTTTAGGACACTGGTGAGTCTTTTTCTGACGTCTGTGTACATTCTTGGTATCGCCTGCCTAGAGAAGTGGAACCTAGATGGTATTTGGTACCGGGGACACACTACCTCAAGAAATTCTTTAAGTCCCTGTGAACTAACGCCGGATACCGGACGCACGTCTAACACCAACACAGCTGCCAAGGCCTGAGTTATCCGCTTTGCAACAGGATGACTGCTGTGATATTTCATCTTCCTCGCAAAGGACTGTTGGACAGTGAGTTGCTTACTGGAAGTAGTACAAGTGGTCTTCCGACTTCCCCTCTGGGATGATGATCGACTCCCAGCAGCAACAACAGCAGTGCCAGCAGCAGTAGGCGTTACACTCAAGGATCCATCGGAGGAATCCCAGTCAGGAGAGGACTCGTCAGACTTGCCAGTGACATGGCCTGCAGGACTATTGGTGTTCCTGTCTAAGGAGGAAATTGACACTGAGGGAGTTAATGGTGTCGTTTGCAGGAGCTTGAGTACAAGAGGAAGGGATTTAGTTGTCAGTGGACTGCTTCTGCTGTCACCCAAAGTTTTTGAACTTGTCAATGACTTCTGATGAATGCGCTCCAGGTGATGCATAAGGGAGGATGTTCCTAGGTGGTTAACGTCCTTACCCCTACTTATTACAGCTTGACAAAGGTAACACACGGCTTGACACCTGTTGTCAGCATTTCTGCTAAAATAATTCCACACCGAAGAGGTGATTTTTTTTGTAATTTGACCAGGTATGTCAATGGCCATATTCATCCCACGGACAACAGGCGTCTCCCCGGGTGCTGACTTAAACAAACCACCTCACCATCAGAATCCTCCTTGTCAATTTCTTCCTCAGCGCCAGCAACACCCATATCCTCATCCTGGTGTACTTCAACAGTGGCATCTTCAATTTGACTATCAGGAACTGGACTGTGGGTGCTCCTTCCAGCACTTCCAGGGGGCGTGCAAATGGTGGAAGGAGCCACCTCTTCCCGTCCAGTGTTGGGAAGATCAGGCATCGCAACCGACACAATTGGACTCTCCTTGGGGATTTGTGATTTAGAAGAATGCACAGTTCTTTGCTGTGCTTTTGCCATCTTAACTCTTTTCAGTTTTCTAGCAGGAGGATGAGTGCTTCCATCCTCATGTGAAGCTGAACCACTAGCCATGAATATAGGCCAGGGCCTCAGCCGTTCCTTGCCACTCCGTGTCGTAAATGGCATATTGGCAAGTTTACGCTTCTCCTCAGACGCTTTTAATTTAGATTTTTGGGTCATTTTAATGAACTTTACTTTTTTGGATTTTATATGCTCTCTACTATGACATTGGACATCGGCCTTGGCAGACGACGTTGATGGCATTGAATCAACTCTGCCATGACTAGTGGCAGCAGCTTCAGCACTAGGTGAAAGTGGATCTTGATCTTTTCCTATTTCACCCTCCACATTTTTGTTCTCCATTTTTTAATGTGGAATTATATGCCAGTAATATTATTATATCAATAGCAATGGCCTACTGTACTGTACAACTATATACTGTTGGTCACCAAAATGCTGCACTGTACTACTATATACAGTATACTGCTCACAAAAATGCAGCACAGATATGGAATGGATATGATACTTGCAGTGACACAGAGCTGCAAGATACAGCAATGGCCTACTGTACTGTACAACTATATACTGTTGGTCACCAAAATGCAGCACACTGAGCACAGATATGGAGCTTTTCAGGCAGAGAACGTAGATATTTGCAGCACACTGAGCACAGATATTTGCAGCACACTGAGCACAGATATTTGCAGCACACTGAGCACAGATATGGAGCTTTTCAGGCAGAGAATGTAGCCACGTCCTCTCCGTTCAATCTCCAATGCACGAGTGAAAATGGCGGCGACACGCGGGTCTTTATATAGAATACGAATCTCGCGAGAATCCGACAGCGGGATGATGACGTTCGGCCGCGTTCGGGTTAACCGAGCAAGGCGGGAAGATTCGAGGCTGCCTCGGACCCGTGTAAAATAGGTGAAGTTCGGGGGGTTTGGATCTCGACGAACTGAACCCGCTCATCTCTAGATGTAAGTAAGTAGTAAGTAAGCGAAAACTTTAACTTGTTGAGTGTAATCAAGAAAATACATATCTTACCTATTTCAAGGCCAGGTTCAAGAAAATGTATATCAGTTAATTATATAATTGATCATTTTATCTTGGAAGTGATGGCACCCTGATGTTTTTTCTTACAGGAAGCACGTCTACCATCCAACTAATGGTGTTTGATTAATGGCTGGGTTCATTTGAGGCTCATCTCACAGCATCTCATTAGCATTTCATTCGGGAAGTCAAGATGCCGGTGTTTGGCATTCCGGCAGTCAGAAAGCTGACGCCAGCATCCCGAAACTGCTCGGAATGCTGATGCTGGCATCCCAACATAGATAGCGATGCAGAATGCCAAAACCCGGATCGAGTTGATGCCAAAGTCTTCAATGGCAAGCCACGTGGGAGGGTCAGGGTTAGGCTGTGAGGGTGGGAGCATAGGTGTGCGCAGGGGGGGGGGTGCCTGGTGCACACAGGCACCCCCTAATGTCTGGCACCCCAATCTCACATGCCTGATGCAGCGATCGCAGAGCAGGCTGATTACTGTCCCCTCTGTGTTGCACCCTGTCAGGACTGCATTACTGACCGGACGCCTGGGTTAATCAAGGGTGCCACTGCCACCGGCTTTCAAACTCCCAGCTCCACCTCCATGTACAAAAACAGGGTGATGTGACGTGATTACATCATGCTGCTCGCACGCCCACCCGCCACATGCTCACCTCTCTCCTTCTATGCTATGCCAACACCAGCCACTGATGAGGATCAGCATGCAGCCAGCGTTCCTCTTAGGAAGACAAATTCAATACTGGCAGGCGGTCGGCAGCAGCATTGACACATCACTCGGTTTTCCAGCAGCAGCAGTACTAGTCTGCGACTGTTAGTGTCAGTGAGTGACTTACTTGTAAGTAAGCTTCAGCAGCTTGCAGGGGAAAGAAAGGTGGAGCCAGACCAGGCTGAGGAGGAGCAGTGTAATTGCAGTGAGTGCCATCAGGGGTGTTTGTTTGGTGCATACCACTACATCTGACAATGTATCTGCTTTATTAGGATTGGTACAAGGGTGGATATTTTATATTGCGTTGACCATCAATAGATGGTGCTAGACACGCCCCTTCGACGGTGCACCCCCTAATAAAATGTGCTGCGCACGCCTATGGGTGGGAGGGTTAGATTTAGGCTGCAAGGGCGGGAGGGTTAGATTTAGGCTGCAAGGGTGGGAGGGTTAGGGTTAGGCTGCAGGGAGGGAGATTAGGAAGGGTGGGTTAGGTCTAGGCACCACTGAAGAGGCTGGGGGGGGGGGGGGGGTTACTCCTTGTTACTGTATGAACGAATGAAAAATCTGCCAGAAATTAGTGTTATGCAATGTTTGTTTCTAATACTATATGTAGCACCATAAAAAGGAATACTTAGCAAGAGCATTTTGTTACAAATCATTAATCATGAATTCACTTAATCATATGCAGCTCTCCGTAATACTGCTATCTTGCAGCCACATGAATGACACCATGTATTGCCCTATATTGCCTATAATGAACTCCAATTGGCTAGAGCTCACCATTGTTAAAGTAACAAAAGTACAATAATAGAGCTAGGGTTGCCACCTACGTATGATGTGATGTCATTCACTGTACTTATATATGTGGGTCACTCTCGATTTGACTGGTAGAGCCTATGTAGGAATCAAGCCTCCACAAAGGGAATCCCAACAGTAGAGTGTCCGGTTGAGCCTGGCCCCACTGCATCATTGGCTAAATCGTTTGCCATTTCAATTACTTTACCTCTCTTTAAAGTCATTACTTGTCAAAATGAATCAGTAATCTATATCTTCCTTATGAGGATGTATGTTTATAGATGTACTGCAAGCAGAGAGAAAATGTCAGTCAGATGAGGGTTCTTCACTATGGTATCCGGTCTCTAGGTCGACATGCATTAGGTCGACCACTATTGGTCAGTATGCATTAGGTCGACATGGTTTCTAGGTTGACATGACAAAAGGTCGACATGAGTTTTTAACAATTTTTTTCATTTTTTTAACTTTTTCATACTTTACGATCCACGTGGACTACAATTGGGAACAGTAACCTGAGCCGAGCGCAGCGTTAGCGGAGCGAGTCACCTTGCCCAAAGCACGAGCCATCTGAGGGGACACGGTGCACTTATTGGGGTTCCCTGTCACTCTATGAAGAAAAGGACACCATAAAAAAATAAAAACTCATATCAACCTTTTATTATGTCGACTTTGTTCATGTCGACCTAATGCTTGTGTTGACTTAGTTACTGTCGACCAGTACTGGTCGACCTAGACACTGTCGACCTAAGTGTGGTCGACCCTATGATCCACATCCCATCACCATACAAGTTGTGGGGTGATGTATTCATTTTTCATTTATAAAAGTGTGCTATAACGAACTACAACAATAAAATGTATTCACTATTGGCTACTGAGTGATTAACAATGGCTAGGAAAGTGTACTGGGAATATCACTCCGTCTTTAGCTGGACATTCACAGGAAGTCTAAGCTTGCTCTAGAACGTGCTTAACACCAGACATATAGGCAATGCTAAAGCGGAAGCAGTGATCTCAAGCATTCATTACAAGTGAACCATCAAGTTTATGTTGATACCATAACTTGTTTTTCTTCTCACGACAAGTTCCTACATATGCACTCAAGTTAGGAAGTACTCCTGGGAGAAATATGTGTAGTCTCAAATCTATTTGCAGTTCTGAACTTAGCTAAACAAAATTCATGTTGAAGCGTAGCCCATGTTAGCAAGAGTCTCTGGAGAGCTTTTAACAGGGACTGTAATACTTATTCATTATTTTTCCATATGTTTTATAATTAGGAAACTCAGTTTAGTCTTACTGATTTGAAAAAAACACTATTGCTTATAGACTAAAAGGAAACAAAAACACTTTTTGACATTATAGCTGTTTATGGGACAAAATGAAATTTGTCCCTAAGGCTTCATTATAATATGTATCCTAACTGATAATAATATATGTACCTACTATATTTTTGTTTAAGATGACCATTCATTTAATTAAAACTGGGCATTTCAAAGGATTTTTTTTTTTACGACTAAGATATCTGTCATAATGGTTACATAGGCCTTTTATCCCACCATAAAACATGGATCATAACTGTTTCTCAGCAGAGCTACTGAATTATATTCAGTGGCGTAACTACTGCCCCCGCAGTCCTCGCGGTGGCTTGGGGGCGAGGGGCTGCGGGGGCGCCACTGATTACAGCAGACTGACATGCGGACGAACGTCCGCATGTCAGTCTGCTTTATTGGAGGGACACGGCGGGCGCAGCGTGTGCCTATCCTGTGTCCCTCCTGAGCCCTGCATCATCTCCGGCGGCCCGCGGGTCTAATAGGGGGAAGTGCCGTCCGTGAGCCAATTAGAGCTCACGGACGGCACTTCCCCCTATCAGACCCGCGGCCGCCGGAGATGATGCAGGACTCAGGAGGGACACAGGAGAGGCACACGCTGCGCCCGCCGTGTCCCTCCAAGTTCTCCAACAAGCGGCGGCTGCACTGCGGCATATCTGTCACGGGGGGGGAGAGAGGAGAGGGTGTCTGGCACCGGGGAATATATGGCCATTGGGGGGGGGATGTCAGGCACTAGGGGGGATATCCGGCACTGGGGCATATATGACACTGTGGGGGGGGGGGGGCGGGGGATATCTGGCACTAGGGCATATCTGGCACTGGGGAAGGGGGGGGGGGATATCTGGCACTGGGGCATATATGGCACTGGGGGGGGGGGGGGATATCTGGCACTAGGGCATATCGCACTGGGGGGGGGGGGATGTCTGGCACTGGGGGGGATATCTGGCACTGGGGCATATATGGCACTGGGGGGGGGATATCTGGCACGGGGTGGATATGTGGCACTGGGGGGGGGGGGGTTATCTGGCACTGGGAGGGAATATCTGGCCCTGGGGCTTATATGGCACTGGGGGAGAATATCTGGCACTGGGGGGGAATATCTGTCACTGGGGATATATGGCACTCGGGGGGAATATATGGCACTGGCGGCATATCTGGCACTGGGGGAATATCTGGCACTGGGGGCATATGTGGCACTGGGGGGGAATATATGGCACTGGCGGCATATCTGGCATGGGGGGAATATCTGGCACTGGGGGCATATGTGGCACTGGGGGGGAATATCTGGCACTGGGGGCATATCTGGCACTGGGGGGGTATATGTGTACCTGGCACATGGGGGGGGGGGCTATATTTGGCACCGGGGGCATGTGAGTACCTGGCACCGTGGGGAAATATCTGGCACTGGGGACATATGTGGCACTGGGAGCACAGCCCTAGCAACAAGGACTACCTCCTAGCAACGAGCATGACACCCAGTGCATGAAACACCTGACAACGAGCATGACACCCAGTGCATGAAACACCTGGCAACGAGCATGACACCCAGTGCATGAAACCCCTGACAACGAGAAGGTAATTGAAAAGTAATTAGAAGCCTTACTGTAGGACTTAATGTGTAATGGGCATTACGGTGTGTGGCATAATGTATCACGGACATTGTGGTGTGTGTCATAATGTGTCACAGGCATTACGGTGTATGGTATACTATATCGCGGGCATTGTGATATGTGGTATAATGTCTCAGGGTCATTGCAGTGTGTGGCATAATGTATCACGGACATTGCGGTGTGTGTCATAATGTGTCAGGCATTACGGTGTGTGGTATACTATATCACGGGCATTGTGGTATGTGGTATAATGTCTCAGGGTCATTGCAGTGTGGCATAATACATAACGGGCATTGCGGTGTGTGGCATAGGGTATAACGGGCAGGGCATTGCGGTATGTGTCACAGGCATTACGGTGTATGGTATACTATATCACGGGCATTGTGGTATAATGTCTCAAGGTCATTGCGGTGTGTGTCATAATGTGTCACAGGCATTGTATGTGCTATAATGTATCAGGGGCATTGCAGTGTGTAGCATAATGTATAACGGGCATTGCGATTCCTGTCATAATGTGTCGGGGGCATTACGGTGTGTGGCATAATGTGTCGGGGGCATTACAGTGTGTGCATATTGTGTCATGTGCATTGTTGTGTGCGGCATAATGTCTAAGGGCCATTGCAGTATGTGGCATAATGTATACTGGACATTACTATAAGGAGGAAAAATGACAAATAATGTAAGGGGCATGAATCAGGATTATTTTTCTTTCCTGTGGTGGCTAACGTCTGGGCGTGCAGGTTGCAAAACTGGGGTATAAGGTAGTCTTTTCCTGCAATACCACGCCCCTTTACGAGAAACCACGCCCATTCCAACAAAACCACGCCCCTTTTTTTGCAGCGCGCGCCTTCGGCGCGCGCATATTTGTCCCTTTCTTGCTCCCAGTTATGCAGCGGGGGGGGGGGGGGGGGGGGGGCGCCAAACATTTTTTGGCTTGGGGGAGAAAAATTTCTAGTTACGCCACTGATTATATTGATGCTTTGATTGCAGAAAGATTTGTTGCAGCACCTGTCAGTGACATTCCAGCTTCCCGCTGATCACATGGTAGAGTGTCCCAGGCGTTAGAAGGGAATGTAGAACCCCAAAATACTTTTTTTTACTTAAAAGGTTTAGGTGTCCACTTACTAAACAGTAGTAAAACATCCATGATGCATTACAAGCCTAAAGTATAGAGATCGCAAGACTATTTTATACTATAAAGTTTTTGAACTTGTTCCATCTAAAATGTGCCACACTGCACGTGGCTGTCTGTCATCCAAGCTCTTTTTGTACACTAGAAATTCCACAAACCTATACATTCATGTACCAAGGCTGATGTGAAGTTGGAAGCAGTTTTCACTTAAAACTGCACCCAAAAAAAGACTCATTTTGCAAAGTATGCTTTGTCAGACATATCTCAAAATTCATGCATCTCTGTAAAGCCCCGTACACACAGGGAGAGATGTGTGCTGAGCAATCTATCAGTGATCACAGAGCACACATCTCTCCACTGCTCAGCACAGCGCAATGTATGCTGAGCGAGGGGGGCCACTCATTTCACCCAGCGGTGCCTGGAGGCCAATCTAGTACCAGCAATCTAGTGCCTGGGGGCCAATCTAGTACCATATCGCTGTGGGGCATACACACAGAGGAATCCGTGCTTGACGTCTTAGCAATTTTGTCAGATTGCTTAGAATTTAAGCACGGATTTCTCCGTGTGTTCCCCCCTTAAGGGTAGCACATTAGCTAGGTTTTTACTAGAAGGAAACAGTAGCTTATTTGACCAGTTTATGTCAGATGTGACCTGACAGTGTTAGTAGTAAATGCTAAAGTTACAGTACACAATATAGTATTTCAATGACGTGTGATATAGTATAAAACAGACTGTATGTTTGTGGACAGTCTTATTAATAAATATAAAAGTTGCATATACCATGTAAAATACAATTAAATACAGATGCAAATACAAAATAAAAGAACTAATGGCGTGTACACATGGTGAGATACAGTGCCGTAACTAGGTGGGGGCCAATGGTGCATTGCCCACAGCACAAATGCACTGAGGGCGCACCATATGGCACCACACCCGCATGGCCACGCTGGTACACTGACTCTAACCCCGGCTGGCCGCTGCCACTGCTGCACGGCTCCTCCTCGCCCCTCCCCACCCCTGGCTCCTCTTTGAGACCAGCATCCGCCGGGGACAAGAGATCACGCTGTTAGATCCCTGGAGGGGAGCGGGCACTGACGTCAACTCTGAGGCCAGGTCACCGCATCTTCAAGTTCCAGCCACCCCACAAAAACAGGTAGCTGGGCTGGCGGATTGGGGTAGGGGGCTGGAGGGGGGAGGTTTCTGACTGCTGTGTCTGCTGTCAAACTTACACTCTCACTCTCTCTCTACCCCCCCAGACTCTGCTGCCGTAATGTGTAAAAATGGGGGACTGCTGCCATGATGTGTAAAAAGGGGGACAGTACTGCTGTAATGTGTAAAAAGGGGGACAGTGCTGCCGTAATGTGTAAAAAGGGGGACAGTGCTGCCGTAATGTGTAAAAAGGGGGACAGTGCTGCCGTAATGTGTAAAAAGGCGGATTGCTGCCGTAATGGGTAAAAAGGGGGACAGTGCTGCCGTAATGGGTAAAAAAGGGGGACTGCTGCGTAATGTGTAAAAAGGGGACACTGCTGCTGTAAGGTGTAAAAAGGGGATGCTGGCTGCCGTAATGTGTAAAAAGGGGACACTGCTGCTGTAATGTGTAAAAAGGCGGACTGCTGCCGTAATGTGTAAAAAGGCGGACTGCTGCCGTAATGTGTAAAAAGGCGGACTGCTGCCGTAATGTGTAAAAAGGGGACTCTGTCTGCCGTAATGTGTAATAAGAGGACGCTGTCTGCCGTAATGTGTAATAAGGGGGACGCTGTCTGCCGTAATGTGTAAAAAGGGGGACTGTCTGCCGTAAAGTGTAAAAAGGGGACGCTGTCTGCCGTAATGTGGAAAAAGGGGGATGCTGTCTGCCGTAATGTGTAAAAAGGGGGGCGCTGTCTGCCGTAATGTGTAAAAAAGTGGACGCTGTCTGCTGTGATGTGTAATAAGAGGACGCTGTCTGCCGTAATGTGTAATAAGGGGGACGCTGTCTGCCGTAATGTGTAATAAGAGGTTGCTGTCTGCCGTAATGTGTAATAAGAGGACGCTGTCTGCCGTAATGGGTAAAAAAGGGGGACTGCTGCGTAATGTGTAAAAAGGGGACACTGCTGCTGTAATGTGTAAAAAGGGGATGCTGGCTGCCGTAATGTGTAAAAAGGGGACACTGCTGCTGTAATGTGTAAAAAGGCAGACTGCTGCCGTAATGTGCAAAAAGGGGACTCTGTCTGCCGTAATGTGTAATGAGGATGCTGTCTGCCGTAATGTGTAATAAGGGGGCGCTGTCTGCCGTAATGTGTAATAAGAGGACTCTGTCTGCCGTAATGTGTAAAAAAGGGGACGCTGTCTGCTGTAATGTGTAATAAGAGGACGCTGTCTGCCGTAATGTGTAATAAGAGGACGCTGTCTGCTGTAATGTGTAATAAGGGGGACGCTGTCTGCCGTAATGTGTAATAAGAGGACGCTGTCTGCCTTAATGTGTAATAAGAGCACGCTGTCTGCCGTAATGTGTAATAAGAGGACGCTGTCTGCCGTAATGTGTAAAAAGGGGGACTGTCTGCCGTAAAGTGTAAAAAAGGGGACTGACTGCCGTAAAGTGTAAAAAGGGGACGCTGTCTGCCGTGATGTGTAAAAAGGGGCACTACCTGGTGTAGTGGTGCTACTGTGCGGCGTAATTTGAATAATTGAGACTACTGTGCACCGTAGTATGAATTGGTATTTTCTCTGACGTCCTAGTGGATGCTGGGACTCTGTAAGGACCATGGGGAATAGCGGCTCCGCAGGAGACAGGGCACAAAATAAAAGCTTAAGGATCAGGTGGTGTGCACTGGCTCCTCCCCCTATGACCCTCCTCCAAGCCTCAGTTAGATTTTTGTGCCCGGCCGAGAAGGGTGCAATCTAGGTGGCTCTCCTGAGCTGCTTAGAATAAAAGTTTAGTTTAGGATTTTTTATTTTCAGTGAGTCCTGCTGGCAACAGGCTCACTGCATCGTGGGACTAAGGGGAGAAGAAACGGACTCACCTGAGTGCAGAGTGGATCGGGTTTCTTAGGCTACTGGACATTAGCTCCAGAGGGACGATCACAGGTTCAGCCTGGATGGGTCACCGGAGCCGCGCCGCCGTCCCCCTTACAGAGCCAGAAGAGACGAAGAGGTCCGGTGAAATCGGCGGCAGAAGACGATCCTGTCTTCAGACTAAGGTAGCGCACAGCACCGCAGCTGTGCGCCATTGCTCTCAGCACACTTCACACTCCGGTCACTGAGGGTGCAGGGCGCTGGGGGGGGAGCGCCCTGAGACGCAATATTACAGTATATACCTTAGGTGGCTAAAAAGAATACATCACATATAGCTCCTGGGCTATATGGATGTATTTTACCCCTGCCATTTTACACAGAAAAAGCGGGAGATAAGGACGTCGTGAAGGGGCGGAGCCTATCTCCTCAGCACACAAGCGCCATTTTCCCTCACAGCTCCGCTGGAAGGACGGCTCCCTGACTCTCCCCTGCAGTCCTGCTTCAGAATCAGGGTAAAAAAGAGAAGGGGGGCACGTTTGGCAGCAAATAAATATATTAACAGCAGCTATAAGGGAGTAACACTTATATAAGGTTATCCCTGTATATATATATAGCGCTGGGTGTGTGCTGGCAGACTCTCCCTCTGTCTCTCCAAAGGGCTAAGTGGGGTCCTGTCCTCTATCAGAGCATTCCCGGTGTGTGTGCTGTGTGTCGGTACGCGTGTGTCGACATGTATGAGGAGGAAAATGAGGTGGAAGCGGAGCAGTTGCCTGTGTTAGTGATGTCACCCCCTAGGGAGTCGACACCTGACTGGATGATTGTATTTAAACAATTAAGTGATAATGTCAGCAATTTGCAAAAAACTGTTGACGACATGAGACAGCCGGCAAATCAATTAGTGCCTGTCCAGGCGTCTCAGACACCGTCAGGGGCCCTAAAACGCCCGTTACCTCAGTGGGTCGACACAGACCCAGACACAGATACTGAGTCTAGTGTCGACGGTGACGAGACAAACGTGATGTCCAGCAGGGCCACACGTTACATGATCACAGCAATGAAAGAGGCATTGAACCTTTCTGACACTACAAGTACCACAAAGAAGGGTATTATGTGGGGGGTGAAAAAACTACCAATAGTTTTTCCTGAGTCAGATGAAATAAATGAGGTGTGTGATAAAGCGTGGGTTTTCCCCGATAAAAAACAGCTAATTTCTAATAAATTATTAGCACTATATCCTTTCCCGCCAGAGGTTAGGACGCGCTGGGAAACACCCCCTAGGGTAGATAAGGCGCTCACACGTTTATCTAAACAAGTAGCGTTACCGTCCCCTGATACGGCCACCCTCAAAGAACCGGCTGATAGAAGACTGGAAAATATCCTAAAGAGTATATACACACATACTGGTGTTATACTGCGACCAGCAATCGCCTCAGCCTGGATGTGTAGTGCTGGAGTCGTATGGTCGGATTCCCTGACTGAGAATATTGATACCCTGGATAGGGACAGTATTTTGTTAACTATAGAGCATTTAAAGGATGCATTGCTATATATGCGTGAGGCACAGAGGGATATTTGCACCCTGGCATCAAGAGTCAGTGCTATGTCCATCTCTGCCAGAAGAGCGTTATGGACGCGACAGTGGTCAGGGGATGCAGATTCCAAACGGCACATGGAAGTATTGCCGTATAAAGGGGAGGAGTTATTTGGGGCTGGTCTATCGGACCTGGTGGCCACGGCAACGGCTGGAAAATCCACCTTTTTACCCCAGGTCACTTCACATCAACAGAAAAAGACACCGTCTTTTCAAACTCAGTCCTTTCGTTCCCATAAATACAAGCGAGCAAAAGGCCACTCTTTTCTGCCCCGGGGCAGAGGAAGGGGAAAAAGACTGCACCATGCAGCCGCTTCCCAGGAGCAGAAGCCCTCCTCTGCTTCTGCCAAGTCTTCAGCATGACGCTGGGGCTTTACAAGCAGACTCAGATATGGTGGGGGCCCGTCTCAAGAATTTCAACGCGCAGTGGGCTCACTCGCAAGTGGATCCCTGGATTCTACAAGTAGTATCACAGGGGTACAAACTGGAATTCGAGGCGTTTCCCCCTCATCGGTTCCTGAAGTCTGCTTTACCAAAGTCTCCCTCCGACAGGGAGGCAGTTTTGGAAGCCATTCACAAGCTGTATTCCCAGCAGGTGATAATCAAGGTACCCCTCTTACAACAGGGAAAGGGTATTATTCCACGCTGTTTGTGGTACCGAAGCCGGACGGCTCGGTGAGACCAATCTTAAATCTGAAATCTTTGAACACTTACATAAAAAGGTTCAAATTCAAGATGGAGTCACTCAGAGCAGTGATAGCGAACCTGGAAGAAGGGGACTATATGGTGTCTCTGGACATCAAAGATGCTTATCTCCACGTCCCAATATACCCTTCTCACCAAGGGTACCTCAGGTTTGTAGTACAAAACTGTCATTATCAGTTTCAGACGCTGCCGTTTGGATTGTCCACGGCACCTCGGGTCTTTACCAAGGTAATGGCCGAAATGATGATTCTTCTACGAAGAAAAGGCATCTTAATTATCCCTTACTTGGACGATCTCCTGATAAGGGCAAGAACCAGGGAACAGTTAGAAGTCGGAGTGGCACTATCTCAGGTAGTGTTACGTCAGCACGGGTGGATTCTAAATATTCCAAAATCGCAGCTGATTCCAACGACACGTCTACTGTTCCTAGGAATGATTCTGGACACAGTCCAGAAGAAGGTGTTTCTCCCGGAGGAGAAGGCCAGGGAGTTATCCGAGCTAGTCAGGAACCTCCTAAAACCAGGACAGGTCTCAGTACATCAGTGCACGAGGGTCCTGGGAAAAATGGTGGCTTCTTACGAAGCGATTCCATTCGGAAGATTCCATGCAAGAACGTTTCAGTGGGATCTACTGGACAAATGGTCCGGATCGCATCTTCAGATGCATCAGCGGATAACCCTGTCGCCAAGGACAAGGGTGTCTCTCCTGTGGTGGCTGCAGAGTGCTCATCTTCTAGAGGGCCGCAGATTTGGCATTCAGGATTGGATCCTGGTAACCACGGATGCCAGCCTGAGAGGCTGGGGAGCAGTCACACAGGGAAGGAATTTCCAGGGCTTGTGGTCAAGCATGGAAACATCTCTTCATATAAACATTCTGGAACTAAGGGCCATTTACAATGCCTTAAGTCAAGCAAAACCTCTGCTTCAGGGTCAGGCGGTGTTGATCCAATCGGACAACATCACGTCAGTCGCCCACGTAAACAGACAGGGCGGCACGAGAAGCAGGAGGGCAATGACAGAAGCTGCAAGGATTCTTCGCTGGGCGGAAAATCATGTGATAGCACTGTCAGCAGTGTTCATTCCGGGAGTGGACAACTGGGAAGCAGACTTCCTCAGCAGACACGACCTTCACCCGGGAGAGTGGGGACTTCACCCGGAAGTCTTCCACCTGATTGTAAACCGTTGGGAAAAACCAAAGGTGGACATGATGGCGTCACGTCTAAACAAAAAACTGGACAGATATTGCGCCAGGTCAAGGGACCCTCAGGCAATAGCAGTGGACGCTCTGGTAACGCCGTGGGTGTACCAGTCAGTGTATGTGTTCCCTCCTCTGCCTCTCATACCAAAAGTATTGAGAATCATAAGAAGGAGAGGAGTAAGAACTATACTCGTGGTTCCGGATTGGCCAAGAAGGACTTGGTACCCGGAACTTCAAGAGATGCTCACGGACGAACCGGGGCCTCTACCTCTAAGAAAGGACCTGCTACTGCAGGGGCCTTGTCTGTTCCAAGACTTACCGCGGCTGCGTTTGACGGCATGGCGGTTGAACGCCGGATCCTAAAGGAAAAGGGCATTCCAGAAGAAGTCATCCCTACTCTGGTCAAAGCCAGGAAGGAAGTAACCGCAAAACATTATCACCGCATTTGGCGTAAATATGTTGCGTGGTGTGAGGCCAAGAAGGCCCCTACAGAGGAATTTCAACTGGGTCGTTTCCTGCATTTCCTGCAAACAGGACTGTCTATGGGCCTAAAATTAGGGTCCATTAAGGTTCAAATTTCGGCCTTGTCGATTTTCTTCCAAAAAGAACTGGCTTCAGTACCTGAAGTTCAGACATTTGTGAAAGGGGTGCTGCACATACAGCCTCCTTTTGTGCCTCCAGTGGCACCTTGGGATCTCAATGTTGTATTGAGTTTTCTAAAATCACATTGGTTTGAACCACTTTCCACTGTGGACTTAAAATATCTCACGTGGAAGGTGTCGATGCTGTTAGCCTTCGCTTCAGCCAGGCGGGTGTCAGAATTGGCGGCTTTATCATATAAAAGCCCTTACTTAATTTTTCATTCTGACAGGGCGGAATTGAGGACTCGTCCTCAATTTCTACCTAAGGTGGTTTCTGCATTTCACATGAACCAACCTATTGTGGTGCCTGCGGCTACTAGGGACTTGGAGGACTCCAAGTTGCTAGACGTTGTCAGGGCCCTGAAAATATATGTTTCCAGGACGGCTGGAGTCAGGAAAACTGACTCGCTGTTTATCCTGTATGCACCCAACAAGCTGGGTGCTCCTGCTTCAAAGCAGACGATTGCTCGTTGGATTTGTAGTACAATTCAGCTTGCACATTCCGTGGCAGGATTGCCACAGCCAAAATCAGTAAAAGCCCATTCCACAAGGAAAGTGGGCTCATCTTGGGCGGCTGCCCGAGGGGTCTCGGCTTTACAACTTTGCCGAGCAGCTACTTGGTCAGGGGCAAACACGTTTGCTAAATTCTACAAATTTGATACCCTGGCTGAGGAGGACCTGGAGTTCTCTCATTCGGTGCTGCAGAGTCATCCGCACTCTCCCGCCCGTTTGGGAGCTTTGGTATAATCCCCATGGTCCTTACGGAGTCCCAGCATCCACTAGGACGTCAGAGAAAATAAGATTTTACTTACCGATAAATCTATTTCTCGTAGTCCGTAGTGGATGCTGGGCGCCCATCCCTAGTGCGGATTGTCTGCAATACTTGTATATAGTTATTGTTACAAAAATTCGGGTTATTATTGTTTGAGCCATCTTTTCAGAGGCTCCTTTGCATTTATCATACTGTTAACTGGGTTCAGATCACGAGTTGTACGGTGTGATTGGTGTGGCTGGTATGAGTCTTACCCGGGATTCAAGATCCTTCCTTATTATGTACGCTCGTCCGGGCACAGTATCCTAACTGAGGCTTGGAGGAGGGTCATAGGGGGAGGAGCCAGTGCACACCACCTGATCCTTAAGCTTTTATTTTGTGCCCTGTCTCCTGCGGAGCCGCTATTCCCCATGGTCCTTACGGAGTCCCAGCATCCACTACGGACTACGAGAAATAGATTTATCGGTAAGTAAAATCTTATTATTTTGTGGCCACGCCCCTTCCCCATGAAGCCACGCACCTATATAATTTTCACGCTTCTGCGGCGCGCACTGCCCCTATCTTGAATAGGTAGGGGGGGGCGCCAATGCCGTTTCTTGCACACAGCGCTAAAATGCCTAGTTACGGCACTGGTGAGATATTTCTTTGCGATTTAGACTATATAGTCAAAATCGCAAAGAAAGTTAGTGCAGTTCGCAAGATCCTGATGCGATGCCGATGCGCGGTCCCGCGCGGTCTGTATCGCATGCCTAGATAGACTGTTCAGGCAAGTAAATTTTGACTATCTCGAATAAAAGATTGTCAAAATTGACACTTAGTCAAAAACGGACAAAGCCAGTATCACATGCACAGTCATTATATGCTTGCGATACCGACCTAGTCCCTGTCGCATAGTGAGAATCAGGCACAGCCTGAATCTCACTGTGTGTATTCACCTTAAGTTTAAATAATTTTAAACATCTTTTGTCTTCTCATTTAAAAATCAAGTGCTGATCTACAGCAGCCGCACTAATAATTCATATATACTTGGCGGCCTTATGGCACAACAGGGGACAATGGGTCCAGAATATGGGCGGTCCGGGGGTGTGGAAATGTGATTGAGCCATCGCGGCCCCACCCCCCGCTGTACAATGCCCACATTACTGACATTGTAAAGTGGGGGGCGGGACTACGATGACGCAATCAATGCAAATTTTTCCAGGTGGCCAGCAGTGCCACTCAATTTTACGGGAGCCTCCTGGCCATTCTAAGAGAGTAGGCAAGTACAGTTGATGTAGCATCAGCAGGAGGGATGAAGATGTACTCAGAAGTATATTTTTGCACCAAAGATCAAGCACCTGCAAGTTATAGACCCCCTGACAAGTGCATATGTGCCTGTGCTGAAGTCTGGCTAAGTGGCAATATTGTTAACATGCGCTGACTATACACAGCCTACAGTATGTCATTTAACACCAGTATATAAACTATGAAAGGAGACTTATCAATAATACAAATATATACAGTACACAATATATCAAAATAGAATAAAATAAAAAATAAATACAATTAATCAGTATAATCATCAAAATCAAATGCAAAAAAATTCAGTAATTACATAAGTAGATTGCCATAATAATGTAATACAAAACGAATCAGAATAACTCATCAGAATAGTAAAAACAATTGAATGAAACAACATTCCATAATTACACAAGAGAAAACAGTATCAAATAATAATACTGCATATTACAGATAAAACTAGAAATTCAATAAAGTTAAATACCAAGATACAGATTAATACTATGAAGTATATTTATTAATATTATTTTTAGTAAAATAATGTGAAAAAGGGTGTTTTCACTGCTGCTGGACATACGAGGGGCAGCACCAAGTACTTCTCATGGGTGGAGCTAAACATACATTCAGTCTAACACACCAATCTCCCTGAAAGTAGGCAAGTATGTCTTGGTGCCAACAAGGGGTAGGGAGTTGGCTCAGGTGGGAACATATGGCCCATCATTTTACTCCCCAAAAGGTATCAGTATGTGGTGCAAAAATACAATGGTGCAAGCGGGTGCACCCCCATTTACAATCAACAGCTCTTGCATTCTGCTCTGCTTATTGCTCCCTCTCCACCCTGTACTCAGCTCCTGTGTGCGCATCTTTGTTCTACTCCCTGCTTAGTTTAGATCTCTGTTTAATGTTTAGCACTATTTTCCCCATCACCCAATGTCTACATGTAAATCCCCCCAAGTGTGCATGTGTCTATGTCCCGCCCAGTGTGTCTATGTAACATCTGTATGCCTTTCCTTTATTCTTCCTCCTTTGCCTATGTCTCCAATAACTGTCTTATTACACATTATATAACACCCTGCGTCAGTGGCGGAACAAGCAAGCGGTGGGCCCAGGTGCGACAAAATGCTTTGGGCCCCCCCCCGCATCCCATCCAAGTCCACCCCATGGGCAGTGCGCGCCGTAGGCGCGCGCAAAAATACATAGTGGCGTGGCTTCGTGGGGAAGGGGTGTGTCCACAAAATAATACCAATTCATAAAACGGTGCACAGTAGTCTCCATTCTTCAAATTACGCCGCACAGTAGCACCACTACACCAGGTAGAGACCCTTTTACACCTTACAGCGAACAGATTCCCCTTTTTACACATAACGGCAGACAGCGTGCACTTTTTACACATAACGGCAGACAGCGTGCCCTCGTTACACATAGCGGCAGACAGCGTGCACTTTTTACACATTACGGCAGACAGCGTCCCCATTTTACACATTACGGCAGACAGCATACACTTTTTACACATAATGGCAGACAGCGTGCCCTCGTTACACATAGCGGCAGACAGCATCCCCTTTTTACACATTACGGCAGACAGCATACACTTTTTACACATTACGGCAGACAGATTCCCCATTTTTACATTGCGGCAAGCAGATTCCCCATTTTTACATTGCGGCAGGCAGATTCCCCCTTTTTACACATTGCGGCAGGCAGATTCCCCATTTGTATACATAGCGGCAGGCAGATTCCCCATTTTTATACATAGCGGCAGGCAGTCCCCCCTTTTTACACATTGCGGCAGGCTGATTCCCCCTTTTTACACATTGCGGCAGGCAGTCCCAACAAATAAAAAAAGAATGAGACAGAAAGAAAGAAAGAAAGAAAGAAAGAAAGAAAGAAAGAGAAAGAAAGAAGAATTATACTTACCCTCTCTGTTGGCTCAGGCTCCTTGTGCAGCTTCCCGGGCAGTAGAGAAGAAGGAGGAGGGAGGTGGAGGAGGGAGCCGCAGCAGCGCTGTGTTATTGGTGGAGGCGCTGCTGCCCCTCTGCTTCACTATAGGCTGTTCTCAGAGACAGCCTATAGTGAAGCAGAGGGGCAGCAGCAGCAGCGCCTCCACCAGTAACAAAGCGCTGCTGCGGCTCCCTCCTTCACCTCCGTCCTCCACCTTACCCCGTACCGCTGCAGTGCGCGCCGCTCCTCTCCTCTCCGGGCGGCTGTGCGCTGCGGGCAGCGGTTGCCCGCAGCGCACAGCGGTTGCCCGCAGCGCACAGCGGCATGTAATGAGTCAGTTTGACTCATTACATGCTTGGGCCCCTGGACAGAGGCGGGCCCCAGTGCAACGCACTGCTTGCACTGCCGGTAGTTCCGCCTCTGCCCTGCGTACAATTACTGTTTACTCCCAATAGCCACATTTCAATTGTGCACCTCAATACCCAACTTTCCCCTTCATTAAACAACTTTTCCTCTAGCCTGCCACCCCTTTTCTTCTACTTCTGATTTCTCCACACCTTACCTTCCTCCTCCTCTTCAGCTGAAAGTGACTTGTCCCCTGCTGGCTGCCATCAGGAGCAACATGGCAGAATCTGAGGATGTCAGGTAAGTGCAGACTTCTGATATTAAGTTTTACGCTATAACCTTGCTATAGTGGTCGAAAGCAGTGATGTAAAATGTCATTTTTTGGGGGACCCAAACCAGTTACTTGCCACTGGCCCCATGTGTTGTTAATCTGGCTCTGCTGCTGACAATCATTCATGCACTGCATGTGTTCCTGAATGCCAGAGACTCATTCTCAGTCTGCATGCAAGGCACCAAACGTATGTGAGTTAAAGGGCTAGATGCATCATCGCTTGGAAAGTGATAAAATGGAGAGTGAAAAAGTACCAGCCAATCAGCTCCTAACTGACATTTTTCAAACACAGCCTGTGACATGGAAGTTAGGAGCTGATTGGCTGGTGCTTTTTCACTCTCCATTTTATCACTCTCCAAGCGATGATGCATCTAGCCCAAACTGTTTAGTCAGTCCTTCACACAGGTCAACTGAACTGGGACATGGAGACACTACTATATGTAGTGTGTGACAGAATTTATTTATGATTAATAATGGCCATTGCATTAATATCTTTTTCTATATATAAATACATGAAAATTATTTATTATACTGCAACTTTTGCAAGATGCCATAGTATGATTATGGCTTAACTGAGTTGAAGGCATTACAGGTTGAGTATTCCATATCCAAAATGCTTGGGAACAGAAGTATTTTGGATATCGTATTTTTCCGTATTTTGGAATAATTACATACCATAATGAGATATCATGGTGATGGGACCCAAGTCTAAGCACAGAATGCATTTATGTTTCATATACACCTTATACACACAGCCTGAAGGTCATTTAATACAATATTTTTAATAACTTTGTGTATTAAACAAAGTTTGTGTACATTGAGCCATCAGAAAACAAAGCTTTCACTATCTCAATCTTACTCAAAAAAAATCTGTATTTCGGATATTTGGTTATGGGATACTCAACCTGTAATAATGATTGTTTCTATCTATGTATGTATCTATCTATCTCTTTATCTATTTATCTATCTACAGGGTGATTCAAAAGTCGCAGTACACCCTTTTGTTTCAAAAACTTTGCAGGAAATGGGAAAACTAACTTAGATTCAAGATGGCCGATTTAAAAAAAAATAGCAACTGCTATTATCCCTTAAGGGAAAAATAAAAGCGAGAATAAAATATAATCAAATCCTCAAAGGTAAAGGTGACAGAAATGTCATGTTCTGCTATGTCTCTTGCCAAAAATGACAGCCACTATAAACCAAGAAAGAAAGTGGAGACAGACTGCACAGGACTAGTTTTCTGTTCCTGTGAGCAGTGGTGGTGTCTGGTGAGTCACAGCGGCAGCTTTTCATTACAGTCTTCATGCTAGAAAGCGTGTAACCTAGGCATTGTCTTGAAACAAACTGAAATCAGCATACTACCCTCTTCCTGTCTGCATTATGTGGGTTTATAACTTTGCCAGATTACTGAGTTTATCAGCTTTGATCCTGTGTATACTGGATTCCTGATTTGATTTTACGTGTATGACCTCAGCTATCCAGATTTATCGACTGAAATCTCCAACCATCACTCTGGGTAAACACTTTCCTGATTCTCTACTTCATCATTTACCCTGAATCTACCTGATTCTATTATCTAGACCTGTACACTGATTCTTAAGGGGGATACTCACGGAGCGATCGCTGCCTAAAATCTAAGCAATCTGACTAGATTGCTTAGATTTTAAGCAGTGATCTCTCCGTGTGTACCCCTCACAGCGATAGCGATGCGCAGCCCCACGCATCGCTATCGCTGGTGCTAGATTGGCCTGTATGCAGGTCAATCTAGCAGGTCGCTCACTTCGCCCGCTGGGTGAAATGAGCGGCCCCCCGTCTCCCCCCGCATGCTCAGCACACATTGCGCTGTGCTGAGCGGGGGGAGAGATGTGTGCTGAGCGAACCGCTCAGCACACATCTCTCCCCAAATAGGCCCGTGAATACGGCCCTTTAGGATCCGGTATGATATACCGGAAGACATGATGCCAGCTTTCACTATACCGTCAGTGGCATCCGGCCTGCGAGGGGACTCGCAGCGATGTAGTGAATCCCCTCATGGGCTTGCTGCACTCGGCATGCTTCAGAATCACTGGCTTTGCTTGCCACAGGTTCTATTCCCACCCGGTTGGTGGCGTGGACCCACCAAATGAGTGGGAATTAGGGCCGGATGTCAGTAAAATGGCGGTTGTCGGGATTCTGGCATTGAGTTTCTGAATTACAGGATCTCGACTGCGTGCATTTTGACTGCATCCCAATAAACCCACTATCGGGGTATTTTTCGTGTTATCCCTTTACCTCTATTTAATCATAACTACCTATTATAACGTAACAACTAAAATAAAGACACAGACAACAGTGCTGGCGTTTAAAATCTTTGTCAAATTTATTAACAGGTACTATTTTCCAGTTTTACTTTAAATGGTGGTGGCACTAAAGAACAGACAGGGAAAACAAACACACACACAAAACCAAGCGTTGGTGTTCAACTCTCCACTCCACAACCCACCCGTTCAGGTGGTGTAACCATTTCCCGTCCAGGACAATTGGTTTACGCTATACCCGACTGCAAGGAGAGTGCACCCACTAAAGCCTAAAAACTTAACAACCAACCGTTCTTTACCGCCACGTATTGAACCAACTAACCAACCACACAAACTGGGTGGAAAAACAGGAAACAAGAGGCAGATAATCTGCCTCAGCCTAGCTTCAAACAAATCTCTCCTCCCCACTTGACCACCATTGGCTGACCCCTAATCATGCCATTACAAACAAAAACAATCATAACACATCCTTAAAGTGGCAACCCTCAAAACCCCTTGTGGTTTAAGATGACCTCAGTGCTTACATATATATATTCAGCCTTCGGTCGGGCTTCTCATACCATGCCACTGGAATCTTTTACCTTTACTGAACACATGAGGACTTAGGGGGACATGTACTAAGCAGTGATAAAAGTGGAGAAGTGAGCAAGTGGAGAAATTTCCCATGGCAACCAATCAGCTGCTCAGTACGATTGTATAGTATGCAAATTGGAAATGTTACGTCAATGCTGATTGGTTGCCATGGGCAACTTCTCCACTGGCTCACTTCTCCACTTTTATCACTGTTTAGTACATGTCCCCCTTAGTCCCGCAGTTCCATACTGTACCAATCCTGCCATAATAGTTTGTCCACACATGGATTTCACAGGAGAATGTGCCAGTATGTCCAACACAGAGGCCATTCTGACACACTTAAAGCAGGGTGAATAAATTCTTGTGCTGGGTGGACATCGTTGAATTAAACAGAAGTACAACATCACCAGATTTAAGATGATACTAAAAAGTTATTACTATGGATGAAACTACTAGATGACATTCATCTATCCGAGAAAAGGGCAGAAAAAATGCTGACATCATAATCACCCATTCAGCAGTAATGATGAGACTCTTCATTACAATTTGTTACCTATTAATAAAGCTGAAAAGTCTGAATGAACAAGAGACCATTCATATTATGGGAATAAAGATTGTAAGCTTCCCTGGGGCAGGGACTGATGTGAATGGCCAAATATTCTCTGTAAAGCGCTGCGGAATATTTGTGCGCTATATAAATAACTGGTAATAAAATAATAAATAAATAAATAATATTATATCTAGTTAGGCTCCTATTACTGGCGAAGCAAAAATAATCAGTGGCAACAATGTATCATTAGGCTTTCTCTAAGGTTGGATCCCAATGGCAAGGAAACACACGTAGATACCACAATATAAGGTGAGCAAACACTCTGGAACAGGTAATAAGTAGAGATGTGTGGCGGGCACTTTTCGTGTTTTGGTTCTAATTCCCCACTCGTGTTTTGGTTTTTGGTTGGTTTGCCAAAACCACCCTTGCATGTTTTGGTTTTGGATCTGGATGATTTTTGAAAAAAACATAAAAATGGCTAAAATCACAGAATTTGGGGTTAATTTTGATCCTACGGTAATATTAATCTCAATAACATTCATTTCCACTCATTTCCAGTCTATTCTGAACACTGAACACCTCACAATGTTTTTAGGCCAAAGGTGGCACGGAGGTGGCTGTATGACTAAGCTAAGCGACACAAGTGTGCGGCACAAACACCTGGCCCATCTAGGAGTGGCACTGCAGTGTCAGACAGGATGGCAGATTTAAAAAATATGCCCTAAACAGCACATGATGCAAAGAAGAAAAAGAGGTGCACCGAGGTTGCTGTATGACTAAGATAAGCGACACAAGTGTGCGGCACAAACACCTGGCCCATCTAGGAGTGGCACTGCAGTGTCAGACAGGATGGCAGATTTAAAAAATAGGCCCCAAACAGCATATGATGCAAAGAAGAAAAAGAAGTGCACCGAGGTTGCTGTATGACTAAGCTAAGCGACACAACCACCTGGCCCATCTAGTAGTGGCATGCAGTGGCTGAATGTCGAAAGTGACCCGCAATTTTTCAGTCCACTGACAGCATCTCCTGCACGCCCCTGTCATTTTTAAAAAATTCTGCAATTGGTGGACTTATACGGCAGTACCCCTGGACTTATACGGCAGTTTCAGACAGGATGGCACTTTAAAAAACCATGCCCCAAACAGCACATGATGCAAAGATGAAAAAGAGGTGCACCAAGGTTGCTGTATGACTAAGCTAAGCGACACAAGTGTGCGGCACAAACTCCTGAACCATCTAGGGTTGACACTGCAGTCCCACTCACTAATGGCGGATACCGGATGCACGTCTAACACCAGCATAGTTGTTATGGCCTCAGTAATCCGCTTTGTAACAGTGTATATATATATATATATATATATATACGGCAGTATCACTGGACTGGACTTATATGCCAGTACCACTGCAATTATACGGCAGGATCACTGGACTTAGACAGGGGGATCACTGGATTTATATGGCAGGATCACTGTAATTATACGGCTGGATCACTGGAATTATACGGCAGTACCGCTGGACATATAGGGCAGTATCAATGGACATATACTGCAGTATCACTGGAACTATACGACAGTATCACTGAACTATATTTATACACCAGTACCACTGTAATTATACGGCAGGATCATTGGAATTATACGGCAGGATCACTGGACTTATACGGCAGGATCACTGGACTTATACGGCAGGATCACTGTAATTATACAGCAGGATCACTGTAATTATACGGCAGTACCGCTGGACATATACAGCCGTATCAATGGACATATACAGCAGTATCACTGGACATATACGGCAGTATCAATGGACATATACAGCAGTATCACTGGACATATACGGCAGTATCACTGGACTGTACTTATACGCCAGTACTACTGTAAATATACAGCAGGATCACTGGAATTATACGGCAGGATCACTGGAATTATACGGCAGGATCACTGGAATTATACAGCAGGATCACTGTAATTATACGGCAGGATCACTGGAATTATACGGCAGTACCGCTGGACATATACTGCAGTATCAATGGACATATACGGCAGTATCACTGGACTGTAGTTATACGCCAGTATCACTGTAATTATATGGCAGGATCACTGGAATTATACGGCAATATCACTGGAATTATACGCCAGTATCACAGGAAGTATACACCAGTATCACAGGAATTATACGGCAAAATCACTGGAATTATACGGCAGTATCTCGGGAATTATACGGCAATATCACTGGAATTATACACCAGTATCACAGGAAGTATACACCAGTATCACAGGAATTATACGACAATATCACTGGAATTGTACGCCAGTATCACAGGAATTATACGGCAATATCACTGAAATTACACGCCAGTATCACTGAAATTATACGCCAGTATCACGGGAATTTTACACCAGTATCACGGGAATTATACGGCAGTAACACTGGATATATGGCAGCAGAGGACATCACCACTGTGACTGGTCACTGGACTGATGCTGCATAAGACACTACCCCTGGTCTGATGCAAGACAACACAGCAAAACTGCAAGGGACTTATTCAACAGCACTGGGGACATATAGCAGCAGAGGACACCACCACTGTGACTGGCTGGACTGATGCAGCATAAGACAGTACACTGGACAGAGCAGCACAAGACAGCACTGGAATCGCCACCCCACTTTCCCGCCCACACAGACACTGAGGACGGAGACACGTCCTCTCACTACACTCTCCTAGACTGGAGTGAAAATGGCGGCGACACGTAGGTCCTTATATGGAATCCAAACCCCACGAGAATACGACAGCGGATGATGACGTTTTGCCTCGTTCTGGTTTCCGAGTCAGGCGGGAAAACCAAACCTGACTCGGATCTGGACTCGGGTAGAGAGGTTCCGTAAGGTTCGGTTCTGAGGGAACCGAACCCGCTTATCTCTAGCAATAAGAGATGTTGCTCACCTGTTGAATTGTCAGGACACACACATTTTATGGTCAGTGCAGTTTTAATATAGCAGCTAGCAGAGAGAACTAGACAACTATAAGGCAAAGTGTGCAGCGGAAGGGTCCGTGAAAGCACAACAAAAGACTCTCTTGGGTGGGAGCACTCTTTGTTAACCTGAGTTTAAGTATAAGGATATGGTAAATGACAAAAGATCTTAAGAATAGAACTTAACTTTTATTGAGTTAATGAGATTAAAAAAAACTGGCGTAGAGAAACTCAGAGATATAATTAAGAGGAGAAATATAAACACATAAATACTAGCCAAAAAAACGGGTGTAGTACGGTATGCCGGCGCTCGGGCTCCCAGCGACCAGCATACCGGCGCCGGGAGCCCGACCGCCGGCATGCCGACAGCGTGGCGAGCGCAAATGAGCCCCTTGCGGGCTCGCTGCGCTCGCCATGCTGCGGGCACGGTGGCATGCTACGCGCGCCACACTATTTTATTCTCCCTCCAGGGGTGTCGTGGACCCCCACGAGGAAGAATAGTTGTCGGTATGCCGGGTGTCGGGATTCCGGCGCCGGTATACTGTGCACCGGGATCCCGACATTCGGCATACAGAAGACCACCCCAAAAAAAATGTACATAAAAATGACACACATGCTCTCAATACTGCAATATGGTGCTGTTCTCCTTGTGAACAAGCTCCCCACGGCGAAACGTACGTTAAGGAGCTTTCCCAGCGGTCCCGCTGACTGTGCATAGCGGGTGCCCGTCACACAGGTTCCGTATGATACACCCTGGCATCATTTAGCAAGTGTCTCTCTATACTTTGTACCCTTAAGATTGGATTCGGCTACATAGTTGGCTAACTGATTATGGGGTCTATTCAATGGAATATTATTTTTTTCAAGTCGGATTGACAATGTCGAAAACCGGGCTAACTGCTGTTGGATTTGGCTGCAAATTCAACAAAACACGTGGATCCGCGGCTAATCTGCCGATCCACCTATTTACTGACAAGTCAGAATTTTCCGACCAGTTCCGACTTGAATTTTCCGACCAGTTCCGACTTGAATTGAATACACCCATATGTGTGTTCTTTAGCAAGCTACAGAGGGCTGACTGATTATGTGCTTTGGACAGGCTATAACAGCGCATGCGTATGCAACACAAAGCGCACACGCGTCGGACAGCAACGGGCTTCGCCGGTCAGCGATGGGATGGTGCGATAAATCCATTCACACGGGCATTTGCAAGGAGGAAGCCGTTTGTGGGTGGTAACTGACTGTTTCCTGGGAATGTTTGGAAAAACACAGGTGGACTCAAGCGTTTTCAGGGAGGGTGTCTGACGTCAGCCTGATTCTATCGCACGGGAGGAGTAAGTCCTTTGCTGCGCAGAGACTGAACAGAATAAATTTTAGCAGCTCGGCGTACACATAGCATCGCACACCTGCACAGCAAAAATACACTCCCCCTGTAGGCGGCGACTATCCGAACGCAAGACAGCAAAAATCGCTGCCCAGCGATCAGATCTGAATGACCCCCGTGTCTGTTATTATTGTGTCTAAGCTTGTGCAAATTGATACATGTTATGAGGCAGTGGCATCATGAGGGGAGTGCGTCATGGGGGTGACACCAAATAGAGCCGCGCACTCACACCCGCACTCCCCTCCCATACACTGACCTAGGACACGTTCGCGGCGGCGTCCACACCCCCTCCTACCCAGCACCAGGTGCCGGAATCATGCCCGCACCCCCTGCCGACTGTATAGCCAGTTTCAAAACTAGCTATACACCCGCCTGCACAACACAACCGCGGCCGGGTCCGTCCTATGGGCACACAGCCAAAAGCAGCAGCTCTTCTTGGTTCAGCGCTGCGTGCTGGGAGCACAGCATCATAGCAGGAAGGAAGAGCCACTGTAGCAACTATCTGTATGCAAGACAGCAAAAATCGCAGCCCAGCAATCAGATCTGAATGACCCCCTGTGTCTGTTATTATTGTGTCTAAGCACGTGCAAAATGATACATGTTATGATGCAGTGGCATCATGAGGGGGGTGCAGCCCACACCCGGGTGTCACACTTCCATGGAGTGACACCAAACAGAGCCGCGCACTCCCCTCCCATCCACTGACCTGGGACACGTCCACGGCGGCATCCACGCCCCCCTCTACCTGGCACCAAGTGCCAGAATCATGCCCGCACCCCCGCCGACTGTATAGCCAGTTTCAAAACTAGCTATACACCCGCCCACACATCTCCGTACTATGGGCACACAGCCAAAAGCAGCGGCTCTTCCTGGTTCAGCGCTGCGTGCTGGGAGCGTAGCGTCATAGCAGGAAGGAAGAGACGCTGCTTCCTCCTGCTGCACACCTACCTTGCTTTCCCTCTGCTGGCGTCTGGAAAGGAGTGAAAGTGGGAGAGACACAGAGGTAAGGAGTGGGGCAAACGCAGGCTGAGAGAGACAGAATAAGAGGGTGGGGAGGGAATGCAGACTGTGAGAGATAGAATAAGGGGGGTAATGCAGGCTGAGAGAGACAGAATAAGGGGGTAACGCATACTGAGAGAGACAGAATAAGGGGGTAACGCAGGCTGAGAGAGATAGAAAAAGGGGGGTACTGCAGGCTGAGAGAGACAGAAAAAGGGGGGGTAATGCAGGCTGAGAGAGACAAAATAAGGGGGATGGACACAGGCTGAGAGAAACAGAATAAGAGGGGGTAATGCCGGCTGAGAAAAAAGATTGGGGGGGAAATGCAGGCTGAGAGAGACAGAATGAGGGGGGGTGGAGCAACGCAGGCTGATGGAGACAGAATGGGGGGTAATGCAGGTAGAGAGAGACAGAAGGGGGGTAACGCAGGCTGAGAGAGACAGAATGAGAGAAGGGGTAATGCAGGCTGAGAGACAGAATGAGGGGGGGGGGAATGCAGGCTGAAAGACACAGAATGAAGGAGGGGGAACGCAGGCTGAGAGACACAGAATAAAGGAGGGGGGAACGCAAGCTGACACAGAATGAAAGCGGGGGAACGAGGGCTGAGAGACGCTGAGGGGAGATGACAGTGTGGCTGAGAGTATCGGGGGGAGAAGACAGAATGAAGGAAGGAGTGGTTGGAACGCAGGCTGAGAGACACAGAATGAAGGAGTCGGGGAACGCAGGCTGAGAGACACAGAATGAAGGGGGGGGGATGCAGGCTGAGAGACACAGAATAAAGGAGGAGGGGGACGCAGTCTGAGAGACACAGAATGAAGGAGTGGGGAGAATGCAGGTTGAGAGAGACAGAATGAAGGAGGGGGGAACGCAGGCCATACTTGCCTACTCTCCCGGAAGCTGTGGGAGGCTCATGTTTTTTTGGGTAGCCCCCCGCGCCCCCAGAAGAGTAGGCAGGTCTCCCGCATCCTGCTCGCATCCAAGTGATGCGGGCAGGATGAAGAGATAAACATACGCAAGTCCGTGGGGCGGGGAAGGGGTTAATATTATGCAAAATGCGTCCTTTTAGCCCCGCCCCCTTCCCAAGGACCAGCGAATTGTGATGTTTCCCGATGCGGGGGCGGGGGCTTAATGATGTCATAGCCCGGCTCCGCCCTCCAAAGTCTTGTGCAGTGTCTCCTCTCCGGGCTTCTCCCGGAGAGGAGATATTTAAAGTCGGCAAGTATGGCGCAGGCTGAGAGACAGAATGAAAGAGGGGGGGAACGCAGGCTGCGAGACACAGAATGACGGAGGGGGAGGGACGCAGGCTGAGAGACACGGGATGAAGGCGTGGGGGGAATGCAGGCTGCTGAGAGACACAAAATAAAGGAGGGAAGGGACACATGCTGAGAGACACAGAATGAAGGGGGAAGGTGGAACACAGGCTCAGGGACACAGAATGAAGGAGGGGGGGGAACGCAGGCTGAGAGACACAGAATGAAGGAGTGGGTGGAATGCAGGCTGAGAGACACAGAATGAAGGAGGGCGGGGCGAAGGCTGAGAGACGCTGGGGGAGATGATGGTGTGGCTGAGAGTTTTAGGGGGGAGAAGACGGTGTGGCTGAGAGACGCAGGGGGGAGATGATGGTCTGGCTAGGAGACGCAGGGGGAAGATAATGGTGTAGCTGAGAGATGCAGGGGGTAGAAGGTGACACAGATGGAACAAAAGAAAAATCTTTCTCTAATGGGCAAAACCATGCTGCACTGCAGGTGGGGCAGATATAACATGTGCAGAGAGAGTTAGATTTGGGTGGGTTATTTTGTTTCTGTGCAGGGTAAATACTGGCTGCTTTATATTTACACTGCAGTTTAGATTTCAGTTTTAGCACACCCCACACAAATATAACTCTGTCTCTGCACATGTTACATCTGCCCCACCTGCACTGCAAATGGTTTTGCCATTAGAGAAAAAAATTTGCTATTGCGACCAGGTCTGAATTACTGTAGGTCCTTTGTTAGTTGCGGGAAGCTATGGCATGCTGCGATACAGCAGCACCAGGATAATCTGCCTCCCGCAGCAAGAGTGTTAGAGGACACATCTATAAGTGCAAGTCCTGGACTCACAATATTGTACACAAGTTCTCTAAACTAGTACAAAAACATTACTAAGGGTTCCCTGTGGTGTGATACAGAAGGAGGTCCTTGGGGGTGACACCATGAGTTACCATACCGGGTGACACCAACCCTAGTGACGCCTCTGTTATGATAGTTACATCTGTGTATCACTGATGGAATGCTTTTATGTGTGGGGATACTTTTCATGCTTTGTGGACCAAAGTATCACAAAACCTCTGATTACTAAGGCTGTTTTGTATTAATATCACCCATTGTGGCTGTACAACAATATTAGCTATGTCATCTCCACCAAACAAATTTACACACCTATAACATGACTTTCTCTCTGCCTTTCCATTGGCTGGTGTGAATAAGGATCTCTCACCCCGTGTATTCAATGCTTTTGCAAATACGGGGCAGCAGAACCCCCAAAACACCGTTGTAGCCTTGCCTGCCTTTTTTTCATACAGATGCCATGATAGTACCATATGCCTATTTATGATTAAGAGATCTTTTTCTCTGACTATATTGCAGTATTGTGAGCCTGTATGTTATTTTTATGTACATGTTTTTTTGTGTACTATTTATGTGTTTACTTTTCTCTTAATTATAACTGTGAGTTTCTCTACTCAAGCTTTTTTTTATCTTATTAACTCAATAAAAGTTAAGTTTTATTCTTAGGATCTTTTCTTTTGACGTTTACCATATTCATATACTTATACTCAGGTTAACAAGAGAGTCACCCAAGAGAGTCTTTTGCCGTGCTTTCACGGACCCTTCCCCCAGCACACATTGTATCACTCTCAGGGAGCACCACCACACAGATAATGAGCAAGTTTCATACACTCTAGGATCTTCTGATATTTTGTGGCACCTTAACTGACTACAACACACTTATACCGTATCCAGACCTGTGCAGTCAGTGTACCTTCCTTTTTCAACTATTATGCAAAGTGAGGTCCACTGGGAAGCAGAGAGGTCTGGCACGCAGACAGGTAATAGTATCAGGCCAGGATTAGACATAATGTACTCCAGAAACAAGCTCAAGGTTTAGTGTATACTGTAGCAGAGAGTGTATAGCAGACAAGGGTTAAGGCAAAGTATGGTCAAGTAACAACCCAGGTCTGTGCACAATAGTTCAGCCAGGTCTGTACTCTGTACACGGGTGGTCTTCTGTTTGCCGGCGGTCGGGCTCCCGGCGCTCAGTATACCGGCGCCGGGAGCCCGACAGCCGGAATACCGACAATTATTTTCCCTCGTGGGGGTCCACGACCCCCATAGAGGGAGAATAAAATAGTGTGGCGCGCGTGGCGCGCCACCGTGCCCGTAGCGTGGCGAGCGCAGCGAGCCCGCAAGGGGCTCATTTGCGCTCGCCAAGCTGTCGGTAAGCCGGCGGTCGGGCTCCCGGCGCCGGGATGCTGGTCGCCGGGAGCCCGACCGCCGGCCAGCCGTAGTGAACCCCTGTACACAATAGTTCAGTAACTGAGCAGACAGAAAAGCAGTCAAGAAGCAAACCAGAACGTCAGAAGCCATTGTCTCTTTCAAAGAACTCAGTTATACACAAGTTCAGGTTCACAGAGCAATCACCTAGCACTGACTGCTCATATAAATGTTATGGGGTGGAAATCTGAACACAAACAGATTATTTGGTTGCATGTGTGAAATCAATCTCAAACAGCTGGAAACCTGTCTCAGCCTACAGGAGTTGTCTCCAAATGGTGTATGCTGAGATATTGCAACACAAATAATTATTACTATCCTTTATTTATATGGCGTAACAAGGGTTCCACAGTGCCTATTGCTGGCTGTGATGCTACGCCAATATTGTGGAAGCACCAATTACTTTTTCAAGGAGTATGTCCTCCGTAGAAGGCCCAGAGGGCCTAGAGGGCCTTCTACAATATCTAATCTGATTTCTACTACAACAAGAGCCGTATTAATAATGGGGTTGTGGAACTGCAGTCCACAGCGTTGCGCCCCACTCTGACATATTCTCCTTTCTAACACAGCAGAGAATAGTCTGTATGGAATTTCCTGCTTGTGCCTCATGTAATCTAATCCGCACACTGCCTGGCATGTTATGAGGTGTTGGGTACTGTATGTGAGTAGGAATGTGAAATGGTGTGAGTGAAATTCAGGTAGGTCTAAGTGGCATGTGAGGAGTTCTGAAAGTCATATGGGAAATGTATGAGGTGGCCTGTGGAATGTAGGAGGTGTGTGAGAATATTAGAATGTCACAGTGGCATAAAGGAATGTGTTTGGGGCATGGGGTGTGGTCTGAGAGGTATATACGGTGGTGTGGACAGTTTGTGAGGTTGTCTCAGTGGGATGCAGGAGGTCTAAGTTGTGTGTGACATTCATCGTGGCTTGACTGGCTTTTCCAGGAGGACAGAGGGGCATATGAGAAGGTCTGAGTGGGAAAGAGACAATGGGTAGGAATGGAAGGGTGGGGGGGGGGGGGGGGGCGCAATTGGGAAGGTTTACACAGAAAGGAGAACTGAATCTGAGCGCTGCTTCCCAGCTGCAGCGGCTGTGATCCACAGTGTGGCTGATCCCCAGGGACAGTCAGCCATTGAACATTTTTATAAGACAACATTAAAGGTACCATAAGGCTTATATATTAATCTGCCCACCCTTCTATATGTGATGTGCACTGTATCCCATGGTAAGCTGCCTTCACTGGTAGGTAGGCAGGTAGGTAGGTAGGTAGGTAGGTAGGTAGATAGAAAGATAAGAGATAGATATCACTGAATTGCATGCAGGTTCAGCTTTATTGCCTCAGCAAGCAAATCTTATTCAATACATTAGAAACAGTCCTCGTAATGTTAATCTGCTTTGGTATAAAAACTATTGTTTGGTATAGAAGTGTCAGTTATCAGCAGTTATCAGCTGTATCTGCTGATGTCCATCTCACAATGCAAGGTAAGTATATTGAAAACAAAATTTTATATGCAAAATAGATAAAGAGATACTGTACAGTGCCTTGCTATAGTATTCACCCCCCTTGGCTTTTTACCTATTTTGTTACATTACAACCTGTAATTTAATATATATATTTTTTTTTTATCTGAATTTTATGTGATGGATCTGCACAAAATAGTCTAAGTCGGTGAAGTGAAATTAGAAAAATGTATATAAAAAAGAATTTCTATACATAAAAATGTGAAAATTGTCATGTGCATATGTATTTATCCCCTTTGCTATGAAGCCCCTCAAAAGTTCTGGTGCAACCAATTACCTTCAGAAGTAACATAATTAGTGAAATGAAGTCCACCTGTGTGCAATCTAAGTGTCACATGATCTGTCAGTATAAACACCTTTTCTGAAAGGGCCCCAGTGGCTGCAACACTACTAAGCAAGAGGCATCACACCATGAAGACCAAGGAGCTCTCCAAACAAGTCAGGGACAAAGTTGTTGAGAAGTACAAGTCAGGGTTGGGTTATAAAAAAAAATATCCAAATATTTTATGAGCTCCTGGAGCAAATCCATCATCTTCAAATGGAAAGAACATGGTACCACAACAAGCCTGCCAAGAGAGGGCCGGCCACCAAAACTCACAGACCGGGCAAGGAGGGCATCACTCAGAGAGGCAGCACAGAGACCAAAGGTAACCCTGAAGGAGCTGCAGAGTTCCACAGCAGAGCAGAGATTGGTGTATCTGCGCATGTGACCACAATAAGCCGTACACTCCATAGAGCTGGGCTTTATGGAAGAGTGGCCAGAAAAAAGCCATTAAAAATAAGAAGGCACATTTTGAGTTTCCCAAAAGGCAAGTGGACGACTCCCGAAATGTATGGAGGAAGGTGTTCTGCTCAGATGAGACTAAAATTTAACTTTCGACCACCAAGGAAAACGCTATGTCTGGCACAAACCCAACACATTCCATCACCCCAAGAACAACATCCCCACAGTGAAACATGGTAGTATGGTAGCATCATGCTGTGGGGATGTTTTTCAGCAGCAGGGACTGGTAAACTGTTTCAAGTCGAGGGAAAGATGGATGTTTCTAAAAACAGGGATATTCTTAAGCAAAACGTGTTTCAGTCTGCCTATGATTTGAGACTGGAACGGAGGTTCACCTTCCAGCAGTACAATGACCCGAAGCATACTGCTAAAGCAACACTCGAGTGGTTTAAGGGGAAACATTTAAATGTGTTGGAATGGCCTAGTCAAGGCCCAGATCTCAATTCAATTGAGAATCTGTGGTCAGACTTGAAGATTGCTGTTCAAAAACAGAAACCATCCAACATGAAGGAGCTGGAGCAGTTTTACCTTGAGGAATGGGCAAAAATCACAGTGGCAAGATGTGGCGCTTAAGCTCATAGAGACTTATCCAAAGCGGCTTGCAGCTGTAATTGCCGCAAAAGTTGGCTCTACAAAGTACTGACTTTAGGGGGGTGAATAGTTATGCACGCTGAAGTTTTCTGTTTTCTGGTCCTATTTGTTGTTTGCTTCACAATAAAAAAAAACCCATCTTCAAAGATGTAGTCATGTTCTGTGAATGAAATGATGCAAACCTAAACAATCCATTTTAATTCCCGTTTGTGATTCAACAAAACATGAAAAATGCAAAGGGGGTTGAATACTTTAGCAAGGCACTGTAGATAGATAGATAGATAGATAGATAGATAGATAGATAGATAGATAGATAGATAGATGTGGTTACATGTTCGCAAGATGAAATTTGTCACCTCAGTAGACTTTGTTATGTCACTCAGCTTTGCTATGAAACTCACTGCTTGGTATAGAACTGTAGAACAGAGGGAGAAGAAAGAAGGCTCTTGTGTGGGCGCACTCATTACTTAGTAGAAATCACTTGGAAGATTAATTCCAGTCCAAATGGGTCTAGGTTTGTCCAGCTGCATTTGAAATATCTTTCCAGCCTCAGGTCAGATTATTCCATCTGGTCATTTTGGGTCATTGTGCCCAGCTGTCTTAGAATTGTATCTATATCCCTGGAATTATACAGGTCTGATATCACAAATTGTGACGATACATAGATTTTTTCACTAGGAATAAGTTATATTTGTTAAGAAGACAATAATGCACTTTTTCTTGTGATTTTCTCCTAGTAATCCCAGCACTTTACTGCTGCTTAAGACCAAGCATGAATCCACCAATGTTACCTAATGTACCATTTATTGCAACAGTTACAGCTTACATCTTGTATCTCTAGTGACTATATTTCCAGAATTATAATTCTGATACCAGCAAGAATAATCTAAACTTTAAATACTTACTTGTAGATTTTTTTCCCTGTCAATAATCACAGTATCACTGCATATATAACCAAATAACTTCCGTTTTGGTACACTCTGATATATATGCATTAAATTTATACCTATATCCTATATCCATCAATTTGGAGAAAGGTGCACACTACTATACGCTATAGTGTACATACTCCTTTCCTCTTCCCTTTTCGTGGACTCTCATTTATGATCCAGGGGCACAGTACCACCCCAGTGGAATTTGATGCCTCCTGCCTAACATAAACAGCAGATCCACACTGCATCTCTGTGACCTAACCGTCACTCTGTCATATATAGGTGCACTCTCATTGGAGTCTGGCCCTATTTTCTCTACTATCAAACCACACTGCTAATGCCCGATCTCGTCCGATCTTGGAAGCGAAACAGTGTGGGCTGAGTTAGTACCTGAAGAGGAGACTCACAGGGAATACCCAGTGTTGTAGAGCAACAATCATCCTGTATGGTAGGTGGCAGGTGACTCCAACAGCAGTATCACCAATTGTGTCTATCCTTTTCATCTCTAATTAGGATATTTTTCCTCTCCTTTTCATAAATTACGATATACCAATATTATATTATCTTCATATTGTTAAAACAAAGCTGCCAATTCCTGCTTTGGTTTATGACAGGATTATAAATCTACTGACCATTTGGTCTCATTAATACAGATTATCTGTACTGGTCGGATGAGATGGGTTTATGACTCACTGTGTCTTCACCCTTCTCTATCTCATTTCCTGAGGCAGGACCAGAAAATTTTTATCCATATATCTAGGATCATTCACATTTTTTGGATAAGGGGCAATTAAATTAATTTTAAGTATATGTTTTCATAATAAATTGTATTTTATCAGCGACTGATTAACCCAACGGGTTAATCTTCCAAGTGATTTCTACTAAGTAATGAGTGCGCCCACACAAGAGCCTTCTTTCTTCTCCCTCTGTTTACATATGTGTTTCTGGCTCTGGGCGCACCCCCATACTGGACTTTAAACTTAAGATTTACTTAGAAATTGTCCAATTTATGGTTTCTTCTTTAATCAACAATTAATTTATAGACTGGTGCCGGGTCGCTCTTCCTCTTGCTATAGAACTGTAGAACTCAGCTTTGTTACAAAAACTCATTTATTGGTATAGAATTGTCAGTTTTCAGCTCAGTGTGCCATAATAAGTTAATCAGCACAGTTTCCAAAAAGACGCTTGACACTAGCATATTTTCACGGGACCTGGCGGCGCACTGGTACCAGTATCTTGTGCTGCTTGGTGTATTGAGACTTGTGGCTAGATGTTTATTCAGGTTAGTACGTAAACTCGATGGTCTATGTACTAACCCAACGGTGGGGGAACTGCGTATGCAGAATGACTCCTGCATGATTTCTTGCAATCCCCCCTTAGCCGGAGCATGATTGACATGCCTTGGAATTTGAGGGATAGAGCAGGGGCAGCGACAGCCAAGCCTAGGGTCTGCTTTGTTAGATGCAGACTTCCTTGCCTTGACAGAAGATTTCTGGGATGGCTGAGGGCCGTTTTACGATGGTAATCCGATACTGCGTCTTCGGATCTGGCCATTTTTCTGGAGACCTGCACAAGCGCTTTAGACACTAGTGCTCAGAGCACTAACTGCGCTGCCGGTTACGGAAGAGGAGGGGGCCCACACACGAAGACGCCGATGGACACCAGAAAGGTAAGTATAGACGAAATGGGTGCAGTGTGTGCGGTGTGGGCCCCCTCTGGACCCAGGGGCCCATGTGCATCGAACACACTTATCCCATTATAGATACGCCACTGACCCTTTGGGTTCTATTTCATTTGTATTCACAGGAATTCCTGTTTAGTTTAAAGCAATAAATAAACATACTTACTGTATATGTTACTTGGGGAAAAATGCATCTCTTGGCATGGTGCTGTTACTTAACTATACTTTTATTCAAACATAAATGTGTGTTGTGAGTTTCATGTTTTATTAAACAGACTGAGATCTGTGCTTGCATTCCTTATGAATCAGACAAACCAGTGCCTGGCTGCCAGTTGCTTTATGTTTTGCCTCTGTCAAAGTGCAGCTAAGCCAGAAAGCTTGTCAGCCCTAATACACCTGTCTCTCTTGTCAGTCTCCTGCTCCAAAGTCCTGCCTGCACTTGGAAACTGGAGATGTGAAAGTGGATTTTGCTAGCCTTATTGTAGAATGCAATATCTAATGGACTTGATGCAAATGTTTTGTGGTTGGTATTCAGACTACAACACAACGACAACAGCTGTGAAACTGTATTGTCAATTGACAACAGAAGTGGCTCATCTTTCACAAAGAATAGTACGGCGTATTCAGCATTTGTCTATATTAATATAAATTTGCTATATGCAAGTGTTCGTAAGCAACAAAAGTAAATCTGTCAGAATATATCAGAATCCTCTATATATCAATTTATTCACTCAAAAATATTTGCAAACAATGCAAATGATTTATGTAGCACTAATGACGCTACAGAGCAATCAGCAATGTAGAATAAATACAGAGATCTCCATGCTTGCTGTTGGTTACTGGTCCATGCCGTCACACCATTTCCATGCACAACATCACAGTGTGCGACAATGAGGTGAACCAGAGAAAATATTGCACTATTTAGTTTTGTTTATGGTCTAAATCATAAGAGCAAAGAGACCTCAAGACTGCCTTACTATATATAGCATTTGTGATAGATCTGAGCTGCTGTGAAATATATCATTTTGTAAAATAAAAATAGCATTTTTCACAGCAATGAGTGACCCTAAAAATTAGGCTTACCATACTATCCCTTTAAAGGGATGTAGTTGGCATCCCAATGAATGGGATATGGCGGTCTGGAGACCAGCGCCGGAATCTCGACACCTGTCAGAATCCCGACGCCGGAATCCCATCCACCAGAATCCCGAATTTAAGGGGGAATTTAGGGTTAGGCTGTGAGGGGGAGGAGCCGTTGGGTGAGGGGGATGGGAGGTTAGGGTTACGCTGCAGGTAGGAAGGGTTAGGGTTAGACTGCAGGCAGGAACAGTAAGGGTTAGGCTGTGGGAAGGGAGAGATAGGGGGAGGGTAACGGTTAGCTTAGTTTCTCGTCCCAGTTAGGATTATAGCTGCCAGGATCAGAATTCTGACCGCCGGCATCCTAACTGCCAATACCCTATACCCAACCACCTTTGAACTAGGACACTCATGAAATACACATGTCCTGTGGCTGGCTGACTTCAAGTCTGCATTTCACCAGCTCTGCTTAGATTCATAGGACTCTTCAAAAAAATACTGTCAGCACCTGGAGCCGACAACAGCCCCTCGCTCAACACCTACCCCCATGTCCACCAACCCAGGACCACCGTGGCAGAGATTAGAGAGACCGGTTTGTGAGTTAGGTGGAGTTGAAGCACCAAAAATACAAGAGTTAACAGAACACCTAGGAAACATGTAGACACACAAGCAGGGGGAAAAATAAAGCGAACACGGCCACAAGCCCCTGTCATTTATGCACTAGTCCTATGATTCCAACACTCGCCCAAACACATTTAACACACACACATGCCATAAGCCTCACACATGCAGTGAGACTCTCACATGCCCATCAGACACCGTTAGGCCTCTCTACGGACCCATTGAGCCTCCCTACTTTCTCCTTAAATGAAATCAGACATCTCACACATAATACTTACATGCCTATAATATACAGTATACCTACATGCCATCGAAGCTACCCACATGCCCATCAGACCACTCAACTTCTCCTTATATGCCATCAGACATCACCACATGCTTCTTTTGTGCCCATCTGACCTCCACATACCATTAGACCTTCCCAAAATTCCCTTAACATTCCTGTCAGATCGACCCACATTCCATCAGACCTCATGCACATCATTAGACTTCCCCATGCCCATTGTATGGTCATCAGATGTTCTCCCCATGACAATTATACGCCCATCACTTATACCCCACCATGATCCTTATATGACTGTCAGCTGTTCCTCACATTTCCCTTATATACCCATCAGATGTCCCCCATACCCATGCCTTATATGGCCATCACATGACCTACCATGTCCCTTATATACCCATCAGATGTTCAGCCCATGCCCTTTATATGCCCACCAAATGTTCCCATAACCCTTTATATGCTCAGCAGATATACCCCATGCCCCTTATATGTCCATGAGATGTACCCACAAAACCTTGTGTGTACCCACTTATATTCCATCTCTCTCTCTCCTCCACTTGAATTGTGTTGCTGGATCTTATCTTCCTATGGAGAGAGATTGGAGAGCACAATCTCCTTATCTTTGTGCTCTGATTAGAGGAACTCTGTAACAGCATTGCTGGGACCTCCTCTGCTTCTGCCTGTGCAAAGCAACACAGACACATCCATGCCTGCATAAACCATTGTTGCAGCACCACAATGCTTCACAGTGTAGTGCACGATCGCAATGCCCACTCATGTCCAGACCACTTCTAGCACTGTGAAGCTTTGTGATGTTGCAATGGACAATGGGGCCTTGAAAAATCCAGACATCTTGACATAAAGTCAGTATGTGGGCCCTCTAAGTGAGTTCCTGTTCTGCCTTGTCGATAATCTGACCCTGCACCGGGCACAATGGCATTGGTCTGCTTGTCAATTACTCATGACCAGCAGCTACTATATGGGGCACAAACCTCAGCATCTGGTACTTGGAGAGTCATCAGCTGGGCTTGCTGGGATGCAGCTTTACAATATCAACTGTACATCTACAATATCTAGGAATGTTGTTTCCGCCCACATTACTTCTAGTGATTCAAATATTGCAAGAATCCTCACTGAAAAGGAGATTTTCTGCAATTCATAATCTGGTTGTCTGTGTACTAGAACAGAATAGATGATAACCTTGATAAATAGTAGATCCTAGTGGGCTAAAGGACTTCTGACGCTACTGTGGGAGGAGTAAGGTCGGTGGGCTGCACTTTCACTGTCCATGTCACCATCTATTCCCTTTAGTAACCGGGGGGGATATTTACTAAAGGTCGATTTTGTTTGTATTCATTTGATGTTAGATCAATTTTAAATAGATTTCAATCAATGTTGGGCTTCCAGGGTTAAAACACACATTTACAGTACTAACATTTGAAAATTAATATAAAAAATCATCTGCTAGTAAATGTGTGTTTTAACCCTGGAAGCCCAACATCGTTTAAAATAGATGAAAAAAATAATAATAAAAAATATATCGAACTAACATTGAACAAAAACAAACAAAATCGACCTTTAGTAAATATAGCCCCTGGTGGAGAGCGAAGCAGAGTTAGCCACTGAGCCTGAAGCGTAGCAGGGGTAAATTTAGGGACCCATGTTCCGACCTTCTCCCACCTCTTGGCACGGGTCACGGGTAGTGATGTCAGAGGTCCTTTAGCCTTTTACAATTTAGCCATAACTGAGTTTTTAGCTGTTTGAACAAAACCTTTAGCTGGATTCAGGATACATTTGTTATTCTCAGTAAGTACAGTAAGTAAATTGCATTTGTATACTGTAATTAATGATGTCAATGACCTTATAATGTTCAATGAATCTTAGGATCCAATTTATCAGAATGTAATCAAAGTTTATTATACTAGGTTGAAATTCACATTTTACTCTAGTATAATACTGTTTTCCCCAATGTGATATTTGGGAACACTTTAATGAGATTTATTTTAGACGAAGCTACTGCTTTTTATTACCGTTTCTTGGCCATTTTTCCCAAATTTTAGACACTTGACTTGAAATTGTCATAAAGTTTACTTTCCATACATCTGATGTACAATAAAATAAAGAACATTTACATGCCTTCCACAAACAATAAATGATGGTGATGGCCCAATAGTTGAACGGGAAGTATTTTTATAAGCAACTGTATGCCGAGTCTGACTGATGTTCAAAGGCAAAACCCCTAGGTTTGTAGACTTGGTTTAGTATTTTTGTTTCCTGTTGGTTTGAGGGTTATTAACTGATTTAAAAGGGGAATCATGTATAAGGCATGGTTTAGCCTTGTACATGATTGCTCCTTTAAAAAAACGTCCGAGTTCAGCCGGCATCCAACACGGCTGCCAAACTTGTACTTCATTACATCCCGGCCCATATGAATGGGACAACTCTGGCAACCATGCAGACCTGGATTTAAGGGAAAATATCCCTGTCTGAAGGTGTATTAATGTACCTAGTGTAGGACAGGCGCCAGTGCTCTCTGATAATGATGATTAATAGCATACCAGGTACACACAAATGCCCTTATTTATCAATGAATGATAAAATTTCACTGTGAGTGATAAATTGCACAAGCCAATCAGCTCCTAACTTCCATGTCACAGGCTGGGTTTGAAAAATGACAGGAGCGGGTTGGCTGGTGTAATTTATCACTAACAGTGAAATGTATCACTCATTGATAAATAAGGGCATTAGAGACAGTGCCATCTTAAGATGTATATACTGTACAGTAACTCAAATATGAGTGGATATACACTTTATTTTTCGTTCACACTTCTTTTGAGAACTATAACCAGATTTACTTTCCTCTTTGCTTCAGGCAGAAATTCTGTGTATTTTCAGGACCTGCTCAATAAAGAAGTTGGCTCATTTTTAATCTAAAGGAATCTGGGAAAGAACAATGAAATAAGCCATTTTGCTAAATCAATACACCAGCAATCAAATCACTGAATGTACTGGTCAGTTGCATTAAAAATCAATGGGAAAAGAAGTACAAAATCATGGTGTTTATTAAAAACTGACACAAATCATCAACTTTTAAATTCCTGGTAACCGGTCGATAATTGTTATAAAAAGTTGACTGAGTCTAGTAACACGCCCTTCTGGTTTGATAGGTTCTGTCTCTTTGCTATTTCATTTAATTTTGTATTTTTACGATCTGCGCTAGCCAAAAGCAAGGTCAGGGTCTGATCCTGGAAGTGAAATCTTTAACCACTGCAATCAACAGCGAAAGTTCAGGTTTCAGCATTCACTGCTTATCAGAGCAGCTATCCTGACATGAATAAATTGATAAATTGCCCCTAAACTGCAGCCTTTATCAGCAAGAGTAGCGGCAGCAACAGATGTACAGTAAGATATCTGGAAAATCGTCACCCATTAATTAAAATGCAACAAATCTAGATCGTTACTACATAATTGCTCATCTTATTAATCGTTCTCTCATTAGACTTGATAACAGTAGACAAAGAAACATTGTAAAATCCTTAAAAATAATAGCAATACCGTAGCCGTAGTAGTCTGTTGAATGCAGTTCTAAATAAAACTGCGTGATTAAAATGTAAGAGTTATACGAATGTGTTTCATTTGCACCTGTTCTGTAATCTCTTCATACAAAAAGTGAGTAATGGGCTGTAGGCAGGTGCAGAAGGGATAATGAACCGAGATGTGAAATAGTTTACAAAGATGTATGTGACTATGTGTGATCAGATTTTAAAGCCACAACACCAGAATAGCATCACAGTGATGAGAGATGTTAGTGGAGTTGTCACCATTCTGTCTGTAAACCTCAGGTAGTGAATTCAACATTTCCTCTCCTCCTGGATCAACGCCAAGCAGCAAACCACAGAAAGAACAATAAAAGATGAACCAGCAAATGGCAAGCGGACACTAAACTGTGGCATTTCAGTCTAAACCAGATAGACTGGGGCCAGACACCTTAAAATATACATAGTTCTGTTCACACCTGTTTAAACATAAGCATGTACATAGTACACACAATTACTAACTCTTGTGTATTTAATCTCCAGTCGCTGACTAGAAATGTATATTTAATTAAACTAATACCAGCAGAATTCTGGGCTGTCATCCAAACTCTGAACTTCAAAAAAACAAAACAAAAAACAACAGAAAGGTTTGAACCAGAAGTCTGCTAACTACTGTACCATGTCTAAGAAGTGCCCATTGAAAGAGAATTAGATGTATCAGCTCTTGCCGCACTTAATTGCCCCACATATTCTCTCAATCACAGCATCTCCCCTATGAGATACTAGAAAATAATAATTAAAGAAGGTAAAAATGCAATATTCATCAATAGAAATAGTATTGGGGGTAATTCTGAGTTGATCGCAGCAGGAACTTTGGTGGTCATTCCGAGTTGTTCGCTATTTTTTTGTTCGCACAAGGTATGAGCAAAATTGCCAACATGTTGCAAAATTGTGAATATCCGCCACCAACATATTTTTGCCAATTCGTTCGCAGTATTACACAATGTGGGCGTACGCCAAATGACATCGCAGCAATGCGAAGGCATCGCATTAACACAAACGTCAACGTAAAATTACTAAGTTTTAGTAGATTTACACATTTTTCTTAAAAGTGCACACTTTTGCGGAAAAACGCACAACAATGGGTTTTTTTTCTATTAAGTGAAATTACACCTTTCAGTTTAAAGTCCACAAGCCCTCCTTAATTACGAATCCAATTAGTGTAATGAATGATAATGTTCATGACCAATTAAGTCTTCAAAAAATACCTGAAGAACACTTTGTAGGCATAATTGGCCATCAACATTTAAATGTTTAAATTATAAATATAGATGTTTTAAATGTGCCTGGTCTAATTTTTTTTGTTTTTGTTTTTTGTGTAGAGGTTTAGTTTGTGAATGAAGGTGTTTACATGTTTATTTAGACAATAACCTCCTAACTGTATTTTTGCTTTTTAAATAAATCTTACGTTAGATGTGTGAAATGTTTAAGGTAATCAATTTCTGCTAGGCAATCTGCTGTTCCTTTATTGCATTAATAAACACAACACCCGCTTAACTTGAAATATATAGTTTTTATTGTTTGTCATATTTTTTTTTTAAACTGAAAATATAAAATGTTTATAAATAAAAATTATGCAAATTTTTGCAGCTGGTCCACATTAGCCAGCAAGGCTTCCAGATTTTGAAACATGGTGGCCAGAATGCCCACAAAAGTTGTGGGATCTCCAACTGCAACATCTGAAATTAAGAGGCAACATAAACATTACTAACTTACTCACATTATTTATTTTACAAGCAAGGCACAAAGCACACTTTAATGCAGGCATGTCCAAACTGAGGCCCTCCAGCTGTTGTGAAACTACATATACCAGCATGTCAAGACACAGTTTTGGGGTCAGAGAATGCAAAACTGTGTCAGGGCATGCTGGGATGTGTAGTTTCTCAGCAGCTGGAGGGCCGCAGTTTGGACAGGCCTGCTTTAATGCCTAAGTGACTACATCATGTCTGTTTTAAGGATAAATCAGTAGCAGAACAACACAGAAGCCTGCTCAGCAATGTTTGTTTTTAACTATTATTTTTTAATAAAGTGTACCACACCATGGGTTAAATTTACTAATATGGGAGTTCTATTTAAGATGGGACATTAACCATAGCAACCAATCAAATTCAACATATTATCTTGTAGAAGGGGCCACAAAAATTACAAGTATAATCTTATTGGTTGCTATGGGCAACATCCCATCTTAAAGAGAACTACCATCTTAGTAAATGTAACACCATGTTGGCATTCATTCACATCTGGAGTGAAGCCGACTTATCTTTTTGGGGATTGGCCCTGCATCATCACACTGCATATCAACATCTTCAGAAGGACAACATATCGTAGCATACCCACACTCCCTGAAAGCCTGCCTTACTTACTACATAAGTTCCAACATGTTTTTAAATTAAATGTTATTTATTTTTGAGCGTAAATTTCACAACAAAAATCACTGTGTCCTTAGCCAGCCTAACAAAGTGAAGCATGCGAATTCAATGTGCAAATATTGGAATACCCAACCACAAGTGTAAAAGTCCAACAACATACTACACTCCACTCACGTCTAACTGTTTAGCAGATAATGTTGCACATACAAACCCTGTTGTCCTGGGCAACCCTGTCGACATAATGAGTGTCGACCTAGAGTGGGCATCCTCAACATTGCAGACGTAGACACTGTACATCTAATGTTCCTCACACAAATGTAAATGCAACATCCATACCATGATGAAGAAGACAAACATTTTACCTTGGCAAAAGATTTTACCCAGTACAACACTGCATTTATTAGGATGTGTAGTTAAATTTGGTTAAAAATTAAATGTCAATGAGTGTCAACTTACTGTCCTGTGCCACTTGATCACCTACCAGAAGTGCCTCCGGGGCCTCTGCTGCCCATTCCGAAGGCAAAAGATTGGGGCTGAGAAGGGGACTGGGAAGGAGAGGGGGAATGGGTGACAGAAGAGGAGGGGGGCTGAGAAGGGGACTGGGAAGGAGAGGAGGAATGGGTGTGAGAAGGGGAGGGGGGCTGAGAAGGGGACTGGGAAGGAGAGGGGGAATGGGTGTGAGAAGGGGAGGGGGGCTCAGAAGGGGACTGGTCGGGGCTCCCAGCAGCAGCAGCTTGCCGTTGTGCTCGGCCTAGAATGACATATGTAATATTTTGTTTGTAGCATGAAAATTTTTAACAACAGCATTTTTCAATTACTCTGTTCTGTCCCATGTTAAAGACACAGGGGTAACATTAATAGGTTTTTCTTATTTTGAAACTGGTGAGGTTGCCCATAGCAACCAAACAGATTATATGTAACATTTATTAAGCTGCTTCTAGAATATAATAGATTGAATCTGATTGGTTGCTATAGGCAACATCTCCAGTTCTAAAAAAAACCAACCTTATTAAAATTACCACACTGAGCAAGTTATTGGGTTCAATTGACAGCCTGTGTAGCAACTCTGTACAACAACATGCACTTTTTCAGAAGCACCTTGCTACACAGTCAGTACTGCTTGCCCTACCCACACACTCATGTTTATTGTACAAGTTTATTGTAAGTGTGCTAATTTACACACTCTCACTTAGTGAAAGTATGCAAAGTATTTGCTAAAAATCTGTTATGCACTGTAATATTTTACTTACTGCGCCTACGTAGGGTACGGATTTGTTGGCGGAGCTCCGCCAACAGGTCCGGCGTACGCCTGCGGAGGTCGCTCCAGCGCCTCTCCAACTGTGTAACGGTCCTCCGGCTGCGGACGCGGGTCCGCAATAAGCGCCGGACCTCCGCGTAGGCCTCACGCTTCACCCTATTTGGGACAAAGGGCCCTGCGCGGCCTACGCGGCGGTCCATCACTGCCACTAGTACGCGCAGCTCGCGGCGTGTGAATGCTGCTGCGCGCATCATGGCAATGGCGTTTTCCATATATGGGCTTATATTTATAGTTTGTGGTTGCATGTGATTGGTTGGAAATGTATGGTGTCATCTGTAATCAACTTTATTGATATGTGTACATTGATGTGCAGGACAGTTTGTATAGTTCTCACGGGCACATGCGGACACACACACACAAACACACACACGTATTATTAAAATATGACTTCACATCATAAACATATTAGTCTTCACACATATATAAAATAAATACTTTATAAACTATTAAAAACTATTGGATACAACAATCTTACACAACATACATGAAAAGGAGAATATTGCCATAAAAAAATGTACTGAAACAAAATAAAAAAATACTCTCAAAACTCACTCAAATGTGCTCACTCAGAAATGTCCACCGTGCTTTAGTAATTTTCTGCATACACCCACACACAGGCTGCATGCAAGGCGTTCATATAGCCAGTGCAGCAATTACTGCACCAATTAGCATAATATACACCTGCGCGGAATTCCGCACCGGAAAACGCAAGCAGCTATAAATACCTGAACACTCGTGCATACACACATGCTACCAGCAATGTGGCTACTCGTGAGCAGACGGCAGCAGAGATGGACGAGGTGCAGAAGCAGATGGCAGCACTAACACAGAGAAGATTAGCACTGCGGAGGCAGATGCTTGATTTTGCAAATGCAGACTCAGAAATACCAGGACCCAGTACTATACAAACTCCTTCTGCTACCCAGGAGTTAGGAGTGAATCCCCTGCAAGACATAGCTAGTGGGGAAACTGAGGGTGATTCTGGACTAACAGCTCAAACACAAACTACACAAGCAGCTAGTGAAGAGGAAGATGGTGATGAAGGTCAGGATGATAGCTCACAGGCTACTTCCAGAAAAAAAAAAGACAGCCCGCATTCACTAAGAGGGAGTTACGGATTTTGGTCACACAGGCCATGCAAAAAATACATCGAGGACCCAAAAACATGGGTGCTGCAACCAAAGACAGAATTTGGAGGGACATCACTAATTCTATTAATGAAGTTGGCTCAATAGTCCGCACCTCGCAGGAAGTTCGAAGACGGTAAGTGTATATTGCCAGTCCATTTTCTGTGCCAAGTATTATTAAAAAGTAACTTAGATGTGATGTTGCCTATAGCAACCAAATGCATAGCATGTGTACTATATATTAAAGCAGGTTTCCAAAATGTAACACTACCTTGCCCCTGTTTTTCACCACATATGTAGTTGGGCCGACTTCAAATCCCGCCTGAAGGGCAAGAGGTCTGCGGAGTGGAATGCCTCGAGGGCAACAGGGGGAGGACCAGCTGCCACTGTGGAATACACAGATCTGGAGGAGATAGCGATGGACTGTGTGAGCTACGAGGAGGGGGTTGGGGTGTCTTATATGGACACGGACCTGCCTGAAATACTCCATGCACATGACTTGCCAGGTAAATTTACACACATTTTTTTTTTTAATTTAAACAAAAATCTCATATTGTTTTTATCTACTCTTTTTCCACTCATTCTTCTATTTGCTTTGCACATAACACAGCACAGGGGGGTGAGCAGGTAGAGTCACAGGAGGGTTATGTGGCTGAGGCTGAGGTGGAGGGACCTAGTGTGTCTGGCAGCGTGGGACCACAAATCCCACCCATCCAGATTCCAACTGGCCCCCCCCACCCAACCCTCTGCTATCCCGGAAATCCTGACTGAAATAGCCAGGTATGGTGAGAGCCTGAATGCTTTTCAGGACAGGATGCTCCGGCTCACTGAGCACAGAACCAGTGTGGAGCAAGGTGTAGCTCAACTCTGCCAAGGTCTGGCAGAGATCAGGCAGGGACAAGATCAACTCGCCTCCTCCTTCCATGAACTTGCCAATTCCATGCGGCAAGGGCTCCAGGACATCGCTGTCTCCCTTGCCCACAGTGGCAGAGAGCCAGCCACATCGGCTCCCTCCCCTCCCCCTGCCCAGGAAGAACATCCCACTGGGCAGGGCCCTCGAAGGTCGCTCCGCAGACCAAGCCAAGAAGAACATCATCAGGCGGGGGGAAAAAAGAGAAAGTGATGTCTCTCCAGATGGGCAGCACCCATGTTTTACATATTGCCTCGATGTGTTTTTTTATTTTGGCTTGTGTGGCCAGAATGTAGAACTCCCTCAAAGTGAAATGTTTTCTTTAAATTGTAGCCTGTGAGTTATTTGTGCCTACACCTGAGCCATCTTCCTCTCCCTAGCGTGCTGTGTATGTTTGTGTGTTTGTTCCGGAATCTACCTCAGTTCCCCTAAAAGTTTAGTCTGGCTGGGGGTTCACTTACTTAATTGAAAAAAACTAATTCTGGCAGAATAAGGGGTTACCATAGTACTGGGTTCTGCTATGTGCATTTGCCCAATGCCATCTGCTTGCTGCTATGTCCATCTCTGTATGTGATGCTCATTTGTAGCCATGTTGTGTTGATTTTGAACTTTATTTGAAGTAAAAAAAAATTACTTTACAATTGTTTGTGTGTTTTATTAAAGGTTATGCACTCATGAAAACTGTGCCCTGTAAACTTGAACATGGCATATTGACATTTGTGGAACAAGGGAACAATCAGAATATTAAGACAAACATTGCATAGTGTAATTTTAAATCTGTATGCCTTGCACAACACTTAAATTAACATATACAAAAAAATTAACCAAAAAAAAACTTGGGTTACTAGGGGCAACATGCCATAGTATTAGATATGGACACATATTTTTTTATTATTTTATTTATTTATTTTTTAAATAAGTCACATTAAATGTAGGCTGCATTATGGTGCTCATGTTATTTGGTGTGTACAAAGGAATATGTCTATGTTGAGAAGATTTAGCTGATGTAGTTTATTAGTTAGTTTAGTCACATTTGAGATTATAAAACAAATAATTTAAACATGCATTTAACATCAGTTAATTTTTATTAGTTCAAAAAATACAGTGCATTATTTGTGAGTTTGTCAGATTTGTTTGTGCTAACAATACAAATATGAAGTGGCCATATAATTGCTGCTTGTATTATTTTGTAAGAGCAGTGTTTTGCAAGTAAATGCTCAACAGGTGAATTCAGTTGCTAATTAATTGCTAATTAGAGCACACACACACTTGTAACAGTACTTCGCAAGTGCTGAGTAGCTGCAGACTCACTCTTCTGCTGCGTGAAGATAGCGAAAATTTGTTATGTACTTTTAACATAGGATACGCATTTTTGCCAAAAACACGCCTACTGCTGGATGCATACTCCCACACTAGCCGCCCACTTTCACGCCCATGTCGTAGGATTGCGAAGCCGTACCTCTGCCACGCCTCCGTCACTCCCCGTTTTCGTTTGTGTAGTACGAGCAGTTTTCTTTGTAGTAATTCTGCACAAGTGTCGTATCGCTATGCTTGCGCATGCGTATTTTCGCTTTTGCGCATGCGCAGTTTGTGGGTTTCCTGCCGTTTGCGATGCGATGATCTGCTGCGAACAACTCGGAATGAGGGCCTTTGTTAGCAGTTGGGCAAAACCATGTGCACTGCAGGGGAGGCAGATATAACAAGAGTGTTAGATTTGGGTGTGGTGTGTTCAATCTGCAATCTAAATTGCAGTGTAAAAATAAATCAGCCAGTATTTACCCTGCACAGAAACAAAATAACCCACCCAAATCTAACTCTCTCTGCACATGTTATATCTGCCTCCCCTGCAGTGCACATGGTTTTGCCCAACTGCTAACAAAGTTCCTGCTGCAATCAACTCAGAATTACCCCCATTGTCATGGGATGTACCATAGATGATATACAAATTCTGATCTATTTTCAATGTAGATGCAGATTTCTAAGTTAACTCTGAGTTAACTTGTTAAGAGATTTACTAAAATGTGTTTATTGAGCATGTGATTTACAAAAATCAAAACCACATTATTTAAAGCTCTTGAAAACTGGTAGGTTTTTCCAGAGTGGTCCTAATAGGTGAGATAAGTAGCTGAGACAAAAAAATAAATCACCCTCTTACTGGTGATCTGGCAATTGGCTGCATGTGGTTTCCTTAGGACAGCATATCCCATCCAGTTTGAGTTTTTAGACTTCAAACGCTGGACTGTGAATACGGTGGTTTAGCTCTGAAAACTGTGTGATGCGCAGCAGTTTGAAACTGCATATAAATATCCTGCTCAGTTAATTTTCCTGATTAAAGACTAATTTATAGAAGATGGAAAGGAGGGAATACCGCACAGGATATAGTAGATGTCAGAGAGTGATTTTCTAAATACCAAAATCGAATGATTGAAAGAAAACGCTGTTTTCTAATTCTAATGTTACTTGGCGGTGCACCCTGAGTCAGTATGGGAACATGAGACAATAAGGAGAAAAGAAGACTCTTTTGTGGGCGCACTCTTAACTTTAAACAATATGTAGATTAGTCAGAATAGATTAAAAATCAAATTTTAATGGTTTCACAAAATTAAGATAGTCAGTGGTTCATGAAGAAAGTAACAGTCAAAAGGTGACAATATATTCAAATAGCACAAAGTGCTGATACGTGATGGAAACTGAATTCCGGCTGACGGAATAAGTTCTGAGTGTTGTAAGCAATAGCTTAAATATTAGACGGTACGTTCCAATGGTAAGCAAATCCCTGTTTTGTGTTCCATGTCAGAACATACAAATAATACAGTATGGACACTGATTTATCTTAAGGGCAGTATATATATCTCTCATATCCAGCCAATTTATGAAAGGAAAGAAAAAGAGTGGAAAATGAGATGGCAGTGTGAATCTTCTGTCAGTGTTAGACACTGTGCGTGCTAAACCAATGAGCTCTACTAAACTGAGTATTCCTCAATGGTCACCCACTTGAGTACTGACCCAGCCCAACACTGATTAGCTTCCGAGATCGAACAGCTTCGGGCGTTTCCAGTGTGGTATGATAGTAGAGAGAATGAACAATGATTGGAAGCTCTGGAATCACTGATGAGAGTTCACGAATTTACATAGTTATTCAGGACAGATGACAGAGATAAGCCAATAGGGGAAACCAGATGGATCTGCTGCCAATGTTAGACAGGGACGTGGCCCTGAATCAATGGTGAGAGTCCATGAAATGGAGGAAAGGGGGAAAAATAAGTAAGCAATGATACCAGTCTAATTAGACTGATGAGAATTCTTTCACAAAAAATCTAATTGGTGGCAATAGTTGAATGGAATGCAATATTAATTCTGAAATTGGCTGGATTTGTCTATTAAATAGTAATAAAAAAAATGCCTAAGTACAGGATGTCTGAGATAAAGAAAACAGAGACAAATGGAAGAAGATAACAATATAACCTTTCTCTTTCTCAGTGGTTCTATGAGAACTGTTACACTTCCTACAATTGTTTTTAATACTCACAACCTTACTGAATACTATGACTACATTTTCATTAAAGACAGTACTTATATCTAAACGCAGAAATTTAGATGAATACGGCGATATTTTTCAGACACCTTTCAGAACCCAGCTACTCCCAAAGATTGGAGATCATATCTTTCTAAATTACAGAAAAACCTACAAAAAAGGATTAGACTCATGTGGGACATTACTACCTTAGAGAACTATCATAAAACCAAAATCTCACCTAGAGGTCTATGACCCCGTGTTTTCCCTTCCTTTCCCCTTCCTTTCCCCTGGCCACAGAGAATTTAAAGGCTGAGTGGGAAGCGGCTTTACTGAAATGCTCCTATGAGTTGACCCTGATACTCATTAAACATGACAATTTAGTTTTAGATCAAGTTGAAAAGAGTATTGAGGAACTAGGCACAACATTAGAAACCTGGGAGAAGGACCTCACCTTCCAAAATACATTTGATAAGTACAAAAGGAACTAGATACGTATGAAACCTCTATAATAGAACGGAAATGCAATAAGTTCCACAGAGATAAAAGCGATTTCTCCCAAGGAAATATATTCCGATGGAATTTTTACATCCCAAGAGGTAGAGGAGGACCCACAAGGGAGGACATCACCTCTTCTGAAAGAGAATCCTCATACAGTGAAGACTCCTCCACAGAACATTTGGAAGGAGCCTCACTGACATCCAAACGCTACAACAGTGAGGATCCTTTTTTAGGGAAAGGTCAACGTTCAAGAGGCAGAAACAAATATCGAGGAAGACAAGACGAGGGGGGGCGAAACACCGACAAAAACAATCGCGATTGGGATCCCCCAAGGACCTCTCGTTACCCAATACGGAAAACCAGGAAGTATTGACCACAGATAGGCTACAAATTATTAATCTTAGTACCAGAATCCTAACGGAAGATCAGGTGGAAGTCCTAAGTAAAGGACTCTCATTCTCACCCACATTACCATTCAATAGGTTTAATGGGAAAAAGATCTCAGGCTCTTTGGCCGTAAATTATTATTAAAAAAATGATTTGCCAAATCCAGCAATAAGGATCACTCCATTACCTATGATCACTCTCACCATTGATTCAGGGCCACGTCCCTGTCTAACATGGGCAGCAGATCCATCTGGTTTCCCCTATTGGCTTATCTCTGTAATCTGTCCTGAATAACTATGTAAATTCGTGAACTCTCATCAGTGATTACAGAGCTTCCAATCATTGTTCATTCTCTCTACTATCATACCACACTGGAAACGCCCGAAGCCGTTCGATCTCGGAAGCTAATCAGTGTTGGGCTGGGTCAGTACTCAAGTGGGTGACCAGTGAGGAATACTCAGTTTAGTAGAGCTCATTGGTTTAGCACGCACAGTGTCTAACACTGACAGAATATTCACACTGCCATCTCATTTTCCACTCTTTTTCTTTCCTTTCATAAATTGGCTGGATATGAGAGATATATATACTGCCCTTAAGCAGGGCCGGTGCAAGGTTTCTTGGCACCCTAGGCAAAACATCTGCCTACTGCCCCCCAACACTATCACTTTCCCAGTCAGTAAGGTGAAAGTGATTAGGCAGAGTCTTATACATTTCCCAGTCGTCTGACTGCATTGACTACAACAAGGATGTATCTCTCAAAGGGTGTAGTACTGGTGACCGGCGGTCTCCTGACCGGCGGTCACCTTACCGACGCCGGGATCCCGGCAGCATACCGACGCCGGGATCCCGGCGGGGAGGGGCGAGTGCAGCAAGCCCCTTGCGGGCTCGCTGCGCTCGCCACGCTTCGGGCTCGGTGGCGACCTGCGGTCGCCACGGGTTCTATTCCCACTCTATGGGTGTCGTGGACACCTACGAGTGGAAATAGTCCCTGTTGGTCGGCATGCCGACCATCGGGATAGTGAGCCGTCGGGCTCATGGAGGAGGTCATGTGACTGTCGGTCAGCTGACCGGCGGTCACATGAATACCACCCCTCTCAAAGACATCCTTAATTATTTGATGGGTATCCCCTTCCCAGATCCTGGCACCCTACTATCCAGCTGCCTATCTCTTTCTATTTGATTTTGTCTCATACATCCATACACTGCCTCTCACATACATACATCCATACACTGCCTCTCTCATACATACACTGCCTCTCTCATACATACATACATACATACATACATACATACATAAACTGCCTCTCACATACATACATACATACATACATACATACATCCATACATACACTGCCTCTCTCATACATACATACATACATACACTGCCTCTCCTATACATACATGCATACACTGCCTCTCCCATACATACATCCACTGTCTCTCTCATACATACATACATACATACATACATACATATATACACTGCCTCTCCTATACATACATTCATACACTGCCTCTCCCATACATACATCCACTGTCTCTCTCATACATACATACATACATACATATATATATACACTGCCTCTCCCATACATACATACATCCACTGTCTCTCTCATACATACATACATACATACATACATACATACATACATATATACACTGCCTCTCCCATACATACATACATTCATACATACACTGTCTCTCTCATACATACATCCATACATACACTGTCTCTCACATACATACATACATACATACATACATACATACACTGCCTCTCTCTCACATACATACATCCAATGTCTCTCTCATACATACATATATACACTACATCTCCCATACATACATCCATATACTGCCTCTCCCATACATACATACATACATACATACATACATACACTGTCTCTCTCATACATACATCCATACATACACTGTCTCTCACATCCATACATCCATACACTGCCTCTCTATCACATACATACATCCAATGTCTCTCTCATACATACATACATACATACATATATACACTGCCTCTCCCATACATACATCCATATACTGCCTCTCCCATACATACATACATACATACATACATACACTGTCTCTCACATACATACATACATACATACATACATACATCCATACATCCATACACTGCCTCTCTCTCACATACATACATCCAATGTCTCTCTCATACATACATACATACATACATACATACATATATATATATATACACTGCCTCTCCCATACATACATCCATATACTGCCTCTCCCATACATACATACATACATACATACATAGTCTCTCTCATACATACATCCATACATACACTGTCTCTCACATACATACATACATCCATACACTGCCTCTCTCTCACATACATACATACATACATACATACATACATCCAATGTCTCTCTCATACATACATACATACAAACATACATATATACACTGCCTCTCCCATACATACATCCATATACTGCCTCTCCCATCCATACATACATACATACATACATACATACACACACTGTCTCTCTCATACATACATCCATACATACACTGTCTCTCACATACATACATACATACATCCATACACTGCCTCTCTCTCACATACATACATCCAATGTCTCTCTCATACATACATGCATACATACATACATACATATATACACTGCCTCTCCCATACATACATCCATACACTGCCTCTCCCATACATACATACATACGTACATCCAATGTCTCTTTCATACATACATAGACTCTCTCATACATCCATACACTGCCTCTCTCCTACATACACTGCTTCTCTCATACATACACTGCCTCTCCCATACATACATACATACATACATACATACGTACACTGTCTCTCATACATACATACATACATACACTGTCTCTCATACATACATACATCCATACATACACTGCCTCTCACATAAATACATACATCCACTGTCTCTCTCATACATACATACATACATATATACATCCATCCATACAATGCCTCCATATATACATCCATATATACACTGCCTCCATATATACACTGCCTCCATATATACATAGTCATATATACATAAATCCAACCCTCCTGCTCCCCCAGCCAGGGTGAATTTTGGTCACTTGTCCAGGGTGTGACTCCAGGCAGCGGCATCTTTTACCGCTGGCCAGGAAGCCATGGTGGGAATACTGCTCCATGCTGTTGTTGCCACCATCTCCCGGATCACGATGCCGTCCAGGATAGCACTGCTGCTGTTGGCGGGGAGGCACTGCTCCCGTTGCTTGTGTCGGCTCCATAGTCCATAGTGGACGCTGACGCTGGTGAGATGCGGGCGGCTGTGGCTAGTGAGAGCCGGGCGGCTGCGTCTAGTGAGAGGCGGGCGGCTGCGTCTAGTGAGGGGCGGGTGGCTGCGTCTAGTGAGAGGCGGGTGGCTGTGTCTAGTGAGGGGCGGGCGGCTGCGGCTAGTGAGGGGCGGGCGGCTGCAGCTGCTGAGGGACGGGCGGCTGCAGCCGCTGATCAATTGCCGGCGTTTATCCTCAATCACCCCGCCCCTCCGGAACCCGCAGAAATCTATATTTTTTAAAACTGGTACTGTGGGTTGCGTGGGGACATCCCGCTCATCCCTCATGTTAATGTGCTGCTGTGCTAAGTGCCGCCCTCCAGTGGCCGGCGCTCTAGGCAGCTGCCTAAAGCTGCCTAGTGGTAGCGCCGGCCCTGCCCTTAAGATAAATCAGTATCCATACTGTATTATTTGTATATTCTGACATGGAACACAAAACAGGGATTTGCTTACCATTGGAACGTACCGTCTAATATTTAAGCTATTGCTTACAACACTCAGAACTTATTCTGTCAGCCGGAATTCAGTTTCCATCACGTATCAGCACTTTGTGCTATTTGAATATATTGTCACCTTTTGACTGTTACTTTCTTCATAAACCACTGACTATCTTAATTTTGTGAAACCATTAAAATTTGATTTTTAATCTATTCTGACTAATCTACATATTGTTTAAAGTTAAGAGTGCGCCCACAAAAGAGTCTTCTTTTCTCCTTATTGTCTAATTTATAGAAGAGCAATCAGCAGGTTCAAAGCACTAATGCCATTTTGTTACATTATTTGACATTATGCATCTATCTATGCTTTTCTATAAGGTATACAGAAATGATTGGGAAAAGATGGCAGCATCTCTAGGAGATTTACGTTTTGCATCTTCTGGCATTGCTTGAGAGGGTTAATTCATTGCAGAAGGCAAAGAAAGACTTGAGATCATGAAGCAGGTCCCTGAAGGACGAAGGCCAGCTATGCAGACCAACACAAGACAACTGCTGGCAGATTTCATCCTTGAGTGTCGCAACACGGATCTCCTCCATGCAGCAGCATTTCTAGAGAGGAGGGACCCGTTTGCAGACTCCGTGTGTGGGCCCCCTCCTCTCCTGTAGCCGTCACCGCCTCTGTTAGTGCTCTCAGCCCTGAGACTCTGGCACAGTGCCAGAGTCTACAGCTCATGTGCAGGACTCAGAAAAATGGCCACCACGCCACTTTTTCAGAGTCCTGCGCATGCGCTGTAGACTCTGCCACAGTGCCAGAGTCTCTAGTGCTCAGTGCGCTAGCAGTGGCGGTGATGGCTACAGGAGTGGAGGGGGCCCACACACAGTTGTCGATGGACCCCTAAAAGGTAAGTATAGAAGAAATGGGTGCAGTGTGTGCGGTGTGGTCCCCCTCTGGACCCAAGGGCCCGTGTGCACTGCACACACTGTACCCATTATAGATACGCCAGTGCCTCCATGCCATCAAGGTCTTTATCAGCATCAGGAACACCGGAGTCTGGGAGGTGAGCATGTGATAAATCATCAGCGACATGTAGGCCCTTTCCACGTTTGTTCACCACACCCAGATGGTACCTTTGGAGCTGGAGCATGAAACATTGAATTTGTGCTGAGTCAGTATGCAGGTGTTTGCTGAGAATGGTAATCAGGGGTTGGTCGTCTGTCACAACCACCACTGGATGCCAATATATGAACAGTGTGTATCTTGCTGCACGTATTCCATACATCAGACTGTTATTAAACTCCACACTTTTATTATACTGCTCATGCCACATGCATATGAGTATAGTAGTGTCCAGTGTTAATTCCTTCTCACTTAATAAATGTGCATGAGCTACATCATTATAAGTACTAAACACAATCCTGTCCCTGATGAGCTCACTTGATAATGTACCATAATCACATTTTTTTTTCCTTTTACAGTAGTTTCAATCTGGCAGCATATGACTGGATATTCTCAGAGAGAGAGAGAGTCTTTGCAGCACTGTTAAATGCATAGCTGTCTATTACAACATCAAACATTTTTTATTACAGTTTCTGGACCCTCCTCATCTTCCTCCTCTGAGTAGATAAATAGGTCTGCCTTATCAACAGCCTCAGCCCCAGCTAGGATGAGCAAGGTATATGAATGTACCTTTTTGACTTGTCTGAGAGTCCTTCACAGTAGTATACACACCATTCCTTATTGACTGATCTATGTGCTGGAAACCTTGTGTCAGACTCATCACATCCAGACCTCTGACAACATATAAAGTGGCCTTTCTGCAAATCACCATAGTACTCAGGTGATCTGCAGAAGTGTGTCTCTACTAACAGCTGCAGAGGCATTTCCTGTATATCAAATGGATGATAACGATGCGACTTCCATCCTTCCACATACAGCATACATATACAATCTACACCAGCTATACTCAGGTCAGCTCTTGCGATCCTCACCGTTTTGCCTGTCTCTTTACCTCTCACAGGGAATGTATGTGATAAAGCTTTAGTACTAAAATTCAGACAGGGCTATGATCACGTTGTCCTCCACCCATAGGCAGGGTTGCACTTGCAAAGCAGTGCAATTAAGGCTGCGCCTCTAAGTCTGCTTATGTCCTTGGGCCTTTGGTGTCCTGCCCAGAGCTTGCATTGACCAAAAGGATAGGACCATACGTAGTCAGATTAATGAAAGTAAAAGTTGTTTAAATAATGTATTATTAAGTTCAATAAATAGTATATAATTTACAGTGGTTGATTTTCTTATAAACTTTCCCCTAATGAATTTATATATAAAGAAAAGAAATTCTGTGTTATTTAGTTTTGACGTTTTTATTATCTAATTAGCTACTGGTTTTCTTCAAATACCTCTGGGGATAATCGTAGTGCATGAGAAATATGTTTGTTTTTGTCTCAAGGAGCAATTATTGAGCAATACATTTTATATAGTTTAGTCTTGCTGTAATAGTGTGTTCATGTGTACCCATTTCCTTCTCTCAGTGGAGCCAAGTATTTTGTGGTCTCAGTATTTATGAACATGCAACTTAGCTCCCTAATATGTAGTAGTAACATCATTATGTTTCTGTGGTTTCACTACTTTCAAATGAATTAATAAGCTATATATAAGTTCAAATGAGAAAATGGCTACCTTCTCGTTTTATTGGGAAAGGTTCACTACTTTTGTTAACGTTAATTCCCAGCATGTACAGTACAGTATATTTATTTAGCTTCTTTATATTTCTCTTACGTCCTAGAGGATACTGGGGTCCACATTAGTACCATGGGGTATAGACGGGTCCACTAGGAGCCATGGGCACTTTGAGAAATTGATAGTGTGGGCTGGCTCCTCCCTCTATGCCCCTCCTACCAGACTCAGTTTAGAAAAAGTGCCCGGAGGAGCCGGTCACACTTATGAAAGCTCCTGAAGAGTTTTCTGCATTTATTTTTCTGTTTGTTATTTTCAGGCAGGACTGGTTGGCACCAGCCTGCCTGCTTCGTAGGACTTAGGGGTTTGGGGAACGGCCGAACCTCCTATAGGGTTAATGGTCTCGTTCCCCGCTGACAGGACACTGAGCTCCTGAGGGAACCATTCGCAAGCCCCACCACGACGAGCATACATTCCCACAGCACGCCGCCACCCCTAACAGAGCCAGAAGACTGAAGAGTGGTGATTACTAGGCCAGTGTCCCGTTTAGTGGGTCGCCGGCTATTATGGCGGCATGAGGGTACGGAGCGCGGCTCTGAGAGCAGGCTGTGTCTCCAAGCTCAGAACAGCGTGGCTGCATCGCTTATGAGGGGGCGTACTGAGCCATCTAAAACTGTACCCAGTTTTCTCTCCCAGAATGCAACTGTTCAGGCCATGTCTCTCCCACAGTGCAAATAAACTTATCATCCACTCACTGGTCATCTCACGGCTTGACTACTCAATGTTCTCACTGGCCAAGCTTGCTCCCATCTTGCTCCCCTCCAATCTGTCCTGAAATCCGCAGCTAGGCTTATCTTCCTCTCCCGCAGCTCCACATCTGTCAATCCCTTTCGACAAAATCTACACTGGCTCCCATTCCCCTACAGAATCCTCTTCAAACTCCTCACCCTCACATACAAGGCCATCTCTAATTCCACTGCTCCCTATATCTCCAACCTCCTCTCCCTTCATACTCCCCCCTCCTCCCTCCATCCCCCTGCCTCATGCCTTGAACATCTCAGCTTTGCTTACTGTCAAAGTCAAAAATATTACATAAAGAGAACATACAAACTATACACATTTAAGTCGCTATACTTGCAAATACGCGCAGCGAGCACAGACATATATGGTAACACACGCATTTACACGGACATGCCACAGAGATGGATTCGACACTTATTTCATACAGTACATAATTATAATAATATCAAGCGCCAGACATCATGATGATTTAAAATTATCTAATGAATTAATGTCATGAATGTGTATTATTTGAACTAAACAAGATAGACCGGTCATGTTTACTATTAAAACAACCAGCTTAATGTGTGGATTAATTTGATACTTGTTATGAAGTTGTAGGACATTGCAGCAAATAGTTATGATTACATGTATTAAAGCTAAAATCACTTTGTTAGAACAATGAATGTTACAGTGGACAGGGAACTCAGGCCAGCCCTTTGTCAGTCTTCAAGGCTGAACCTGATCAGCATATACAAAGAGAATAGTGACTCAACATGAACCCCTCCCCCAGAAACTAGTTAACACACTCTGCTGGTCACACAGGAAAGTAGTTCCTTTTTGGTCTCAGAGGAAGCTGAAGTCTCAGCATGATTTTACAGAGGAAAGAGAGAGAGAGAGAGAGAGAGAGAGAGAGTCATATGGAGGGACAAATTTATATGAGAAAGATATGGTATTGTATCGCTGGCATTTAACTGTAACTATATGTAACTGTGTTTTAACTATGTTTTAACTGCTTACTGTGTGAGTGTAACCATGTAACTATAGGTATACTGTACTTTGTAATATATATTGAATCCATATCCTTTTTAATAACAAATATATACATCAATGAGCTTTGGAACTCAGATAATGTGTGGGTGTATTGTTTTCTCTTATGGGATACAGTGTTTTGCGATGTACAGCGCACTTTTATCGTATATGGTAATAAGAGGTGCAGGCATTTACAATATATATTAGAGCGGACATTTTAAATATTTGTGAGAAATCAATTTGGCATTCTTAGATGGGCGCTGGTCCGCGATATCACGTTCTTAATGATGCACTGTACATTACAAACGCGGCTGTAATTGACCGGCTCCAATGGGCGCATTGAGAAGCTGATGAAAATAACATCCACGTTAATGTATTGTTGTGGTATCAGTAAGCCGCTGATATGAAATTCAAGGGACAATGCGTTTCTCATAGTATTTAAGATGCTAAAATGTATTTTTATTGTTGCAAAACAAGGTTCAAATAAGTCATATTGTGTTTGATTCAGATTGGATTGCTTATCTGTTAAGTAGGGTTAAAAGTACATTTAAAAGTTGCTGCATAGCCTTGATATAGTTTTTATTTTTAACTCAGGCCTAAAATAACTTCTGATGCTTGAATGATGTGTGATTACTTTGTGACAAAGAAAGCCGCATGGTCTGTCCTCCATTTTGGACTAACCACATGGCCTGTCCACCATTTTGTGTAACCCTCATGGATGTGGAAGGGGGAGGAGCAGTGGCCATTTTGGGAAGGTCATTTTTCTAAATGGCTGATTTTCAGTCTGCTTTTCAATAATCAGCTTTCCTTGGTCACATGAAACACCATTTATGAGTTACCAATGCATTTATTTAACCCATGCCATAGTCAATTACAAATAGTTTCAGCTGGGCCTAGTGAGAGTTAAGAGATGAATACTTAGTGTAAGAATTACACACAGATAAAAAAAAAGTTTTTTTTTCTTTTACCTCTAGGATTCAGTTAACTCTGCTTGCTAGTTTAGGATAGACATTGAAATGTTAATTAACCTGTCCCACTACTCTCTTGAACAGGCATATGAACCTCTGTTGATATGCAAATTAGAGACTTTAAAGGAAATGCATTCATTCAGTAGGTGTGTACTGTGTGGGGGTTCTATGAGAGTCAAGTGATATATATTATATAAATATATATTATATATAATATTATTATAATTATGTGTATATTTATATCAGTGTATGTTCTGCAAGATAGCTATCAAATCTGAATCATATCATTTAAATGATTGATTATTGCTAGATTCATTTAGACCTGTGTGAAACCGGAGATATTTGTTGCTATATAGTTAAAACTAAAATAAATATTTAAGGAAGTAAGCGTAAAGCACAAACATAGTCTGGCCTAGTTGTAAAGGTTTATACAGAAAGAAACTGTTGTGTTTAGTGGGCAATAGTAGTTTTATTGCTCACATTTATAGAGTTGTATGATTTGTTTTATTGCGGACGCAGGGTTTTGTACACGTGTCTCGGACAAAGTAAAGGACTGCGCACGCAGCGTAAGAGACACGCACAGTCGCGTGTTTGCCAAAGTGCATAAGAATGCGTGCGCTGAGTACAAATTATACAATAGTGTTGTTTAGTTCAAAGGTGGGATAGTAGACATTTAATACAATAGCACATAACTATCAGATTTCAATAGCAGGTTACTCTAAATTTAGTTTAAAAAAACTGTATTGCCTCTGGGGTAAAGCTGCCTATCTGTATGAAAATATTTTCTGTACAGAAAAACCAAGTATACTTGAGTGAGCGAACGTAGGAGTGAGTGAAATTCGAACCCAGTAATTCGGGATCCCGTCGTTCGGTACATCAAGTGAGTGGAGGCTTGGTGGCGTGAGAAGGCTGACTCACATTAGTATAAGGTTTAATACGCAAATCGTGAGGTGATTTGTAGAGGAGCGTGATAGTGCATTGTATTGCGAAGTATTGAAGTTAAAAGGTTGTTTTTTTGGTATTACGCTCCGGACTGAGGGTCCCAGTTTGTATAACGACCCGTGGTTGTACGGCAGATAAGTAACAAGTACCTATATGCTGTGCGATTGGACCGCGCGTTTGTGGGTGCGATAGGTAGCGCAACTTGATATCCTTTTTACGAGCTTTTGCATAAAATCGCGGTATCATTAGCGCTGCATAGAGCATACGAAAGCGTGATTTGTGTATTATAAAGTGCATAGGGAGTTTTCGCTGGTCTCTCTCAGGATAATCTGCAACGGCCGATACTTTACTGGAAAGGGTAAGTTATTCCTAAAAAACTTCCAGTAAATATAGGTCAGATAGGGCCCTAGGTTGGGTACATTGCCTTGGCTATCGACAGTGTATGGTAGTACTGCCCAACGTGGGCGGTGAGTGGGTGAAAGCGCTCTGAGAACTTTCACCGTCTATTCGTATTGTGCATTGGGGATTGCGTAAAAGGAAAAAGTCTGTGATGGGATCCAATTGCACAAACGATGGACGTTTTGTAACCAGGGTTCAGGTTGAAGAGCCACGGCCCAAGGGGTCAGCAAAGTTTAAAGGAAAAAGTATTATGTGTGGGAAATATGGTCCACACGCTGAAGACTTTTTGTCTGAATGGGAATGTATGACTGACAAAAATAGGGTACCATTCCCTAAGGTGAGCAGCTTTGAACCAGAGGTATTGCAGAACTTAAGGATAAGAATATGTCTGATAAAATCCAAAAAACAAAGGGTCAGACATACAAATTGTTTAAAACTGTGACAGCAAGAGGGGTTGGTGAGTTTGATCCTAAGGTATTGCAGGTGGTATGTCTAACCAAAGTCATATAAGACAAGAATGGAAATATAAGAACTGTTTGAACTTGTAGCAACAATAAATAAGTAGGAAAAAAAGAAAAGAGAATGCAAGTACACCGCCTTATGTAGATGTGGAAGCAGTTACGGCCAGCATACAAACTATAGAAAATAATAAAAAATCTGAAAAATATGACTGTAACCTATATATGTACTAATGAATGTTGAAGTTTTATTTAGGAGGAGAAGGTGACCTGATCGTTTTCAGCCATTTATCATGTACCCAGAGGAGTATCCAACCGGTAAAAGAAGAGCAGTATCCTGTGGGGGAAGTGGCTGAGACCAGTGGAACAGGTAAGTATGGTATAATTCGTGTACATATATAGTAAAACCCAAAAATAAAAAAAATAAAGAAAGTAACATCAGAAATGGAGAAAAACCTGTCCGCACATTAGTATTTGCCAGTAGGAAAGCGGACAGAGACAAGGAAACCCCAGGGTATTTCTTTCAGTTACCATATAAGAAGTATTCATTCCTAGTAATGCCCCTAGTAAAGATGAGCTTGGAAATGTTTGTTGGACCACGTACAGTCCCTTAATACGGGATGAGAAGGATTGAATGAAATACTTTGCATGACCTAGAAGCTTGTTAAAAAAAATTTTGTTTTTGTCTTTTGCAGAAATAGAAAACTCTCCATCTGGATAAGACCACTGGTAAACACTAATTCGGCAAGTGGGAGGTGGCTGTCTCTGTGCAAATGGACGGGCTCAATAAGGCATTGAGTGTCAGGGTGCAGACTTCTTTGCAAAATTGGAAAGGGGTCACAGTAGCTAATTTTAGATAGTGTGCTATTAAACATCACAAGAATAGTGCTAGGTGCAGAGAACAACAGGTGGAGAGGTTGAGGACGGTAAGTATACTGGCACATACAGGAAAGACCCATCAGTCAAAACCCCAGATCCCTAATGGTCAATAATATGTTACACTTGTAGGAAGGAAGGGCATTTTGCCAGAGATTGTAGGAGTAGTAGGACACATAGTCAATATAGATCCCCTAGACAGAAAACACAAGACACATTATTAAACACATAGACGGGACCAAGGGACATATAGTAAGGAATCATAAGCCATATAGAAAACACAGATTCGGTTAATGGGACGAACAGAATAAATGCAACTTACTAATGTTACATTTCACTGTTCTATATGCATGTCCATCACAGGTAGAGAAAATTAACTCACAGATACCGGGTTCCCTATGAACTTAGGATGGACAGGACACTGGATTGATGGCTGGGATAGTCCCAGTAGAGATAAGACACACAGAAATTTTTTTAAGGAGTAGACCAAGTAGAGAATCACTTCCCCGTAGTGCCCAATCCAGTTGTCAAATTTTTATAAAATCTTCTTCACCTCTACAAACTCATCTGTCACCAACCTCTATTCTGTTTCTCTACAGTTTCCTCTTCATCTTTTGCGTTCACACAGGGTGGTACAATACATGGACCCAAGTACAGTTCAAACTCCACATGCCTAGGTCCTTCAGAGTTCTGCCCGAACCCAGTATATCTCAACAGCACGATGACACCAGTATTACTGCAGTGTGCCTTGTCATGCACAAAGGGTGGAGAATGGGAAAACTGGTGAAGGGAAATTTTGTATAGACACTGATATGTCTGTTGGTGAATGGCGAACCTGACATTTTCTTTTTCATTTTCTTCTTCCTTCTCTCCTCTAGAGATGTTTCTTTTTTTTTCTTCTTCTTTTTTTTTGGAGTTATGCTCATGGTACTCTACATTGCAAACACACGATAGTTAAATTAAGATACAAAAATTTGTGTTCCCTGCAGGAAGAGGCAGTCTGGAGGACAAAGGGGTATGGCCAGGAGTCCTCAGGACTGTGGGCAGGTGGACACGGTAAGCCAGTAGCCCTCAGAGCATACCTTCCAAGTCTAGCTGAGGTGGCACACAGTCTGACTCATCTAGGCAACGAGGGTAGGTGCAGGCTGATGAGAGCCTACTGGTGTGTGCCAGGATTCTATTCTCATGCAGGTAAAGAGAGCAATGACCTGTCTTACTTGCTTGAGGAAGAATATTGGTAAAGCAATACCAACAGAGCCATCCCATATCCCTCCTGCAGACGGATCTTTTCAGGAAATACAAATCGACTTCGTACAGTTAACACCCTTTAGGAATTATTGTTATGTATTGGTGTGCACTGATGTTTTCTCAAACTGGGTAGAGGCATTTCCTGCCACCACGGATGCTGCTGTGTTTACCGCAAAGAAAAATTGCGCAGAAATTTGTGTGTAGATAATGGTACGCCTAGAAGTAGGAGCAAAGCCTGAAATTGTACTATTGAGATTATAGATACTGCCACTAGAATTATGTAGCTTCGGAACCACTCCCAGATCTTCACTCTACGAATCACCCTCTTCGAAATTTGTTTTGGTTTTGGTATTTGTGTTTTTTTTGGGGTTGTTTTTGGAAGACAACCTCATGTCATGATTGATCTGCACAATGATCAGAAATACACCAATGAGGTGACAGTACAGTGCCTTGTTGAGATGAGCCAGCATTTGAAAACTTGACAAAAGAACTTGAAACTGTTGATTGCTGGTATGCCAAATGCTAACTGTATTGATTATGAACCAAGAGACTGTGTGATTGCCCTTACGCTCAGGTTGCCTAATAGACAGGTGGGAAGGACCATACCAAGATTTGTTGACAGCACTAAAGGTCGCCGAAAGAAAGACTTGGGTCCACTCATCCCACTGCAAGAAGGTCGCTGACCCGGAGAGAACTCGTGACAAAGTAGTTTATTGCTCACATTCATCGAGTTTATGTGTTCAAAGAGCAAGGTGGAGAGCAAAGTGAACTGTGTGTTCCAAGTGAACTGTGTGTTCAAAGAGCAAGGTGGAGAGCAAAGTGAACTGTGTGTTCAAAGTGAACTGTGTATTCAAAGAGCAAGGCAAAGAGATCGCAAAAGTATCACCAGAGACTCTGTTCCGTGAAGACTGAGAGGCGGCACTGTTGAACACTACCTGAGCGTACTAAAGGACTGCAGAAAGACCGGTCATTGTAATTGATTTGTTATGAACAAGAGTTGTTTTGTTCTATTTCTCTTTTCTCTCTTTCCCGCTGACAAACATTTTCTTTCAGGATATTCTATTTTTGCGAGGTTTTTTTATGAGGAGTCGAGTGTGGGACTGGAACTGGTTCTGTAGGAAGGAGTGATTTCCTTATAGGATCCCAGGATTCGCTGATCAGTTTGTTAAAGTCAGAGAAAAATCAAAGTTCTAGTAGTTATGGAGTTCAGAGGTAATCAGGAACAGCCAGACAATGGCTATTCACACATTGCAGATAAAGAGCTCACTAATATATGTGGAAGAAAGGTTTATGAGTGGCTCTCCCCGAACTCCGAATGTTTACGTTATTTAGGAAGGACACTACTTATAACCCTTGTTCAATGATTAAACAGACCTAGCATACGTTCCAGAAATGGAAACAATGTTCAGAAAATGATAGGAATATGTTGATCATGAAAATTTTATGTCACTGTCACGATTTGTTTGTGTCTTCTTCACCTACCCAGCAGAACCTCAATTGAATACAAACATCAGTGTACAAAGACGTAGGTACATGTATGTGTGAAATGTTCGTCGCAAATCAGACATTATAGGCCAAAGCACTGTCCCAGCATACTCTATAGGTTGAATGTTGTCCCACACCCAACCAGTGGTCCCGTGACCGCCGAGTGCATATAGAGGATGTCTCGTCCTCCTCCCTGTCTTCCCCAAATATAGTCAAGTGTCTGATTTGCGAAATGCATACATACTTGTGTCTAGGTCACCGATTATGGTATGAAATATTTTTTTCTTATGTTAATAATTGATGGCAGTTATTGTTTACTGCCAAAGGGTGGACTGTCAAAGTCAAAAATATTACATAAAGAGAACATACAAACTACACACATTTAAGTCGCTATACTTGCAAATACGCGCAGCGAGCACAGCCATATATGGTAACACTCGCATTTACACGGACATGACACAGAGATGGATTCGACACTTATTTCATACAGTACATAATTATAATAATATCAAGCGCCAGACATCATGATGATTTAAAATTATCTAATGAATTAATGTCATGAATGTGTATTATTTGAACTAAACAAGATAGACCGGTCATGTTTACTATTAAAACAACCAGCTTAATGTGTGGATTAATTTGATACTTGTTATGAAGTTGTAGGACATTGCAGCAAATAGTTATGATTACATGTATTAAAGCTAAAATCACTTTGTTAGAACAATGAATGTTACAGTGGACAGGGAACTCAGGCCAGCCCTTTGTCAGTCTTCAAGGCTGAACCTGATCAGCATATACAAAGAGAATAGTGACTCAACATGAACCCCTCCCCCAGAAACTAGTTAACACACTCTGCTGGTCACACAGGAAAGTAGTTCCTTTTTGGTCTCAGAGGAAGCTGAAGTCTCAGCATGATTTTACAGAGGAAAGAGAGAGAGAGAGAGAGAGAGAGTCATATGGAGGGACAAATTTATATGAGAAAGATATGGTATTGTATCGCTGGCATTTAACTGTAACTATATGTAACTGTGTTTTAACTATGTTTTAACTGCTTACTGTGTGAGTGTAACCATGTAACTATAGGTATACTGTACTTTGTAATATATATTAAATCCATATCCTTTTTAATAACAAATATATACATCAATGAGCTTTGGAACTCAGATAATGTGTGGGTGTATTGTTTTCTCTTATGGGATACAGTGTTTTGCGATGTACAGCGCACTTTTATCGTATATGGTAATAAGAGGTGCAGGCATTTACAATATATATTAGAGCGAGCATTTTAAATATTTGTGAGAAATCAATTTGGCATTCTTATTACATACTGCCTTCAGGCTACCTCCCGCTTGCACCTCATGTCATCTGTCTGTTGACCCTTCCCACTAAATTGTTTGCTCTTCAGAGAAGGGCCTTCTTTCCTCTTGTTATCTAAGCCCTCTTCTCAACACATTTCACTTGCAGCTCTCACCTACTCAGCGACCATCTTTACCCGCTCTTTCTCCTGCTGGTAAAGGCTCATCTCTACCTATGGCCGCCAGCTCCTAGTAGTACGATGATCACTCCCTCACTACTTACATCTTAGCTGTATTATGTCTTGAGAATTGTGGTGCTCTCTGTTACCTGTACTCTATTTCTGTTATTTACTGTAATGCTAAGTTTTTGTTTCCCTGTACTGTCCTTTGTATGGCGCTGCAAAACACTTGTGGCGCCTTATAAATAAAATGTAATAATAATAATAATACCCACCCTGGCAATACGCTTACAGGGCCCCTGGTTCACTGTATTAAGCACCAAACACCTCAGCCAGTATTAAAAAAAATGGGAAGACCGCACGCCATTGAGGGGGCGAGGCTTCACTATGAGCGGATTCAGCAGCTCACCAGTACCATTTTCCCTCTGCAGTTCCACAGTGACAGACTGACAGAGAAGCGCAGCGCCTCCGGAGGGACTCCAGATTACCTCAGCGGTCCCAGGGGGTCATAGCAGGGGGGGGGGGGGGGCGTCTTAGTGTACTAAACACCTATCAGGGTACTTAGACTGCGACCCAGCTAAACTTGCAATTAGCAGTAAGGGCGCTGTGTGGCTGGCTCCAAAATACTATGTGTCTCCCTAGCAGAGCTCTGTGTGGGTTACTTGTGCTTAACCTTTTCCTGTGTGTGGGGTGTGATTTCACAATTACAATGTCAAAGGAGTGTGTTTCATGCACGGCAGAGTGTTTTTCCCCAGGGGGATCACTACAATGTACTCAGGATAGTACACATTCTCAGGTTAGTGGGTCCGAACAAGCATGGTTGGATTCACTGAAAGGGATGATCTCGACTATTTCTAACAAATGATCCCAGAATGAGAAAGAGACGCAATCCTTAAGACAATCTGTGGATGACCTGATGAATAGAGATTCAGGCATCACAAAAGCGCCTCAGACCCCTTCCATTTATCCACAAAAGCGTACACTGGCTCAAATCCTGCATGCTGATACTGATGATGACTTATCAGACTCAGAGGAGGGTGAGGTGGATTCAGTGGTGGTGGTGGGGGGGGGGGCAGCTCTGTCACAGGGGGTACAGGCTCTGATAGAAGCTATTAGAGACGTTCTGCAGATTCCTGATAAGGTGACAGAGGAGGAGGAGGTATCTTATTTTAATGTAAAAATGAAATCCTCTGCTACTTTTCCTGCATCAAAAGAGCTCTGTTTGGAGAAACCTGGGTTAATCCTCATAAAAATTTTCAGATCCCTTAGAGATTACTCACATCCATCCCCTTTCCTCAGGATGATAGAAAAAAAATGGGAAAAACCCACCAATTGATGGCGCATCGGTATCTAGGTTGTCACGTAAGATAGTCTTACCTGTCCCTGGGGCATCCTCCTTAAAGGACACGGCTGACCGCATAATTGAGAACACTCTCAAATCCCTGTACACAGCTGCTGGGGTGGCCCAGAGACGCACTATTGCTTGCGCATGGATCACTAGGTCCATTGCTAAATGGTCAGGTAATCTAATTGACGAGTTAGATTCCTTATCCAGGGGGGAGATAGTTTTACTCCTACAGCATATACAGGACTCTGAAAATTTTATGGTAGAGGCCATAAAAGAAATAGGTTTGCTCAATGCACGCATCACGGCCATGGCAGTGTCAGCACGCAGGGGCCTATGGCTACGCCAGTGGACTGCGGATACGGATTCCAGGAAAGGCGTGGAAAACCCACCCTTTACAGGTGAGGCCCTGTTTGGAGATGAACTGGTACGATGATTTCCAAGGCTACGGCAGGTAAGACTACATACCTTCTTTCCACAGCCCCCCTCAGCTACGAAAACCTATTCTGCGCCAACTCTGCAGTCCTTTCAGACAGCAAAATTTAACACTATACTATCCCCACCAGAGAATTTCCTACCTTTTCATGAAACAGATTCCATTTCACATCATGCAATGTGACAGTGTGATTTCCCAAAAATATATAGGTGCAATCTTTCTGAAACCGAGGAAATCAGCTACATTGCAGAAACCCCCCCCCCCCCCCCAGAAATTGTCTGTTAATTTATCTCTGATATTTAGCGAGTTACAAGAGAAGAATAACACAGCCAATAAAAGGTTACAATTGCCATCATTTTAATATTTACTTCCTTATAATAATTGTTCTTTCTTCTTCATATGTATAAATGGGGACACCTGGGGCACGTCACACAGGGCCTCCCTTTCTCAGGCGCTCCCCGGCCATTGATTACAACTGCAGTGCATCAGACTACACAGCGAGGCTTCGAACTGACTACAGAGTGGAGACTGAAAGGGAGGTGGAGTCAAAGCAGGGTTTGGGGGCTACATGGCATTCAGTCAGTGCCCAGCCAACAGCATGGTGAGAGAGAGGAGGGGGTGGAGGTAGGTACGGCCATCGTTGTGTTTACCTTAGATAGTTTCACCACCTATGGTCTTCCTTGTTTTTTCACTGACTGGCCCGATGGCCAATCAGAACCTGGGAGTGGGGCTTCGTGGGTGTAGGGGGCTCAGTGTCCCTCCAATTTGTAGGTGGCTGTATGTATATATCTTTGTTATATCTATATAGGTGCGCATGTGTGTAACTAAAGTATATATATGTGTGTGTGTGATTATGTGTGGGATGTACTAATGGCAAAATGCGGTTTGACCACATTTCCTATATGTATCAAGCTCTGGAAAGCAAACATTTGTGAAGTTTGTACCCGGTAGACAAGGCCTTCTACAGATATAGAAACTATGAGCTTCTTTTGGCATAAATCCCCAAAAGAGTTCCAACAGGATTCTTCCCAGTGTCCCCCGCAGCTGCACATGCACAGTAGGACTTTTACATTTAGGACACTTTGCAAAGGACAGCGTTAATAAATGCTGAGCATACAGTAAGTGGCGAGATTTATTGCATTCAAAAGCAATACCACCCCAGTTTTGGTGGTCATTCCGAGTTGATTGCACGAAGCAACTTTTTGGTGCTCGTGCGTTCAACTTGACGCCGCCTATGGGGGAGTGTATTTTAGCATAGCAGGGCTGCGATCGCTTGTGCAGCCCTGCTATGCTAAAAAAGTTTCCTGCAAAACAAGACCAGGGTCAGACCTACTTATCCTGTGCGACGGATCCAGCGACAAAGGTCCCGAGATTGACGTCAGATATCCGCCCTCCAAATGCCTGGACACGCCTGCGTTCAGATCTGGAATACGGTGAGTAGACGCCCCGGAATGCTCCCCAACATCAATCTTCTTGCAATCGCCGCTGCGATCACTTTCAGCGCTGGCTGTGTCGCTGTCCGGCGACGACCGTCGCCAGGCAACGACGTGCGTGCGCATTGCGGGTACCACATGGCCGCAGTCCCGACCCGTTCGCACCGCAGCGAAGAACCGCTGCGTGCGAACGGGTCAGAATGACCCCCTTTGGCGGGAATATCCTGCATTTCGGAAGGGGGGAACAAGTATGGAGGGAACTATCTTATCTGCTGTGTGAGGCTAGGTAATAGATTTACACATCTCCAGTGTTACATAAAATGGATACATGATGTGTGGCCATGTTCCCTTTTCCTGTGTATGCCATAAGCTTGCGCATGAGAACCCGATCCATGTCCCAAATAATGCTCTTTAGGTCCCTACCAGTCTTAAGTGCCCCAGGCCCCCCAAAGCCTTAATCCAGCTCTGATGGACATACCTATAATGGGGGCATGGTACCACATGGACCCATGGGGGTTTGCACCGCACAACTTGCACCCAGAGTATACTCACCTTGCACAGGCTAGCAGGTCCCTCCTGCTCCATTGCATCATCTTCCCAGTGACTTATTCGAGAAGATGGCGCCACATAGTGAGAGCAAAGACTCTCTTGTGTGCATGCATCATCTTCCTGAATATCTCTGGTAAAATGATACTGCAGAAGAGTAGCGACCCGCTAGTTGGCGCAAGTTAAGATACGGGCTGGAGGTGTGGCCTGCTGCTCAGAGGAGGGGGGTCATTTCAAATGGGGCCCCTCTGGCTTTAATATATCCCTGGTGTACCCTCTTGGATATAATTTTTTATATATGGATGTCGCACTCTTGGCTACATGGCAATGCATGTCACAGAGACAATTCTCATATAAATGGATTGTGTATATTTGTCAAGTAATTGTGACCCCGATCCCTCCGTTAGTGAGTCACACTTCTGTAACATCAGCTCAGCTTTCAAATACAAAATAAATAAATATATATATATATATATATATATATATGTATATATATTCCTTTGTATTATCTGAAATACAGCATCACTATGTCAAATTTTTTCATGTTTGGATTATATGTTTGTGAGGGCACCGATGCCATTTCTACTGATTTATCGTTGCATTATATATACAAAGAATAGTATCTTATGCCCACTGATAAAAATACAAAACTAAACAAGTGACTACATGCCATGATTTTAGATGTATTCTCTGTGATACATAACACTAATAAAATATTGTCCTGTATTAACATGTCTGGGACTGTGTCTATGGTGGGATTCTAAAACTGGCAAACTATCAACAGAAAAATGCAGAAAGGTTAATAAACATCACCCGTTGTTGTTTTTTTTTTTTTTTTAAATTATAATCATAAATCAATTTGTGTAAGTGTAAATTCAGCAATTAATTTAGATATATGTTCCCACTGCCATGGGAAATGAAATCTGCTCTGATGTTTTGAAATCTTTAATTTTAACATGTGTCAAAGCATCATGTATTATATAGTAAAAATGCAAGTCTTGGGCAGCACGGTTGCATAGTGGTTAGCGTCACTGCCTCACAACTTCTGAGCTCATTAATTCAATTACCTACCAAGAGCCTATCGGTTTCCTCCCACAATCTTAAAAACACGTGGATTAATTGACTACTGAAAAAAAATAACCATATTGTGTATATGCCAGGCCAGAGCAGGTAGACCACTGCTTACCCTCACAACCATTAGACTATGGGGGTCATTCCGACCTGATCGCACGCAGAGGTTTATCGCTGTGGTGCGAACGGGTGCAGAATGCGCATGCGTGGTGGATGCAGTGCATGTGCGCGACGTTGCCCAGCGACAGGGGTCGCCGGGTTACGTCACGGCTAAAGAAGAAAGCGGTCGCAGGACGGACCGCAAAGAAGATTGAAAGAGGAAGAGTGGGGACACAGGATTGGAGAGGGGCACCAGGTGAGAGGGGTGTGTGCAGGGTGAGGAGGGGTAGTGCAGGGTGGGAGAAGACGCTGGGTGAGAGGGGGTTGTGCAGGGTGGGAGAGGACGCAGGGTGAGAGGGATTTGTGCATGGTGGGAGAGGACACAGGGTGAGAGGGAGTTGTGCAGGGTGGGAGAGGACGCAGGGTGAGAGGGAGTTGTGCAGGGTGGGAGAGGACACAGGGTGAGAGGGGGTTGTGCAGGGTGGGAGATGATGCAGGGTGAGAGGGGGGTGTGCAGGGTATGAGAGGATGCACGGTGAGAGGGGGTTGTGCAGGGTGGGAGAGGATGCAGGGTGAGAGGCGCTGAGCAGGGTGGGAGAGGACGCAGGGTGAGAGGGATTTGTGCATGGTGGGAGAGGACACAGGGTGAGAGGGATTTGTGCAGGGTGGGAGAAGACGCAGGGTGAGAGGAGGTGTGTTCAGGGTGGGAGAGGACGCATGGTGAGAGGGGTGTGTGCAGGGTGGGAGAAGACGCAGGGTGAGGGGATGTGTGCAGGGTGGGAAAGGATGCATGGTGAGAGGGGTGCGTGCAGGGTGGGAGATGACGCAGGGTGAGGGGTGTGCGCAGTGTTAAGTTCGCTTAACTTTCAGGAAAAGAGCAATACCTTAAATACACAAATGTTCAGGCCGCTGCGACCGCTAAGCGTATGTGCGTGTGAAACCCCTATCAAATGCGTACACATTGCGAAGCACGCCGTCACGCTGTAAGCACAAAGTAGCTACACGTGCGGCGGATTACACTTTATAACCCCTAACAGGAAAGGAATGTGACACCAATTGTATATGTAATGTTGAGGTCCAACCCAGCAACAAATATTTACTCAAAAGGGGGTACAACAGAAATCCCTCTGTTGTACCTTTGAAGCAAATGTAACTCTCTGGTGTGGTGCATATAGGCCATGTGTAAATTATGTGCTATGTGGATTAAATATAAGATATGTATTTGTGGCTTTTCCATGCAAATTCATATGCTACGTATGTACTCATACCACACGCTAATACGCAGGACCTCGTGAGCCAATATACGCAACGTGAGAGTATGCGCACGCACGGCAGAACAAGCGCGCACGGAGGCCACTTTGTGTGGTGTTTGCACGTGATGCGTGTGACTATAATATTTTCGACTTCGACAGTCCACCCTTTGGCAGTCAACAATAACTGTCACATATTACTAATAAAACTGAAAATATTATATATACATTATATACAAAGTTCGGGTGACCGGGGAGAGTTGTAGGTGGGAAATGTATAGCCTAGTGGGATAGGAAAAAGCATGTATGTATGAATTAATGTCTGAGGGGCATGTATCATCGTGCCGTATATGTTCTAAGTAAGCTTCGAGGTATTGCAAAGTATACATTAAATCCTTCTCATCCCGTATTAAGGGTCTGTACATGGGCAAACAAACACTACCGAGCTCTTTTCGGGCAAATGCCATTAGCCCTCACCTTTCCGGCTTCTTATACCAACAAATGGGGAGCACATTTTTCTGATGATACATGGAAGGGAAATGTATGTGTATGCTACTATATGTAGATAACATTTATCGACTGTGTAGATAACATTTATCGACTATGTGTGTCATTAACTGAAGATTGCAGAGATGAAGGTAAGACACATAAAAATACATTCACATTTGGGTATGGTTGAAGTCTTTTCCGGTTGGATGTTTCTGGGTAGAGGGGGAAACAGAAAGAGATGGTGAAACAGGCCATGAAATTCATTTGCAATCCTTATCATACCACTGTTTCTACAGATGGGTCATAAATCAAATCTGCTACTGTAACAATGCCCTCACTCCTTAGACTCATCAAATTTGTCCTGTGTTTGCGCTGCGTCAAAATTTGAACACATCTGAATATCAAACCAATAATTATGACGACACCCAGGATACAAAGGAGAAACTTTCCTACACTCGCAATTACATTTTGCGCCCACTCTCCTAATCCAGAAAACCATTTGAGTGGGTTCAACCACAAGGCCCAGCCGGTCAATTCATTACCCACAGCCGTCAAGGTAAGGTTGTGTTTCCTTCTGAACTCCCACTTTAACTTCAAGATCTCGTCCATCTTTTGATCGATGATCTCCGTGGGGTCGTCAGTGCTATTCGTAATATACGTACAGCACTCACACCATATTGAGTTGCCAGAGTAACACAGTACCCACCTGTCACAGTCGTGACATAATTCAGGATCATCCTGTGCAGGATCAGCTCCTTCTTGTAGGCTTGTAGCTCCCTACCCGTATACCTGAAGGTGTCATCATACATCTCGGTGATATTAGCTATCAAGCTCGCTAGCGCATGGCTGTACCTATAATTTATAGTTCCTCTGGCAGTACGGGTGATATCTAATGCAAGAAGGAACTGAATCCCGGTGGATTCATGGATCAAATCAGAGGCTGCGTGCTCTGTCCTATCTATGAGGTGTCTCTTGATGATGTGTTCATAATAGGTATGAGTATAAGGAGTCTGAGCGTTGCGGTGAATGTCTTTCATTTTGTCGTGTGCTATGGTCATAACCTCTGGTAGTACTCTGCCAATATAACACAACCCTTCAGAGCTCGAAGTAAGCCACTTGTACGCTTTCCTTCCACATATGAAGTAGGCATCATCTGGGAGAACATAAGGTACAAAATGCAACAACACCATATCACATATTTTCCTGATAAATAAACCATCACCAGTTCTCTCATTTGCTCAGTACAAGTATCGGGCTGGATGATGTGGGCACAATACCCCTGCGATACTTTTCCAGCCCTCATGGTTTTGATCCCACGTGTATACCTATTCCGAAAATACTTCCCACTTGTGGCTATCTTACATACAAGTTCAGAGTCGATAGGTACTTTATCAGCTCTATGTGAAAAGGTCATTGTCTGGTTATTCTATGTCACTTCCCAATTTCCTGGTTTCTGGAAATTGGACACGTTAAAACACAATAGTGACCTATCTATGTGGTACTGGTGGAGCTTCAAGCTAGGGGGCCTAGATATATTGAATTTCTTGTCCACCGGTCTCCCACCTCGTAATTCGAGTACCTCATCTATCGTTAAAGGGTATGGCACTAATCCCGATTTACTCTGTCCTTGAGGTACTTGTGAGCACACCCAGCATTCTGTTTGGTTTAAGACCGTACCCACTAATGAGTGGTAATCACTCAAAGGATGTCGGCCAATGTCGATATTACTGTTTGACTGACATCTCTGGATGCACCCATCTTCGACTATGTTTTCGCAATACCTACATATACAATATTCATCAGACAATAACCCTTCACATTGCCTCCAAGCTCCGTGACTACCAGATCTCTTACTGATACCAGCCTTGACCAAAGTGATGCGCTGATCCTGGGGTCCTACGAATCCGTACTCTCCATCAGAACCCATTCCAGATCCTTGCTCGACATATCGGGGGCCCTCACAAAAACAGATTGTCCTGATCAAAAACAGAGTCACAAGAAAAAGCCGGAACACAGTCTCTTGGTGTGGATCCATTTCGTTAAGGAAAAAAAATAGGAAGAGAGAAAAAAAAATGCAGTGGGGGGGGGTGAAAAAAGAAAAATAGTACGACAACCGTCCTTGATTTTGTTGTTCTCCTTGCTTAGGTGCCTTCCAACAGTCCTGCCTTTTAGCTTTCCCGGAACAGATTCTCTAGTGATTCGAGGTTCTCTTCACCTTTCTCTTTGTCATGAGTTTTCTCCTTGTCAGCAACCTTCTTGCAGTGGGACGAGTGGACCCAAGTCTCTCTCTCGGCGACCTTTAGTGCTGTCGTGCTGGTCAACAAAACTTGATACGGTCCTTCCCACCTGTCAATAAGGCAACCTGAGCGTAGAAAATTTTGAATCATCACATAATCCCCAGGTTCAATGTCATGACAATTACTGTTCGGTAGGTCAGGAATCGCCAGTTTTAGATTACTTTGCTGGTTTCTCAGGTGCTGGCTCATCCTAACCAAATATTGCACAGTTATTTCATTATTGCACTTCAAATCATCCAGGGGGTCTATCATTACATGGGGTTGTCGCCCAAAAAGAACTTTGAAGGGTGATAAGTTAAGCGGTGACCTGGGAGTGGTTCTGATGCTGTACAACACTAGTGGCAATGCCTCTGGCCACAACATTCCAGTTTCAGCCATCACTTTGCTCAGCTTGTTCTTAATAGTGCTGTTCATTCTCTCCACCTTCGCACTTGCCTGTGGCCGGTATGGAGTATGCAGCTTACTATTAATACCCATCAGTTTGCACATGACCTGAAAGACTTCACCTGTAAAATGTGTACCCCTATCACTTTCAATCATTCTAGGGATACCATATCTGCACACAAATTCCTGCACGATTTTCTTTGCAGTGAACAGGGCAGTATTTGTTGCAGCGGGGAATGCTTCTACCAAATTTGAAAAGACATCGGCACAAACGAACACATACTTTAAATTCCTACAGGGTGGTAACTGTATTAAGTCGATTTGTATTACCTGAAAAGGTCCGTCTGTAGGAGGGATATGGGATGGCTCCGTTGGTATTGTCTTACCAATATTCTTCCTCAAGCAAGTAAGACATGTCATTGCTTTCTTACCTGCATGAGAAGAGAACCCTGGTGCACTCCAGTAGGCTCTTACCAATTTCCACATACCTTCCTTACCCAGATGAGTCAGACCATGTGCCGCCTCAGCTAGGCTCGGGAGATATGCCCTGGGGGCCACTGGCTTACCATGTCCATCTGTCCAAAGTTCTGAGGACTCCTGACCATATCCTTTTGCCTTCCAGACCGCCCTCTCCTGTAGGGAACACAAATTTTGCATTTCAATTAACTGTTGCATGTTTATTGTGTTAAATGTTGTCAGTTGTGTGATGTTGGTTTGCGTGATGATGCTAGCTGCTGATTTTGCAGCTTCGTCTGCCCGGCTGTTACCAAGTGAAATTAGGTCTTGGTTGTAAGTGTGTGCTTTACACTTGTTAACAGCCACTCTGTCCAGTTCCTGTATGGCTGTCAGAAGCCTCTTGATGTATGACGCATGCGCTACAGGTGTGCCAGCTGCCGTCATGAAATTTCTGCGGTGCCACAGGGGCCAAAAATCATGCACCACTCCAAAGGCATACCTAGAGTCCGTGTATATATTAGCTGACTTACCCTTTGCCAACTCACATGCTCTGGTCAGTGCTACCAGCTCAGCGACTTGTGCTGAGTGAGGTGGGCCAAGGGGTTCAGTTTCTATGATACCTTCGTCATCTACAACTGCGTATCCGGTGCACAGGTCTCCTGATTCTGTCTGTCTGTGGCAACTACCATCAGTGTAGAAGGTAAAGTCTACTCCTTCCAGTGGGTTGTCACTGATGTCAGGTCTCGCAGTGAATGTCTGGTTCAGGTATTCCATACAATCATGCGTAATAGTGTCTGCACTAAATCCTCCTTCACCATCATTCTCATCCTCCACCCTTTGTGCATGACCAGGCACACTCGGCAAGTAAGCTGCAGGATTTAGTGTGCTGCACCTCTTTATGGTGATGTTTACAGGGGGCATCAGTGATAGTTTCCACTTTGTAAACTGAGCGGATGAGACATGTCAGGTTTGGGTGGAGTTTAGTAAGGCTGATACTGCATGCGGTGCATGTATGGTCAAGTCGTGTCCTAACACTACGTCCTCGCTTTTGCTTACCAACAAAGCTATGGCTGCAACACTTCACAGGCAAGTGGGGAGAGACCGTGCTACAGTGTCCAGCTGTGCACTGTAGTAGGCTACCGGTCTACTGGCATCACCATGTTTCTGTGTTAAGACTCCTGCCGCGCACCCAGCGCTTTCAGTACCGTACAATTCAAAGGGCTTCTCGTAATCTGGCAGCTGTATTGGGCACTACGGGGAATTGACTCTAAACTATCTTGTTTATACCCCTTAGATCCTGCACTAGCCTGTAACCCCTCCCCCCACTCTTTTTCACAGGGAAGATGGGACTATTGGCTGTTCTGGACGTCCTGACTAGGATGGCCTGCTGTAGCACCCGTTCTATGAGGGCGGTATACTCCTAATTCCACCTCTGGTTTCAGAGGGTACTAAGGGATTTTTGGAGCTATCCTGCCATCTTTTATTTGTACTGCTACTGGGACTACATTCGCCATCAATCCAGTGTCCTGTCCATCTTTGGTCCAAAGGGAACCCGGTATTTGTGAGATCATTTCCTCTACCTGCGATGGACATGTGTCTATAACGGTGGAGTGTAACATTAGCCTTTGAGGGGTGTCTAATATGTCTTGTACCTCCTGTGCATGGTTCTCAGGGATATCTAAGAACACACCCTCAGGGGTACAGTATATGACACACCGTATTTTACACAACAAATCTCTGCCAAGTAGATTAGTCGGAGCCGATGCAGCCAACAGGAAAGAATGTTTGGTTTGCAAGGGCCCTATCGTAAGCTCTGCAGGTCTACTCAAAGGGTATTGCTGCACCTTTCCCATTACTCCCATTGCCGAAATCGTTTTACCCGTGGTTTTTACACCTGTGGTTGAATTTAACCCTGATGTGGCCGCCCCTGTATCTACAAGAAAAGGTAGTGGTACACCAGCTACATCAACCATGACTTCAGGTTCACTACCAAGGCCAGCAATCAATTTCACTGGCTGCAGACTACAGGTATGGCCTAACCTCTATTGTGTAGTGGGACCCTCCAGCAGGGCATTGGCAGCTACAATAAGTTTGGGTGGTAACTGTGGGTTTTCGGGGGTCTGCCAGTCCCTTCTCGGTGGGTACCTCCTTGTTTCCCCTCTATGCAGCTCATAATCCCTTCTATGTGTTCCCTGATCCCAACTATGTGTCTGGTAACATGGTTCATATTCAGGTCTAGGGGCTCTATATACGTTATGTGTCCCGTTACTTCTACAATCCCTTGCAAAATGCCCTTCTCTCTTGCAAAAGAAACATATCATTGACCGTTGCTTACCATCAGGGGTCTGGGGTTTAGGCTGATGGGACTTCCCTGAAAGAGCCTGTATACTTACCATCATCAGCTTATCCTCTTGCGACTCCCTGTGTTTACTGATGTTGCGATCATGCTCGATGGCAGACTCTCTCAGTGCAGCTACCATGATACCTCTCCAATTTGCCAGAGAGGTTTGCACTCTGGTCCTCAGTGCCTCCTTCAGTCCATCCATTAGTACAGAGACAGCTACCTCCCTGTGGTTGGCATTTTCCTTTATATCCACTATCCCTGTGTATCTAGCCATTTCCTGTAGTGCTCTATGGAAGTACTTGGATGCCAATTCACTGTCCTTCTGTCTTATGGAGAAAAGTTTGCTCCACTTAACAACAGTAGGGAAATACAATCCTAATTGTATGTTAATTTGCCTTACATTCTCCGGGTTGTACTCATCAGTGAGAGGCAATTCTACATCTAGTTTACAATCAGTTATGAATTTTGGGATGTCAATATTTGAGGGTAAACTTGCTCATTGCACTGTCTGCCAATCTTTGTTTGTGGGCTCATGGGCATTACCCAATTCTCTAATAAATGTCTGGCATGCGACTAGATCTTTGCTGGGATCAGGGAATTCTGACATAATTGATCTCAGTTCTGATCGGGACCAAGGACAATGCATTGCAATGTTCCTGATGGGAGTTACTCCCTAATTATCTGTCTTCCCATTGGGGACTGCAATCACCCTGACTGGGTTTAGCTCAACCACTTCATTTCTGTTTGTCTCTATAATATGGGGAACTATTGTCTCTGCATAATGTATGGTGCCGTACTTACCGGTGGACATGACCTCACTCACCCCTCCACTGGGGGGCATCATCACTGCTCTTGGTGGTTGGGCCGTGCCCACCTGTGTCCTGTATGGTAGCTGCTAAAGAGAGTGCCGATATCGTGCTGGGCTCGTCATCTTCCTCACAACCTTGGGGAAAATTCAAAATGGGATACAACTGGCAAGGGTTAGGGTTAACACATTGATTAAGCATTTTGATATTTTTTACCGATGCACCATTGGTTGTAGCCAATTTCTCCCCATCGACATATGGCGGTGGTGGTGCGCTCGCAATCGTTTTCCTGCCAGGTTTGGAACTTGCTGTGCGAGCACATCTCCCTCTTGTTGCCTCAGATTTAAACAGTCAGTATGTCTGATCCTCTGTTTTCTAGATTTGATCAGACATATTCTAATCCTTATGCTCTGCAGTACCTCTGTTTCAAAACTACCCACACTAGGGAATGATGCCCTATCTTCTGCAGTCATACGTACCCATTCGTCACAAAAAGCATCTGTGTGTGGACCATACTTCTCACACATTATCAACCTTGCTAACCCCCTGGGCCGCAACTCTCCAGCCTGAACCCTGGCTACCGAACGCCCACCGCTTGTGCAATTGGATCCCATCGCGGACTTTTTTCCTTAAACACAATACCCAAATGCACAATACGAGTAGACTGTGAAAATCAACCTAGCGCTTTCACTCGCTCCTGCCCACGCTGGCCAGTACTCCGACCCACTCCACTAGTGGAAAACCCAGTGTACCCAACTTTGGACTCCTATCAGACCCTTTAGCACCGTAATTTCTTTAGGTGGAGGTTCTGTTGGAATATTTTCCTGAAAGAGAAACAGCAAAAAATTCCTTTTCGGTATCTTTCCACTGGAATTTTTGTAGGGAGAGAAACAGACTATCGCTCCCCCTTTCCAGTGGACGCCCACCAGGGAGATTTCCTGTAAAGTGAAAAAACCCTTGTTTACACAGTCACGTCTGCGTATGCTTTCCACAGCGCATATGACACAATGGTATCACGTTGTGCTGTGTAGAACACACGGATGTGTGGGTCAATCGCACGGCCTATAGATACTTGTTATCTATATGCCCTACGATCACGGGAGTCAAATTCACAAGCTGCACTCCTCAGCTGGAGCGTAACACAAAAACCTTATACTTCAATTCACAATTCTATACTCTATCACGCTCCTGTGCAAGTTTCCTCACAACTTGCGTACTTCTCTATTTATCAATTAACGTAAGGTAGCGAACCTCACACCACTGAGCCTCTGCCAACTCAAGTGTTTCCACAGGATCCTGAATTTCTGGGGTTAAATCCTCTCACTCTTACTTTCAGCTCACACAAATACACAGTGTTTTTCTGTACAGAAAAATATCACTCCCTCTGACTGATAGGTTTACCCCAGAGGTAGTACAGTTTAAACAAAGTTTTACAATAATCTGCTTTTGAAATCGGATAGTTATATGCTACAGTATTAAATGTATACTATCCCGCCTTAAATTGAACAGCTATCATGTGGTTATACCTTGCGCACGCAACTCTACGCAACCTTTCGTAAACACGTGACCATCCGTGTCTCTATGCCACGTGTGTGACCCTGCGCCACATGCACGCTTCTGTATGCTGTCCTCACGTTCCGTACCACGTGTACAAACGTGCGTTCGCAATTCAATAAACCACACAATCTCGATAAATGTGAGCAGTAAAACTACTATTGCTCACTAACACAACACACATTTGTTCCGTATGCTCGCCGGAAGTGACCCACACGGGCAATCCTCTTTTGAGTGTAAACCTAAACATTTTAGGCCGGACCTGCGTTTCGTGTTTTACAATTACACCCTTAACACACTATTTCAAATATATATATATGTAGCAAACAAATGTATCCGATTTCACACAGATCTATAATGACTAATAACCTATGTCAACAATATGTGAGAATGCATGCAAAGTATCGGTATGCTTTGTGTACGCTTTCGTGCCAAAAATTACACATAGATAATAAACAACTTTTTTTTGTGTCCCTCGGGTTACACCAGCACCTCCAAGACTACAGAACAGACGTGGCCTAACAACACAAAAGAGAGTTTCAAACACAATGCATCTCCACCCTTTGTTGGTAGGTCAAAGTCTGTTATGGCCTGTAAGTCTATAAGTATGTGGAGAACCGGACAGAGCCCCCAATTGTTAAGTTCGCTTAACTTTCAGGAAAACAGCAATACCTTAAATGCACAAATGTTCAGGCCGCTGCGACCGCCAAGCGTATGTGCTTGTGAAACCCCTATCAAATGCATACACGTTGCGTAAGCACGCAGTCACGCTGTAAGCACAAAGTAGCTACACGTGTGGCGGAATACACTTTATAATCCCTAACAGGAAAGGAATGCGACACCAATTGTATATGTAATGTTGATGTCTAACCCAGCAACAAATATTTACTCAAAAGGGGGTACAACAGAAATACAATCACATAAGAGAAAAGGCTACAATCAATGGATACATATGTTTGTTCGCCAGCGCCACCCGGTTCCGGTCCTCAGTCAATCTGGATAGATGACCTTCAGAGAATGTGTCTGACCGGCCAGGAGGCTTGGCTTTTATACATTAGTCCAAATCATGAAACAATGGAAACTGTAATCTCTTCACCCATAGGTCAAAGGGCTGGTCATTTACAGTACAGGAGGGGTCATAGGTCGGTTTGAATAGGTGGGCGATGCCTGGTTCAGGTGCACTTGCAGATGTTTTCCACTGGGTTCTCGCCGAATATCAAGAGTACAGTTAATACAGTGTAATATTAATATTCTGGTCCTGCGCATATCTATGCGCAGGAGCATGCTACCTTCTGCAAACTGTTATCGGAATATTGCCCTTGAAATACTGTACAGCTGGATACCAAACACCACCTCCTAACCTAATTCTATCCCCTCATATCCTGTAAAGTCAAATCCCTCTGTTGTTGCACCTTTGGAGCAAATGTAACTCGCTGGTGTGGTGCATGTAAGCTATGTGTAAATTATGTGCTATGTGGATTAAATATGAGATGTGTTTGTGGCTTTTCCATGCGAATGCATATGCTACTGTATTTACTCATACTACGCGCTAATACGCAGGACTTCGTGAGCCAATATACGCAACATGTAAGTATGCGCACGCACGGCAGAACAAGCACGCGCACGGAGGCCACTTTGTGTGGTGTTTGCACGTGATGTGTGTGACTATAATATTTTCGACTTCGACAGCAGGGTGGGAGAGGACGCAGGGTGAGAGAGGCTGAGCAGGGTGGGAGAGGATGCAGGGTGAGAGGGGGTTGTGCAGGGTGGGAGAGGATGCAGGGTGAGAGGGGCTGTGCAGGATGGGAGAGGACGCAGGGTGAGAGGGGCTGTGCAGGATGGGAGAGGACGCAGGGTGAGAGGGGCTGTGCAGGGTGAGAGGATGCAGGGTGATAGAAGGGTGTGCAGGTTGGGAAAAGATGAAGGGTGAGAGGGGGTTGTACAGGGTGGGAGAAGATGTAGGATGAGAGGGGGTGAGCAGGGTGGGAGAGTACGCAGGGTGAGAGGGGGTTGTGCAGGGTGGGAGAAGACGCAGGGTGAGAGGGGGGGTGCAGGGTGGGAGAGGATGCAGGGTGAAAGGGGGGTGCGCAGGGTGGGAGAGGATGCAGGGTGAGAGGGGGTTGTGCAAGTTGGGAGAGGATGCAGGGTGAGAGGGGGTGTGCAGGGTGGGAGAGGACGCAGGGTGAGAGGGGGTTGTGCAGGGTGGGAGAGGACGCAGGGTGAGAGCGGGTGTGCAGTGTGGGAGAGGACGCAGGGTGAGAGGGGGGTGTGCAAGTTGGGAGAGGATGCAGGGTGAGAGGGGGTGTGCATGGTGGGAGAGGACGCAGGGTGAGAGGGGGTTGTGCAGGGTGGGAGAGGACGCAGAGTGAGAGGGGTGTGTGCAGGGTGAGAGGGGGTTGTGCAGGGTGAGAGGGGTGTGTGCAAGGTGATAGAGGATGCAGGGTGAGAGGGGGTTGTGCAGGGTGGGAAAGGAACATATACTGTATGATGATTTTGATTTAAAATTAAAGCCTACCAGTGGGCGCACTGCATGGCTCCAGTGGCGGCAGGAACCGGGTGCACCATGCACACCACGACGTGGGAGCCCGGTGGCGGCCGGAACAAGAACAGGGAGCACCCCACGTGGGAGCCCGGCAGCAGCAAGGATGAGAGCCGGGTGCATCGCACGTGGGTGCCCGGCAGGGCTACAGTAGGGACGGGAGCAGCATCTATAAGTGCAGCAGGCTGGCCACTTCCTCCACCTCCTGCTGCGCTCAGCTGTCCTGTCTTCTATGCGGTGCCAGCGGCTACGAGTTTGCCTGCCAGTCCCGTGGGGATCCGGGATCACTGCAGATCGGATCGGTAAAGATCCGACCTGTGACAGATGGCAGGGGCCCTTTTAGGAAGGGGGCACGGGGTACTTACCCCCAGGCCCCCCCCCCCCCCTTAATCCAGCTCTGTACTCCATGCTAAATCAAGCCACGACCTCCAACTTAAGGGAGTCACTGTTTAGCGCTACCAGCCTGCTTCATCTATTAATGTGTGAGCCGCAGCACAGAGAGGGGACAGTCTAATCAATCAGGCAGCACTGTCTGTACTGAGTCCTGTAGCCAGGCAAGGTGGAGTTGGAAAGAGTTTCACCACCAAATATAACTGACAGAACACAATTCTGTCTCCCCCTGTATCATACTATCCCAACATCAGTTGTAAGATGGCGGGGCTGGCAAAAACATGGTCAAACTTTAAGGTGCATAGGGGTAAACATAAGAACTGTCGATATGGGGGCTAGGGATATCAGTGCTCCTGTCCATATCGGAGCTGCTATCTATAAGATAGCAGGCCGTTATGCTTGGGCAATGTATGAACGGTCAGCATCGCTGACCGTTCTGACACCTGCAGCTGTTGATTTCAACAGCTGCATGGTGTAGATGCCCATACATCACAGCAGGGACAGTCATGCCTCAGGCTGTGGCAGATTCCGGCTCCGGACTGCAGTGGGGATTTCGCGTGAGTAGCGAAAGCCCGCGCATGCGGAGAGGAGCTGGCTGTGCAGGGACACAGAGCGCATCAGCAACAAGCAGAGGCCAGGATCAAGACAGGCAGAGGCCAGGAAAGTTACAGTACCTACTGGTGGGCATTATATACTATATGAAGGGGGCAGGACATTATATTCCATATTACAGGGGTGTGATAGGCACATTATATTCTTCTATGCTATGGGGAGGCTCACTATATTCTATACTATGGGGAGGGTCACTATATTCTATACTATGGGAAGGCAATTAATATTCTATACTATGGCGAGGCTCACTATATTCTATATGGGTGGTCTTCAGTGTGCCGGCAGTCGGGATCCCGGCGCACAGTATACCAGAGCCGGAATCCCGACAACCGGCATACCAACACTTTTTTTCCCTCTTGGGGGTCCACGCATTGGTAATGATGTCATTATGTCAACCCCCTTTTCATCCTCTTAGGGGAAGTTTATTAAAATTCTAATCACGTAGTTTTCCAATTTCCCACCTGAAAAATAGTTTGGCTAAATCTCAGCTTCCTAGCGTATCGGGGAGTAAGAGAATTAGTGATGAGTGAGTGAGTGAGTGCTTTCACATTAATATATATATAGATCAGGACAACAACCCAAAGCATAAAGCTAAAGCAACATTAGAGCATTTTTTTGTCAAAAAAATGTCTTCGAGTGATGAAGTCAAAACACAGACCTCAAAAATATGTGGACAGATCCATACTGATGGAACTCAAGTGATATTGCAAAGAGAAATGGGCACACTTGCATTGTCAAGATGTGCAAAGCGGGTAGAGATGGATATAAAACATCTCACAGCTACAATTAAGGTGGTCATTCCGAGTTGTTCGCTCGCTAGCAGTTTTTAGCAGCCGTGCAAACGCTATGCCGCCTCCCACTGGGAGTGTGTTTTAGCTTAGCAGAAGTGCAAACGAAAGCATCGCAGAGCGGCTACAAAAAAAAATTGTGCAGTTTTAGAGTAGCTCCAGACCTACTCAGTGCTTGTGATCACTTCAGACTGTTCAGTTCCGGATTTGACGTCACAAACACGCTCTGCGTTCTCCCATCCACGCCTGCATTTTTCCTGGCACGCCTGCGTTTTTCTGAACACTCCCTGAAAGCGGTCAGTTGACACCCAGAAACGCCAACTTCCTGTCAATCACTCTGCGGCGGACATTGCGAATGAAAAGCCTCGCTAGATCTTGTGTAAAACTACATTGGCTGTTGTGAAAGTACGTCGCGTGTGCGCATTGCGCCGCATATGCATGCGCAGAAGGGCCGCTTTTTCACTTAATTGCTGCGCTGCGCACATTTTTATCTAGCGATCAACTCGGAATGACCCCCTAAATCCGCTTCTTCCATGTATTTTAATTGAGGGTTAGTAAAGTTAGTTTTACAATGGTAATTAATATTGAAAAAATGTAGTTGTTTTTATCTTTAGATGTCAAATTGCGCAGATCAGTGATAAGAATTCCTAAATAAATCCCTTTACATTGTATATATGTATATAACTGTGTTTGTTCTTCCATATTCATACAGCATAAAATGCTTGATGTCTGTCTAACACATTACCTAAAATATATGTGGGCTAAAAACAATACCATAACACTCAGCAGGCCTATGCAATCTGAAAATTGAATATGAATGCAATATTTAAAATATGACTTTTGAAAAAGTTGCATAAAGCTTGTAAATACACTTTAGGGTATTTCTGTATTTGCTGGCCTTGCTATGAAACTAAATCAACAGTAAGGCCTGCAGACCAATATGATCCATGGAAATAAGGGAAATTACACCACAGAGATCTCTAGTCATTAATGCAACATTTCAGCTTGTGTCATCCAACAGAGCTGACTTGGATCAAGGCCACTGGCAACATTTTCCAGCCCTTGTGCTTCCCAGGAAGGAATGCTGTGATTTAATGGGTGAGTGATTGCTGACCTACCAAAGCTACCGTATTGAGTGCCCTTCAATTACTTGTAACTAATTTTATTTCATATTTCACTGGACAAAATCATAGTATGACGATCCAGCATTCTTTTTTCTGGAGACCGCATCAGTCAAGGCTCAGCTAACTTGGAGGAAACAGTTAAGCAGAAGTGACATCTCATTCACAATTGCATGACAGCTACAGTACAAATCTGCACTAGACAATTACAACATATCAGTTTACCTGCGTCAGATACAGATGGGAAAAGCATTAAAAGAAATAAAATGTTAAATGCAATTCCCCTTATGAAAATGTAGTAAGATATCCGCCTTTTTGGAATACTTGTTTTAAGGCTTAGTTGACACATGGAAGTAACTAATTATATTTTTGCATTTAAAATATCTAAATAAATGTATGCTGTCAGCACAGAGCAAAGTCTGCCAAGGTCACTGAGAGCATGGTCAAACTGCTTTGTTCTTCAACTAGACTTTAGCAAAGTACTAAAGGATGATATAACAACAACACAGGAAACAAGAGATTATGATTATTTATGGTTTAGTAAGTTTCCTCTGATTAGTACAATAGTCTGTGGAAATGCTTTTCTTAGCTGATGGTTTTTTTTTTAGCCAATGCACATATCAAGTTAACAAGTAACCGTGTTGAAAAGATGATAATGTAAATCTGGGTTACAACAGTAATGGGTTACACCTGGTAGGAGATGATTTCCTCAAAGAAGAAGACGATATCAGTGATACTCCTGAAAAGTCATTTTGATTCTATAAATCTAAGGGACACTACTCTCTACTTATTCTACTTGATCTCTCTGCTGCTTTTGACACTGTGGACCATCCTCTCCTACTGCAAATCCTTCACTCCATTGGTCTGCGTGACACTGCCCTCTCTTGGTTGTCGTCCTACCTTTCTGACCGTTCATTCTCTGTCTCCTCTCATGACTCCACCTCCCCCTCACTTCCACTAACTGTAGGGGTACCCCAAGGTTCTGTCCTTGGTCCTCTTCTCTTCTCTCTCTATACGTCCTCACTAGGTAAGCTCATTAGTTCTTTTGGTTTCCAATATCATCTCTATGCTGATGACACTCAAATCTATCTTTCCTCTCCAGACCTCTCCCCTACTCTCCTCACTCGTATCTCCAACTGTCTGCTATCTCTTCCTGGATGTCCCAGCGCTTTCTTAAACTTAACATGTCTAAGACCGAGCTGATCATCTTCCCTCCCTCCCGCATAACCTCACCTCCTACAATCTCATTATCTATTGATGGCACTACTATCTCCTCTACCCCCCAAGTGCGCTGTCTTGGAGTAATTCTTGACTTCTCCCTCTCCTTCAAACCACACATTCAGCACCTCTCACAAACCTGCCGTTTTCATCTAAAAAATATTTCCAGGATCAGACCCTTTCTGACCCAGGATGCTACTAAGACTCTTATCCACTCACTGGTCATCTCCAGACTGGACTACTGTAATCTCCTCCTGACTGGCATTCCTGACAAATACCTCTCTCCACTCCAATCTATCCTCAATGCTGCTGCCTGGCTCATTTTCCTCACCAAACGCACTACGTCCACCTCTCCTCTCTTACTAGACCTTCACTGGCTCCCCTTCCCTTTCAGAATCCATTTCAAGCTTCTCACACTTGCTTACAAAGCCCTCACCCACTCCTCTCCCATCTACATCTCTGATCTTATCTCGCTTTACACTCCCACCCGTCCTCTTCGCTCTGCTAATGCTCGCCGACTCTCCTGCCTAAGGATTACTTCCTCCCACTCCTACCTCCAAGATTTTTCACGCGCTGCACCACTTCTCTGGAATTCCCTACCTCTCCCCCTCAGACTCTCCACCTCTCTACAAAACTTCAAACGGGCTCTCAAGACCCACTTCTTCACCAAACCCAGCCAAATCTCATCCTAAACCTCTGTTCCACGCTCTCTATGTACCCCATCTGTCTCACCCCTGTCTGTTTACCCCTCCCCGTTAGAATGTAAGCTCTCACGAGCAGGGCCCTCTTCCCTCATGTGCTTACCCTTTTCTTACTTTAATAATCTTCAACTGCACCAAATCCAGCAGTCTTCTGCCACCTGATACTTATTCCAGTGTCATCTGCTGATGTAGCTATGTGTATTTACCCTGTACTTGTCCTATATTGTCGTCAACTGTAAGTTGCTGTTTTCTTGTTTGATTATTTGTTTATGTACTCTGTAATTGGGCGCTGCGGAACCCTTGTGGCGCCATATAAATAAAGGATAATAATAATAATTCGCTAAAATATGCTGAATATAAAACACAATACCATATCCTCCATAGAATCAACAGCTTTTATAGGAGCCTCCATTTAAAGCAGTAAATATGATTAGCTCTATAGTCAGCATTTTATATAGCACGCACAGGGCCTGATGCATAGTTACCATGGGTATTTTCTTCTCTAATTTGCCCACTCGGTTTTTTTACTAAATTACATTTCTAAAGTCAAATACATATTATTAATATTATAATTATTATTATTATTATTATTATTATTATCCTTTATTTATATGGCACCACAAGGGATTTGCAGTGCCTAGTTACAAAGTACTCAAATAAGCAAAACAAGAAAACAGTGACTTAAGTTAGAGATAATAAAGGACAAGTACAGGGTATATAAACATATCTGCATCAGCAGAGGACACTGAAATAAGTATCAGGGTGGCAGAAAACTGAGGGATTTGGTGCCATCGATGGGATTAGGAGTAGAAAATAGTTTAAGTAAGAAGGAAAGGCACATGAGGGAAGAGGGCCCTACTCGTGAGAGCTTACATTCTAAAGGGGAGGGGCAGACAGACAGGGGTTACACAGATGAGGTAGACAGTAAGCGTGTAACAAAGGGTTAGGTTGAGAGATGCCTGGGTTTGGTGAAGAAGTGGGTCTTGAGAACTCATTTAAAGTTTTGTAGCGAGGTGGAGAGTCTGATAGGAAGAGGTAGAGAATTCCAAAGATAGGGAGCAGAACATGAAAAATCTTGGAGGCAGGAGTGGGACGAAGTAATCAGTAGGTAGCAGAGGCTAATATTGGAAATATTGCTCTGTTATAGGAATATTGGTACCTAAGTCTATTGCAATATCACCCTATCACCACTAGCCCAAATGTCCTGATGATAAGTATAGATAACGATATGGTAAAAAGAATCTATGTATTCCTGTGCTTGCTATAGTAGTCGCTTGATACCACCAGGTGATCACCTTCACCAGTAGAATATAAAGTCACACAATGCATTTTGGCAAAGTAATACTTTTGCTGGGGTAGTTTAACCAGTGTTCGTCGTATCAAATCAAGCCAAAACAGATCGGACCTTGACAAATGTCAAAAAGAGAGAAAGAGAGCACACCTCTGTGTAGTAATAACTTAACCTATGTAAAAAATATGTCACACTATAGGTCCTACTCACAAGAGTATCTCTTTCATCACTGCATATCAGAGGCCTAATACTGTAAAGTAATGGATCCTTGTCTTGGGTATAAATAAGGAGATCTAAAGAGATTTCAGGTTCTGATCCACTTAGTCATGGCAATAGTCGCCAGGCCCCTCCACCAACGTGTTTCAACTGATACCAGTGTTATTCAAGATCTGTTTTGATTTGAGACCATGAACACTGGTTAAACGATTACCACAGCAAAAGTAGCTCTTTACCATACTGCATTGTGTAACAATATGGTAAAGTAAATTTCCTGAAATATCTTCATTCAATTTGAATGAAAATTACTTTAAAATCTGTAGGTGGGGTGTTCTTAGAATATAAATTGATGCTGGCAGTGTTCCGAAATCTAATTATATCTTGCTTCTGTAAACTATAATAGTCTGCAGATCTCATCTCTCCGTATGTGGTAATGTCACCGCTCCATAATCTCACCATCTCTCCACTTTAAATAATCCAACCACACAGTATTAGGAACTAACGCATGACACTACTGCACAGGGTATAGGTAAAATGGTGTTACTTACCCGGGTGACTACATACTGTAGTTTCTGCTGCTTCTGCTAGTCCTGGTGTCTCATTGTTCTTATTGGGGGGATGGGGAAGGTTATGTATTAATAAAAAAATACTGCACTTAATAAAATGTACACAGTTTTATTGGGGTGTTATAAATTAAATCTACTTGCAGTAGCTTCCACTGAGAGCACTGCTAAGCATGTTAAATCAATCTCTGCTAGCAAGTTAAACAATCAATGTATTAACAAAAATAACAAAAAGTACATGTGGTTGGTAAGTGGACATGTATACTTGTACAACACTTTTCTTCTGGCTAGACTTTTTCAAGGGTTATGCCATATTACCTTCTTCTTTCCCCCATTTACTGGACTATTTTCAAACTTGTTAATGTTCTATATGCTTGTTATATTTAGTAGAGAATGCAGTGGGCACTTTTCATGTTTTGTGTTTTGATTTTGGTTCTAGTTCCATGTGCGTGTTTTGGATCTGGATTGGTTTTGCGAAAACCACCCTTTCGTGTTTTGATTTTGGATCTGTCTGGATGATTTTTGAAAAAAACATAAAAACAGCTAAAATTACAGAATTTGGGGGTAATTTTGATCCCACAGTATTATTAACCTCGATAACATTCATTTCCAGTCTTTTCCAGAACACCTCACAATATTGTTTTTAGACCAAAAGGTTGCACCGAGGTGGCTGGATGACTTAGCTAAGTGACACAAGTGTGCGGCACAAACACTTGGCCCATCTAGGGGGTAAATTTACTAAGATGGGAGTTCTATTTAAGATGGGATGTTGCCCATAGCAACCAATCAGATTTCAGGTATTATTTTCTAGAAGGTGCTAGACAAATGAGAAGTAGAATCTGATTAGTTGCTATGGGCAACATCCCATCTTAAGTAGAACTCCCATCTTAGTAAATGTACCCCCAGGAGTGCCACTGCAGTGGCAGACAGGATGGCAGATTTAAAAACTAGGCCCCAAACAGCACATGATGCAAAGAAGAAAAAGAGGTGCAATTAGGTAGCTGATGGCTAAGCTAAGCGATACAAGTGTGCGGCACAAACACCTGGCCTATCCAGAAGTGGCACTGCAGTGGCAGACAGCATGGCAGATATAAAAACTAGGCCCCAAACAGCACATGATGCAAAGAAGAAAAAGAGGTGCAATTAGGTAGCTTGATGACTAAGCTAAGCGACACAAGTGTGCGGCACAAACAGTCAAACACCTGACCCATCTAGGAGTGGCACTGCAATGGCAGACAGAATGTAAGATTTAAAAACTAGGCCCCAAACAGCACATGATGCAAAGAAGAAAAAGAGGTGTAATGAGGTAGCTGTATGACTAAGCTAAGCGACACAAGTGTGCGGCACAATATGGGACGTGCTGGAATTTGCCCAGATGTAATACACGCACACAATATTGGTGACACAGGAGAGCGTACCCCTAAACCACACACACACAGACACACACACACACACACAAACACACACACAGCAAAGCCGGTAAATTTAATTTGGACAATATTAACCCTTTTATTTGGAGCTATTATAATAATATTCAGCACAGGCGAGCGTACCCCTACACCACACAGGGTAAACCTTGTAAAAATTATTTGGATAATAAACAGGATTTTAATACCTACCGGTAAATCCTTTTCTCCTAGTCCGTAGAGGATGCTGGGGTCCACTTCAGTACCATGGGGTATAGACAGTTCCGCGGGAGCCATGGGCACTTTAAGACTTTTTCAGAGTGTGAACTGGCTCCTCCCTCTATGCCCCTCCTCCAGACCTCAGTATAGGAACTGTGCCCAGGGAGATGGACATTTCGAGGAAAGGATTTACTTTTAATTTAACGGTGAGTTTCATACCAGCTCACACATCAACCATGCCGCATAACATGGCATTCAACATAACCCATGCCAACGGGCATGAACAATTGCAGCAACAAGCTGAAAATAAGTGTTACACATCACTTGTGTAACTACAAAACTAACCACTGCAGGTAAAGTACGCACTGGGTCGGGTGCCCAGCATCCTCTATGGACTAGGAGAAAAGGATTTACCGGTAGGTATTAAAATCCTGTTTTCTCATACGTCCTAGAGGATGCTGGGGTCCACTTCAGTACCATGGGGTTATACCAAAGCTCCAGTACGGGTGGGAGAGTGCGGATAACCCTGCAGCACCGATTGACCAAACTTGAGGTCCTCATCGGCCAAGGTGTCAAACTTGTAAAACTTTGCACACGTGTTTGCCCCTGACCAAGTAGCTGCTCAGCAAAGGTGTAATGCCGAGACCCCCCCGGGCAGCCACCCAGGATGAGCCCACCTTTCTAGTAGAATGGGCATTTACCAAATTCGGTATCGGCAATCCTGCCGTGGAATGAGCGTGCTGAATCGTCCCTCTGATCCAGCGCGCAACGGTCTGCTTAGAAGCAGGACACCCAATCTTGTTGGGAGCATACAGGACTAACAGAGCCTCTGTTTTCTGTATCCGAGCTGTTCTAGCAACATAAATTTTCAAAGCTCTGACCACATCAAGAGACTTTGACGCAGTGAAGGTGTCAGTAGCCACTGGCACCACAATAGGTTTTTTTATATGGAAAGACGAAACCACCTTCGGAAGAAATTGCTGACGAGTTCTTAACTCTGCCCTATCTTCATGGAAGATCAGGTAAGGGCTCTTGTGAGACAAGGCCCCCAACTCAGACACCCGCCTTGTGGATGCCAAGGCCAACAGCATGACCACTTTCCAAGTGAGAAACTTCAATTCTATCTCCTGTAGAGGTTCAAACCAATCCGATTGAAGGAACTGCAACACCACATTAAGGTCCCATGGTGCCACCGGAGGCACAAATGGAGGTTGGATGTACAGCACCCCTTTCACAAATGTCTGAACTTCTGGAAGGGAGGCCAATTGTTTTTGTAAGAAAACTGATAAGGCGAAATCTGGACCTTGATTGAACCCAATTTTAAGCCAGCATCCAAACCCGCCTGCAGAAAATTGAGAAAACGTCCCAACTGAAACTCTTCCATAGGAGCCTTCTTGGATTCACACCAAGACACATACTTTCTCCAAATACGGTGGTAATGTCTAGACGTTACTCCTTTGCTGGCCTGAATAAGAGTGGGGATGACTTCTTTCGGGCTAGGATCCTGCGCTCAACAGCCATGCCTTCAAATGTAGTTATTATTGATACACGCACGGCCCCTGCTGCAGCAGGTCCTCAGGAAGAGGCAGAGGATCTTCTATGAGCAACTCCTGAAGATCTGGATACCAAGCCCTCCTTGGCCAGTCTGGGACAATGAGGATCGCTCGAACCCTTGTTCTTCTTATGAGCTTGAGAACTTTTGGTATTAGTGGAAGTGAAGGGAAGACATACACCGACCGAAACACCCACTGTGACACCAGTGCATCCACTGCTATTGCTTGAGGGTCTCTCGACCTGGAACAATATCTCTGAAGCTTCTTGTTGAGACGAGTCCTCATCATGTCTACTTGAGGAACTCCCCAAAGACTTGTCACCTCTGCAAAGACTTCTTGGTGGAGGCCCCACTCTCCTGGATGGAGATTGTGTCTGTTGAGGAAATCTGCTTCCCAGTTGTCCACTCCCGGAATGAAAATTGCAGACAGAGCTTTTGCATGTCTTTCTGCCCAGAGGAGGATCTTTGTCACCTCTGCCATCGCCGCTCTGCTTTTCGATCCGCCCTGACGGTTAATGTATTCAACTGCTGTTACATTGTCCGACTGGATCTGTATGGGTTGCTCTTGAAGAAGATGTACCGCTTGTAGAAGGCTGTTGTAAATGGCTCTCAATTCCAGAACGTTTATGTGAAGACAGGTTTCCTGACTTGACCATTTTCCTTGGAAGCTTTTTCCCTGTGTGACTGCTCCCCAGCCTCGGAGATTTGCATCCGTGGTTACTAGGACCCAGTCCTGAATCCCGAACCTGCGTCCCTCTAGTAGGTGAGAACTGTGTAGCGACCACAGGAGCGAAATCCTGGCTCTGGAAGACAGGATTATCTTATGGTGCATGTGTAGGTGGGATCCGGACCACTTGTCCAACAGGTCCCACAGGAATACTCTGGCATGGAATCGGCCAAACTGTATGGCCTTGTAGGCCACTACCATCTTTCCCAACAACCAAATGCATTGATGGATCGACACTCTTGTTGGTTTCAAAATTAGTTTGACCATTCTCTGGATTTCCAGAGCCTTTTCTACTGGAAGAAATACCCTCTGTACTTCTGTGTCCAGTATCATCCCCAGAAAGGACAATCTTGTCGTCGGTTTCAACTGTGACTTTGGAAAATTCATGATCCAACCCTGTTGTTGGAGTATGGACAGGGAGAGTGCAAAGTTCTGCACCAACCATTCCCAGGATCTTGCTTTTATCAGGAGATCGTCCCGGTAAGGGATTATATTGACACTTGCTGTCGAAGGAGGACCATCATCTCTGCCATCACCTTGGTGAATACCCTCAGTGCCGTGGAGAGTCTGAACGGCAACGTCTGGAACTGGTAATGGCAATCCTGTACTGCGAATCTCAGATAAACTTGATGAGGAGGATAAATGGGGACATGTAAGTAGGCATCTTTTATGTCCACTGACACCATGAAGTCCCCTTCCTCCAGACTGGAAATCACTGCCCTCAGAGATTCCATCTTGAACTTGAACCTTTTCAGGTAGAGATTCAGAGATTTCAGGTTTAAAATTGGTCTGCCCTAGCCGTCCGGCTTCGGAACTACGAAGAGGCTTGAATAAAACCCTTCTCCCTGTTGTGACAAGGGCACCAGGACAATGACTTGATCCTGACATAATTTTTGAATTGCAGCTGTTACTACTTCTCTGTCCGGGAGAGAAGCTGGCAAGGTCGATTTGAAAAATCGGCATGGGGGGACGTCTTGAAACTCCAGTTTGTATCCATGGGACACTATTTGCAAGACCCATAGGTCCAGGCCAGATTGAACCCAGAGCTGACTGAAAAGTTTCAGACGTGCTCCCACTCGAGCGGACTTCCGCAAGGGAGCCCCAGCGTCATGCTGCAGATTTGGCAGAAGCAGGGGTTGATTTCTGCTCCTGTGATCCTGGGGACGCTGTGGACTTTTTTTCTCTTTCCCTCCCTCTACCTGCAAAGAAAGGGGAACCTTTACCCTTTTTGTATCTGTTGGGCCGAAAGGACTGCATCTGAGAGTGATGTGTCTTTTTCGCCGGCGCAGGAGCATAAGGCAAGAATGACGACTTACCAGCGGTAGCCGCAGATACTAAAGCATCCAGCCCATCTCCAAACAAGGCCTCACCTTTATACGGAAGAGCCTCCATATTTCTTTTGGAATCTGCGTCAGCATTCCATTGGCGAATCCACAACGCCCTCCGAGCTGAGACTGCCATGGTAACGACTTTTGAACCTAAGAGCCCAATATCTTTCATGGCTTCTAGCATGTATGCAGCAGCGTCTTTGATATGACCTAACGTTAGGAGTATCTCGTCTCTATCGTATCATCTGACCATTTTTCGATAGCACTACTCACCCACGCACAAGCAATGGTGGGTCTGAGTGGCGTACCATTGGCCACATAAATAGATTTTAACGTAGGCTCCAACTTGCGGTCTGCCGGCTCCTTTAGTGAAGCCGTCCCAGGCGCAGGGAGAATCACCTTTTTAGTTAATCGTGACAGGGCACTGTCTAAAACGGGAGGGGTGACTCCCACCTTTTCCTGTCCTCTGCCGGGAAAGGATAAGCAACCTGAATTCTTTTGGGAATCTGAAACTTCCTCCCAGGGCCTGCCCAAACTCCCTCAGAGAGAGTATTTAGCTCGTGAGAAGGAGGGAAAGTTACGTTAATTATCTTTTCCTTTTAAAAATAAGCCTTCTCCTGAGGTAAAGGAGGGGCTTCCGTAACTTCTAAGACCTCCTTTATAGCAACAATCATATACTGAATGCTTTTTGCCAATTTAGGATCTATTCCCCTGTCATCACTAGTGTCGACACAGGAATCAGAGTCCGTGTCGGTATCAGTATGTACTATTTGTGCAAATGGCCTCTTATGTGACCCAGAGGTATCCCCTGTGGATGAAAAGGCAGAACTATGAAAAATCACATCTTCCACTGATTTTCTCCAGTTTTTCTGCATGACTCAGACTTATCCAATCTCTTACTGATATGATTCACACTATCACATAATTCTTTCGGGTTCACTACGATATGCCGGCGGTCGGGCTCCCGGCAACCAGCATACCGGCGCCGGGAGCCCGACCGCCGGCTTACCGACAGTGTGGCGAGCGCAAATGAGCCCCTTGCGGGCTCGCTGCGCTCGCCACGCTACAGGCACGGTGGCGCGCTACGCGCGCCACACTATTTTATTCTCCCTCCAGGGGGGTCGTGGACCCCCACGAGGGAGAATAAGTGTCGGTATGCCGGCTGTCGGGCTCCCGGCGCCGGTATGCTGGTCGCCGCGAGCCCGACCGCTGGCATACTGAAGACCACCCAATTCTTTCAACCATTCAGGCTCGTGGTGTGCCGGCAGCACCACCACATTACAACTCTGTGTCCCTAAAATGGCTCCCTCAAGGGAAGAGCTCCCTGCCTCAGACATGTCACACACGTGCACAACCACACCACAGACACTCCGGAACTTATAGGGGACAGACCCACAGTAAAATCTGTCAGAAGGACACAGAAAGGATTTGCCAGTTCACAACTCAGCGCTAGTGATATAATCCCTGTGTAACACAAAATGCCCACAGACCTGTAGCGCTTTTATAATGACAAATTCACCATACAGCACCAAATTATACTGTGTCCCCCCTGTTTTGCACCCTGATACTTGGTTCAGAAGTGGAGGAGGACCAGCGTTCTTCTCTGCAGCTTGCTAGGAGAAAAAATGCGCTGAGTAGTGTGCTGGCTGACTGAGGAGGAAGCCCTGCCCCCGTAATGGCGCGTTTCCCCTCATACTTTCCAATACTATTTTTTATACTGGCGTGGGTAGTACTGTGCCTCAGCATCTTATGTCCCCTTTTTAGCCAGTTTTGAGTAGGTTCATGCTGCCCAGCCCCCCCCCCCCCCCCCCGTGCCCTGCTGTGCCTGTGTTGATGGGTAGCATGGAGCGCAGCGTTCCCACCCACTGCACGGTACCTTTTAGCCATCACGATGACTGAAGATCCTCTTCTGTACACTCACCTGTCTTCTGACTTCTGGCTCTGTAAGGGGGGTGACGGCGGGCTGTGGGAGTGAGCGCATAGCCGCAGCTAGTGTTTGGTACCCTTCAGGAGCTAATGGTGTCCTGTCAGCCAGAAGCAGAGCCATGAAATTATTCAGGACGTTGGTTCCTACTTCTGCCCCCTAAGTCCCACGAAGCAGGGAGACTGTTGCCAGCAGTCCTCCCTGAAAATATAAAACCTAACATAAAGTCTTTCAGAGAAACTCAGTAGAGCTCCCCTGGAGTGCATCCATTCTGCCTGGGCACATTTTCTAAACTGAGGTCTGGAGGAGGGGCATAGAGGGAGGAGCCAGTTCACACTCTGAAAAAGTCTTAAAGTGCCCATGGCTCCTGCGAAACCGTCTATACCCCATGGTACTGAAGTGGACCCCAGCATCCTCTAGGATGTATGAGAAATATAAGTAATGTATATAACCCTTTTATTTGGAGTAAATAATATACAGCACAGGACACCACCACTGGACTTATGCAGCACAAGACAGCACCACTGGAGTGGACTTATATGGCAGTATCCCTGGACTTATACGGCAGTACCCCTGGAGTTGTATGGCAATGTCAGACAGGATGGCACTTTAAAAAACTAAACAGCACATGATGCAAAGAAGAAAAAGAGGTGCAAGATGGAATTGTCCTTGGGATCTCCCACCCACCCTTATGTTGTATAAACAGGACATGCACACTTTAACAAACCAATCATCTCAGCGACAGGGTCTGCCACACGACTGTGGCTGAAATGACTGGTTTGTTTGGGCTCCCACCAAAAAAGCAGCAATTAGTCTCTCCTTGCACAAACTGGCTCTACAGAGGCAAGATGTCGACCTTATCCTCATCCTCCGAATCCTCACCTCTTTCATGTTGTACATCCTCCTCCTCACAGAGTATTAATTCGTCCCCACTGAAATCCACCATCACAGGTCCCTGTGTACTTTCTGGAGGCAATTTCTGGTAAACATCTTCCCGGAAGAATTTTTAATTCATTTTGATGAACATCATCTTCTCCACATTTTATGGAAGTAACATCCTACGTCGATCGTTGACAAGGATACCGGCTGAACTAAACACTCTTTCGGAGTACACACTGGAGGGGGGGAAACTTAGGTAAAATAAAGCCAGTTTGTGCAAGGGCATCCAAATTGCCTCTTTTTCCTGCCAGTCTGACATGCCTACTTGGATACTCATATAATCCTCCACCATTCTTTCACTGGTGACAGAATCATATGCAGTGACAGTAGACATGTCAGTAATCGTTGACAGGTCCTTCAGTCCGGACCAGATGTCAGCACTCGCTCCTGACTGCCCTGCATCACTGCCAGCGTGTGGGCTAGGAAATCTTATCCTTTTCATCGCAGTCCCAGTTGCGGGAGAAAATGAAGGAGGAGCTGTTGACGGGTCACGTTCCGCTTGAGTTGAGAATTTTCTCACCAGCAGGTCTTTGAACCTCTGCAGACTTGTGTATGCAGGAAAATAGGATTTTAATTACCTACCGATAAATCCTTTTCTCATAGTCTGTAGAGTATACTGGGGTCCATTTAGTACCATTAGGTATAGACGGGTCCACTAGGAGCCACGGGCACTTTAAGAATTTGATAGTGTGGGCTAGCTCCTCCCTCTATGCCCCTCCTACCAGACTCAGTGTAGGAAACTGTGCCCGAGGAGATGGACATACTTTGAGAGGATAGATAAGGATAGTGGTGAGATTACAAACCAGCACACAGAACAAGAGGAAAGCCAAGCTAACCAAACTTGAAACAGGAACAGCAACGGCTGAACCAACATTACTTAACTAAGTAGCAGTGCAGGAAGTGGAGGAAACACGTACACCATCTGATAGACCCATGGAGTCGTCAGGGTGTCTACCGCCACCGCCTGTGGGTCTCTTGACCTGGAACAATACCGCATGAGCTTCTTGTTGAGACAAGAGGCCATCACGTCGATTTGTGGATATCCCTATCGACTTGTCAAGCACCTGAACACTTCCGGGTGAAGGCCCCACTCTCCCGGGTGCAGGTTGTGTCTGCTGAGGAAGTCTGCTTCCCAGTTGACTACTCCCGGAATGAAGACCGCTGACAACGCCACAGCATTTCTTCTGCCCAGAGGAGAATTCTTGACACCTCTGACATTGCTGCTCTGCTTTTCGTTCTGCACGTTTATGTACGTTACTGCTTTCACATTTTCCGAGTGGACCTTAATTGCCCGATCTTGAAGAAGATGTGAGGCCTGCAGAAGGACGTTGAATACGGCCCAGAGTTCCAGAATGTTGATTGGAAGGACGACTTCCTGACTTGACCATCTTCCTTGAAACTGCACCCCCTGAGTGACTGCTCCCCAACCTCGGAGGCTTGGGTCTGTGGTTAGCAGAATCCAGTTCTGAATTCCGAACCTCCGGCCCTCGACAAAGTGAGAAGTCTGTAGCCACCACAGAAGGGAGATCCTGGCTATTGGCAACAGATGGATCCTCTGGTGCATGTGAAGATGCGATCCGGATCATTTGTCCAACAGATCGAGCTGGAAGGGTCTTGCGTGAAACATTTCGTATTGAAGAGCCTCGTAAGAGGCCACCAGTTTCCCCAGAAGGTGAATGCACAGATGCACCGATATCCGGGTTGGCTTCAGGACATCCCGAACCATCGACTGGATTACTAATGCCTTTCCCAACGGAAAGAACACCTTCTGCGACTCCGTATCCAGTATCATTTCCAGGAATGGAAGCCTCCGTGTTGGCTCTAGGTGAGATGTTGGAAGGTTCAGAATCCGCCCATGATCCTGGAGAAGTTTGAGAGAGCAATGCTGTCCAGCAACCTTTCTCTGGATGGTGCTTTTATCGGGAGATCGTCCAGGTACGCAATTATAGTCACTCCCTGTTTGCGGAGTAGAAACATCATCTTTGCCATCACCTTCATGAACACCCTCGGTGCCGTGGAGAGACCAAATGGCAGGGCCTGGAACTGGTAGTGACAGTCCTGCAGTGCAAACCATAGATAAGCCTGATGAGGCGGCCAGATCGGAATATGAAGGTACGCATCCTTGATATCCAGAGACACTAAGAATTCCCCCTCCTCCAGACCTGAGATCACCACTCGCGGAGACTCCATCTTGAATCTGAACACTCGTAAGTATGAGTTCAACGACTTGAGGTTCAAAATTTGTCTCACCGAACCGTCCAGTTTCGGCACAACAAACAAGTTGGAATAGTACCACTTGTTTAACTGATGAGATGGAACTGGAACAATGGCATGAGTCTGTACCAGTTTTTGGATGGCATGTTGTAAAGTTATTCTTGTGAAACTGGCAAGCCTAATTTGAAGAATCTGTGAGGTGGGAGCTCTTGGAACTCCAATCTGTAGCCCTGGGAAATAAGATTTATGGCACGAATTTGACCTGATCTGACTGAAGAATTGTAGGCGTGCTCCCACCTGACAGCCTTCCAGGCATTGTGGTCCACCATCATGCTAAAGTCTTTTAGGAAGCAGAGCCTGCACTCTGTTCCTGAGCACCTGCTGTTGCTGGTTTGTGTGGTTTACCTCCAGCGCCGCTGGAGGACGTTCAAGCACCTCTGGATTTGCCCTTGAACTTGGCCGTCCGAAAGGACTGTAACTTAGAAGCTGAATAAGTCTTCTTGGTTGGGGGGGCTGCAGAAGGAAGATACGTAGACTTAGCAGCAGTAGCTGTGGAGATCCATTTGTCTAATTCATCTCCGAACAAGGCCTAACCTGTGAATGGTAGGCCTTCCATGCCATTCCTGGAATCCGCGTCAGCAGTCACAAGCCCCTGCGTGCTGCCACTGCCATAGCGGTGGTGCGTGCGTTAAGCACTCCTATTTCCTTTATGGCTTCCACCATAAAGTTCACAGAGTCCTGTATATGCTGCAGGAGTAAGACAACATCCCCCCTAGATAAGGAATCTAACCCCTCACTTAGGTTACCTGACCATTTAGCAATGGCTTTAGTAATTCACACACATGCAGTAGTGGGTCTTTGGGCCACCCCAGCAGTTGTGTACAATGATTTCAGTGTAGTTTCAATTTTACGATCAGCCGTGTCTTTCAGTGAGGCTGCACCAGTAACAGGCAATACAATTTTACGTGACAGCCTAAAGACTGATGTGTCCACTATCGGTGGATTTTCCCATTTTTTCCTATCCTCCAGAGGAAAAGGAAAAGATGAGAGCAACCTTTTAGGGATCTGAAACTCCTTATCAGGATTAACCCATGATTCTTCGATCAGGGTATTCAGTTACTTTGACGCAGGAAAAGTGACTGAGGACTTCTTTTTTACATTAAAATAATACCTCACTCTCTTCTGACACTTTATCGGGAATATGCAAAACATCTCTGATAGCCTCTATAAGAGCCTTTATTCCCTGTGACAGAGCTGTATCCCTTCCCCTCTGAGTCCACCTCCCCCTCCTGCATGTCTGACCTGTCAGAGTCAGACTGCAGGATATGGACCAGAGATGAGCTTTTGCGGACATATGGCAGGGGACTGAGACGCTGTTTTGGACTGGGTCTTTGTTCATAAACTCATTCACAGTTTGCTTTAAGTATTGAGTCTCTTTCTCATTGCAGGACAATTTTGTAGAAAGAGTTGAGATCATTCCCTTAAGAGAATGAATCCATTTCGGTTCAGCCCCGCTAGACTGTGAACCATGAGTACCCAGTAGTGAGCCCCCCGGTGAAGAGGAACACTCTGCGGTATAAGAAACGCATTCTCTGCCTGACATAATGTAATGTGACAGCGCACACACACACAGGAAAAGGTTAAGCACAATTAACCCACAAAGAGCCCTTCAGGGAGACACAGAGTTGTTTGGAGCCAGCCCCCACTGCACCCTTATCACTAATGCCAAGCTTAGCTGGGTTTCTAAGACCGCCTGGTACCGCTGAGTTAATCTGGAGTCACACTGGAGGAGCTGCTCGTCCCTGTCCTGTCAGCATCTGTGTCCACTGCAGAGGGAAAATGGTGCTGGTGAGCTGCTGGATCCTCTCATAGTGAAGCCCTACCCCTTCAATGGCGTGCGGTCTTCCCCCCTTTTTTATACTGGCTGAGCAATCTGGTGCTTAAAATGGAGAAAACCGTTTTAAAGCTGTGGTGCCAGTATGAGTACTGTGTACAGTGTACGGGGACACAGTCGTGTACCGTGTCCGGAGACACATTCTACCCCGTGTAGATGCCGTGCGTCTCCGTACCCTCATGCTGCCATAATGGCCGGCGCCCCGCTAGACGGGGCGCCAGCTCAGTACTCACCACTCTTCATTCTTCTGGCTCTGTTAGGGATGGCGGCGTGCTGCGGGACTGTACGCTCACCGTGGTGGGGCTTGCAAATATGTCCCTCAGGAGCTCAGTGTCCTGTCAGCGGGGAACGGGCCATTAACCCTTCAAGAGGTTGGACCGTTCTAACCCCCTAAGTCCTACGAAGCAGGCAGGCTGGTGCCAACCAGCCCTGCCTGAATATAACAAACATGAAAAATAAATGCAGAAAACTCTTCGGGAGCATCCTTTAGCGTGACTGGCTCCTCCGGGGACATTTTCTAAACTGAGTCTGGTAGGAAGGGCATAGAGGGAGGACCCAGCCCACACTATCAAATTCTTAAAGTTCCCATGGCTCCTAGTGGATCTGTCTATACCCCATGGTACTAAATGGACCCCAGTATCCTCTAGTATATAAGAGAAAGAGAGATACAATGTAGACTTTCAACCTAGGATCAAGCACAGTGGCCAAAATATAGTGTTCTGATTTCAACAGATTGACCTTGTAGTGCTCTGATTTCAACAGATTGACCACCCTTGAATCTTGGCAAAGTGAATGAAGGTCTCTATCCACAAGTCCCACATTCTTTGCTTAATCGCTCCATCTTAGCTCCTCCTTCAATTTCTCCATGTGATTCTGCAAAAGCCTGATGAGGGGAATGACCTGACTCAAGCTGGCAGTGTCTGAACTGACTTCACGTGTGGCAAGTTCGAAGGGTTGAAGAACCTTGCACAAGACGGAAATCATTCTCCACTGCGCTTGAGTCAGGTGCATTCCCCCTCCTTTACCTATACCAGCGGTAGGGAACCTTTTTTCTACCGAGGGCCATTAGGATATTTATAAAATCCTTCGGGGGCCATACAAAAATTCTCAACTTAAAAAATTACCCTGCCCACCAGTAGGTCTGCCCCTTAGAGGTACTGAGCGTGCGCGCCGAAGGCGCGCGCTCCCAAAAAATGGGTGTGACCAGTTAAAATGGGACGTGATAAACATATGCCCCTAATAGTGCAGTGCCAGATCCACAATTGCCCCTCACAGTGCCAGGTATACAAATGCCCCCCCCCAGTGTCAGGTATACAGATGCCCCCACAGTGCCAGGTATACAAATGTCCCTCACAGTGCCAGGTACACAGATGTCCCCACAGTGCCAGGTATACAGATGCCCTCACAGTGCCAGGTATACAGATGCCCCCACAGTGCCAGGTATACAGATGCCCGCACAGTGCCAGGTATACAGATGCCCCTCACAGTGCCAGGTATACAGATGTCCCCACAGTGCCAGGTATACAGATTTCTCCACAGTGCCAGGTATACAGATGTCCCCACAGTGCCAGGTATACAGATGCCCCCACAGTGCCAGGTATACAGATGCCCCTCACAGTGCCAAGGTATACAGATGTCCCCACAGTGCCAGGTATACAGATGCCCCCCACCATGCCAGGTATACAGATGTCCCCACAGTGCCAGGTATACAGATGCCCCCTACAGTGTGCCAGGCATACAGATTTCCCCACAGTGCCAGGTATACAGGTTTCCCCACAGTGCCAGGTATACAGATGCCCCCCACAGTGCCAGGTATACAAATGTCACCCCCCAGTGCTGATTACCGCTGCTTGCTGCTCCTTTCGGCGGGACACGGAGGAGAGCGCGGCTATGTTGGGCGGCGGCATGTAGGACTTGAAACCAGCCGCCGGTTCGAGAGCCAATCAGAGCTCACGGACCGGCAGCTGCGGCTCCTGATTGGCTGCCAGTCCGCGAGCTCTGGTTGGCTCACGAACCGGCGGCTGGTTTCAAGTCCTACACGCCGCTGCCGCGCTCTCCTCCCTGTCCTGGCAGCTGAGACACACTGCCGCCGGACTGAGCGGCGGCGTGTCTCACTGAGAGAAGCGGGTGGGCCAGAGCAAACGGCTTTGCGGGCCTTATACGGCCCGCGAGCCGGAGGTTCCCCACCCCTGGCCTATACCATAGGTGGATGTATAGGCTTGAATAGCCTTTGCTGCTCCTCCATCCACTGAAGTATATTGAATTCTACCTCGTTACCACCTCTTGCTTCAGGTGATGGCAGGACAATTTCAGGAGTGTTTGCTGGCGTTCCAGTCTTCGGCACACGGTGGCTGAATGTCGAAAATGGCCCGCAATTTTTCAGGCCACCGACAGCATCTCCTGCATGCCCCTGTCATTTTTCAAAAAATTCTGCACCACCAAATTAATTGTATGTGCAAAACATGGGACGTGCTGGAATTTGCCCAGATGTAATCACGCACAATATTGGTGGCGTTGTCCGATATCACAAATCTCCAGGAGAGTCTAATTGGGTAAGCCATTGTGCGATGATGTCCCTCAGTTTCCGTAAGAGGCTGTCAGCGGTGTGCCTCTTACGGAAAGCGGTGACACATAGCGTAGCCTGCATAGGAACGAGTTGGCGTTTGCAAGATGCTGCTACTGGTGCCGCCGCTGCTGTTCTTGCTGCGGGAGGCAATACATCTACCCAGTGGACTGCCACAGTCATATAGTCCTTAGTCTGCCATGTTCCACTTGTCCACATGTCCATGGTTAAGTGGACAGTGGGTACAACTGCATTTTTTAGGACACTTTTTCTGACGTCCGTGTACATTCTCGGTATCGCCTGCCTAGTGAAGTGGAACACAGATGGGATTTGGTACCGGGGACACACTACCTCCATCAATTCTCTAAGTCCCACTGAACTAATGACAGATACCGGACGCACGTCTAACACCAACATAGCTGTCAAGGCCTCAGTTATCCGCTTTGCACCAGGATGACTGCTGTCATATTTCATCTTCCTCACAAAGGACTGTTGGACAGTCAATTGCTTACTGGAAGTAGTACAAGTGGTCTTCTGAGTTCCCCTCTGGAATGACGATCGAATCCCAGCAGCAACAACAGCAGCGGCAACAGTAGCAGTAGGCGTACCACCCAAGGATCCTCCGGAGGAATCCCGGATAGGAGAGGACTCCTCAGTCTTGCCAGTGACATGGCCTGCAGTACTCTTGACGTTCCTGGGGAGTATAAGTACTGGCGCCGGCTGAAGTTCAAAGAAAATTAACTATACCAATATGATTAAAAATCTCAAATTTAATTTCTGCACATTCGTAAGAATAAAAGGAAAATGTTCCTCAATAATAAAATACAATCAAATGTAAATAGCTGATATATATATGAACCACAGCTTAACCCAATAAACATGTATGGTCCACAGTCCCCGGCTAGGACATTTGCCAACAGCTGTTTTACAAGTTCAATTTGAACAGGGTAGGTTACCAGACTCTTTTTCCAGATGGAAATTCCCTAGGTTTCCGTATTGCAGTGGAAACCAGATGGCAGATGGGTATGAGTCCGGATCTGTAAGTCCCTTGTGTGCAAATTTAGAGCCGATGGATGCATATAAGTCCAAATATCGCCAGGAGGTGGGTGGGGTTGCTGGTGCTTGTGGTCCTTCAGATAAAAAGCTCAACGCGTTTCACTGGTCTTATGGGTGCCAGCTTCCTCAGGAGCATATATTCAGTAACTATCTGGCAGACTATATATACCCTTAGAATCATAGGGCAATTGAAAACATCTGTCAGTCACAACATAATTAATAAACATTTCATAAAAATGACATAAAAATTCAGTAGGAGGCAACCCTTTATAGCACAATACCATAGATATTATTTACTTGTAAAAACGAGATCTAGAAGTGTCTAAAGATATATAAAAGTATAATCCAAACATATACCATGTGATCATTTCCTGATCACATGGCATTTTTCAACCAATGAGCGCTACCCTTGTGGTGTTTGTATGCTCCCGCCCGGGAGCACGTGATCTCCTCCGATCACGTGATCCCGCCGTCTGGATCGTACGGCGCATACCCGGAAGGGTCATTGCGCTCCGTGGAGCGCATAGCAAAGATAAGGGAAGTGATTGCGTTCCAGGGGCTCCATGACGATTACGTCAGCAGGACATCAAGCCGTCATACGGCGCATGCGTGGGGGTATCATAGCGCTCCGTGGAGCTCCCAGTTAACCTTAGTGAAATAGGCTTACGTTCTAAGAATCCTATGACGGGTACAGATCCAATAGAACATAATAAAAGAGAATCTTTAGATTAAAAGGGGGAGAAGAACATCCATACGTACAGATAAATGGAGGATTATTTACCATAATGGGATCAATCTTTTACTCAAATGGATACAATTCAATTTACAGTGTATATACAATGTATATTTTTATTTTTGTTTTTAAAACTTCAGCTACCAAACTGTATCTTTTAACAAAGTTCTTACAGCTTAGGGGAAGAAATCTCATGTATATATATACATCAATTGCATGCACATATGCAAATGTTCACCAGATGCATATTCCCACTGTACTTAAAGGAACCTACATAGTACCAAAAGTTCTAAATACCTCGTAATTTCAAAAAGTATTATTGTATAGTGTTTAGTTCTATGCTTTCATTAAGCCCATCCGGGTACAAGGAACCAAATTTGAGTATCCAATAAACTTCTCTGCAGCAAAGTTTATTGAACCTGTCACCCCCCCTGGGTGTGGGGGCGACATGTTCAATACAAATAAGAGACAAACTCTGGGGGTCCCCCGAGTGTGTTTGTGAAAAGTGTCTTGAGACACTGTGTTTATCGAATTTTTTGATTATATTCCTGCGGTGTTCCATGAATCTGGTATGTATGGGTCTGGTGGTCCTCCCCACGTAATTAAGGCCACAACCACAGGTCAAAAGATAAATCACATAATTTGTGTCACAGTTCATAAATGTTTTTATATTGTATTGTTCATTGGTCCCTGGTATGGTAATAGAACATGTTTTTTTAGGCATATGTATACACGTAGTGCAGCGGATCTTCCCACAATTGAAGCACCCGGTTGGTTTGATTGGCAACCACATGCATCCTATAGGTGTCTCTTTTTTCCGCTCTCGGGGGTCTAAATATGTTGGAGCTAGTATGGTTTTAAGGGACTTGTTTTTCTTAAATATCACCTGGGGTTTAGAAGGGAGTACTTGATTCAGGGTTCGGTCTTGTTTCAAAACTCTATAATTTTTGGAAATGATGGATCGTATTTCCTGAGCTGAATTATTATATTTACAAATGAATGCTAGCTGTCTCTCACCATTGTCAGTGTTGCTATTTTTACTACTACTGGTCATGTCTTTATTTTTTGGGATGAGCAATTTGGTTCTATCCATATTATACACCTCAATGAAAGCTTGTTGGAGTAAATTCTCTGGATATTTTCTCCGTCTCAGGGATTCCATTAATTCCTCCGCCTGCTGCAAAAATGTATTAATATCTGAACAATTACTTCTGAGACGCATCATCTGCCCCTTGGGGATGTTACGTTTCCAAGGGGCATGGTGTGCGCTCTCAAAATGTAAATACGAAAATGTGCTCACAGATTTGTTATAATTAGATGTAATAATTTGGTTGTCTCTAATTTCGAGGGTCACATCCAGGAAGTCTATGCGCTCCCTACTGTGCTCAAAAGTGAATGATAGATTGTAAGTGTTGTGATTAAGGTATGAAACGAAAGAAGAAATACTAGATAGATCCCCATCCCAAATAATAAAAAGATCGTCAATATAACGGCCATAGAAGACCAGGTTGCCCCCCCAGTCGCTTCCCCACACAAGTGAGTCCTCAAGGTCTCCCATGTATAGATTGGCGTAACTGGGGGCGAACCTAGTCCCCATGGCCGTCCCCATTACCTGCAAATAGTACGTGGACAAGAAAATAAAATAATTGTGAGATAGTATAAAGGAAATAGACTGGAGGATAAAAGTCTGGTGTTCAGCGCTGAGGTCCCCATCCAAGGACAGTTTCTTAGAAATGATATCAATCCCTCTAGAATGGGGGATATGTGTGTACAATGCTTGTACATCTAACGTAAGAAAATGATAATTCTCTTTCCATTGTATATTTCGAATTTTGTTAAGAAAATCTGTTGTGTCCCTGATATGTGAGCTCAGCGCTGAAACACGAGACTGAAGAAAGGAATCAACATAAAAAGAAAGGTTAGATGTGATAGAACCAATACCAGAAATAATTGGCCGCCCAGGAGGTGTGGTGAGGGACTTGTGAATCTTAGGAAGAAAATAAAAGGTAGGTGAAACCGGAAATTGGGGTAAGAGGAAGCCATATTCCTCCCTGGATATGACCCCCGACCTGAGAGCTGAGTCCAACATGGTTTTAATTTCCCTCAAAAAGGCATCAGTGGTTTTTTTTTCCAGTACACAATAAAAATCTTTATCCCCTAACTGTCGATTGGCCTCATTGATATAATCTGCTCTATTCATAACCACCCTTATCTGCTTCTTTTATGACAAGGGTGCTGTCTTGGGTGAGATTCTTAAGTGCTCTCTTTTCTTCTCTGGATAGATTAGATGGAGGTTTTCTGCAACCCTGCTGTCGTCCTACCAGATCCCTGAAATCTTCTAACGTTATTTTATAGAATGATTCTATCGAACTACTTTTAGTGTGTATAGGAAAAAATTCTGATTTCTTCTTAAAGATAGTGGGTTCTCTCTCAAGGTCATAGACTTTCTGTTCTTGAACCCCTTCTATGTGATTTTGCTCCCAAAGATCTTCTAAAGAGGCCAATAGGGCATCATCATTACTATCTAGCACTATTGGAATTGATAATTCATCATCTTCAGATAATTTTTTGTTTGCAAAATACTTTTTCCTACACATAGTGCGAACATATCGGTTTAACTCTACAAAGAGGTCAAACATGTTTGGTCCACTGGTCGGGGCAAACTTGAGGCCTCTTTCTAACAGTGAGATTTCTGAATTATTAAGTTCCCTAGAGGAAAGATTGAACACACTTTGTCTCTTACTTGAAGAATCCTGAACCATGACTATATTCTCCTTGGATTTTTCCTTTCTTTTTCTAATAGTGACATGGCCTGCCGTACTCTTGACTTTCCTGACTGAGGAGGAAGTTGACATTGAGGGAGTTGGTAGTGTGGCTTGCAGGAGCTTGGGTACAAGAGGAAGAAGGAATTTAGGTGTCAGTGGGCTGCTTACGCTCTTACCCAAAGTTTCACAACTTGACACTGACTTCTGATAAATGCACAGCAGGTGACGTATAAGGGAGGATGTTTCTAGGTGGTTAGAGTCCTTACCCCTACTTATTACAGATTTACAGAGGCAACACATGGCTTGACACGTTGTCCGGATTTGTGGAGAAATAATTCCACACCGAAGAGGTGGCTTTTTTGGTATTTTGCCCAGGCATCACAATGGGCTTATTCATCCATGGACAACAGGTGTCTCCCCCGATGCCTGATTTAAACAAAGCATTAGAATCCTCATCGTCAACTTCCTCCTCAGCGCCAGCAACACACATATCCTCATCCTGGTGAACTTCAACAGTGACATCTTCAATTTGAACATCAGAAACTGGACTGTGGGTGCTCCTTCCAGCACTTGCAGAGGGCGTGCAAATGGTGGAAGGAGCCACCTCTTCCCGTCCAGTGTTGGGAAGGTCAGGCATCGCAACCGCCGACACATTTGGACTCTCCTTAGGGATTTGTGATACCATCTCAGAATGCACACTTCTTTGCTGTGCTTTTACCAGCTTAACTCTTATAATTTTTCTAGTGGGAGGATGAGGGTATCCATCGTCATGTGAAGCTAAACCACTACTCATGAACATAGGCCAGGGCCTTAGCCGTTCCTTGCTACTCTGTGTTGTAAATGGCATATTGGAAAGTTTACGTTTCTCCTCAGACCATTTAAATTTATTTTTTGGGGTCTTTTACTGAACTTTGGCTTTTGGGATTTTACATGCCAAATAACCACTTTATTTGGAGTAAATAATATACAGCACAGTACAGCACCACTGAACTTATATGGCAGCACCACTGGACTGGACTTATACAGCCGTACCACTGGAAATATACGTCAGTATCACTGGAATTATACAGCAGTGTCACTGGAATTATATGGCAGTAGTACTGGAATAATATGGTAGTACCAATGTAGTTATACTGCAGTACCACTGGACTTATACGGCAAACACTGGACTGGATTTATACGGCCGTATCACTGGAATTTTACACCAGTACCACTGGAATTATATGGCAGTATCACTGGAATTATACGGCAGTATCAGTGGAATTATATGGCAGTACCACTAGACTTATACGGCAGTACCACTGGATTGGATTTATATGGTAGTATCACTGGATTTATAAACCAGTACCATTGGAATTATACGGCAGTTCCACTGGACGGGATTTACACGGCAGTATCACTGGATTTATATGGCAGTACCACTGGAATTATATGGCAGTATCACTGGAATTATACGGCAATCCCATTGGATTTATATGGCAGTACCACTGGACTGCATTTATACGGTAGTATCACTGGACTTATACACCAGTACCACTGGAATTATACGGTAGTATCACTGGAATTATTCGGAAGTACATCTGGACTTATACGGCAGAACCACTGGACTGGATTTATATGGCAGTATCACTGGATTTATATGCCAGTACCACTGGAATTATACGGCAGTATCACTGGAATTATATGGCAGTACCACTGGACATATATACGGCAGTATCACTGGACTGGATTTATACGCTATTACCAGTGGATTTATACGGCAGTACCACTGGACATATATACGGCAGTATCACTGGACTAGATTTATACGCCAGTACCACTGGAATTATTCGGCAGTATCACTGGAATTATATGGCAGTACCACTGGAATTATACGGCATTACCACTGGACTGGATTTATATGGCAGTATCACTGGATTTATATGCCAGTACCACTGGAATTATACAGCAGTATCACAGGAATTATGTGGCAGTACCACTGGACTTATACGGTAGTATCACTGGACTGGATTTATATGGCAGTATCACTGGATTTATACGCCAGTACCACTGGAATTATACAGCAGTATCACTGGAATTATGTGGCAGTACCACTGGACTTATACGGTAGTATCACTGGACTGGATTTATATGACAGTATCACTGGACTTATATGCCAGTATCACTAGAATTATCTGGCAGTACCCTGGACATATACGGAAGTATCACTGGACTGGATTTATATACCAGTACCACTGGATTTATACGGCAGTACCACTGGACATACAGTATCACTGGATTTATACGGCAGTACCACTGGACATATATGGCAGTATCACTGGACTTGATTTATAAGCCAATACCACTGGATTTATACAGCATGACCACTGGACATATACGGCAGTATCACTGGAATTATATGGCAGTACCGCTGGACATATACCGCAGTATCACTGGGCTGGATTTATACGTCAGTCCCACTGGAATTATACGCCTGTACTACTGGAATTATACAGCAGTATCACTGGAATTATACGGAGGTACCACTTGAATTGTACGGCAGTACCACTGGACATATACGGCAGTATCACTGGACTGGATTTATACAGCAGTACCACTGGAATTATACGGCAGTACCACTGGACATATACGCCAGTATCACTGGAATTATACGGCAGTACCACTGGAGTTATAAGGCAGTACCACTGGACATATATGGCAGTATCACTGGACATATACGGCAGTATCACTGGACTGGATTTATACGCCAATACCACTGGAAATATATGGCAGTACCACTGGACATATATGGCAGTATCGCTGGATTTATACGGCAGTACCGCTGGACATATGCGGCAGTATCACTGGACATATAGGGCAGTACACTGGACATATACAGCAGCACGGGGAAACCACCACTGGACTGATGCAGGATAACACAGCACCACTGCAATGGGCTTGACTTAATCAGCAGCACTGGACATATGGCAGCAGAGGACACCACCACTGTGACTGGACTGATGCAGCACAATACACCACCACTGAACTGGTGCAGCACAACACAGCACCACTGGACTGGATTTATACAGCAGCACTGGACATATGGCAGCAAAGGACACCACCACTGTGACTGGACTGATGCAGCACCAGACACCACCACTGGACTGATGCAGCACAACACAGCACCACTAGACTGGACTTATACAGCAGCACTGGACATATGTCAGCAGAGGACAACAACAACTGTGAATGGACTGATGCAGCACAAGACACTACCACCGAACTGATGAAGGACACTGAGGACAGAGACACATCCTCTCTCTACACTCTCCAATGCCGGAGTGAAAATGGCGGCAATGCGCGGCTCCTTATATGGGCTCCAAACCCCGCAAAAATCCGACAGCGGGATTATGATGTTTTTGTTACGCACACCAGTGCTAACAGGAGTATACCGGTGTATGAACAGAGAGGGAAGCGAAGCAAACAAACTCACAGACAGTATAACATAACATACACAGGAGGTGATGGAATAACTAATAAACACAAAGTGAACGGAGAAGCCCAAAGGCTCAGGAATTGGGTGTCTCCCTAGTGTCAGGAATGCTCAGATGGAATAGAGCGGACAATGAAGCGATGTGTAGTGATTTAACATGTGGAGCACCTGAAATGATGTTGCTAAAAGCAACAGAAAAAACCCCAAAGGGTTACCAACGGGTGTGGGAATAAACTCCTTGGTCAGAGATAGAAATATAGACACAAGGAGAGTATCCACAATCCTAACCCCCACTTGCAGGGCACAGGTTCATCTTACTGCCACTAAACTGACACCTGGACGCCCTGCACAGTGAGGGAGGATTAAGCAAGCAGGTCTGAGAGTACAGCCGCAAACCTGCTGGGTTCACAGAATAGCAAAAGAACCCCAGCAGGTCAGACAACTGACTCCAGTCTTACTGCTAGGTCCGGATTGGCAGAATGAAGTACCGAATCCCAAGGCCTATTCGCAGTAAGCAACAAGTAAATACAAAGTCACACAGTACTAGCTAACTCTCTGGAACTGACTAACAAACAAAGATTCAGCAGCATTTGCCTAGCCTGAGAGGATGGTTTATATAGCAGGTGCTGTCCACGCCCCACTCAGACCTCACAGACTGTGAGCACAAAACCAGCACCGGATTCCCTGCCGTGCACAGAGCCTGTAACCACTACACAGTAAAAACCCGGACCGGAGTATCAGCTGCGCTCAGGTTACTTCGCTAACACTTGCCTCCCGGTTGCCATGGCGACGTGGCAGCACAGAGCAGGAGATCCTAACAGTACCCCCCTTCTGACGAGGGGTCAAAGAACCCCTACCACCGGGTTTATTGGGGAAGTGCGAGAAGAAAGAGCGTATCAGTCTGGGGGCATGAAGATCACAACTGCGCACCCACGACCGCTCCTCCGGGCCATACCCCTTCCAGTGCACCAAAAATGACAGCCGACCCCGAACCATCTTGGAGTCAAGAACCCTTTCAACCACAAACTCCCTCTGACCCCGTATCAGAAGAGGAGAAGGTCTTCCACTGGAAGAAGGATTACTAACCGCCAGTTTTAAAAGGGAACAATGAAATGTTTTATTAATACCCAATGAACGGGGCAGATCTAACTGAAATGCCACCGGATTGATAACCCTGGTGATCTTATAAGGGCTGATGAACCGGGGGCCAAACTTATGAGATGGCTGTCTCAACTTCAAATTCTTGGTGGACAACCAGACGAAGTCTCCTAATTTGAATCTGCAGGGTCTTCTCCGCTTATCAAAAACCCTTTTGGTCACTAATGACACAGACACAAGGGCTTTCTTCACTTTCCTCCAAATACCTCTAAGGACCGAAACAACAGAGGAACCACCAGACGTGGAATCCAGGGGGTCAAAAGAATTGGCCTTAGGATGATGCCCATACACACAAAGGAAGGGAGAGATCCCTGTAGCAGAGTGAGCCGCGTTGTTATAGGCAAACTCCGCCATGGACAGATGAGCAACCCAGTCAGTATGACACTTGGAGACATAACACCTGAGGAACTGCTCCAAGGACTGGTTCACCCTCTCAGTCTGCCCATTAGACTGTGGATGGTAGCCTGACGACAAGCTCACAGAAATCTGGAGATCAGAACAAAATGCCCTCCAGAATTTGGCCACAAACTGGGATCCACGGTCAGAGACCACATCAAGTGGCAACCCGTGGAGGCGCACAACATGCTGTATAAATAACTCAGACAGGCGTCTGGCCGATGGCAACCCAACCAGTGGAACGAAATGCGCCATCTTCGAAAACCTGTCAACGACAACCCAAATGGCTGTCATCCCCGAGGATTTGGGCAAGTCCACCACAAAATCCATGGAAATGTGGGTCCATGGCTTAGACGGAATAGAGAGTGGATGTAATGGGCCGACAGGAACCCCTCTAGGAGTTTTATTTCGGGCACAAACGTCACATGCCCGAACCCACTGATCCACATCCCTAGCCACCGAGGGCCACCACACCGCCCTAGACAGCAACTCCCGAGTTCTGGAAATACCCGGATGCCCTGCCGACCTCTTGGCATGGAATTTCAGGAACACTCGCTGTCTTAACCTAGGAGGCACAAACAAGAGACCTACCGGAAGGTCTGGAGGAGCCTGCTCCTGTGCTCTAAGGACTAATGACAAGAGGTCCTGGGTAATGCCCACTTTAATACATGATGGGGACACAATGGTCAATGGCTCCTCGGTGGTCTCTTGAACTGGAGCAAAACTCCGCGAGAGCGCATCAGCCTTGATGTTTTTTGACCCAGGGCGATATGTTATCAAAAAATTAAAGCGAGCAAAAAACAAAGCCCATCGTGCCTGCCTGGCATTGAGCCGCTTCGCTGACTCTAAATATGCCAGATTCTTATGGTCGGTGAGAATTGAGACCACAAACTTAGCCCCCTCAAGCCAGTGTCTCCACTCCCCGAGTGCATCCTTTATAGCCAACAATTCCCGGTTACCCACATCATAATTCATCTCGGCAGACGAAAATTTACGGGAAAAGTAAGCACAGGGATGAAGGCGATTATCAGACACCTCCATCTGAGAGAGCACCGCCTCAATACCTATCTCAGAGGCATCCACTTCTACCACAAAAGGACGCTCTGGATCTGGGTGTCGCAGCACCTTGGCCGAGACAAATGCCCTTTTGAGACGGGCAAAGGCCGCTTTGGCCTCACAAGACCAGTGAGCAACATCCGCCCCTTTCTTAGTGAGTGCCACCAAGGGGGACACTATAGACGAAAATCCAGCGATAAACCGTCTATAAAAATTTGCAAAGCCCAGAAAACGCTGAAGCGCCTTCAAACTAGTGGGCTGCACCCAATCCAGGACTGCCTGTACCTTAGAACCCTCCATTTGGAAACCTTCTGAGGAGATAATATACCCTAGAAATGCGATTTGCTGGACTTCAAACTCGCACTTCTCCAGCTTCGCCCCAAGCTGGTGGTCTCTGAGTTTCTGGAGGACTAAGCGTACATGCTTCCGATGTTCCTCCAGGGAATGAGAGAAGATTAGGATGTCATCTAGATAAACAACTAAGAATCTATCCAAATATTCCCTGAGCACATCGTTCATGAATTCCTGGAAGACTGCCGGGGCATTAGAGAGCCCAAAAGGCATCACCAAATATTCATAATGCCCTGAGTGGGTATTAAAGGCAGTCTTCCATTCATCCCCCTCTCTTATTCGGATTAGATTGTAAGCACTGCGTAGGTCAATCTTAGAAAAAATGGTGGCAGTACGAAGCTGGTCAAACAAAACCGAAATGAGAGGCAGTGGGTACGAGTTTTTAATCGTGATACGGTTCAATTCCCCGAAGTCGATGCAGGGTCGCAACGAACCGTCCTTTTTACCCACGAAAAAGAACCCCGACCCAACTGGGGACTGTGAGGGTCTGATAAATCCCTTAGCCAAGTTCTCCTGAATGTACTCTGCCATAGTCTCAGGACGTGACAGGGAGTACAACCTGCTCTTGGGAAGCTTAGCATCCGGCAACAAATCAATGGCACAGTCATAGGGAGCGATGGGGAGGTAGTACCTCCGCAACTTTTTTGGAGAACACATCCGCAAAATCTGCATAACATCCTGGCAATCCTGGCAAACTTAGCTGCGAGAGCCTGACTGGAAGGCTCAAGCAACTCCTGAAACAATCACTACCCCAACTAAGAATCTCCCCAGAGACCCAGTCAAATTGAGGGTTATGGGCCCTTAACCAGGGTAACCCCAAAACCAATGGGGCAAAAGAACAGACAGTCACATAAAAAGACAATTTTTCAGAGTGTGTGGCTCCAATAAACAAAGGAATTTGGCTGGTGCAGGAGGTAATTTTACCCTGGGACAATGGTTCCCCGTTTAACCCACAGATCTCAATCTCTGATGCCAAAGGTACTGAGGGAACAGAGTGTTCCAGGGCGAATTGACGGTCCATGAAAACCCCATTGGCCCCACTGTCAACAAAGGCCTCAGTCTTGACAGTTTGACCGAGGATCTCCAAAGTCACCGGAATGAGAAAAGTCTTTTTAGGAAATTCTGACTTCTGGCCTGACAGGATATTACCCATCACCCTCAGGCCCTGAAGTTTTCCGGTTTTTCTGGGCATGATACTACAACATGACCTTTATTCCCACAGTACAAACACAAACCCTGCTGTCTCCTCCGCGTCTTCTCACGCGAGGAGAGGCGGGTAGCCCCAATCTGCATAGGCTCCTCGGAATATTCCTCAGAGTCTGAGGTTCCCTTGGGAAAAAAGGAAACTGCGGTCTCCCTTTCAAGCCTATGCTCTCTCAGCCGTCTATCCACCCAGATGGATAACTGCATGAGCTGATCTAAGCTATCAGGCGAGGGATATTGTACCAGTTGGTCCTTTATCTGGTCAGAAAGGCCCCTTCGGTACTGGTTTCTCAGGGCTGGGTCATTCCACTGGGTATCATGAGCCAACCTCAGAAACTCCGTACTATAAACCTCAGCTGGCCGTCGCCCTTGCTTAAGAACCATAATCTGAGCCTCGGCTGAAGCCATCTTGTCAGGGTCATCATACAAAATGCCCAGTGCCGTAAAAAAAGCATCAACACTTTTAAGCGACGGACAGTCAGGCTGTAACCCATATGCCCAGACCTGTGGGTCTCCTTTTAGCAAGGAAATCACCATGCCCACCCACTGAATCTCCGACCCAGAAGACTGGGGCCTAAGCCTGAAATATAGCTTACAGCTCTCCTTGAAACAAAAGAACTGCGAGCGATCTCCAGAAAAACGATCCGGGAGATTTACTTTCGGCTCCTTAACCCCTGAACTTGCCGCTGCTGCTGCGGGAGCTCCGCTAGCGGCCTGCGGGGTGTTCATTTTAATGGACATCTCATTAAATTGTCGAGTCAGGACCTGCACCTGATCGACCACCTGTTGCAAAGTATTTTGAGGGGTATGCTCCATATTCCCACAAAATTTCAACAGGAGTAGGGCTGCTGAATATGTTACGCACACCAGTGCTAACAGGAGTATACCGATGTATGAACAGAGAGGGAAGCGAAGCAAACGAACTCACAGACAGTATAACATAACATACACAGGAGGTGATGGAATAACTAATAAACACAAAGTGAACGGAGAAGCCCAAAGGCTCAGGAATTGGGTGTCTCCCTAGTGTCAGGAATGCTCAGATGGAATAGAGCGGACAATGAAGCGATGTGTAGTGATTTAACATGTGGAGCACCTGAAATGATGTTGCTAAAAGCAACAGAAAAAACCCCAAAGGGTTACCAACGGGTGTGGGAATAAACTCCTTGGTCAGAGATAGAAATATAGACACAAGGAGAGTATCCACAATCCTAACCCCCACTTGCAGGGCACAGGTTCAGCTTACTGCCACTAAACTGACACCTGGACGCCCTGCACAGTGAGGGAGGATTAAGCAAGCAGGTCTGAGAGTACAGCCGCAAACCTGCTGGGTTCACAGAATAGCAAAAGAACCCCAGCAGGTCAAACAACTGACTCCAGTCTTACTGCTAGGTCCGGATTGGCAGAATGAAGTACCGAATCCCAAGGCCTATTCGCAGTAAGCAACAAGTAAATACAAAGTCACACAGTACTAGCTAACTCTCTGGAACTGACTAACAAACAAAGATTCAGCAGCATTTGCCTAGCCTGAGAGGATGGTTTATATAGCAGGTGCTGTCCACGCCCCACTCAGACCTCACAGACTGTGAGCACAAAACCAGCGCCGGATTCCCTGCCGTGCACAGAGCCTGTAACCACTACACAGTAAAAACCCGGACCGGAGTATCAGCTGCACTCAGGTTACTTCGCTAACACTTGCCTCCCGGTTGCCATGGCGACGTGGCAGCACAGAGCAGGAGATCCTAACAGTTTTGCCTCATTCTGGTTTCCAAGTCCGTTGGGAAAACTCGAGCCTGACTTGGATCCGGGCTCAGGTAGTTAAGTTCGGGGGGGTTCGGTTCTCAGGGAACCGATCCCGCTTATCTCTATATTTAAGGGATCTATTTTATTTTAGGCTCTTTATTTTTTTTCTCACTAGCAATTATACACCTGCACTGCAGTTTATATGATACCCCACCTGTTTCTATTTTTCTATGCTTATATACGGCATGTGTCATGGATCTGGTCCTGTAGGTGCACATTCAGTATATCCACAGTATCTCGACATGACAATGCTGATGCTAGGATCCCAACAAGGGTGTAATGATCCTTAGAGCATCTTAAACCACCTGGGTGTTATAATATTAAACATGCTGGTTAGCAGCAGTCATCTACTATATGCGCACAGTCATTCCAAGATGACATTTTCCAGTAACACCCACCTGACAACCCGACCAACCTATATGCAATGCTCTAAGTCTACCCAAGCACCCATGTGCATTGGACCAACTTTGACTTTGTCCCTGATGTAAATTTTGTTGTGGAGTTACTGCAGTTAATTCTTACCCAAATTTTTTTTTTTTATATAGCAACGAGTTTTACTTACAGCTGATTGGTTGTGCTATGGAGGCGTGGTAGCCCACTCATACGCTAATATTTTTATGTTTCAGGTGGAAGAAATTGTATTTTTTTCTGATTCATTGATTGCTGGTCGCATAACCTTTTTTGTCGTTATAAAGACGATTTATTGCTTTTTTGGAAGGGTCCTAGTTCTATATTGATAGATCATATTGAGCAACATAATGCTAGTGACTCTCCAGTCAAATTCACGTTTACTTCTAGTAATAGCGAGGTTCATTTTTTGGATGTTGCAATTACTCTGACAAATGGAGTGATTGGTACTAACTTATACTCTAAACTTAACCAACAGATAAAAATAATCTTCTGTGTGCTACAAGTTGCCATCCTAAATCTTTGATAAAAGGCTTATTCTCAGATGTCAAAAAGCTGAGGTTCAAATTAACTCTATGTTTGATAAATTTCTAGCTCGGGGTGATCACTATGATTTACTACAGTCAGCTAAGTGTAAAGCACTAGCTTTGGATCGACATAGTTTGTTACAATCTTCCAGTAAACAGTTAACTCCAATGTTACCATGGGTTACTCAGTACAGCCACGTTAGCCCGACTATCAATAAAGTATCAAAGAAATTTTGGCCAATAATTCAGACAGATGTTGATCTTAATCTGTCTGAGACACGTCTTCTATCTTGTTATAAAAGAGGCTGGGGTTTACGTGATAATTTAGTGAAATCAGATATTTCTAACATTGATGCTAATGTTCAATTTAGGTAAAATGGGTTGTATTCGTTGCTCATGTGTTACATGTCGCTTTATGATTGCAGGTGATATTTTTTACCATCCCCAGACGCGTAAACCGATACATATTCAACATAAATTAACTTGTAACTCAAAATTTACTGTTTATCAAATAATTCGCCCTTGTGGCAAGTCCTATATAGGAAAAACTGAATGTCCATTTAAAGATAGGATGGCTGCGCATCGATCGACTATTAAGTCTGCTTTGGCCAGTGGCAAAAGCGAACAGCCGGTAGCTAGACACTTTTCTTCTGCTGCCCATAGTTGGACATCTCTGAAATATAGAATGATAGATCATGTGTCTGCCTCAATTCGAGGAGGCAATAGAAGTTTAAAATTGTTGCAATGTGAGGCTCATTGGATTTCACTCCTCGATTCTTTAGCTCCTAAAGGTCTCAACGAACACAGTGGTATTATGTTCTGGCCCTTAGTAATTGAGGTTGTCTTAATGTTTGTAATCTTGCTATTACTGTTCTTTATCAGCCTTGCCATCGTGTATTTTAAGTTCACTTTGTATATGTTTTTATAAGGTGCTTAGGTTATTGTTGTTGTGTCACTATCGTTACTCAGATTACGTCAGTCGGCACTGCGTGATGATGCCATCTGTATTGCGCCGCCGTCCGGGTCAGCGGTCCTGGTTTGGATTGGCGCCACTAGTATTATGTGACTTTATAAGGTGAGATGTTTTTCTTTTGTGCTTTGTCTGATGAAAATGCCGTGTCAATAAAGGCATTGAAACGTTGCTGCTAATATATGTTTACAGTGAGTCATTGGAGTGCTGCACCGTTTGTGTATGGTAACTATTGCTTTTTTGTGAAGGCACCTAATGCAATACTATTCTAAGGAGTTTGTGCTGGACGCATGACTATATATATATATATATATATATACTGCTCAAAAAAATAAAGGGAACATTTAAACAACACAATGTAACTCCAAGTCAATCACAATTCTGTGAAATCAAACTGTCCACTTAGGAAGCAACACTGATTGACAATCAATTTCAGATGCTGTTGTGCAAATGGAATAGACAACAGGTGGAAATTACAGGCAAATAGCAAGACACCCCCAATAAAAGAGTTGTTCTGCAGGTGGTGACCACAGACCACTTCTCAGCTCCTATGCTTTCTGGCTGATGTTTTGGTCACTTTTGAAAGCTGGCGGTGCTTTTACTCTAGTGGTAGCATGAGACGGAGTCTACAACCCACTAGTGATGTGCACCGGACATTTTTCGGGTTTTGTGTTTTGGTTTTGAGTTCGGTTCCGCCGCCGTGTTTTGGGTTCGAATGCGTTTTGGCAAAACTTCACCAAATTTTTTTTGTCAGATTCGGGTGTGTTTTGGATTCGGGTGTTTTTTTCAAAAAATCCTAAAAAACAGCTTAAATCATTGAATTTGGGGGTCATTTTGATCCCATAGTATTATTAACCTCAATAACCATAATTTACACTCATTTTCAGTCTATTCTGAACACCTCACACCTCACAATATTATTTTTAGTCCTAAAATTTGCACCGAGGTCGCTGGATGGCTAAGCTAAGCGACCCAAGTGGCCGACACAAACACCTGGCCCATCTAGGAGTGGCACTGCAGTGTCACGCAGGATGGCCCTTCCAAAAAATACTCCCCTCCCCAAACAGCACATGACGCAAAGAAAAAAAGAGGCGCATTGAGGTAGCTGTGTGAGTAAGCTAAGCGACCCTAGTGGCCGACACAAACACCCGGCCCATCTAGGAGTGGCACTGCAGTGTCAGGCAGGATGGCCCTTCCAAAAAATACTCCCCAAACAGCACATGACGCAAAGAAAAAAAGAGGCGCAATGAGGTAGCTGTGTGAGTAAGCTAAGCGACCCTAGTGGCCGACACAAACACCTGGCCCATCTAGGAGTGGCAATGCAGTGTCACGCAGGATGGCCCTTCCAAAAAATACTCCCCAAACAGCACATGACGCAAAGAAAAAAAGAGGCGCAATGAGGTAGCTGTGTGAGTAAGCTAAGCGACCCTAGTGGCCGACACAAACACCTGGCCCATCTAGGAGTGGCACTGCAGTGTCACGCAGGATGGCCCTTCCAAATATACTCCCCTCCCCAAACAGCACATGACGCAAAGAAAAAAAGAGGCGCAATGAGGTAGCTGTGTGAGTAAGCTAAGCGACCCTAGTGGCCGACACAAACACCTGGCCCATCTAGGAGTGGCACTGCAGTGTCACGCAGGATGGCCCTTCCAAAAAATACTCCCCTCCCCAAACAGCACATGACGCAAAGAAAAAAAGAGGCGCAATGAGGTAGCTGTGTGAGTAAGCTAAGCGACCCTAGTGGCCGACACAAACACCTGGCCCATCTAGGAGTGGCACTGCAGTGTCACGCAGGATGGCCCTTCCAAAAAATACTCCCCTCCCCAAACAGCACATGACGCAAAGAAAAAAAGAGGCGCAATGAGGTAGCTGTGTGAGTAAGCTAAGCGACCCTAGTGGCTGACACAAACACCTGGCCCATCTAGGAGTGGCACTGCAGTGTCACGCAGGATGGCCCTTCCAAAAAATACTCCCCTCCCCAAACAGCACATGACGCAAAGAAAAAAAAGAGGCGCAATGAGGTAGCTGTGTGAGTAAGCTAAGCGACCCTAGTGGCCGACACAAACACCTGGCCCATCTAGGAGTGGCACTGCAGTGTCACGCAGGATGGCCCTTCCAAAAAATACTCCCCTCCCCAAACAGCACATGACGCAAAGAAAAAAAGAGGCGCATTGAGGTAGCTGTGTGAGTAAGCTAAGCGACCCTAGTGGCCGACACAAACACCTGGCCCATCTAGGAGTGGCACTGCAGTGTCACGCAGGATGGCCCTTCCAAAAAATACTCCCCAAACCGCACATGACGCAAATAAAAATGAAAGAAAAAAGAGGTGCAAGATGGAATTGTCCTTGGGCCCTCCCACCCACCCTTATGTTGTATAAACAGGACATGCACACTTTAACGAACCCATCATTTCAGTGACAGGGTCTGCCACACGACTGTGACTGAAATGACTGGTTGGTTTGGGCCCCCACCAAAAAAGAAGCAATCAATCTCTCCTTGCACAAACTGGCTCTACGGAGGCAAGATGTCCACCTCATCATCATCGTCCGATTCATCACCCCTTTCACTGTGTACATCCCCCTCCTCACAGATTATTAATTCGTCCCCACTGGAATCCACCATCTCAGATCCCCGTGTACTTTCTGGAGGCAATTGCTGCTGGTGAATGTCTCCATGGAGGAATTGATTATAATTCATTTTAATGAACATCATCTTCTCCACATTTTCTGGAAGTAACCTCGTACGCCGATTGCTGACAAGGTGAGCGGCTGCACTAAACACTCTTTCGGAGTATACACTGGAGGGAGGGCAACTTAGGTAGAATAAAGCCAGTTTGTGCAAGGGCCTCCAAATTGCCTCTTTTTCCTGCCAGTATACGTACGGACTGTCTGACGTGCCTACTTGGATGCGGTCACTCATATAATCCTCCACCATTCTTTCAATGGTGAGAGAATCATATGCAGTGACAGTAGACGACATGTCAGTAATCGTTGGCAGGTCCTTCAGTCCGGACCAGATGTCAGCATCAGCAGTCGCTCCAGACTGCCCTGCATCACCGCCAGCGGGTGGGCTCGGAATTCTGAGCCTTTTCCTCGCACCCCCAGTTGCGGGAGAATGTGAAGGAGGAGATGTTGACAGGTCGCGTTCCGCTTGACTTGACAATTTTCTCACCAGCAGTTCTTTGAACCCCTGCAGACTTGTGTCTGCCGGAAAGAGAGATCCAACGTAGGTTTTAAATCTAGGATCGAGCACGGTGGCCAAAATGTAGTGCTCTGATTTCAACAGATTGACCACACGTGAATTCTGGTTAAGCGAATGAAGGGCTCCATCCACAAGTCCTACATGCCTAGCGGAATCGCTCTGTTTTAGCTCCTCCTTCAATACCACCAGCTTCTTCTGCAAAAGCCTGATGAGGGGAATGACCTGACTCAGGCTGGCAGTGTCTGAACTGACTTCACGTGTGGTAAGTTCAAAGGGCAGCAGAACCTTGCACAACGTTGAAATCATTCTCCACTGCGCTTGAGACAGGTGCATTCCACCTCCTTTGCCTATATCGTGGGCAGATGTATAGGCTTGAATGGCCTTTTGCTGCTCCTCCATCCTCTGAAGCATATAGAGAGTTGAATTCCACCTCGTTACCACCTCTTGCTTCAGATGATGGCAGGGCAGGTTCTGGTTTTTTTGGTGGTGCTCCAGTCTTCTGTACGCGGTGCCTGTACGCCGAAAGTGGCCCGCAATTCTTCTGGCCACCGACAGCATCTCTTGCACGCCCCTGTCGTTTTTTAAATAATTCTGCACCACCAAATTCAAGGTATGTGCAAAACATGGGACGTGCTGGAATTTGCCCAGATGTAATGCACGCACAATATTGCTGGCGTTGTCCGATGCCACAAATCCCCAGGAGAGTCCAATTGGGGTAAGCCATTCTGCGATGATCTTCCTCAGTTGCCGTAAGAGGTTGTCAGCTGTGTGCGTATTCTGGAAAGCGGTGATACAAAGCGTAGCCTGCCTAGGAACGAGTTGGCGTTTGCGAGATGCTGCTACTGGTGCCGCCGCTGCTGTTCTTACAGCGGGAGGCAATACATCTACCCAGTGGGCTGTCACAGTCATGTAGTCCTGAGTCTGCCCTGCTCCACTTGTCCACATGTCCGTGGTTAAGTGGACATTGGGTACAACTGCATTTTTTAGGACACTGGTGAGTCTTTTTCTGACGTCCGTGTACATTCTCGGTATCACCTGCCTAGAGAAGTGGAACCTAGATGGTATTTGGTAACGGGGGCACACTACCTCAAGAAATTGTCTAGTTCCCTGTGAACTAACGGCGGATACCGGACGCACGTCTAACACCAACATAGTTGTCAAGGCCTCAGTTATCTGCTTTGCAACAGGATGACTGCTGTGATATTTCATCTTCCTCGCAAAGGACTGTTGGACAGTCAATTGCTTACTGGAATTAGTACAAGTGGTCTTCCGACTTCCCCTCTGGGATGACGATCGACTCCCAGCAGCAACAACAGCAGCCCCAGCAGCAGTAGGCATTACACTCAAGGATGCATCGGAGGAATCCCAGGCAGGAGAGGACTCGTCAGACTTGCCAGTGACATGGCCTGCAGGACTATTGGCTTTCCTGGGTAAGGAGGAAATTGACACTGAGGGAGTTGGTGGTGTGGTTTGCGCGAGCTTGGTTACAAGAGGAAGTGATTTACTGGTCAGTGGACTGCTTCCGCTGTCGCCCAAAGTTTTTGAACTTGTCACTGACTTATTATGAATGCGCTGCAGGTGACGTATAAGGGAGGATGTTCCGAGGTGGTTAACGTCCTTACCCCTACTTATTACAGCTTGACAAAGGCAACACACGGCTTGACACCTGTTGTCCGCATTTCTGTTGAAATGCTTCCACACTGAAGAGCTGATTTTTTTGGTATTTTCACCAGGCATGTCAATGGCCATATTCCTCCCACAGACAACAGGTGTCTCCCCGGGTGCCTGACTTAAACAAACCACCTCACCATCAGAATCCTCCTTGTCAATTTCCTCCCCAGCCCAAGCAACACCCATATCCTCATCCTGGTGTACTTCAACACTGACGTCTTCAATTTCACTATCAGGAACTGGACTGCGGGTGCTCCTTTCAACACTTGCAGGGGGCGTGCAAATGGTGGAAGGCGCAAGCTCTTCCCGTCCAGTGTTGGGAAGGTCAGGCATCGCAACCGACACAATTGGACTCTCTTTTGGGATTTGTGATTTCGAAGAACGCACAGTTCTTTGCTGTGCTTTTGCCGCAAGTCTTTTCTTTTTTCTAGCGAGAGGATGAGTGCTTCCATCCTCATGTGAAGCTGAACCATTAGCCATGAACAAAGGCCAGGGCCTCAGCCGTTCCTTGCCACTCCGTGTCGTAAATGGCATATTGGCAAGTTTACGCTTCTCCTCAGACGCTTTTAATTTTGATTTTTGGGTAATTTTTTAACTGATCTTTTGTGTTTTGGATTTTACATGCTCTGTACTATGACATTGGGCATCGGCCTTGGCAGACGACGTTGATGGCATTTCATCGTCTCGGCCATGACTAGTGGCGGCAGCTTCAGCACGAGGTGGAAGTGGATCTTGATCTTTCCCTATTTTTTTAACCTCCACATTTTTGTTCTCCATATTTTGTGCACAACTAAAAGCCACCACAGGTATACAATGTAGATGGGTGGATAGTATACTATTATTACTTATACTTATGGACGACGAGTGACGACACAGAGGTAGGTACAGCCGTGGCCTACCGTACTGCTACTTATATATATATATAATATACTGTATAACGGACCTGGTGGACACTGTCAGCAGACTGCTAAACTAGTATGAAGAAAGAAAAAAAAAACACCACAGGTATACAATGTAGATGGGTGGATAGTATACTATTATTACTTATACTTATGGACGACGAGTGACGACACAGAGGTAGGTGCAGCCGTGGCCTACCGTACTGCTGCTTATATAATATACTGTATAACGGACCTGGTGGACACTGTCAGCAGACTGCTAAACTAGTATGAAGAAAGAAAAAACACCACAGGTATACAATGTAGATGGATGGATAGTATAGTATTACTTATACTTATGGACGACGAGTGACGACACAGAGGTAGGTACAGCCGTGGCCTACCGTACTGCTGCTTATATATTTATAATATACTGTATAACGGACCTGGTGGACACTGTCAGCAGACTGCTAAACTAGTATGAAGAAAGAAAAAAAAAACACCACAGGTATACAATGTAGATGGATGGATAGTATAGTATTATATTACTTATGGACGACGAGTGCACTGATGACACAGAGGTAGGTACAGCCGTGGCCTACCGTTCTGCTGCTTATATATATATAATATACTGTATAACGGACCTGGTGGACACTGTCAGCAGACTGCTAAACTAGTATGAAGAAAGAAAAAAAAAACACCACAGGTATACAATGTAGATGGATGGATAGTATAGTATTATATTACTTATGGACGACGAGTGCACTGACGACACAGAGGTAGGTACAGCCGTGGCCTACCGTACTGCTGCTTATATAATATACTGTATAACGGACCTGGTGGACACTGTCAGCAGACTGCTAAACAAACTAGTATGAAGAAGAAGAAAAAAATACACAGGAGTGTTTTTCAGGCAGACAAACGTATACTGGACTGGTGGTCACTGTCAGCAAAACTGTGCACTGTACTCCTGCTATAACTGCTCCCCAGTCCCCACAATTAGGCAGTGTGAGCAGTGCACTCAGCACAGATATATCATGCAGCAGTGCAGCACACTTAGTGAGCACAGATATGGTGGTCGGAGCGTTTTTTTCAGGCAGAGAAACAAAGGATTAAACTCACTGGTGGTATAATCAAAACCCTGCACTGTACTCCCTAACAGCTGCTCCCCATCCCCAATCCTCCCCACAATTATAACAATGTCACTCTTAGTCTTTTCTATTACGGAGAGGACGCCAGCCACGTCCTCTCCCTATCAATCTCAATGCACGTGTGAAAATGGCGGCGACGCGCGGCTCCTTATATAGAATCCGAGTCTCGCGAGAATCCGACAGCGGGATGATGACGTTCGGGCGCGCTCGGGTTAACCGAGCAAGGCGGGAGGATCCGAGTCGCTCGGACCCGTGTAAAAAAAAGGTGAAGTTCGGGCGGGTTCGGATTCCGAGGAACCGAACCCGCTCATCGCTACAACCCACACAAGTGGCTCAGGTAGTGCAGCTCATCCAGGATGGCACTTCAATGCGAGCTGTGGCAAGAAGGTTTGCTGTGTCTGTCAGCGAAGTGTCCAGAGCATGGAGGCGCTACCAGGAGACAGGCCAGTACATCAGGAGACATGGAGGAGGCCGTAGGAGGGCAACAACCCAGCAGCAAGACCGCTACCTCCGCCTTTGTGCAAGGAGGAACGGGAGGAGCACTGCCAGAGCCCTGCAAAATGACCTCCAGCAAGCCACAAATGTGCATGTGTCTACTCAAACGATCAGAAACAGACTCCATGAGGGTGGTATGAGGGCCCAACACCGTGCAGGACGTTTGTCATTTGCCAGAGAACACCAAGATTGGCAAATTCGCCACTGGCACCCTGTGCTCTTCACAAATTAAAGCAGGTTCTCACTGAGCACACGTGACAGACGTGACAGAGTCTGGAGACGCCAAGGAGAACGTTCTGCTGCCTGCAACATCCTCCAGCACGACCGGTTTGGCAGTGGGTCAGTAATGGTGTGGGGTGGCATTTCTTTGGGGGGCCGCACAGCCCTCCATGTGCTCGCCAGAGGTAGCCTGACTGCCATTAGGTACCGAGATGAGATCCTCAGACCCCTTGTCAGACTATATGCTGGTACGGTTGGCACTGGGTTCCTCCTAATGCAAGACAATGCTAGACCTCATGTGGCTGGAGTGTGTCAGCAGTTCCTGCAAGACGAAGGCATTGATGCTATGGACTGGCCCGCCCCCTTCCCCAGACCTGAATCCAATTGAGCACATCTGGGACATCATGTCTCGCTCCATCCACCAATGCCACGTTGCACCACAAACTGTCCAGGAGTTGGCAGATGCTTTAGTCCAGGTCTGGGAGGAGATCCCTCAGGAGACAATCCGCCACCTCATCAGGAGCATGCCCAGGCATTGTAGGGAGATCATACCGGCACGTGGAGGCCACACACACTACTGAGCCTCATTTTGACTTGTTTTAATGACATTTCATCAAAGTTGGATCAGCCTGTAGTGTGTTTTTCCACTTTAATTTTGAGTGTGACTCCAAATACAGACCTCCATGGGTTAATAAATTTGATTTCCTTTGATAATTTTTGAGTGATTTTGTTGTCAGCACATTCAACTATGTAAAGAACAAAGTATTCAATAAGAATTTTTCATTCATTCAGATCTAGGATGTGTTATTTTAGTGTTCCCTTTATTTTTTTGAGCAGTGTATTTATGTGTGTGTGTATATATATATATATATATATATATATATATATTCATTTTTAAGGAGGTTTCTTAAAAAAGTATTTGTGCTAGATTTTGAAAAGCAAACTTTGCAATAATGGACAGTGAGCAAATTTGGGAATACCCATAGTTTAACTATGGGAATTTCTGTAAGTCTAGCCATGATACTGTATTTTTAGAGAAAATTGTAGAACATTTCTTTCCATATTTAGTGGTGGACACAGACAGTGTAAAGGTAATATGTTTTTTTTGTTAAAAAGTTCCCCCTCCCCCCGGCACCCATGTAATAAAGGTATTGCATGCGCCGTAGGTGCGTGCCCCCAAAAAGGGGCATGGTCTCAAAAAGAAAGGGGCGTGGTCACACAATAGTAATAATGCCCACAGTAGTAGCACCCCTAATACACATAATGCACACAGCAGTAGCACCCCTAATACACATAATGCACACAGCAGTAGCGCACCTGGGGGGTGATTCCGAGTTGTTCGCTCGCTAGCTGCTTTTAGCAGCATTGCACACGCTAGGCCGCCACCCTCTGGGAGTGTATCTTAGCTTAGCAGAATTGCGAACGAAAGATTAGCAGAATTGCAAATAGAAATTTCTTAGCAGTTTAGAGTAGCTCGAGATTTACTCACACATAGCGATCAGTTCAGTCAGTTTCGTTCCTGGTTTGACGTCCACACACACCCAGCGTTCGGCCAGCCACTTCCCCATTTCTCCAGACACTCGCGCGTTTTTCCCTGACACGCCTGCGTTTTTCCGCACACTCCCAGAAAACGTCCAGTTTCCGCCCAGAAACACCCACTTCCTGTCAATCACACTACGATCCCTTCAACGATTAAAAATCTTCGTTCGGGCGTGAGTAAATCTACTAAGTTTTGTGTTAAAATACTAACCGCATGCACACTGCGAACCATGCGCATGCGCATTTTTGCCTTAATTGCTCCGTTGCGAAAATCGGCAACGAGCGAACAACTCGGAATGACCCCCCTTATACGATGCCCACAGTAGTAGTGCTCCTTATGCAATGTCCACTGTACTGGTAGTGCCCACAGTGGTAGTGCCCCATATATAGAGCCCATAGTAGTGGTGCCCCTTATGCAATACCCCCAGTAGTAGTGCCCCTTATGTCCCCATTAGTGATGCCTTTTATGAAGTGACCCCCTTTACAATGCCCTCATTAGTAGTGCCCCCATTAGTAATGCCCTTAATGGTAATGACCCTATGTAGTAATGTTGCCTGTAGTAATGCCCCCAGTTGTTTAGCCCCAGTAGTTATGCCTCTGTAGTTATGCCCCCAGTAGTTTAGCCCCCAGTGGTAATGCCCCTGCAGTTATGACCCCAGTAGTTTACCACCCCTTTAGTTTAGCCTCCAAGTGGTAACGCCCCCAGTAGTTTAGCCATCATGTAGTTTTCCCCATTTAGTTTAGCCTGCAGTGGTAATGCCCTCTGAAGTTTAACCCCGCAGTAGTAATGCCCCCACAGTAGTTTAACCCCTGTAGTTTAGCCTCCATGTAGTTTGCCCCCAGTAGTTAGCCCCCGTTAGTAATGCCCCCAGTAGTTTAGCCCCCCTGTAGTAATGCCCCCAGAAGTTTAACCCCTGTAGTAATGCCCCCTTGTAGTTTAGCCCCCTTGTAGTTTAGCACCTGCAGTTATGCCTCTAGTAGTTTAGCCCCTGTAGTTATGCCCCCAGTAGTTTAGACCCCAGTAGTTTAGCCCCTGTAGTTATGACCCCAGTAGTTTAGCCCCTGTAGTTATGCCCCCAGTAGTTTAGCCCCCATGTAGTTTGCCCCAAGTAGTAATGCCAGTAATAATGCCACTGTAGTTATGCCCCAGTAGTAATGCCCCCTTGCAGTTTAGCCCCCCTGTAGTTTGCCCCCTTGTAGTTTAGCCCCCCTGTAGTTTGCCCCCAGTAGTAATGCCCCCAAGTAGTAATGCCCCTGTAATTATGCCGCCAGTAGTAATGTTCCCAGTAGTAATGCCCCCAGTAGTATGCCTCCTTGTAGTTTGCCCCCAGTAGCTTGCCCCCTTGTAGTTATGCCCCCAGTAGTAATGTCCCCCTTGTAGTTTGCCCCCAGTAGCTTGACCCCTTGTAGTTATGCCCCCAGTAGTAATGCCCATGTGGTTATGCCCCAAGTAGCTTTCCCCCTTGTAGTTTGCCCCCTTGTAGTGTGCCCCCATGTAGTTTGTCCACAGTAGTTTGCCCCTTTGTAGTTTGCCAGCAGTAGAAGCACCGCTAATACACTCACACATATGTAAAAAAAAACAAAAAAAAACACCATACTCACCAAGCCCTGCTCCCGCGTCCGACTGCAGCAATCCTCCTGGAGTCCGCTCCTCGGCACTATGGGAGAGACATAATGACGTCTCTACCATAGTGCACACTGACAAAGCCGAGATCCAGAGCTCAGTAGTGAGCTCCTGCCACCGTCTTCCGCTGTGGAGAGAGAGCCGGACGCCCGCTGGTAACACAATCTCAGCAGGCGCCTGACATCTCCCTGCAGCGCCGGGCACACATCGGGTTAGGTGAGCCGGAGGAGGTGGAACTAAAAACTGTTGGAACACTTCCAATTGTAATTCATCTGAATTCAGGGACTGCTAGTTCCATAATAGTGCAATCATTTGTTAAATTGACCAGCCCCGTCATGATTGCAATATTTTGGAACTAACATTGCCTGAATTCAGATGAATTACAGTTTAAAGTGTTATTAGGCGGATGCTAAATTTGATGATTTTTTTACTTAAATGGTGTGGTCACGAGTGTGCAACAGCACTCATACACAGCAGATGTACATTATACTATATCTGATGGTAAATGTAACTGCATGGCCAGAGACCGCCTAGCCCCCAAAGCTAAAAAGTACAGTATCATGGTTAGATTGTACCTTACAATCAGATTTTTATGTACTAGCGCCATCATGTGGAACAAATCTGAAAAAACACTAGCACATGCTGTAGGTCATTTAAAGAAGCACAAGAAAAACATTTTTGCAGCACAAATGCAACTTTAGACCTGTGAGGTGTCTTGATATGTATACAGTAAGTGCATCTAGATTTCCACCAGGTCCATAGGATGTAAAGCAAGATGGTCAAGTAGAGTGGATGATGTAAGTGGGGTTAAGGCTTTCCCAGCAAAGTAATAAGTGCAATTTTCAGTGCAGCAACAAAATTTTATTTTGAAAAGTACATTTGTTATATGTACCGTAAAAGGATCATCAGCTTGGAACAAGTGGAAATCAGGTCTCATTCTCGACTTCTAATGAAATAAACAATTCCTATGTACAGTGCGCAATGACATATTAATAATATACAATTAAAGCAGGCAGAGCCCTCCTTCTTCTACTACGGTAAGAAAAGAAGTGTTGTTTCCCAGTGACAAGAGGCAAGGAATGCTATGCCATCCCAGCAGTGGAGTTATGATATTTGTAATCCCTGTGGAGACTATGGACCCTGAAGAAAGATATCCAATCTGCCATTGTTTAAAGCTTATTTGCTGATAAAGCAGTAATTGTATTCCATCACTCAGTTTGCACGTCATAGTGGCAGTGGATGCTGTTCTTGTAGCCCTTATACAACTGTCTTTTGAGGAGGTGGGGGGGGGGGGGGGGGATTGTTATGGGGGAACCAGATCATGATCTGGAACCTTACCCATGGAAGAAAACTACAGTTTTTGAGATTATTTTATTCAACAGTTCTTAGATGGTATTTTAGTTCCCCAGAAAAACATACTGCCCATGGGGTGCCAGGGACATATTATACTTTCAGGGGACTAATGTCTCTCCCGGAGCAAACACGTTCCACAGGTGCAGGAATTGAGGGGGTGCCATCACTTTCACATCTTTTAATTAAGCATCTTCCCTAACACCCCTTCCATTTGCTTTCCCTCCCTCCTCTCGGTAAGTAGAGAAGAGGCAAAGAAAAGCATTGGGGAAAGGAGGAGGGGTGCAAGGGCAAGTGGCAGTAGAGATAGGGGAAGACTGTGGGAGAGGAGTTGACCACTGGCAGGTTGCACTGAGACAGATGACAAGAAGGACCAGACATTCCGAAAAACAGGCTGCAGCAGTAGCTACTGTACATACAGTAAGAGGAAAAGCGCTTGACACATTGTTTACCTGCTGTAAAAGTTGCTTGTGGAAAGTTGCCAATTATTATGTACAGTTACAAACTAACAGAATTATGGCTACTGACTGTGAAAGCATTGCTACACTAGCTGACAAATTGAAAAGCGGCTTGGCTTGGAACTGCTACAGATGATAATTTGCTGCTAATTTCTATAAAGGAAATCCAAAACGCTCCAGCTCATTTTAACTGAAGTTGTTTTTTAAGTTTACTTTTAAGAAGGTCAGCTCCTCTTTCCTGTGGTGGACAATGGCGTTTCTATAATGGGTGCAATGTGTGCGGTGCACACGGGCCCCTGGGTCCACGGGGGGCCCACACCGCACACATTCCACCCATTTAAATACTTACCTAACTGGAGTCCAGTGGCGGGCACAGCGTCTGCAGCGGAAATCGCCACCAAAATGGCCACCGCACATGCGCGGTAGCCAAATTGGTCTCCGGACCATGGCAGGCGCCATGTTTCTGGAGACCTGCGCATGCGCAATAGACTCTGGCACATTGCCGGAGTCTACAGCGCCGTTCAGAGGAGGGGGCCCACCCGGAGGTGCACACGGCCCCCTCCTCTGTAGAAACGCCCCTGGTGGTGGAGCTGCAGTCTCATGTGAAAGGGTGATTATGAACAGATGCAATAACACAGGTGTGCAAAATGTAAGGTATTAGAAGCTTTTTTAATAATACTTTTATATTCTTAATGATACTCCTGTGTACATCAAGAAATAGTATATAAAAAAAATTACCACATCGCATTTACCTATAAGGCGGGTTACATAAATTTTTAAGAAAAAAACATGAAGTTTAATTGTTCTTGACATATTTATTGTGAAATACGAAGAAGTGTAGATGATATCACTGTGTTTTTGTCTTAATTACATAATAAAATAACAATAAAATCAAACAATAATAAAATAAAAACAAAAACAAAAAAAATAAAAACAAAACCATAATGATTGAAAAAAATCGTTAATATCTTGTTTTTTGTCTTCAAACTTTGTTTTATCGCTTTTTGCGTATAAGTTTTTTCTGTGTCATCTCTGTGTATCATCCAGCAGTAGTCAGCCATCATGCTGATGTCCCAAGTATCTTCTTTCTACATTATTATTACCAGTTACTTATATTAGAGATGAGCGGGTTCGGTTTCTCTGAATCCGAACCCGCCAGAACTTCATGTTTTTTTTCACGGGTCCGAGCGACTCGGATCTTCCCGCCTTGCTCGGTTAACCCGAGCGCGCCCGAACGTCATCATGACGCTGTCGGATTCTCGCGAGGCTCGGATTCTATCGCGAGACTCGGATTCTATATAAGGAGCCGCGCGTCGCCGCCATTTTCACACGTGCATTGAGATTGATAGGGAGAGGACGTGGCTGGCGTCCTCTCCATTTAGATTATAAGAGACTGAGAGAGATTTACTGGAGCTGACTAGGAGGAGTACTGTTACTGTAGAAGTGTAGAGACTGAGTGGAGAGAGTTTACTAGTGAGGACAGTGCAGTTTACTTTATAATCCGTTCTCTGCCTGAAAAAAGCGATACACAGCACACAGTGACTCAGTCACATACCATATCTGTGTGCACTGCTCTGGCTCAGGCCAGTGTGCTGCATCATCTATTATCTATATATAATATTATATATATCTGTCTGACTGCTCAGCTCACACAGCTTATAATTGTGGGGGAGACTGGGGAGCACTACTGCAGTGCCAGTTATAGGTTATAGCAGGAGCCAGGAGTACATAATATATTATATAGTGAGTGACCACCAGACACACAGTGCAGTTTATTTAATATATCCGTTCTCTGCCTGAAAAAAGCGATACACACAGTGACTCAGTCAGTCACATACCATATCTGTGTGCACTGCTCAGGCTCAGGCCAGTGTGCTGCATCATCTATTATCTATATATAATATTATATATATCTGTCTGACTGCTCAGCTCACACAGCTTATAATTGTGGGGGAGACTGGGGAGCACTACTGCAGTGCCAGTTATAGGTTATAGCAGGAGCCAGGAGTACATAATATATTATATAGTGAGTGACCACCAGACACACAGTGCAGTTTATTTAATATATCCGTTCTCTGCCTGAAAAAAGCGATACACACAGTGACTCAGTCAGTCACATACCATATCTGTGTGCACTGCTCAGGCTCAGGCCAGTGTGCTGCATCATCTATATATATTATATATCTGTCTGACTGCTCAGCTCACACAGCTTATAATTGTGGGGGAGACTGGGGAGCACTACTGCAGTGCCAGTTATAGGTTATAGCAGGAGCCAGGAGTACATATTATATTAAAATTAAACAGTGCACACTTTTGCTGCAGGAGTGCCACTGCCAGTGTGACTGACCAGTGACCTGACCACACTGACCACCAGTATAGTTAGTAGTATACTTATATTGTGATTGCCTGAAAAAGTTAAACACTCGTCGTGTGACTTCACTTGTGTGTTTGTTTTTTTTTATTCTATAAAAATAAAACTCATTCTGCTGACAGACAGTGTCCAGCAGGTCCGTCATTATATAATATATAATATATACCTGTCCGGCTGCAGTAGTGATATATATATATTTTTTATATCATTTATCATCCAGTCGCAGCAGACACAGTACGGTAGTTCACGGCTGTGGCTACCTCTGTGTCTCTGCACTCGGCAGGCAGTCCGTCCATAATTGTAATACCACCTAACCGTGGATTTTTTTCATTCTTCTTTATACATACATAGTTACATAGACATCTTCTCTTTATCAACCAGTCTATATTAGCTGCAGACACAGTACAGTACGGTAGTTCACGGCTGTGGCTACCTCTGTGTCTGCACTCGGCAGGCAGTCCGTCCATAATTGTATACCACCTAACCGTGGTTTTTTTTCATTCTTCTTTATACATACATAGTTACATAGACATCTTCTCTTTATCAACCAGTCTATATTAGCTGCAGACACAGTACAGTACGGTAGTTCACGGCTGTGGCTACCTCTGTGTCTGCACTCGGCAGGCAGTCCGTCCATAATTGTATACCACCTAACCGTGGATTTTTTTCAGTCTTCTTTATACATACATAGTTACATAGACATCTTCTCTTTATCAACCAGTCTATATTAGCTGCAGACACAGTACAGTACGGTAGTTCACGGCTGTGGCTACCTCTGTGTCTGCAGTCGGCAGGCAGTCCATAATTGTATACTAGTATCCATCTCCATTGTTTACCTGAGGTGCCTTTTAGTTGTGCCTATTAAAATATGGAGAACAAAAATGTTGAGGTTCCAAAATTAGGGAAAGATCAAGATCCACTTCCACCTCGTGCTGAAGCTGCTGCCACTAGTCATGGCCGAGACGATGAAATGCCAGCAACGTCGTCTGCCAAGGCCGATGCCCAATGTCATAGTACAGAGCATGTCAAATCCAAAACACCAAATATCAGAAAAAAAAGGACTCCAAAACCTAAAATAAAATTGTCGGAGGAGAAGCGTAAACTTGCCAATATGCCATTTACCACACGGAGTGGCAAGGAACGGCTGAGGCCCTGGCCTATGTTCATGGCTAGTGGTTCAGCTTCACATGAGGATGGAAGCACTCAGCCTCTCGCTAGAAAAATGAAAAGACTCAAGCTGGCAAAAGCAGCACAGCAAAGAACTGTGCATTCTTCGAAATCCCAAATCCACAAGGAGAGTCCAATTGTGTCGGTTGCGATGCCTGACCTTCCCAACACTGGACGTGAAGAGCATGCGCCTTCCACCATTTGCACGCCCCCTGCAAGTGCTGGAAGGAGCACCCGCAGTCCAGTTCCTGATAGTCAGATTGAAGATGTCAGTGTTGAAGTACACCAGGATGAGGAGGATATGGGTGTTGCTGGCGCTGGGGAGGAAATTGACCAGGAGGATTCTGATGGTGAGGTGGTTTGTTTAAGTCAGGCACCCGGGGAGACACCTGTTGTCCGTGGGAGGAATATGGCCGTTGACATGCCAGGTGAAAATACCAAAAAAATCAGCTCTTCGGTGTGGAGGTATTTCACCAGAAATGCGGACAACAGGTGTCAAGCCGTGTGTTCCCTTTGTCAAGCTGTAATAAGTAGGGGTAAGGACGTTAACCACCTCGGAACATCCTCCCTTATACGTCACCGGCAGCGCATTCATAATAAGTCAGTGACAAGTTCAAAAACTTTGGGTGACAGCGGAAGCAGTCCACTGACCAGTAAATCCCTTCCTCTTGTAACCAAGCTCACGCAAACCACCCCACCAACTCCCTCAGTGTCAATTTCCTCCTTCCCCAGGAATGCCAATAGTCCTGCAGGCCATGTCACTGGCAATTCTGACGAGTCCTCTCCTGCCTGGGATTCCTCCGATGCATCCTTGCGTGTAACGCCTACTGCTGCTGGCGCTGCTGTTGTTGCCGCTGGGAGTCGATGGTCATCCCAGAGGGGAAGTCGTAAGCCCACTTGTACTACTTCCAGTAAGCAATTGACTGTTCAACAGTCCTTTGCGAGGAAGATGAAATATCACAGCAGTCATCCTACTGCAAAGCGGATAACTGAGGCCTTGGCATCCTGGGTGGTGAGAAACGTGGTTCCGGTATCCATCATTACTGCAGAGCCAACTAGAGACTTGTTGGAGGTACTGTGTCCCCGGTACCAAATACCATCTAGGTTCCATTTCTCTAGGCAGGCGATACCGAAAATGTACACAGACCTCAGAAAAAGAGTCACCAGTGTCCTAAAAAATGCAGCTGTACCCAATGTCCACTTAACCACGGACATGTGGACAAGTGGAGCAGGGCAGGGTCAGGACTATATGACTGTGACAGCCCACTGGGTAGATGTATGGACTCCCGCCGCAAGAACAGCAGCGGCGGCACCAGTAGCAGCATCTCGCAAACGCCAACTCTTTCCTAGGCAGGCTACGCTTTGTATCACCGGTTTCCAGAATACGCACACAGCTGAAAACCTCTTACGGCAACTGAGGAAGATCATCGCGGAATGGCTTACCCCAATTGGACTCTCCTGTGGATTTGTGGCATCGGACAACGCCAGCAATATTGTGTGTGCATTAAATATGGGCAAATTCCAGCACGTCCCATGTTTTGCACATACCTTGAATTTGGTGGTGCAGAATTTTTTAAAAAACGACAGGGGCGTGCAAGAGATGCTGTCGGTGGCCAGAAAAATTGCGGGACACTTTCGGCGTACAGGCACCACGTACAGAAGACTGGAGCACCACCAAAAACTACTGAACCTGCCCTGCCATCATCTGAAGCAAGAAGTGGTAACGAGGTGGAATTCAACCCTCTATATGCTTCAGAGGTTGGAGGAGCAGCAAAAGGCCATTCAAGCCTATACAATTGAGCACGATATAGGAGGTGGAATGCACCTGTCTCAAGTGCAGTGGAGAATGATTTCAACGTTGTGCAAGGTTCTGATGCCCTTTGAACTTGCCACACGTGAAGTCAGTTCAGACACTGCCAGCCTGAGTCAGGTCATTCCCCTCATCAGGCTTTTGCAGAAGAAGCTGGAGACATTGAAGGAGGAGCTAACACGGAGCGATTCCGCTAGGCATGTGGGACTTGTGGATGCAGCCCTTAATTCGCTTAACAAGGATTCACGGGTGGTCAATCTGTTGAAATCAGAGCACTACATTTTGGCCACCGTGCTCGATCCTAGATTTAAAGCCTACCTTGGATCTCTCTTTCCGGCAGACACAAGTCTGCTGGGGTTGAAAGACCTGCTGGTGACAAAATTGTCAAGTCAAGCGGAACGCGACCTGTCAACATCTCCTCCTTCACATTCTCCCGCAACTGGGGGTGCGAGGAAAAGGCTCAGAATTCCGAGCCCACCCGCTGGCGGTGATGCAGGGCAGTCTGGAGCGACTGCTGATGCTGACATCTGGTCCGGACTGAAGGACCTGACAACGATTACGGACATGTCGTCTACTGTCACTGCATATGATTCTCTCAACATTGATAGAATGGTGGAGGATTATATGAGTGACCGCATCCAAGTAGGCACGTCACACAGTCCGTACTTATACTGGCAGGAAAAAGAGGCAATTTGGAGGCCCTTGCACAAACTGGCTTTATTCTACCTAAGTTGCCCTCCCACAAGTGTGTACTCCGAAAGAGTGTTTAGTGCCGCCGCTCACCTTGTCAGCAATCGGCGTACGAGGTTACATCCAGAAAATGTGGAGAAGATGATGTTCATTAAAATGAATTATAATCAATTCCTCCGCGGAGACATTGACCAGCAGCAATTGCCTCCACAAAGTACACAGGGAGCTGAGATGGTGGATTCCAGTGGGGACGAATTGATAATCTGTGAGGAGCGGGATGTACACGGTGATATATCGGAGGGTGAAGATGAGGTGGACATCTTGCCTCTGTAGAGCCAGTTTGTGCAAGGAGAGATTAATTGCTTCTTTTTTGGGGGGGGTCCAAACCAACCCGTCATATCAGTCACAGTCGTGTGGCAGACCCTGTCACTGAAATGATGGGTTGGTTAAAGTGTGCATGTCCTGTTTTGTTTATACAACATAAGGGTGGGTGGGAGGGCCCAAGGACAATTCCATCTTGCACCTCTTTTTTCTTTTCTTTTTCTTTGCATCATGTGCTGATTGGGGAGGGTTTTTTGGAAGGGACATCCTGCGTGACACTGCAGTGCCACTCCTAGATGGGCCCGGTGTTTGTGTCGGCCACTAGGGTCGCTAATCTTACTCACACAGTCAGCTACCTCATTGCGCCTCTTTTTTTCTTTGCGTCATGTGCTGTTTGGGGAGGGTTTTTTGGAAGGGACATCCTGCGTGACACTGCAGTGCCACTCCTAGATGGGCCCGGTGTTTGTGTCGGCCACTAGGGTCGCTAATCTTACTCACACAGCTACCTCATTGCGCCTCTTTTTTTCTTTGCGTCATGTGCTGTTTGGGGAGGGTTTTTTGGAAGGGCCATCCTGCGTGACACTGCAGTGCCACTCCTAGATGGGCCCGGTGTTTGTGTCGGCCACTAGGGTCGCTAATCTTACTCACACAGCTACCTCATTGCGCCTCTTTTTTTCTTTGCGTCATGTGCTGTTTGGGGAGGGTTTTTTGGAAGGGACATCCTGCGTGACACTGCAGTGCCACTCCTAGATGGGCCCGGTGTTTGTGTCGGCCACTAGGGTCGCTTATCTTACTCACACAGCGACCTCGGTGCAAATTTTAGGACTAAAAATAATATTGTGAGGTGTGAGGTATTCAGAATAGACTGAAAATGAGTGTAAATTATGGTTTTTGAGGTTAATAATACTTTGGGATCAAAATGACCCCCAAATTCTATGATTTAAGCTGTTTTTTAGTGTTTTTTGAAAAAAACACCCGAATCCAAAACACACCCGAATCCGACAAAAAAAATTCGGTGAGGTTTTGCCAAAACGCGTTCGAACCCAAAACACGGCCGCGGAACCGAACCCAAAACCAAAACACAAAACCCGAAAAATTTCAGGCGCTCATCTCTAACTTATATAGCGCACACATATTCTGCAGCTCTTTACAGAGAATATTTGGCCATTCACATCAGTCCCTGCCCCAGTGGAGCTTACAATATATTTTCCCTACCACATGTACACGCGCACACATTCACAGTAGGGTTCATTTTGTTGGGATCCAATTAATCTACCAGTATATTTTTGGATTGTGGGAGTAAACCGGAGTACCATGAGGAAACCCACACAAGCATGGGGAGAATATACAAACACCACACAGTTAGGGCCATGGTGGGAATTGAACCCATGACCTCAGTGCTGTGAGGCAGTAATGCTAACCATTACACCATCCGGACTACCAAACTTTAATGTCTTGGTGGAACTGTTCACCCTGTTCTTCGCTGTAGTCTCCGAGATTATTCTGGAAATTCTCATATGGGAATTTTAAAAAATGTACCGTTAAACTCATATTGCAGCCAAGGTTTCTGTAACTATTAAGCATTTCCCTGACAATTTCTTTGTAGTTTGGATTCTTGACGTTGTCTGAAAATGTTTAAATCACTTGTTTGAACAAAAACACGCCGAAAGTTCTATGATGGCTACTTGATGAGTAGCATCACTTAGTGTGTATACTGTACTGTATGAGTGGTACGTACTGTGTGTGTGTGTGTGTGTGTGTGTGTGTGTGTGTGTGTGTACTGTAAGTTTATGTATATGTGGTGTGTGTGTACTGTCTATGTTTGTAGTGTGTGTGTGTGTGTGTGTGTGTGTGTGTGTGTGTGTATGATGGTAGGCAGGGGTTAAAATGCCAGCACAGGGCAAAACTATGTTGCATCTGTGGTATTTGGTTCCACCTTCGCCAGCTCACCTTGTATTTGTAGTAGTTGTGTGTGTGCAATGTTCCTTTAGACAGTATGGGGTTTCGGCCCTTTGTAAATTTCAGCTCCAGGCCCATGTGGACCTTAATCTGGCACTGGGCAGGGGGAAGTTTTAAAACAAGAACTGAATTGTAACGTTCTATACTACCGACTGAATTCATTTAAGACAATGTTTTATAATAAATGTAGGAAGAATACATTTATTACCTTAATGAATATGAAAAAAAATACTTATTCATACAAAAGTGATGTGATACGCTAAATCGGGAGCCATTTTCGTGTTCAGAAGCCAAAAAATAGGATTTTAATTACCTACCGGTAAATCCTTTTCTCGTAGACCGTAGAGGTTACTGGGGTCCCATTTAGTACCATGGGGTATAGACAGGTGCACTAGGAGCCATGGGCACTTTAAGAATTTGATAGTGTGGGCTGGCTCCTCCCTCTATGTTCTTCCTGCCAGACTCAGTCTAGCAAACTGTGCCTGAGGAGACGGACATACTTTGAGAGAAGGATAGATAAAGATAGTGGTGATATTCCAAACCAGCACACACAAACAGAGGAAAGCTATGCTAATCCAACTTTAAACAGGAACAGCAACCGCTGAACCAAACAATACTTAACCAAGTAAAAGTGAAGGAAGAATGAAGCACCGGGCGGGCACCCAGTATCCTCTACAGACTACGAGAAAAGGATTTACTGGTAGGTAATTAAAATCCTATTTTCTCTAACGACCTAGAGGATACTGGGGTTCCATTTAGTACCATGGGGATGTACCAAAGCTCCCAAATCGGGTGAGAGAGTGCTGAGGTTCCTGCAGAACTAATTGACCAAACTGAAGGTCCCCAGAGGCCAAAGTATCGAACTTGTAGAACTTAGCAAACGTGTTTGAACCTAACCAAGTTGCTGCTCGGCAGAGCTGTAAAGCCGAGACACCCCGGGCACGCGCCCAGGAAGAACCCACTGACCTAGTAGAGTAGGCCTGTACAGATTTTGGAACCAGCAAACCTGCCATGTAATAAGCATGCTGGATAGTGAACCTGATCCAGAGTGCAATTGTCTGCTTTGAAGCACGACACCCAATTTTATTGGGATCATAAAGAACAAACAGCGAGTCGAATTTCCTGTGACGAGCTGTTCTCTTTACATACACCTTCAAAGCCCTCACAACATCCAAAGACTTTGAAGTAGCAGAGGTGTCCGTAACTGTCAGAATTCGTTTGGATCTCCCATTGTGAGAACATATTAGCAGGGACTGATGTTCACGGTATAATAGCAAGTTTATTAAAGCAATGTACAACTGTAAACAATAAATATAAAGCAGGAATAACTAGAGAACACAAAGGGAAAACTGAGGGGACATGGGATGCCAGGAGACTGTGAGTACATGAAAATGATGTAGACTGTGGTAGAGTATGCACGTACCAGGGTTGCAGGATTGCACTGTAGCTGGACTGCAGGATTGCACTGTAACAGGACTGCAGGATTGCACTGTAGCTGGATCACAGGATGGCACTGATGATTTGTAAACTTGTGAACGGTGACTAAAGGTGCTGATGAGTTAAGGAACTTGTGAATGATGATTTAAGACACTGGTGATTTGCAGACTTGTAAATGGTGACTGGAGATGCTGATGAGTTAAGGAACTTGTGAATGATGATTCAAGACACTGGTGATTTGCAGACTTGTAAATGGTGACTGAAGATGCTGATGAGTTAAGGAACTTGTGAATGATGATTCAAGACACTGGTGATTTGCAGACTTGTAAATGGTGACTGAAGATGCTGATGAGTTAAGGAACTTGTGAATGATGATTGAAGACACTGGTGATTTGCAGACTTGTAAATGGTGACTGAAGATGCTGATGAGTTAAGGAACTTGTGAATGATGATTGAAAACACAGATGATTTGCAAAGTTGTAAGCGATGACTGAAGACGCTGATGATTCCAGGAACTTGAGAATAATGGTTAAAGACACTGGTGGTTTACAGAGTAGTAAACGGTGACTGAAGACGCTGATGATTCCAGGAACTTGAGAATAATAATTAAAGACACTGGTGGTTTGCAGAGTAGTAAACGGTGACTGAAGACGCTGATGATTCCAGGAACTTGAGAATAATAATTAAAGACACTGGTGGTTTGCAGAGTAGTAAACGGTGACTGAAGACGCTGATGATTCCAGGAACTTGAGAATAATAATTAAAGACACTGGTGGTTTGCAGAGTAGAAAACGGTGACTGAAGACGCTGATGATTCCAGGAACTTGAGAATAATAATTAAAGACACTGGTGGTTTGCAGAGTAGAAAACGGTGACTGAAGACGCTGATGATTCCAGGAACTCGAGAATGACAATTAAAGACACTGGTGGTTTGCAGAGTAGTACACGGTGACTGGAGACACTGATGATTCTAGGAACTTGAAAATAATACTTAAAGACTCTGATGCAGACACTGACTCCCAGCACGCTGATGACCGAGACACATTAAAGTCCAGAAGCTGCTTGAGAACGCTGGAAGCTGTGCAGCAGTTAACGCTGGAAGCACCGGAGACACTGGGGTAGACTGCGGAGAAACTCGCCGGGAACAAGAGCACTGGCAGTTCTTTGGTTGATTTAGCAGCAGAGACCAGCATGACCAGGACCAGGAGCTGTAACAATCTTGACTTGATGAACTGGCAACAGGGAGCCTGTGTGGCTGGCCTAAGTAGTGAGTTCAGGTGCTGCTCACAGCTGTGGTAACAGCTACTAATCAAGCTGCAGATACAGAGCAGAACGCTGAGCACCAGAGCAGAGAGCGCCACCCCAGGCATGGAGAAGAAACTACATGGATTGTGACAGTACCCCCTCCCTAAGGAGCGGATTCCAGACGCTCAACACATGTCAGAGTCTGAATCAAAATGTAGAGGGCATATCAGGGTATCCTCATGCTGCCAAGGAAGTCCAACAGAGGCTTTCAACTTAGATTTTCCCTTTTTCTTCTTTTTGTGGATTTCCCAGTAGGAACAGTAGACTGGAGCTGAAGAAAACCAACAGGTAAGCTGATTGCTGGAGTCTCTAAGCTGGCAACAGGATTCTCGGATAAACCAAGATAGATAGGAACCTTAGATGACCCCGGCTGGGCAGGAACCTCAATTGGGACTGAAGACTGGTAAGACCATGAATTGAATTTCTTAATTACCATTTCACTGAAGGCCACAAGATTGAGAAGAACTGGGTCATTGGTCTCAATTAGTGGACTAGCCCAAGCCGCGGCTTCTCCTCTGTAGGTCAGGAATAAAAATTTAACTATGTTGGATGGAGTAATTCCGAGGGAAGGATCTGTCTCCATCATAGAAACATATCGATTAACTAGTGCGAAGTATTGCGTTAAATCTCCATCAAAGTAATCCAAAGATGGAGCGTTGGATGAATTCTGTGAAGTGGAAACTTGATTTTCTGGAAACACTGGAGATGGATCATCAGGACATTGAGGAGGGGACAGACTTTCAGGAGACTGGTCAGAAATATATGATGATCCTAACCGAACTTTGACTAGAGACTTGGATGGTACTTTTTGGATTTGGTCCTTCCCGGAAGTCCTGGGGGACTGGGCTGTACCCAAATCGTGAGCCAACAAGTTAGTAGTAAGATTGGAACCCAGGATTACAACAGTGCCTATGTGTCTAGATATAAGGCCTGTGTTGTGAGAAACGAGAGTGCTAGATTCTTCTTCTGAGATTGACATAATGCTCAAAGCCCCCTCGTCACGGGGCTGAACTAAGGTAAAAGCCCCCTCTTCATGGGGCTGAACTAAGGTAAAAGCCCCCTCTTCACGGGGCTGAACTAAAGCAGAAGCCCCCTCTTCATGGGGCTGAACTAAGGCAGAAACCCCCTCTTCACTGGGCTGAACTAAGGCAGAAACCCCCTCTTCACGGGGCTGAACTAAGGCAGGAGCCCCCTCTTCACGGGGCTGGGCTGAGGCAAGAGCCCCCTCTTCACGGGGCTGGGCTGAGGCAAGAGCCCCCTCTTCACGGGGCTGGGCTGAGGCAAGAGCCCCCTCTTCACGGGGCTGGGCTGAGGCAAGAGCCCCCTCTTCACGGGGCTGGGCTGAGGCAAGAGCCCCCTCTTCATGGGGCTGGGCTGGGGCAGGAGCCCCCTCTTCACGGGGCTGGGCTGAAGCAGGAGCCCCCTCTTCACGGGGCTGGGCTGAAGCAGGAGCCCCCACTTCACTGGGCTGGGCTGGGCAGCACTCTGTTGTCAAAGTCAGAAAAATATCACGATGCAAACTGCCATATTTGCACCTCATACAGGTCCGCGCTGCGCATGCGTGCGCTCTCCCGTGTGTGCGCATACTCGCTGTTGCGGGCACCCGCGGGCGCGCGGTATGTGCATTTACGGTAGAGTTCATGTGTTTGTAGCGTGCGACTCAATCGTTACATATTTTCACTATATAATATATTTTGTAGATCATGGTCCCTTTGATAGAATCTGAAAGTTTAGTTAATGTAGCATGTTCGTGGACAGAGAAATCCCTCTTTGTTTGATACGAAGGGTCAGACAGGAGTAATACAGTGGTGTTTAGTATCCATCGGAAGAATATTTAATTAGCAATATTCCGGTGTTGGTTTGAAGCGAATTAATCGCTCGTGCGAATAGTTATGGACATAAGAAGTTTATGTCCATTTACTATTATTTGCACTTACTTATCCATGCGGCGGGAAACCTAGTTTCCCACCCACCTGAGCAGTTGGAAATCGTCACAGCCCACCTGTATGAATCAACCTATGACCTTTTGTTATAATGCGAGGAGGAATTCCTGTGTCCAATGAACAATGAGATTGTAGGGACCATTGAATTGTATTGTGTGTGGGGCATAAATAGACAAGCCGATCACATCCAGCTCACTCTTCAACGGTTCTCATTGCTGAAAATCGGGAGCTGGATGTCCAGAGGCGCATGCGATCGTTCCCCTTTGTGCGTAAGTTTTCTCCGAAATCATATTGTCTTTCTTGTTATTATGGGCCATATCTCTCTCTCTCTCTCTCTCTCTCTCTCTTCTCTTTCTCTCGTATTCTCTTAAACGTAATAGTATTGTATTGTATTTACTGTGTAGTTACCTGGTTAGTTAGTCTATGTTATATTGTAGTGTGTGACTTGTACTGTATTATTCTTTTTTTCAAGTATAACAATCATATAAGGCGTTAGACCCTAAGCCCGGTAGTTGTGTATTTATTATAGTGTTAAGTATTCACAGAGCGTCGGTGGCGCTCAAACAGCTTTTAAGTTAATAAGGTTACACTGTGTTGCATCTACACCCTATCTCTACACTAAGGTTTTACAGCATATTACATTGTTTATGGTTTAGATTTAAAGGTTTAACATTGTGAGCGTCTGCGCCGCTCGTGATCTCCTCGTGGTCTCGAGCGTCCGCTACGCTGATAGCGTAGCATTACGGTAGTCGCTCACCTATAGTGTGCCCGATACCAACAGCGTATTCTCGCGAGCGTTTGTGTCGCTCGAGCGGCTCGCTCCCGATACAGCGTCCGCTACGCTAAGAGCGTACCCTTACGGTACCTCGTGCGCCAGTTGCGTACAGTGTTTCTTAACCTCTGTATAGTGTGTTATATAGGATAAATACTTGGCTTTATCTAATCGGCAGCCAATAGCGTGCCTGCCTGTGATCTCTTGGCCGTGAGCGAACGTGACGCTTGAGCGTCTCGACCTCGGCTAAGCGATCGCTACGCAACGTGCGTACCCTTACGGTACTCCATACGTAAATAGCGTACAGTGTTCTTAGGCCTCTTAATGGGTTTTAAATAAGATAAATATTTAGCTTTATCAATTGGCGGCTCGTCCTGTCCTTCACATATCTCTGCTAGGTAATCTCAGCAGACATTATCCATCAGCAAAGGGCGGGAGATCATATTCTTCGCAGTGCTGACGGGATAAGCGTCTGCTTCGCTTAGTAAAGGGTGCTGAAGGAATCCGGAACCGGAGGTAAGAACAAAACGCTAGTGTCTTTTAAAACTGTTTATTTCTATCTTGCGTACACACGCACATATCTGCATTTCCTTTTCATTCGTGTATTTCCATATCACTCTCCTGTTTGCCATTTTATAATTGATAAAACGTGCTAAGAGAGATTTGTCGCTATTTCATAGTATAAAGTGTAAAAGTAATGCGTTATGGGATAAAGTGTAAAGCACACGCAGCTCTACCTAAAGAGACAAGGAGAGATTGGTGTGGGGTTCAGTAGAGGATCGAGGATCATCTACATTGATAAACGTGTTAGTTGTGTTACGGTGGACATTGGTTTTGTGTACACGTGTCTCTAACAAAGGGCTGAGACTCGCGTACGCAAAGGCCGACGCACGCAGCGTAAATTACGCAACGGAGCGTCTGGGTACGCCCACGTAACTCAAGTCACACGATAGTGTTGATTTTCAACAGGCGATAAATAGCGCAACAGGCGATAAATAGCGCAACAGGCGATAAATAGAGCAACAGGCGATAAATAGCGCAACAGGCGATAAATAGCGCAACAGGCGATAAATAGCGCACATCTATTTTAAATCCGAAATTTAAATTAACAGATCCTTCTCCAAATTTACAACACATCTGGTCTAAAGAAAAATTTCTGCGCAGAAATAGAAATAGAAACAAAAGTGTACATGTGATGAGTGAGTGTTTTTAAGTTTTACAATTTTGGGGATTGAACCACAGAAATCATCGAGTTCTCGTGAAGTACATACGTGTAAGTGACATACATGGTGGCTAGGGAGGCATCCCTGGTTAAACATATATAAAGAGCATTAGAGTGTAGCAGATCAGGAGGTCATACTGTAACAGACCAGGAGGTCAGACGAGGAGGTCGCATAACAGACCAGGAGGTCCAGGTACAGCAGACAAGGAAGTCCGCTATAGAGACAAGGCACAACACCAAGAAGGGTTGGTGCAACACCCATATAGGCCATAAAGCTCAGGCTGAAGGAATTCGCAGCTGCTGAATGTCGATTCCACTGGTCGCTCCGTACATAAGATTAGTTGCTTATGTACTGAACGATTGTACCGCACGTAATTGTGTGCATTAGTTAGTCTGACCAGTACCATTTGTGTACGAACCCGGTCATAAACACTATTTGTACATTCTGACGTGATTTGTGTAATTTTTTATTTTTAAAAGGGAAGTTCTCTGGTCACTCAGGAATTATCCAACAACCCCACAGTTACTGGAAAGGGTCAATGCTCTGCGGATCACACCCACATGTTCCAGTAAATGAAGGTTCATAGGGGCCCTGGGTCGAGTACGCCAGCACTATATCAGTGTGTGGGCGTATTGGTCGGCGTGGGCGAGTGAGTGGGGTGCTCGGTAAACCACCACCGTCAACCTATCGTGAATATTTTGTTTTTTTGTAAGGGTTCGCTGCAAGCAACACCTGCAAATTATGGGGGCCAGTTGTTCAGGAAGGGGGCGATCAACCTCGGTTCGGGTTGATTCTATAAACCGACCAATCGGGTCGGCAAGGTACGTAATGTGTAAAAAATACGGCTCACACACAGAAGTTTTATGTGATGAATGGGAGAGAATGACTGTACATGACGGGGAGAAATTCCCAAGAGTAGGTAGCTTCAGCCCAGAAGTGTTACTGAATCTAAGGAGAAGGATAAGTCTCATTAAATCAGCAAAGAGGCAAGTTAAACATTTTGATTGTTTACAGTTATGGCAACAGGAAAGTGAATTGCAAAGAGAGTTAACTGACATATCTGACTCTTATCTTGGGAGGAGAGACATGGCAATGGAGAGAATTATGGTTGCGGAGAAAGGCACAATGTTGAACAATAAAAACGCACTTAGCAACTGTAGTATAGATGATAAGAATAAGTGTAATAAACATAACAATGATAATTGTAATGTTGTTAAATGTACAACTATTAACCCGTGCAAGTTGCACCCCATGTCAAACTTCCCTCAGGAATACGAGCAAGAAAGTGAACCCAGCCCGATGTCGGCACCTCTTCCAGCAGCCATCACACAAGACATCCAGGTGGACGCGACCAAATCGGTAAAGGCAATAATCAAACCCCCTAACGGAGGGTCAGGTGAGGTCGTGTCCACAGGTACGTACAATGTTTTATATCACGCACAAACAAATGTACCCCATATTGTAAAACCAAAACAAGGTGATGTAATTGAGTTTAGTCCTGTCAGGGTGATCACAGTCCCCGATGGGAAGACTGACGATCAGGGAATCCTTCCCGTCAAGGACAGTGCAATGCGCTGTCCCTGGTCCCGGATGGAATTGAGATCAATTATGTCTGAATTTCCTGATCCCAGGAAAAATCTAGTAGCATGTCAAAGGTTTGTTAAAGAACTAGGAAACTCCACAGAACCCACCAACAAAGAGTGGCGGACAGTGCTGAGGGCATGTTTGCCCTCCAGTGTTGACCCTGCGAAATTTATTGCTGATTGTAAATTAGACACAGAGGTACCTTGTACGGAGGAACACAATCAGGAATGTATTAAGCAGATCAACCGACAGTTAGAAGTATATTTCCCAGCCATTGTCGAGTGGAACAAAATCTTCTCCATAAGACAAAACAAAGAGGAAAGTACTTCTAATTATTTCCACCGGGCATTGCAGGACATGACTAGGTATACGGGTATAGAAAACATCGAAACAAGTGCACCGCACAGAGAAGTAGCAGTATCTGTGCTAATGGATGGTTTAAAGGAAGTGTTGAGAGCAAAGATACAGATCACCAATCCATACTGGAGAGATAAATCAGTAACTGCATTAAGGGACTCTGCTGTTGGGCATGAGCAAACCAGCATCAAGCACAGGGAAACAAAGAAGCCTCAGATCCCTGTGGTTAAGCCAAAGGTGACAAGGTGTTATAACTGCCAGAAGGAAGGTCATTTTGCAAGAGATTGTAGATCAGGAAGTAGACAAAATTCACATAAACCCCCTAGACAAAGATATGAGCAGGGTTATGACACACCAAATTATAAACAGGGATCATATAGGAAGAATTTTGAGCCACACCCATAATGTGCAATCAGGAAAGGTGATCATTAGGACTGATGGTAAGCCTGAGGTTATAGTTAATAAATTGGGAGGTCATTCCCTGAAGACACAGGAATGACCGGGTGAAACGTTGTAAATGTATCTGTGAAATGTTTCTTTTTCTCTCCCCATCTCTGCTGACAATGTTTTAAAAAAAATGTTTATGTTTGAAAAATGTTTTTTTGTTGTTGTTTATTGATGTGTTATGTTATATATATATATATATATATATATATATATATACACATGTGAACGGTTCTCTCTCTCTTGTTGTTGTTTTTTTTTCCTCTCCCTCTTCTCACTCATGTTTTTATGTTTTAAAGATGGTATGTCACACCTCAGTTAGGCAAATGGTAATGCAAGATTTTTTGCTCCTTACAGAAAGATCGCTGGTTTGGAAGGAATATTGCATCACCGGAATGTTCGTTTGGAAGACTGAGAGACAGCACCTTTGAGATGACAGCAGAACAAGAAGAACAACAAGACTAGAGACCTTAATTATCGTAACAAGTTTCTCTCCCCCTCAAACTGTTTTCCTGTACCCCCATTACAAATTTCTTCTTTTCTCCTCCTGTAAGATGGACTTGCCCCAAGAGACTGTGATATGGATTTTCCTGTTGACCATGATGTTGACCAGAGCAGTCTGTTCCGGCGAGAGTACCAGTGAGGTCGAGAAAGGATCCAGAAAGGTTCCGATGACTGAGACGGAGGTGTAAATTTCCAATAGCAACACAACCACCAAACAAAAGGCGAGTACCGGAAACGATCTAGCAGCCATGTTATTTGTAAACATTGTGAAGGATTGTTAGCTGAAAAGAGAACTGTATCTGTAGACTCTGTGACAATGTAGTTGAGGATGGGTGCATCAAGAAATGCCAATCCAGTTTTAATATCCACATGGACCGGCATCCCTTGAGTGACTATCACTCCTTAGTGGGTAGTGTGCTAAATCAAACAGATTGTTGGGTATGCTCTCAAGTACCTCAAGGTCATAGCAAATCAGGACTAGTACCATTTCCTTTAACGATAGGGGAGGTACTTGAGCTAAGTGGTGGGAGGCCGGTGGACAGGAGGTTTAATATCTCCAGTCCTCCTAGTTTGAAGCTCCACCAATATCATGTGGATAGATCCCTCATATGTTTTAACATTTCCAATCCCCGAAAGCCGGGAAATTGGGAAGTGTCATGGAGTTACAAAACCATGACCTTTTCATATAGAGCAGATAGAATGCCGACAGATACAGAACTTATACGCCACATAGCCAGTAGAGGAAAATCTTTCCGATATAGGTACACCCTAGGAAGTAGGATTACGAGAGTTGGAGAGGTATCACCAGGATACTGTGCACATATCGTACAAGCTGATACGTGTACTAGACAGATGGGAGAATTAGGGTTAGGAGATTTCACATGGAAGATGTGTAATATGGTTATGTCCTACTCCGTCCCATATGTTCTCCCCGATGATGCATATTTCATATGCGGGAGGAAGGCGTATAAGTGGCTTGCCCCAAACTCTGAAGGATTGTGTTATATTGGAAAAGTACTGCCTGAAGTAATGACTGTATCACATGCCAAAATGAAAGATATACACCGTGTTGCCCAAGCTCCTTATACTCATACCCATTACGAGCACGTAGTTAAACGGCACCTGATAGAGAGAGCAGAGCATCCGGCCTCTGACATGATCCATGAATCCACCGGGATTCAGTTTCTAATCGCGTTAGACATCACTCGCACCGCCAGAGGAGTGTTGAATTATAAATACATATCTGCGCTCGCAAATTTGTTAGACAATATCACAGAAATGTATGATGACACGTTTAGGTATACTGGAAGAGAACTTCAAGCTTATAAAACAGAACTGGTTCAGCATAGAATGATTCTCAATTATCTCACGGCAGTGACAGGTGGATATTGTGTCACACTGGCAACGCAGTACGGTGTGAAATGTTGCACATATATTACAAATAGTACCGAGGACCCGGTCGAGGTCATAGACCAAAAGATGGACGATATTCTCCAATTGAAGTGGGAATTTCGCAGGAGACACAATCTCACTCTTGCTGCTGTAGGTAATGAGCTGGCTGGTTGGGTGTCATGGTTGAACCCGCGAAATTGGTTCTCTGGTTTAGGAGAATGGGCTCAAGGAGTCATAATGGATGTTGGGAAGTTTCTCCTATGTATCTTAGGTGTTATCATATCGATTGGCTTGATATTTAGATGCGGTCAGGCTTTAACGAAGTGTAAACGAAGTACCAGGGTGATGAGTTTAAGGAGTGAGGAAATTGTAATTCCAATGGATTTGATTTATGACCCAAATGTAGAAACAATGATGTGATGAAAATGCGATTTCTACGGTCCGTTTCTTTCACCTGTTTTTCCGTTTTCTCCAAGGTAAAAAGACCCACTTGGACGAGGAATTTGATGATCCTGTATACAGACAACTGATGGATTAAAGAAGAAGTTTTGACAACCTTATACACAGATATTTGATGAACTTTGCCATAGACCCCCAGTTTCCCTAGAAATTTTAAAATTACGCTAGCCCAACACTTTTGTAAGTCTATGGACATTGACAAAGCTTTTTGCCCACACGCCTTTTGGCAAAAGCACAAAGAAGACTGCATTCAACAGACACCGAACAAGACTTCAACCGACAAATGTTCATTTACCTGACATAGAATACCACTGCATTTACCGTAATTAGGTCTTTTCTTCATCTCTACAACCTTCAGGTAATTACACACATAGTCGATAGGGAATACAGGCACAGATATCAGCAATCACATATTCCCCCATTCATGTATCATCAATTAAAATGTGCTCCCCATTTTGTTACAACCACAGCCGAAAAGAGCTCGGTAAAGTTTGACAGCCCATCCACAGACCCGTACCACGGGATAAGAAGGAATTCAAATGTATACTTCGCAATGCCTCAAAGCTTGATTTAAAACACGTACGGCACGATGATACATGACCCCCAAACACGGATTCATACACACATGCTTCTGCTATCTCACTAGATCATACCCTTTTCCTACCTTCTCCTCTCCTCCCCTACCCAACCATGTAAATGTATTAACCCCTGACATATATTTTTCTCGTTTTGAAATGTTTTAGGAAGTGGCAGTTATTGTTGACTGCCAAAGGGTGGACTGTCAAAGTCAGAAAAATATCACGATGCACACTGCCATATTTGCACCTCATACAGGTCCGCGCTGCGCATGCGTGCGCTCTCCCGTGCGTGCGCATACTCGCTGTTGCGGGCACCCGCGGGCGCGCGGTATGTGCATTTACGGTAGAGTTCATGTGTTCGTAGCGTGCGACTCAATCGTTACATATTTTCACTATATAATATATTTTGTAGATCATGGTCCCTTTGATAGAATCTGAAAGTTTAGTTAATGTAGCATGTTCGTGGACAGAGAAATCCCTCTTTGTTTGATACGAAGGGTCAGACAGGAGTAATACAGTGGTGTTTAGTATCCATCGGAAGAATATTTAATTAGCAATATTCCGGTGTTGGTTTGAAGCGAATTAATCGCTCGTGCGAATAGTTATGGACATAAGAAGTTTATGTCCATTTACTATTATTTGCACTTACTTATCCATGCGGCGGGAAACCTAGTTTCCCACCCACCTGAGCAGTTGGAAATCGTCACAGCCCACCTGCTGTATGAATCAACCTATGACCTTTTGTTATAATGCGAGGAGGAATTCCTGTGTCCAATGAACAATGAGATTGTAGGGACCATTGAATTGTATTGTGTGTGGGGCATAAATAGACAAGCCGATCACATCCAGCTCACTCTTCAACGGTTCTCATTGCTGAAAATCGGGAGCTGGATGTCCAGAGGCGCATGCGATCGTTCCCCTTTGTGCATAAGTTTTCTCCGAAATCATATTGTCTTTCTTGTTATTATGGGCCATATCTCTCTCTCTCTCTCTCTTCTCTTTCTCTCGTATTCTCTTAAACGTAATAGTATTGTATTGTATTTACTGTGTAGTTACCTGGTTAGTTAGTCTATGTTATATTGTAGTGTGTGACTTGTACTGTATTATTCTTTTTTTCAAGTATAACAATCATATAAGGCGTTAGACCCTAAGCCCGGTAGTTGTGTATTTATTATAGTGTTAAGTATTCACAGAGCGTCGGTGACGCTCAAACAGCTTTTAAGTTAATAAGGTTACACTGTGTTGCATCTACATCCTATCTCTACACTAAGGTTTTACAGCATATTACATTGTTTATGGTTTAGATTTAAAGGTTTAACATTGTGAGCGTCTGCGCCGCTCGTGATCTCCTCGTGGTCTCTAGCGTCCGCTACGCTGATAGCGTAGCATTACGGTAGTCGCTCACCTATAGTGTGCCCGATACCAACAGCGTATTCTCGCAAGCGTTTGTGTCGCTCAAGCGGCTCGCTCCCGATACAGCGTCCGCTACGCTAAGAGCGTACCCTTACGGTACCTCGTGCGCCAGTTGCGTACAGTGTTTCTTAACCTCTGTATAGTGTGTTATATAGGATAAATACTTGGCTTTATCTAATCGGCAGCCAATAGCGTGCCTGCCTGTGATCTCTTGGCCGTGAGCGAACGTGACGCTTGAGCGTCTCGACCTCGGCTAAGCGATCGCTACGCAACGTGCGTACCCTTACGGTACTCCATACGTAAATAGCGTACAGTGTTCTTAGGCCTCTTAATGGGTTTTAAATAAGATAAATATTTAGCTTTATCACTGTAGACTCTCGGGCTAGGCAGCACTCTGTAGACTCTCGGGCTGGGCAGCACTCTGTAGACTCTCGGGCTGGGCAGCACTCTGTAGACTCTCGGACTGGGCAGCACTCTGTAGACTCTCGGGCTGGGCAGCACTCTGTAGACTCTCGGGCTGGGCAGCACTCTGTAGACTCTCGGGCTGGGCAGCACTCTGTAGACTCTCGGGCTGGGCAGCACTCTGTAGACTCTCGGGCTGGGCAGCACTCTGTAGACTCTCGGGCTGGGCAGCACTCTGTAGACTCTCGGGCTGGGCAGCACTCTGTAGACTCTCGGGCTGGGCAGCACTCTGTAGACTCTCGGGCTGGGCAGCACTCTGTAGTCTCTCTGGCTGGGCAGCGCTCTGTAGTCTCTCTGGCTGGGCAGCGCTCTGTAGTCTCTCTGGCTGGGCAGCGCTCTGTAGTCTCTTTGGCTGGGCAGCGCTCTGTAGTCTCTCTGGCTGGACCCTCTGAACCCCTCACTGGGGCTGGACACTCTGAACCCCTCACTGGGGCTGGACGCTCTGAAGAACCCCCTCTTGGGGCTGGACACTCCGAAGAACCCCTCACTGGGGCTGGACGCTCTGAACCCCTCACTGGGGCTGGACACTCTGAAGAACCCCTTCTTGGGGCAAGATACTCTGAAGAACCCCTTCTTGGGGCAAGATACTCTGAAGAACCCCTTCTTGGGGCTGAACACTCTGAAGAACCCCCTCCTGGGGCGACAGGCTTGGAAACTCTAGGTGGAAGACCAGTTTTGTGACAGATGGTATTTAAAGATTGGAGATACACTCTGCCCCCATTTCTTGGTTTTCGAATGGGACAGGTTAAAATAAAATGTCCTTGACCCCCACAATACAGGCAAAGTTTATAGTCTCTACGATACTGGCATTCTGTTTCAGAGAGGCTAGGTTGAGGGAAACTTTGGAACTTGCCTCTTGTCTGAGGAGGAGAGGTGCCCCTAGCATGCCTAGTCCATGCGTCAGAAGAAAACTCCTTTTCTGGAGCTATTTTACTGGGGTCCACCAGTCTCCCCAGGAATTCAGGAAGAACGTATAGAATACCGGACACTAAAGTCTGTAGCTGGTCTAACTTCTCCTTTAAAACCCCCAGTTGTAACAAATCTAAAGAAGGTGATGTCCCGGGAGCTGAGGGGTTAACGAGCTGTGAGAAAACTCCCTCAGACAGACTGCAATTATCTCCCCTGCTGTTTGTTTTTGACCAGTTCATACTGACAGAATTCGTTTGGATCTCCCATTGTGAGAACATATTAGCAGGGACTGATGTTCACGGTATAATAGCAAGTTTATTAAAGCAATGTACAACTGTAAACAATGAATATAAAGCAGGAATAACTAGAGAACACAAAGGGAAAACTGAGGGGACATGGGATGCCAGGAGACTGTGAGTACATGAAAATGATGTAGACTGTGGTAGAGTATGCACGTACCAGGGTTGCAGGATTGCACTGTAGCTGGACTGCAGGATTGCACTGTAACAGGACTGCAGGATTGCACTGTAGCTGGATCACAGGATGGCACTGATGATTTGTAAACTTGTGAACGGTGACTAAAGGTGCTGATGAGTTAAGGAACTTGTGAATGATGATTTAAGACACTGGTGATTTGCAGACTTGTAAATGGTGACTGAAGATGCTGATGAGTTAAGGAACTTGTGAATGATGATTGAAGACCCTGGGTGACTGTTCCCCAACCTCGGAGGCTTGCATCCATGGTTAACAGGATCCAGTCCTGAATTCTGAACCTCCGACCCTTGATGAAGTGAGAAATCTGTAGCCACCACAGAAGGGAGATCCTGGTTTTTAGCGACAGACAGATCCTTTGGTGCATGTGAAGATGCGATCTGGACCATTTGTCCAACAGATCGAGCTGGAAGGGTCTTGCGTGAAACCTTCTGTATTGAAGCACCTCGTAAGAAGCCACCATTTTCCCCAGAAGGCGAATGCATAGATGCACGGATATCCGGGTTGGCTTCAGGACATCCCGAACCATCGACTGGATTACCAATGCCTTTTCCAATGGAAGGAACACTTTCTGTGACTCCGTGTCCTGTATCATTCCCAGGAATGGGAGTCTCCGTGTTGGCTCTAGGAGAGATTTCTGAAGGTTCAGAATCCATCTGTGATCCTGGAGAAGTTTGGTTGAGAGGCCAATGCTGTCCAGCAACCTCTCCCTGGATGGCGCCTTTATCAGAAGAACGTTCACTCCCTGCTTGCAAAGGAGAAACATCATCTCTGCCATCACTTTGGTGAATACCATCGGTGCCGTGGAGAGACCAAGTGGCAGGGCCTGGTACTGGTAGTGACAGTCCTGCAGTGCAAACCGTAGATAAGCCTGATGAGGCGGCCAGATTGGAACGTGAAGGTATGCATCCTTGATATCCAGAGACACAAGGAATTCCCCTTCCTCCAGACCTAGGATCACCTCTCTCAGAGACTCCATCTTGATCTGTGAGATCCGTGCATGTTTATCAATGGGAAAGGGTGGGAAAGAGTTAAAAATCAGGGGGGGAAATAGCGTGGGGTCCCCCCTCCTAAGCCTAACCAGCCTCGGGCTCTTTGAGCCGGTCCTGGTTGTAAAATTACAGGGGAAAAATTGACAGGGGTTCCCCTATATTTTAACAACCAGCACCGGGCTCTGCGCCTGGTTCTGGTGCAAAAAATACAGGGGACAAAAAGCGTAGGGGTCCCCCGTATTTTTAACACCAGCACCAGGCTCCACTAGTCAGAGAGATAATGCCACAGCCGGGGGACACTTTTATATTGGTCCCTGCGTTCCTGGCATTTAATCCCCAACTAGTCACCGCTGGCCGGGGTACCCTGGAGGAGTGGGGACCCCTTAAATCAAGGGGTCCTTCCTCTCCAGCCACCCAAGGGCCAGGGGTGAAGCCCGAGGCTGTTTCCCCCCATCCAAGGGCGGCGGATGGGAGGCTGATAGCCTTTTGTTTAAAAAAAAGAGTATTGGTTTTTGTAGCAGAACTACAAGTCCCAGCAAGCCCCTCCCACAAGCTGGTACTTGGAGAACCACAAGTACCAGCATGCGGGGGGGAAACGGGCCCACTGGTACCTGTAGTTCTACTACAAAAAAAATACCCAAATAAAAACAAAACACACACACCTTGATAGTAAAATTTTATTAAACATACATGCACACTTACATTCATACATACTTACCTATGTTGACACGAAGCAGTCGGTCCTCTTCTCCAGTAGAATCCCGGGATACCTGTAAATAAAAATTATACTCACAAAAAATCCTTTGTAGATCGGTCCTCTTTTTAAGTTTGTACTCCAGGGACTTGGCAAAATAAAAAAACGGATTACCCAGACCACGCACTGAAAGGGGATCCATGTTTACACATGGATCCCCTTTCCCCGACTGACGGGACCCCCCGTGACTGCTGTCAAAGAGGGTCCCTTCAGCCAATCAGGGAGCACCACGTCATGGCACTCTCCTGATTGACTGTGCGCACCTGAGCTGTCAGTCAGGCTGCGCACTGTAGATACAATGTAGCGCAGAGGCGCTCCATTGTATCCAATGGTGGGAACTTTGCGGTCTGCGGTAGACCGCGAGGTTAAGTGGGGCCAACCACAAGAGTGACCCCACTTAACCTCCCAACAATTACGAATCTTAGTAAATATACCCCCAGGTCTGAATTAGGCCCATTGTCTCCCATATGGAGGTGACCATTTTTAGTGAGACAAAGCTTTCAAAACATTAATTCCCCTATAGTCACTGAAGTGAGCACCTGACACTGAAGGACACACCCCTTGGTGGCAATAGATACGCCAATAGGTGGAGCTAGAGATACCCTTTGGGCAGAGCATGACACGCATGCAGGGACAGAGCTTGTGTCCATGTGCATAGGCGCTCATGTGCAGTCTCCTTGCGGCCAAGCGGCACCCGCTGGACGGGACCCACTTGGCTGCTATGTATGGCCCCAGCCTTACAGTAAATACCTGGGATGGCCAAACTCTGTTCTTTAGGACCCCTAACAGTTCATGTTTTCCAGAACAACTGTGGAGCGTTTAAAATGTATCAGTTAGTAATGAATGTATCTGTGCACCTTCAGGAGATTTAGAAAACATAAAATGTTAGGGGTCCTTGAGGACTGAGTTTGGCCACCCTTTCAGGACATTGACTCTTAACATAATGCAACCTACAGTATAAATGAAATATTAGCACAGAGGCCTAGACTTTCCAAAAAAAGGGGTAAACTTTTATTTCAACCGAAAAAATGGACAGAGAAATCATACCCTACACAATGAGGGATTATAATAACTTTTTTAAGAGGCACTGTTGTCCCAGATGGTACTCTTAGAAGGTGTTGATGATGCTAACCTCTCAGATGGAGCTGAGGGAACTGATCTCAGATGCTGCTGGGCTGCTGACCTCTCAGATGCTGCTGGGGGCACTGAACACAGATGGTGCTAGGATGCTGACCTCTCAGATGGTGCTAGGGTGCTGACCTCTCAGATGGTGCTGAGGGTGTTAGCCTCTCCATTGTTGCTGGGGGTGAAGGCCTGTCATTTGTTGCTGGGAGAAACTGGCCTGACAGATTGTGCTGGGGGGCCACTGGTCTGTTAGTAAGTGATGTGGCTCATTTGCACTGTAAATTGTTGCTGTGGGACTCACGCCTGTCAGATTGTGCTGGGGCACAATGACCTATCAGATAGTGCTGGGGCCCTCTACCCTATAAGCTGGTGGTGGGAGCCCCCTGACCAGTCAGTTGGTTCTGCCGTGCTATCAGATGGATCTGAGGGCCCACTAGCCTTACAGATTGTGCTGATGATGCTGGGGGCCTTCTGGGCTGTTTAATGGCCCTGGGGGCCTATTGGCCTGTATGATGATGCTGTTATCCTTGTAGCCTGTATGATGGCGCTGGAGGTATTCTGGCCTGTCAGATGGTGCTGGGGTCCTTCTGGCCTGTCTGATGTCGCTGGGCTCCTTCTGGCCTGTCTGATGGTGCTAGAGGCCTACTGGCCTTTCAGATTGATCTGATAGTGCTGGGGGCCTGCTGGCCTTTCTGAAGGCGCTTGGGGCCTTCTGTCTGATCGTGATGAAAGCCTTCTTTCCTGTCAGATGGTACTGGAGGCCCGCTGGCCTGTTTGATGGTGCTGGGAGCCTGCTGTCTGTCAGATGCCGCTGCTTCTGGACTGTCTGATGGCGCTTGGGGCCCTCAGGCCTGTCTGATGGTGCTGGAGGGTGCCTCTGGCCTGTCTGATGGTGCTGGGGGCCTTCTGGCCTGTCTAATGGCGCAGGGGCCCTGCTGGCTTGTCTGATGGTGCAGAAACCCTACTGGCTTGTCTGATGGCGCTGTGTGCCTTCTGGTATGTCTGATGGTGATGGGGGCTTACTAGTTTGTCTGATGGTGCTGTCTTAAGGCACTGGGGAACTTCTTGCCTGTCTGATGGTTCTGGGAAGCTTCTGGCCTGCCTGATGGTGGCGGGGGCCCGCTGGCCTGTCTGATGTTGTTGTCTGATGTTGCTTGGGGCATTCTGTCCTGTCTGATGTCGATGGGGTCCTTTTGCCCTGTCAGAAGGTGCTGGAGGCCCGCTGGCCTATCTGATGGCGCTTTGTTTCCGCTGTCTGATGGTAGAGGGCCCACTGGCCTGTCAGGTGGCACTGAGGGCCCACTGGCCTGCCAGATGGCACTGCTTCTGGCCTGTCTGATGGTGCTTGGGGCCTCCTGGCCTGTCAGTTGGTGCTGGGGGCCCTCTGGTCTTTCTGATGGTGCTGTCTGTTCGCACTGGGAGCCCACTGGCCTGTCTGGTGGCACTAGGGGCCTTCTGGCCTGTCTGATGGCACTAGGGCGGCCTGTCTGATGGTGTTGGAGGCTCGCTGGCCTGTCTGATGGCGTTAGGGGCCTACTGGCCTGTCAGATGGTGCTCAGCCTAATTGAGATTAGTAGGTTTTCCAAGGAATCAAGGAAATCACATCTATTCCACAGAGTGTCCTTGACATTTAGGGATAAACAGCAAGTATGCATTGGATACAGATAAACTAGTGCTTGTGTATAAGAAACAATAATAGCTGTTGTCCTACTTAAGGGAAAATATATTTAATGGGACAATAGTACAATCTAATGGTGGGTTTCCCTGTATAATCATACAACAGTACATTTTATTGTTGTTATTGCTATTTACTTACCAAAGTTCCAAGTGATAATAAATACATAATTAATCTACTATATAAAAGTGAAAATGTGTCCTTCTGTCTGTATTTCTATACAAATCCACAGTTTACAAGTGAAGATCGTGAAATTTGACATACAAGCATATTAAAACATGGCGGAGGCAACTAAAAACAATCGAAATCCCTAGCACCCCTAGGGGTGGGACAGCGGCACAGAGTATGTCAGCAGACAGTATAACTCTGGAATGCCTGCAGAAATTTACAACAAACTTGGTACACATATGACTTACAGTACAATCTAGGAACAAACTCTGTGGTGGTTAGACACCCCTAGCACCCCTAGGGGTGGGGCAGCAGCACAGAGTATTTCAGGAGACAGCATAACTCCCGAATGCCTGGACCTATTTACAACAAACTTGGTACACATATGACTTACACTCTGGAAACAAACTCTGTGGGGGTAAGACACCCCTAGCACCCCTAGGGGTGGGACAGCAGCACAGAGTATTTCAGGAGACAGCATAACTCCCGAATGCCTGGAACAATTTACAACAAGCTTGGTACACATATGCCTTACAATCTGGGAACAAACACTGTGGGGGGAAGGCACCGCTAGCACCCCTAGGGGTGATGCAGCAGCACTGAGTATTTCAGCAGACAGCATAACTTTGGAATGTCTGCAGCAATTTACAATGAACTTGGTACACATATGACTTACACTCTGTGAACAAACACAGTGGGGGTCAGGCACCCCTAGCACCCCTAGAGGTGGGACAGCAGCACAGAGTATGTCAGCAGAGAGCATAACTGTGGAAGGGCTGGAACAATTTACACCAAACTTGGTACACATCTGACTTACAATATGGGAACATACTCTGTGGGGGTTAGACACCCCTAGCACCCCCTAGGGGTGACACAGCAGCACTGAGTATTTCAGCAGACAGCATAACACCCCTAGCGGTGGGACAGCAGCACAGAGTATGTCAGCACACAGCATAACTGTTGAAGGGCTGGAACAATTTACACCAAACTTGGTACACATCTGACTTACAATCTGGGAACAAACTCTGCGGGGGTTAGACACCCCTAGCGGTGGGACAGCAGCACATAGTATTTCAGGAGACAGCATAACTCCCGAATGCCTGGACCTATTTACAACAAACTTGGTACACATATGACTTACAGCAGGGGTGGCCAAACAGTCGATCGCGGACATGCGACCAGTCGATTGCGATCCTCCGCCCAGCCACCCGAAGCCGCGCCTCTCCTGCCTGCCGCTCTGCCTCCTCAGTCTGGTCTCCGGCAGTGACGGCCGAGTGTATAGCTCAAATCAGGTGCCGGTTCGTTAGCCAATGAGAGCACGCGGACCGGCGCCTGATTTGAGCTATACACGCTGCCGTCACCGCCGGAGATTAGACTGAGAAGCAGGGCGGCAGACAGGAGAAGCGCTCGCTGCGCTCTCCACACAGCAACGGTGAGCTCTTCTATGGGGGCATATCTGGCATTGTGGACACATGGCTCAGTGGGGGTATATCTGGCAAGTGGCAATGTGGGGCATATCTGGCACTGTGGGGTCATATGTGGCACTGGGGGCATATCTGGCTCTGCGGGCACATGGCACTGTAGGGGCATATCTGGCACTGTGGGGGCATATCTGGCACTGTGGGGGCATATCTGTAATCTGGCGCTGTGGGGGCATATCTGGCACTGTGGGCACATGGCACTGTGGGGGCATATCTGTATCTGGCACTGTGGGGGCATATCTGGCACTGTGGGGGCATATCTGGCACTGTGGGCACATGGCACTGTGAAGTCATATCTGGCACTGTGGGGGCATATCTGGCACTGTGGGGGCATATCTGGCACTGTGGGGGCATATCTGTATCTGGCACTGTGGGGGCATATCTGGCACTGTGGGCACATGGCACTGTGGGGGCATATCTGTAATCTGGCACTGTGGGGGCATATCTGGCACTGTGGGCACATGGCACTGTGGGGGCATATCTATCTGGCATTGTGGGGGCATATCTAGCACTGTGGGGGCATATCTGGCACTGTGGGCACATGGCACTGTGAGGGCATATCTGGCACTGTGGGCACATGGCACTGTGGGGGCATATCTGGCACTGTGGGGGCATATCTGGCACTGTGGGGGCATATCTGTAATCTGGCACTGTGGGGGCATATCTGGCACTGTGGGCACATGACACTGTGGGGGCATATCTGTATCTGGCACTGTGGGGGCATATCTGGCACTGTGGGCACATGGCACTGTGGGGGCATGTGTATCGGGCACTGTGGGGGCATATCTGGCACTGTGGGCACATGGCACTGTGGGGGCATATCTGTATCTGGCACTGTGGGGGCATATCTGGCACTGTGGGCACATGGTACTGTGGGGGCATATGTGTTTGAGGTTTTTACCTGTGGGGGCCAATGTGTTATTTCGTGTGAGGCAGTCATTACACTTTTTTAGTTATACCACGCCCACTTTTTGTTATACCACGCCCCTTTTTTTGCTTTGTAGCTTTCACAGTAGATCACCGACTCCAAAAGTCTGGCCGCCCCTGACTTACAGGCTGGGAACAAACACTGTGGGGGTAAGACACCCCTAGACCCCCTAGGGGTGAGGCAGCAGCACAAAGTTTTTCAGCAGACAGCATAACTCCCGAATGCCTGCAGCAATTTACACCCAATTTGCTACACAAATGACTTACAATCTGGGAACAAACACTGTGGGGGTAACACACCTAGCACCCCTAGGGTAGGGTCAGCAGCACAGACTATATCAGGACATGAATGATATGTCAGTGATGACAGGGCTGCATGTGACAGGGCCAGTGACATGATGTGAGGAGGTCAAGTCTGCTGTGTATAAATATTATTAGTTTTTTATTTAGAAGAGAGCCAACATTGTTAAAATAGTTTTCATCTGTTCCTTAATTTGATACTGATTGTAGACAGCTGTCCATGCTGAGTATAACACAGCTTAAATATTGGACATGCTGAAGGCAGAAACTCACCTTTGAAAAAGTCACGTGGAGCGTGACGAAACACGTTAGTACACGCCTCTCCACACACCTTGCTCAGGTGTCTCACTTTGGTGCTACTCCAGATGAACACGTCTCCGACTGCCTCTCCAGTTCCAGCGGCGGCTACCGCACTACCCGCCACAGCCAGCCCAACATCACAGAGCGCTACATCCCCTCTCCGCTGCACAGCACTTGTGGGCAACGCAGGACATCCGACCGGGGACGCCCGGCACATGGACCAGCCCACCCGAGAGGTATTAACCATTGAACTGCCACTGGTGATGCACAGATATTCCACTCTTGGAGTTTACAATTATTGCACATATTGTCCACCGTTTGTGCATATTCAGCAGTGCATATTGGCAGTTTTGGAATATGGACTCCAGCTCTATACTATAGCTGCAGCATAACAGAAGTCCCTTATTCGAACAGACATTCTGAGACAAGTTCTGTGGGTTCTTTTTTACATTTTTATTTTTCAGTGTTTTTATTGGTATTACTACTATATGTTTATATCATTATCATGTATTAAAATTATACATTTTCATATGTTGGCTCACTTCTTATTTTATTTCTGACATTCAGCGCAGCCGTTTTTTCTTGTGATGTGAGTAGGGGACTTCAGGTAGAACAAACCCACACACTGAGAGTTATATAGTAGAAGTAGCACGGTCCCCCAGCAGCACAGAGTATATCAGGAGATACATAATGTGCTGCGCTATATAAGAAACTGTAAAAAAATAGATCATTTCACAGGGACACTTACATGATGTGAGGAGGGGAATGGAGGCAGCAGGAAGCCACAGACTGAGAGTTGTTTAGTGGGAATGGCAGAGTCCCTTGGGGGGACCAAAAAGGGGTCCGGCCACTACACAAAGTGCGTCAGGGAAGCAAGATATGCCTATATACTAGATCTCCAACCAACGTAAATTAACGAACAACTATCATTCTAATTTACCATCCTCATCCAGTAGCGAAGCACAGGTATTCAGCTATCTACAATGTTATTTATACTGTGTGTCTAATATTTACATTTATTTTTGGAAACAGACAACGCCGGGTACTCCAGCTAGTAATTAAATAAATACATAAAAATGTTGTGTTGCCAACGTCTCAAAAATATGTTAAAGAATTTCACACGCAGGAAATTCTGACAATTATACTGTAGTTTTGTCTTGTTTTGTATTGTGGGACAAATAAATAATGACAAAAAAATATGTATAAAGAAAGTTGCAGACTGTTTATCGATGTAACAAGTCACAGGGATAGTAAAGGAAAAATTTAAAATAAAACAGTTAGTTTCCAGCACCATCTAGTGGGTAACATGGAACTGACAACCTTCCTTGTTAATAGCAAAACGGGCATAATTATTATTATTATTATTATTATTATTATTATTATTATTATTATTATCATTATTATCCTTTATTTATATGGCGTCACAAGGGTTCTGCAGCACCCAATTACAGAGTACATATGCACATAATCAAAACAGGAAAACAGTGACTTACAGTTGAAGACAATATAGGACAAGTACAGGGTAACTAAGCATAACTACACCAGTAAACGACATAGAGATAAGTTCCAAGGTGGCCAAAAAACTGGGGGATTTGGGCAGTTGAGGATTATTAAAGTAAGAAAAGGATAAGCACATGAGGGAAGAGGGCCTTACTCGTGAGAGCTTACATTCTAAGGATATTTTGTTTACTAAAATAATGTGAAAAGGGTGTGTTCACCATACCTCCCAACTGTCCCGATTTTCGCGGGACAGTCCCGTTTTTTGGGGACTGTCCCGCTGTCCCACCCGCGGGCCGCAGTGTCCCGCGGTGGGGGGGGGGGGGCAGTTGGGAGTCTCTGTCTCTCGCTGCCCTGCTTAGCAGAGCAGCGGTGAATAGACGCTGTGCGCATGCGCACAGCGTCTATTCAGGGGAGACAGGAGGAGAGGGGGCATGCCAGCAGCTCACAGAGCGCTCGGCATGACCCCTCAGTGACGAAAACGGGGCGTGGCTAGCGAGTGCGGGTCATCCACGAAGTCACGCCCCCTTTTATGGGCCACGCCCATTTTTCGGGAGCTTCGCCGCGCGTGTGTCTCTCCTTAGAACATAAGAAAGTTGGGAGGTATGTGTTCACCCCCTTTTCACTTTATTTTACCATCACCTAAATATACTTATGGGCAACTGGAAGAGGATTTGCTAAATACTCCTCCAAGCCGTAAATTTGCATCTTATTTTTAAAAATAAGATCACATTTACCATACTCGTATTGGGAAATGCGATCTGTGCAAATTGACAGAAAAAAATTGTTAGAAGATAACAGAGAAAGCCCTGTTATAATAACGTTATTTTCAAACAGTGCTAATAGGGCTTTCCTCTGGATTCCCTATACCTGTCCAACCTTCCCTGTCTGCTGGCAGTGAATGCTGATCTCTGAGTCCCTGTGATCAGCCATTTGTGTATGATAGACCACAGGCTGATCACCAGAGCCGGCCCTAACCAATATGATGCCCTAGGCAAGATTTTGGCTGTGTCCCCTAGCACCACCGCTGGTTCCGCCTCTGACTTTGCACCTCTTTCCCAGCACCATCACCCCTCACCCATAGCAGTCCTAATTTTGGTGTGTGTACCACCTATATTTTAAATATGAACAGTTTGTACATTTGACGCACAGCCCAAAAAGGGGTGTGTTTTTGCTGGCAAGAGGCATGGCCACACAATAGTAACCCCAATTCCAATTACGCCACACAGTACTGCAACTTCATTCACATTTGGTCATGTGATAGTGTCCATAATTCATATTACATCCCACAGTAGTATCACTTTACCTTATAAACGTTACTCTTCACAGTAGAGCCCCTTATTCACATTACATCACACTGAATTGCTCCTTATTCACATTACACCACACCCTATTGCTCTTTATTCACATTAGATGACACAGTAGTGCCCTTTCTATACGCAACGCCACATAGTAGAGCACCTTATACACATAATGCCACACATTAGTAATGCATTTATACACATAATTCCACACAGTAATGCCCCTTACACATATGAGACATATTTATTAATGTCCTTATAAACATAATGCACCTTACACATTATGACAACCTGTATTAATGCCCTTTTACACATAGTGCCCCCTACACATTTGCTGCACATTATTAGTACCCCTATACACATAATGACACAAATACAGTAGTACCCTTTTACACATATGCCGCACATTATTAATGCCCTTATACACATAATGACACGCATAGTGTCCCTTACACATATGTTGCAATGAATGCATTTTTACATGACACACATAATGCTCTTTACACATATTCCGAACACTACTGCACAACCAACCCACTCACGTGCACATAGCACTCACACTTCCACTAACACTGTGACCTCTGCCTCTGCTTGGATACAGATGTGTCCTCATAAATCTTGCCTCAATGCTAACATCTGGCACCTTTTTCTAATGAAAATGCATCTTATTTGCATTGCTATGTGGCTAGGATGCACAAGCAGCTTCTACTGATTTCATATGATATGCAGCATGCCTACATACTGTGTGAGACTGTGGCTGTATCTGCATATGAAATGCTACACACAGAATATAGGCGTGTTGCATATCATTTTAATCAGCAGAAGCTGCTGATGCCCCTAGGCATATCAAATGCCCTAGGCAATTGCCTAGTTTGCCTATGCCTATGGCTGGCTCTGCTGATCACTGTGTAAAAAAAAAATATATGCTTAGCTGCACCAAGCGACCAGTGATTAGTGATTGGTGAGCTCCAGTCATCTGTTCCTGTTCCTCCGATCAGCAAAGTGAGCCAAGATTCTGCAAAGTGCTGGTATCTCTGCTCACTTTACTGATTCAGTGGTCACAGAAGCAGCACAGAACCGATGACCAGAGCCCACCTCTTAGCAGGGGAAGGGGGGTAGTCAGCTGCATGTACATGGTTATATTGTCTGTGTATTTTTCATGAAAAAAAAATAGTTTTAGTGAGATTCTAATAGTATGTGGTGTGCTGTTGAGGGGGCGTGTCATGCTCCGGCCAAAGGGCATGTCTAGTTAAACCTGTGGGTGTATCTATTGCCATTCAGGTATGTATGTGTCCCCTACCTGGCCTGGATCACAGTTATGTCCACGTCCCATCTCCATCGCATCTGAATTTGTGCATGCGCTGCCCAGATACATGACAGGGCAGTGAAGAATCTGGGAGTTTTGTGCATCTTTCCGGGACAGCGGGAAACTCTGCAGTTAACCGGGATTCTCCTGCAGGATGTGGGAGGGGAGGCAAGGATGGTTTATTTCTAAAATAGATCTTGTACTCTACCCTGTCAACGTCATTAGAACGAGCTAGCTGCAAGTGTACGGCCTCTCAGTGAAGGGAGCTTCTGCAGTGTATGTAAGTGTGTGGGTAGAGCAGGAAGTTCAGAAGCCAATAGCGTCACATGGTTGGTTCAGGAAGGGAAGCAGTTTGCCGGGCACCAGAAAGTCTAATGAAATCGCTCCCACACAATGGGCCAGATTCAGACCTGATCGCTGCTGTGCATTTTCACACAGCAAGCGTTATCAAACTACTGCGCATGCATATGCACCGCAATGCGCAGGCGCGTCATCGAACAGCGACTTGATTGTGTGAAAATTTTGCTCGCATGGACATTCGCAAGGTGATTGACAGGAAGAGAATGTTTGTGGGTGGTAACCGACTGTTTTCTGGGAGTGTCAGGAAAAATGCAAGCGTTCCCAAAGCGTTTTCAGGTGTGTGACGTCAACTCCGGACCCGATCAGCCTGATTCCTTTGCACTGGAGGAGTAAGTATTGAGCTATGCACAGACTGCACAAAATGGAAAAAAAACATCTGATTGTGAGTGTGATGTGAACGGTTTTGCAGCTGTCCGCTAACTGAGGGTAATTTTCGCACAGCGTACACATGCAGTCGCACACTTACACGGGATGAATTTTCACTCTCCCTGGGCAGCGACTATCTGATCGCAGGACAGTATAATTTGCAGCACAGCAATCAGGTCTGAAATATGCTCATTGTTGGTATCTGAGAGGCAGGTTGACCTGAGCAATGCATAGGCCGACACCTGTACCCATGTGCTCAGTGACTAGCAGGAGACCTCAATGCACCACAGACACTGAAGGGGCCACTGGAAAAGGCAAGCAGAGCAGATTTATAGAGAAGCTGCATTCAATAGGACTCATGGAATCCAGGTGGGAGAGCGGCATAGTGGCTGGGAAAGAACACGTGGAGGTTTGTGTGACAGTGACTGGAACAGAACATGGGGGTGGCAAAGTGACTGGGGCAGAATACAGAAGTGGAGGGTGACACAGTTGCTTCGACAAAACACATAGGAGGAGTGACACAGTGGCTGGAACAAAACACAGGGATGGGGGTAACAGTGGATGGGTCAGTACACAGGGGGGTGACGCAGTGGCTGGGACAGAACACAAAGGAGATGTGTGACACAGTTGCTTCGACAGAACACATAGGAGGAGTGACACAGTGGCTGGAACAAAACACAGGGATGGGGGTATCAGTGGATGGGTCAGTACACAGGGGGGTGACGCAGTGGCTGGGACAGAACACAAAGGAGATGTGTTATACAGCTGCTTTGACAGAACACAGAGGATATGTGACACAGTGGCCTGGTCAGAACACAAAGGGAGGTCACAAAGTGGTGGGACAGAACTTAAGGGCTGTACACACTGGGAGATTTCTCCCAGAGGTGTGTGCTGAGCGATCTAGTACAGAATGGTCAACACACATCTCTCCCCCGCTCAGCACACAGTGCAATGTGTGCTGAGCACGGGGAGGGGGAACACTAATTCCACCCAGCTGTCAAATGAGCAATCTAACTACATTTGGCCAATCTAGTACCGGCGATAGCAACACGCGAGGCCGTGCATCGCTATCGCTATGGGGCATTCACACGGAGAAATCCATGCTTAATTTCTAAGCAATCTAATCAGATTGCTTAGAAATTAAGCACAGATCTCTCCATGTGTACCCCCCTATAGAGTGTGATAGTGGCTGGGTCACAGCACAGGGAGGTGTCACACAGTGGCTGGGACAGAACACAGTGGGGAAAGGGGGGTGACACAGTGGCTTGGAGAGAACGGGGGGAGTGCCCCACTAGCGGGTAGGTACTAATTGTACGTGTGCGCTGCGAATCACATCACACCATTGATTTAATCAACTTTGTTTTCTTAGTAATTAGTGTTTGTATGGTGTCACGAACCGATCACTCACCACTGCGGGTTCTAGGGTCCGTCCATTGCTGGCGCGGTTGCTCGCGGTGCTGTGCGGTCGTGTGGGTACGCAGCGTGGTCTGCGGCAGAGGTGTTGCAGGTTCTGGGAGCCGGGAGTGTGGGGACCGAATGACCGAAGGTGCCGCTGTGTGTCTGCAGTATAAGAGGTGGCCATGTTGGAGACCAAATGAGCACCTGAGAGCAATTGTGAAACACCTGTGGGTAAGTGTTAGCCAATCCCGTGCTTGTGCTGCCTTTAAGTAGGCTGGGATTATGTTACTCTGAGCCAGGGCTTTGTTGTATCTACTCTATGCCCTAGCTCTGTGCTCTCTCCGTGATATCCTGTGTAGTTCCAGTGGTCCTGATATCGCCTCCGCTCCCAGGGGTCTGCCTGCAGCCTTCATCGCAAGAGATCCACCAGCTTCCTGCTGTGCTGTCAGTTAATCACTCTCCAAGTGGCAACAAGTGGAATCCCCAGAGTACTGTGTGAGGTTTCTCTGTTCAGTGACTGCCTGCTATAATCACAGTCTGTGGAAGTTTCCACTTCATCCTGGTTCTCGTTCTCTTATCATCCAGTTTAACTCATTCTTCACCAATGACATCTGCTGCAGTTTCACAGTGCTTCAAGTGTTATCTTCACAACTTGCAAGTATTCCATTCAGTATTGTATTTTTATTGTTGCTGCAATCAAGGACAATTCTTCACAGCCTTCCCGTTTAACCTTTAAGCTTCAGTACAAGTCTCTACAGTTATTCATTTATGTCTACAATATCCAGTTAACACTCCTTACAGTTTGGCACCAATCATTGCTTCATTTGGACAATTTTTCATTCACAAGCCTGTTTAAACTCAGTTGTATGAACATTTCTTCAATGCATCTTTAAGACTGTTCCTGCTTATCATTATACGATTCATTGCAATACGTCAGTATATATATGGTGATGAATAATCGTCATTTAACTCCTTACTGGAATTGATGCCATTAATAAATATATGAAACAGAACTTTCTTTGTCCTCCCTGTTTTCATCATACCGCAGCACCTACACCTTCGGTTGGTCCAGGGTTAATGGATTCACAAAAACACTCGGCCCTGACATGGTTGATTATACTTTGATATCAAATGTGTTACAATTCTGCTGACAAACTCTACATACAGTATATATTCTGTACAGCCTGATAGTCTCTAGTTATGGGCCTTCAGGGCATGTTTCTCCTATGTTCGAATCAGTCTGTGCACTACTGATACATGTGGATGCACTCATGACATGACATGTTAATGGTTCTGTTTTTGAAAATTTAAAAATAAATACTCAAGACAATTTAAGACAATTCGCTGAGGTGATGTATGGGCACTTTCAAGATGTGCAGATCCAGACTTTGAAATACATCTGTAATGTATGGGAAAGTCAAATTGATTGGAAAAACAATATACCTGATAAAAAAAAATGTATTAAGTATGTCTGTGAAATGGTAGTTAGGAGCTGATTGGCTGGTACTTTATCTCCGCCCACTTTACCTCCATCCAAGGCTTAGTAAATATACCCCTATAATCGTAGGAATATTATACATTCACAAGAGCAAATTAATACAGTATTTATTAAAGTCTGTATATTGGGGAGCTAAATAATATGCAGTAAATAATAGAAGTAATAACTGTATATTTATCTATATATGTTATATAAACATATATTTGATGGCCTACCCTGTAGGTTGTGTGTAAAGTATTATGTAGCCCATACACTTGTGAGATATCAGGTACAATCATTCGATTTAGACCGCATCTGTGAGATAAATCGAAGGATTGTATGCACATTTTAGGTACCATGCGACGCGATGCGCGGGCCAGAGGCGGAACTACCACCAATGCAACCAGTGCGTTGCACTGGGGCCCGCCACTGTCCAGGGGCCCAAAGCACGTAATGAGTCAAACTGACTCATTACATGCTGCTGTGTGCTGCTGGCAACCGCTGCCCGCAGCACACAGCCGCCCGGACAGAGAGGAGAGGAGCGCAGCGGTACGGGGGAGAAGGAGGAGGAGGGAGGTGGAGCAGGGAGCCGCAGCAGCGCTTTACTACTGGTTGAGACGCTGCTGCTGCTGTCCCTCTGCTTCACTATTGGCTGTCTTCCGAGAACAGCCTATAGTGAAGCAGAGGGGCAGCAGCAGCAGCACCTCCACCAATAACACAGCGCTGCTGCGGCTCCCCCCTCCTCCTTCTCTCCTGCCCGGGAATCGTGACCAGAAGCTGCACCGAGGAGCCTGAGCCAGCGGAGAGGGTAAGTATAATTCTTTTTCTTTCTTTCTTTCTTTCTTTCTTTCTTTCTTTCTTTCTTTCTTTCTTTCTTTCTTTCTTTCTTTCTTTCTTTCTTTCCATGTACAAAAAGGGGGACTGTCTTCCGCAATGTGTAAAAAGGGGGAATCTGCCTGCCGCAATGTGTAAAAAGGGGGAATCTGCCTGCCGTAATGTGTAAAATGGGGGAATCTGCTTGTCGCAATGTGTAAAAAGGGGGAATCTGCCTGACGCAATGTGTAAAAAGGGGGAATCTGCTTGCCGCAATGTGTAAAAAGGGGGACTGTCTGCCGCAATGTGTAAAAAGGGGGAATCTGCCTGACGCAATGTGTAAAAAGGGGGAATCTTCTTGCCGCAATGTGTAAAAAGGGGGACTGTCTGCCGCAATGTGTAAAAAGGGGGAATCTGCCTGCCGCAATGTGTAAAAAGGGGGAATCTGCCTGCCGTAATGTGTAAAAAGGGGGAATCTTTGCCGCAATGTGTAAAAAGGAGGAATCTGCCTGATGTGATGTGTAAAAAGGGGGAATCTGCCTGACTGATGTGTAAAAAGGGGGAATCTGTCTGCCGTGATGTGTAAAAAGGGGACGTTGTCTGCCGCAATGTGTAAAAAGGGGGAATCTGCCTGCCGTAATGTGTAAAAAGGGGGACGCTGTCTGCCATAATGTGTAAAAAGGGGGACGCTGTCTGCCGTAATGTGTAACAAGGGCACGCTGCCTGCCGTAATGTGTAAAAAGGGGGACGCTGTCTGCTGTAAATGTGTAAAAAGGGGGACGCTGTATGCCGTAATGTGTAACAAGGGCACGCTGTCTGCTGTAATGTGTAAAAAGGGGACGCTGTCTGCTGCAATGTGTAAAAAGGGGAATCTGCCTGCCGTAATGTGTAAAAAGGGGGACGCTGCCTGCCGTAATGTGTAACAAGGGCACGCTGTCTGCCGTTATGTGTAAAAAGGGCACGCTGTCTGCCGTTATGTGTAAAAAGGGGGACGCTGTCTGCCGTAATGTGTAAAAAGGGGATGCTGTCTGCTGTAATGTGTAAAAAGAGGAATCTGTCCGCCATAAGGTGTAAAAGGGTCTCTACCTGGTGTAGTGGTGCTACTGTGTGGCGTAATTTGAATAATGGAGACTACTGTGCACCGTTTTATGAATTGGTATTATTTTGTGGCCACACCCCTTCCCCACGAAGCCACGTCACTATGTATTTTTGCGCGCGCCTGACGTTTCTTGCATACAGTGCTAAAATGTCTAGTTACGGCACTGTTGCTAGGTATCCATTTCTCTGGCCCTGAGCAGGTCCCCCTCACCAGATCCTCTCCAGGGGTGAGGGGGTGGACTTGGATGGGATGGGGGGGGGCCGAAGCATTTTGTCGCTCCTGGGCCCACCACTCGCTAGTTCCGCCACTGGCGCTGGCACACCTGTCGAATGTCGCGTCTCAAGATATTATGTGCTGCACTTAATATTTATCGAATTGCAGTGCGATCGCATGCTGTTTTTGACCACTTTCGATTTATCACACTGCGATGTGCGATCTGTGAAGATAGGAGTCGACTACCTGGCCACTCCTCTTCCACCCACTGTGCACATGACTGGAGAGAAGGCTGGAAGCATGCTGCTGAACTCCCAAACAGCAGACAAGGTAGGCAGGCTACACCACTGGCCACCAATGATTACCATGATGTTTTACCACCACTGCCAACCATTATGCTGCTCTACCCACCATTTATACTGGCCCACTGCCCAAAATGCTGCACCACTGCAAGTTACTGGCTGCGCCCTAAACACCATTATGCTGCACCACTGCAAGCCACTGCTGCTGCACCCTCCATTATACTGGCCCACTGCCCAAAATGCTGCACCACTGCAAGCCACTGGCCGCGCCCTAAATGCCATTATGCTCCCCACTGCAAGCCACTGCTGCTGCACCCACCATTATACTTGTCCACTGCCCAAAATGCTGCACCACTGCAAGCCCCTGGCCGTGCCCTAAACGCCATTATGCTGCCCCACTGCAAGCCACTGCCCACTATTATGTTGCTGCACCCACCATTATACTGGCCCACTGCCCAAAATGCTGCACCACTGCAAGCCCCTGGCCGCGCCCTGTCCGCCATTATGCTACCCCACTGCAAGCCACTGAACACCATTATGCTGCTGTGATGTGCGGTGGGGTGAGGCAGGTGAGGCAGAGCCTTTCTTGTCATACTAACGTTTGTGCCAGAGTTTTTACTGTATAAAGTATATGAAAAATACAAAGAATATGTTTGAAATATCTTCTTTGCATTTTTCTAATCATTTTTATAGCCAAAACTCCGGAGTAAAAAGTCTATGGCAGGTGAGGCACTGACTCACCTGTCTATCTTTTCCGCACATCTCTGATCAAGACTCACCAAATTTCCAGGCGTTTATACTGCTACACCCATGTATTATGCCCAGATGTCCTCTTTGGCTCTTATATTGAGTGTAAATCTGGCTCTGGCGCTAGCCAGTGCCTTCTGAGCCATTTAGCTCACCACACGTCCCTGCTGCACACCAATGTATTATCACAACATATTTCAGATAACCCACTGCAGTAACTAGAAAACAAACTTTATTTAACCAGAATAATACTAGAAAAAAAACTTTATTTAACCAGATTAATACTAGAAAACAAACTTTATTTAACCAGAATAATGGAACTTTTTTCATGTTTATTAATATTCCTTTTTTTTATTGCATTCTGCAGATGTCCTATGAGAGCCGCAAATTTTTATTGGGCTTTATCAGTCTGTACCGTGAGGAGGAGTGTCTCTGGCTGACGTCCTCACCGGACTACAGCAACAAACAGAAGTGGGAGGCTGCATATAACCGCCTGCTGGAGTACTCCAAGCCCACCTTCTTCGCGGCCTCAGTGGCCTGGGTCCGGGAGAAAATTGCCAATATACGGACAGTGTTCGTAAAAGAGAACCGCAAGGTGTAGGAGTCGAAGAGGTCAGGGACCGGTGCAGCCAAGGTCTATGTGCCGCAGCTGTGGTATTACAAAGAACTAAACTTCCTCCTGGAGAAACGGTCAGCTAAGGAGTCCCTAGTGGTGATGGCAGAGTCCGAGGAGGGAAGTCTGGAGGCCGAAGGGGTAAGTTGCTTGTTAGCTAATATTTTCCTCCTGTCATGCCACAGCTCCTTCCCCATTGAAAAAGGCATTATATATTTCATGGACCTCTTTTGCCCTTGCAGTGCCGCGTAAGGTTACTGCAGTTGGTCCCACCAAGGAAATCGTCACTTTCACCAATGGCTGGTTGGGGTCTTCCGGTCCTGCTGGAAGCAGAGGCATTTGCCTCGTGGCCTTGCCTCAAGCATGTTGTGCAGTATACAGCATGCTGTTACTACACAGTCAATTTTGTCCAGTCTCATGTTGATGGGTCAGTGGAAGATCCTGAACCAGTTGCTGAGAATGCCAAATGCATTCTCAACAAACCAACGGGCCCTAGAAAGGCAGTAGTGGAAAATGCGCCTATTGTAGTTCAGGACTCTTTGCGGGTAGAGCTTCATTATGTGTTCCTGCAGTGCGAAGGCCTCAGCTGCCACCAACACAAATCCCAGGCCATTCTTTGTTTGCTCAACAAGCGGCAGATGAATGGAGTTGGTGGTGAGACTATCATAGAAGTGCGTATTTTTCAAGGATCCACCATCTGAGCAACGACCATTTTTCCCAACATCCAGGAAAATAAATTCATAGTTTGCATTGACCACCGCCATGAGAACAATGCCAAAGTAGCCTTTATAATTGAAGTAGTCCGACCTGCTGTTGGTGGGTTTGGTGATGCGCACATGTTTCCTGTCTATCGCACCACCATAGTTTGGGTAATTCCAGCGCCTGTCAAAGTCCTTTGTAATAGCTTGCCATTCTTCCACACTTGTAGGGAACTGTAAAAGAAAAAATAAATGTTTGAATATTTACTAAATATGTTTTTTTTACCCTACAGAAACCTGAGGACCTCAACCGTACCCCTGACCTCAACAACACCTCAACAGAGGAACCAAAATCTCCACAGTGACAGGGTGCGAGGAGGAAGTCACAGAAAACCAAATTTATTGAAGACCTGCTACTATTGGAGGCCTGTTCACAGCTGCTCCGGAACCCAGATGAATTTGATGACTTTGCGTCATACTGTATGTTAGCAATACCATGCGTAAGGTTTCCGAGCAGCAGCAAGTAGAGTGCCAATGTCTGGTGTCACAGGTTTTGTACAAAACACTCACAGGACAACTGACACCAGAGTGGAACGTTCCTGGGCCAGAACCTCAAGCACCTGCTGCTCATCCCCCTTTTACCTTCAGTTCCCCACCCACCTACCTCCAGTACGCATCCTCCTCAAAGGGTATGGGTCATTGGGTCTACTCAACTTAGGTCGGCGGTCATTGGGTCGACCATGGAAGGTCGACATGCATTAGGTCGACAGGGGCAATAGGACAACATGGTCATTAGGTCAACATGTACTATGTCGACAGGTCAAAAGGTCGACATGGGTTTTGGACTTTTTTTGGTGTTGTTTTCTTTGTAAAGTGACAGGGAACCCAATTAGTGCACCGTGTCCCCTCGCATGGCTCGCTTCGCTCACCATACTTCGGGCAAGCGAGATGCGCTCGGCACAGGTTACCGTTCCCAATTGTAGTCCACGTGGATCGTCAAGTATGAAAAAGTACAAAACAGAAAAAAATAGGAATTTAATTACCTACCAGTAAATCCTTTTCTCGTAGTCCGTAGAGGATACTGGGGTTCCGTTCAGTACCATGGTGGTATAGATGGGTCCACTAGGAGCCACGGGCACTTTTAGAATTTGATCGTGTGGGCTGGCTCCTCCCTCTATGCCCCTCCTACCAGACTCAGTCTTGGAAACTGTGCCCAAGGAGACGGACATACTTTGAGAGAAGGATAGATAAAGATAGTGGTGAGATTCCGAACCAGCACACACAGAGGAAAGCTATGCTACCCCAACTTTAAACATGAACAGCAACAGCTGAACCAACAATACTTAACCAAGTAACAGTGAAGGAAGAATGAAGCACCAGGCGGGCACCCAGTATCCTCTATGGACTATGAGAAAAGGATTTACCAGAAGGTAATTAAAATCCTATTTTCTCTTACGTCCTAGAGGATACTGGGGTTCCATTCAGTACCATGGGGATGTACCAAAGCTCCCAAACTGGGTGGGAGAATGCTGAGGTTCCTGCAGAACTGATTGACCAAACTGAAGGTCCTCAGTGGCCAAAGTATCGAACTTGTACAGCTTAGCAAACGTGTTTGAACCTGACCAAGTAGCTGCTCAGCAGAGCTGTAAAGCTGAGACACCCCAGGAAGCCACCCAGGAAGAACCCACTGACCTAGTAGAGTGGGCCTGTACAGATTTTGGACATGGCAAACCTGCCGTGGAATAAGCATGCTGGATAGTATGCCTGATCCAGTGTGCAATTGTCTGCTTTGAAGCAGGACACCCAATTTTATTGGGATTATAAAGAACAAACAGGGAGTCCGATTTTCTGTGACGAGCTGTTCACTTTGCATACACCTTCAAAGCCCTCACAACATCCAAAGACTTTGAAGTAGCAGAGGTGTCGATAACAACCGGAACCACAATAGGTTGGTTGATGTGAAACGCATACACCACTATAGGAAGAAATTGCTGACAAGTTCTGAGTTCAGCTCTGTCCTCATGAAAAATTAAGTAGGGACTATTGTGAGACAACATCCCCAGCTCCGACACATGTCTTGCTGAAGCCAAGGCCAACAGTGTGACGGTCTTCCACATAAGATATTTTACGTCCACCTCCTGTAACGGTTCAAACCAGTCCGATTGGAGGAACTGCAGCACCACATTGAGATCCCAAGGTGCCGTGGGAGGCACAAAGGGTGGTTGGATGTGCAGAGCACCTTTCAAGACAATCTGGACCTCAGGGAGAGAAGCCAATTGTCTTTGAAAGAAAATGGATGAGGCCGAAATCTGGACTTTTATGGAGCCCAGACGTAGGACCACATCCAGACCTGACTGCAGAAAAAGCAGGAAACATCCTAGGTGAAATTCCACTGCTGAATAATTTCTGCTCTCACACCAAGAGACATATTTCTTCCAAATACGATGGTAATGCTTAGACGTTACCCCCTTCCTAGCTTGGATCATAGTCGGGATAACCTTGTTAGGTATCCCTTTTCCTGGCTAGAATCAGCCATTCAACTTCCATGCCATCAAACATAGCCACGATAAGTCCTGATAGATGAAGGGCCCCGTTGCAGAAGATCCTCGCGAAGAGGTAGGGGCCACGGATCTTCAAGGAGCAACTCCAGAAGGTCCGCTAACCAGGCCCTTCTTAGCCAGTCTGGAGCAATGAGTATTGCTTAAACCTTTCCCATTTTTATTCGCTTTAGAATTCTTGGGATCAGAGGAAGTGGAGGACACGCATACACCATCTGTTAGACCCATGGAGTCATCCGGGCATCTACCGCCACTGCCTGTGGGCCTCTCGACCTGGAACAATACTGCTTGAGCTTCTTGTTTAGATGAGAGGCCATCATGTCTATCTGTGGATATCCCCATCGACATGTCAAGCACCTGAACACTTCCGGGTGAAGGCCCCATTCCCCCAGGTGCAGGCTGTGTCTGCTAAGGAAGTCTGCTTTCCAGTTGTTACTCCTGGAATGAAGACCGCTGACAACGCCACAGCATTTTTTTCTGCCCAGATGAGAATTCTTGACACCTCTGACATTGCTGCTCTGCTTTTCGTTCCACCATGTCGGTTTATGTACGTCACCGCCGTCACATCGTCCAACTGGACCTGAATGGCCTGATCTTAAGGAAGATGTGAGGCCTGCAGAAGGGTGTTGTATATGGCCCTGAGTTCCAGAATGTTGATTGGAAGCATGACTTCCTGACTTGACCATCTTCCTTGAAACTGCATCCCCAGGGTGACTGCTCCCCAACCTCTGAGGCTTGCGTCTGTGGTTAACAGAATCCAGTTCTGAATTCTTAACCTGCAACCCTTGACGAGGTAAGAAGTCTGTAGCCACCACAGAAGAGAGATCCTGGCTTTTGGCAACAGACGGAACCTCTAATGCATGTGAAGATGCAATCCGGACCATTTGTCCAACAGATCGAGCTGGAAGGGTCTTGCGTGAAACCTTCCGTATTGAAGCGCCTCGTAAGCGGCCACCATTTTCCTCAGATGGCGAATGCATAGATGCACCGATATCCGGGTTGGTTTCAGGACATCCCGAACCATTGACTGTATTACCAATTCCTTTTCCAACGGAAGGAACACTTTCTGCGGCTCTGTGTCCAGAATTATTCCCAGGAATGGAAGCCTCCGTGTTGGCTCCAGGTAAGATTTCAGAAGGTTCAGAATCCACCCGTGATCCTGGAGGAGTTTGTTTGAGAGACCAATGCTGTCCAGCAACCTTTCCCTGGATGGTGCATTTATCAGGAGATCGTCCAGGTACGGAATTATGTTCACCTCCTGTTTGCGGAGTAGAAACATCATCTCTGCCATCACCTTGGTGAACACACTCGATGCCGTGGAGAGACCAAATGGCAGGGCCTGGAACTGGTAGTGACAGTCCTGCAGTGCAAACCTTAGGTAAGTCTGATGAGGCGGCCAGATCAGAATGTGAAGATATCCTTGATATCCAGAGACACTAGGAATTCACCCTCCTCCAGACCTGAGATTAACGCTCTCAGAGACTCCATCTTGAATTTGATTTCGGGTTCAACGACTTGAGGTTCAGAATCGGCGTTACCAAACCGTCCGGCTTCGGTACAACAAACAGGTTGGAGTAGTACCCCTTGTTTTGCAGATGAGGTGGAACTGGAACAATGACATGAGTCTTTACCAGTTTTTGGATGGCATGGTGTAAAGTTATACTTGCCTCTTGTGAAACTGGTAAGCCTGATTTGAAGAATCTGTGAGGTGGCAGCTCTTGGAACTACAGTCTGTAGCTCTGGGAATTAAGATCCATGACCCAGGGATCCTGGCACAAACTTGACCAGATCTGACTGAAAAATCGCAGTCAGGCTCCCACCTGACAGCTCTCCAGGCATTGCGGTCCACCGTCATGTTGAAGGCTTTAAGGAAGCAGAGCCTGAGCTCTGTTCCTGAGTGCCTGCAGTTTCTGGTTTGCGTGGTTTACCTCTTGCGCCGCTTGAGGACATAGATGCACCTCTGGATTTGCCTTTGAACTTGGCCGTCCGAAAGGACTGTAACTTAGAAGCTGAATAAGTCTTTTTGGTTGGGAGGGCTGAGGAAGGAAGAAACGTAGACTTACCTGCAGTTGCTTTGGAGATCCATTTGTTTAGTTCGTCTCCAAACAAGGCCTCTCCTGTGAATGGTAGCCCCTCCATGCCTTTCCTGGAGTCTGCATTAGCAGCCCACTGGCGTAGCCACAAATCTCTGTGTGCCGACACTGCCATAGCGGTGATGCGTGCATTAAGCAAGCCTATCTCTTTTAGGGCCTCCACTATAAAGTTCGCAGAGTCCTCCACCCTAGGCAAGGAATCTAACCCCTCAAATAGGTTACCTGACCATTTAGCAATGGCTTTTGTGATCCATGCATAAGCAATAGTGGGTCTTTGGCCACACCAGCAGCTGTGTACAATGATTTGAGTGTAGTCTCAATCTTACGATCAGCCGTGTCTTTGAGGGAGGCTGCACCAGGGACAGGCAATACAATCTTTCGTGACAGCCTAGAGACTGATGTGTCCACTATGGGCGGATTTTCCAATTTTTTCCTATCTTTCAAAGAAAAAGATGAGAGCAGCCTTTTAGGGATTTGAAATTTCTTATCAGGAGTAACCCATGGAATTCAATTCCATTGACACAGGAAAAGTGACTGAGGACTTCTTTTTTACATTAAAATAAGATTCCTCACACTCTTCTGACACCTTTTCAGGAAGTGGAGGAAACGCATAAACCATCTGTTAGACCCATGGAGTCATCCGGGCAACTACCGTCACTGCCTGTGGGCCTCTCGACCTGGAACTATACCGCTTGAGCTTCTTGTTTAGATGAGAGGCCATCATGTCTATCTGTGGATATCCCCATCGACGTGTCAAGCACCTGAACACTTCCGGGTGAAGGCCCCATTCCCCCAGGTGCAGGCTGTGTCTGCTGAGGAAGTCTGCTTTCCAGTTGTTACTCCTGGAATGAAGACCGCTGACAACGCCACAGCGTCTGACCTGTCAGCATCAGAGTTAGACTGCAGGATATGGGCCAGAGATCGCCTTTGCAGACAAATGGGAGGGATTGAGATGCAATTTTGGGGACTGAGTCTCTGTTCATAAACTCATCCACAGTCTGTTTTAAGTATTGCGTCTCTTTCTCATTGCAGGAAAAATTTGTAGAAAGAGTGGAGATCATTCCTTTAAGAGAATTAACCCACTCCGGTTCAGCCCTGCTATACTGGGAAGGTGCACTGCCCTGAATACCCAGTAGTGAGCCCCATGGTAAGGAAAAACACTCCACTGTACAAGAAACACATTCTTTGTCTGACACAATGTAAATGTGACAGCACACACACACACACACACACACACACACACACACACACAAGAAAAGGTTAAGCCACAAAGAGCCCTTCAGGGAGACACAGAGTTGTTGGAGCCAGCTCCCACCACGCCCTCACTGCTAATGCAAGCTTAGTGATAGGGAACTTTTTACACTAATAGTAACTCTCCCCCTGCTATGACCCCCTAGTCAGACTGACTGAACTATACACAACATGTGTGTTACCATAACCAAAAACTGCAGATACAGCCCGCACTGGGACGGGCGCCCAGCATCCTCTATGGACTAAGAGAAAAGGATTTACCGGTAGGTATTAAAATCCTATTTTCTCATACGTCCTAGGGGATGCTGGGGATGCTTCAAGAACCATGGGGTTTATACCAAAGCTCTAGAACGGGCGTGAGAGTGCGGATGACTCTGCAGCACCGATTGACCAAACAAGATGTCCTCCTCAGCCAGGGTATCAAACTTGTAAAACTTCGCAAAAGTGTTTGATCCCGACCAAGTAGCAGCTCGGCAAAGCTGTAATGCCGAGACCCCTCGGGCAGCCGCCCAGGATGAGCCCACCTTTCTGGTAGAATGGGCTTTCACCGATTTCGGTAACGGCAATCCTGCCATAGAATGAGCCTGCTGAATCATATTACAGATCCAGCGCGCAATAGTCTGCTTGGAAGCAGGAGCCCCAATCTTGTTGGGAGCCCACTGGACAAACAGAGCCTCTGTTTTCCTACTCTGCGCCGCTCTGGCGACATAGATTTTCAAAGCTCTGACCACATCGAGAGACTTCGATTCCGCCAAGGCGTCAGTAGCCACTGGCATCACAATAGGCTGGTTTACGTGAAACGATGAAACCACTTTTGGCAGAAATTGCTGACGAGTTCTCAACTCCGTTCTATCAGCATGGAAGATTAAATAGGGGCTTTTGTGAGACAAAACCGCCAACTCCGACACCTGCCTTGCGGATGCCAAGGCCAACAACATGACTACTTTCCAAGTAAGGAATTTTAACTCAACCTTACGCAAAGGTTCAAACCAATGAGATTGCATGAACTGCAACATCACATTCAGATCCCATGGTGCCACTGGGGGCACAAAGGGAGGTTGGAGGTGTAGTATGCCTTTCATGAAGGTCTGAACTTCTGGCTAATTCTTTCTGAAAGAAAATTGATAAGGCCGAAATTTGTACTTTAATTGAGCCCAACTTTAGGCCCGCATCCACACCTGCTTGCAAAAAATGGAGCAAACGCCCCAGCTGAAATTCCTCCGTAGGAGCCTGCTTGGATTCACACCAAGACACATATTTCCTCCAAATACGGTGGTAATGCATTGCCGTTACTTCTTTTCTAGCCTGAAGAAGTGTGGGAATGACTTCACTGGGAATACCCTTCCGGGCTAGGATTTGGCGTTCAACCGCCATGCCGTCAAACGCAGCCGCGGTAAGTCTTGATACACGCACGGTCCTTGTTGTAACAGGTCCTCCTGTAGAGGAAGAGGCCAGGGATCTTCTATGAGCAATTCCTGAAGATCTGGATACCAGACCCTCCTTGGCCAATCTGGAACAATGAGTATCGCCTGAACCCTTGTTCTTCTTATCATCTTTATCACCTTTGGAATGAGTGGAAGTGGAGGGAACACATTGACAAAGCCTATATGTCTATCCTATTTAAAACACTTTAAAAGGTTAAGAGACACAGTACGCAATTGGCGCAAAAGGTACCGCAAGGGTACGCCCTTAGTGTAGCAGACGCTGTGCACAGGGTGTGAGCACAGGCGTCGCAGACACTTACAGAATTAAACTTTAATAACTATACCTTAAGGAATGTACTTATACTGTAAACATTTGTGCAGTGATAATGTGTAGATGTAATGCAGTGTAACCTTGTTAGTTTAAAAGCTGTATGAGCGTATGTGACGCTCTGAGAACCCCTTAACAATATAATAAACACTCAAATACCGGTCTAAGGGTCTAACGCCTTTTAAGGAAATGAATGAACGTTCAATTGCAAAAGAATAATACAATACAAGTTATACACTACCAAGATAACATAAAATACCCAACCGAATCACTACACATAAAATACAATACAGATACAATTACATTTAAAGGGGGGGAGGAGAGAGAGAATGGCTTACAACATTAATAGGAGATAAATATGTCTGCAGAGAATTTACACATGTGAGAAACAATCGCTGCGCAGTTAGTCAATGCTGAGACCCTTTGTGGAGAGAAAAATTGAGCTCACCCAGGCTGGCTGTCCCTATATACACAACACCCAGCAACAACACAATGGTCCCTACAATACCGCATGGGACAGAAGCTAGACTCCATTTTGGGAAAAACTCCCATGATTCCAAAGTCTGTAACATATGATTTAAAAGGGAATGCTAGCAGCCATTTTAGATTTGCAAGCCCAAACACATGGCATTCTTTAATTGACAAAGCCTATACCATAATCACATAGCAGAAGACACAAGATTCCACTATATTCCAAAATGTCCAAGCCTCAACACAATGCATATGTTCTGATTTTACAATTCCAAACCATCTAAATCACCTTTCACAATTTCAAGCCAACACAGTATCACAAGACCAGATTACCAGGTACCCACAAGTATCAGCCTGCTATTGCTACAAGCACATGACTACAGTAACAAAAGGAAGTATGTTTTGACTTCTAACCTTCAGCAAGATGTATCATGTAAAACAACTATAATCTGTTATAAATCACCATCCATAAATGTATACCAGAGATGCTATGCTACAGATTGTCTACTGTTCCAATTCATTACAGATTTCATAGAGTATCATCCCAAACACCCAACAATCACACAACTGCACAAGCATCATTAACCTTAAGCCATTTGTATCTCCAATCTAACTATTCTATGCCAATCATTTCACAACTACTTTACCACAAACACATATTTAAACTATTCTATGCCATTAAGCCATGTGAATTCAATACTTAGCCTTCGTAAGGAGGTCAGTCCTGGTGATAAGCAAGCCATGCTTCTGGATGCTTGCTTGGTTCTGAGTGAGTCAGTGAGCCCTGTGATTTCCAGTGGATAATATCATACCTGCATTCCAGCTGTGGGGGTGTGTCAACCACAGGAAGTGTGTGTCTTTCACAGCATGTGGGCTAGCTGTATCAGTGAGCTGAGCATGTGATCTTGGTTGTTGTGTGATGACTAACACATTCCTGTCTTGTGGAAAGCTATTGTTTGGCGAATACAAAACAAACCCTGTCTCTGGGTTTTGTTCGGTATTCTCAATGTCCACTTTCAGTTGAGACAATGACATCTCAGCAATCATTCTTCTGGAGACAAAACCAGCCCCATTCGTAAACACAGGTGTTGGCCCTCCTCATTGAATCTCAAAGCTTAGTGTAATTAAAGGCTATTGTATTCTGTCTGCAGGACAGAAACTGACTATTCTTAGGTGTAATTTATTCGGAATACAATTAATCTTCAATTACTATTCCTGTGCTTAACTATGCATAAGAACATGTGAAGCCCTTTTAACATGCAAAGGGGAATCTTTAAGGTCTAAGAGCCATCTTGAGATCCACTGATACCTGTTGAACTCAGGGGAATATTAACTTATAAAATACATTATTTTGATTAAATATGCAGCGTGCACACGCATGAAGTGCATATATGGCAACGTGCAGCGTGATATTTTTCTGACTTTGACAACATATACCGACGGAAACACCCACGGTGTCACTAGGGCGTCCACCGCTATCGCTTGAGGGTCCTTGACCTGGAACAATATCTCTGAAGTTTCTTGTTGAGGCGGGACGCCATCATGTCTATTTGAGGAATTCCCGAACGACTTGTTACTTCTGCAAAGACATCTTGATGAAGACCCCACTCTCCTGGATGGAGATCGTGTCTGCTGAGGAAGTCTGCTTCCCAGTTGTCCACTCCTGGAATGAAGACCGCTGACAGAGCGCTTGCATGTCTCTCTGCCCAGCGAAGAACTTTCGTGGCCTCGGCCATTGCCGCTCTGCTCTTTGTTCTTCCCTGGCGGTTTATGTACGCCACTGCTGTTATGTCGTCTGACTGAATCAAGATGGGCAGACCGCGAAGAAGATGTTCCACTTGCAGAATGCCATTGTAAATGGCCCTTAATTCCAGAATGTTTATGTGCAGACAAGCTTACTGGCTTGACCATTTGCCCTGAAAATTTCTCCCCTGTGTGACTGCTCCCCAGCCTCGGAGACTTGCATCTGTGGTCACCAGGATCCAATCCTGAATCCCGAACCTGCGTCCCTCCGGAAGGTGAGAACTGTGCAGCCACCACAGAAGGGAGATCCTGGTCCTGGAAGATAGGAATATTTTCCGGTGCATATCCAGGTGAGACCCGGACCACTTGTCCAACAGGTCCCACTGAAACACCCTGGCATGGAACCTGCCATACTGAATGGCCTCGTAGGCCGCCACCATCTTCCCCAGCAACCGAGTGCATTGAAGAATCGACACTCTTGCCGGTTTCAGAATCTGTTTTACTATGTTCTGTATTTCCAGAGCCTTTTCCACTGGAAGAAAAACTCTCTGTAATTCTGTATCCAGAATCATACCCAAGAACGACAGCCGTGTCGTCGGAACCAACTGTGATTTTGGCAAGTTTAGGAGTCAACCATGTTGTTGCAGAATCGTCAGAGAGAGTGCAACATTTTTCAGCAATTGCTCCTTGGATCTCGCCTTTATGAGGAGATCGTCCAAGTACGGGATAATTATGACTCCCTGCTTGCGCAGGAGAACCATAATTTTCGCCATTACCTTGGTGAAAATCCTCGGAGCCATGTACAGACCAAACGGCAACGTCTGAAATTGGTAATGACAATCCTGAACAGCAAACCTCAGGTAAGCCTGATGTGGAGGATATATGGGGATGTGTAAGTAGGCATGCTTTATGTCAACCGACACCATAAAATCCCCCTCCTCCAGACTGGAGATCACTGCTCGGAGAGATTCCATCTTGAATTTGAATTTTTTTAGAAATAAATTGAGGGATTTTAGGTTCAGAATCGGTCTGACCGAGCCATCCGGCTTCGGTACCACGAACAGACTCGAATAAAAACCCTCCCCCCCCGTGGCCTGGCCGGCAATGGAAGAAGCAGCAAGCCCATAGAGCTCCTGATTATAGAGCTCTCTTATACTAACTCTCTGGCCCCAAGCAGCTCTTCTATACCCGCCACACTTCACCTCTCACTGCCGCATCACTGGGAGCCCCTTTGGTGCGGTTTGCAGAGCTGGGAGGTGGCGCCATCGTTACCACGAGCTGCGGCCTGCACCTGCTCCCAAAGCCGGGGCCTCGATTTTCAGCTCAGGCGGAGACGTGTGTGGGGGGGGGGCGTCGCCGCCTGCGCCAGCGGTCCCGCCGGAGTGCACTCAGCGGCTGTGGGAGTGCCTGGGGACCCGGGACCACCCGCTCAACCCCTCCTTACCCTGGGCAAGAAGCTGTAACCTCCTGTGGAGCCAGCTGGGGACCTCTGGAAAGCCGCACGGGACCCACGGCCATTGCAGCTCAGATGAGAGGACACACAACAATCCTCTCTGCTATAGTGAAGAGCTGCTTGATTACTACAGAGGGGAACACACAGTAGCAGCTCTCTCATACAGTGGGAAGCAGTCTGCCCGGACACAGAGGGGAAAGTGCAACAACAGCCCTCCTACTATAGTGTGGAACTCCCTACACAACTGCAGGTAGGAGAGGATAATAGCAGCCCTTTTCTACTGTATAGAACTGTCTGCCCGGGGACGTGGCCTAGCTGCATACTAGGGAAGGCGTGCCGCTTCAGAGCTCCCAGCCACCGCTATTTGTTTGGGCTTCCCTGGCTCATAATCGGCGGTCTGTGGACCCCGCCGCTGCTCCTGTCATCCTCTAGACCCCCCTGGTGCTCGCTGCGTAGCCGGCGGACCTTTTACGGGTCCGTGTGGGTTGCGGACTGCTCCAAGGGGAAGGCCGGGACCTCGAGCTGTGACAGAGCCCGGACCGGAAGTTGCCCACGGTCAGCCCGCGACATGCCGAGCGTTAGTCTAGCGCTCGCTCCACTGGACTCCTGGGCCTACCGTCTCCCACACACTTCTCCATCTGCCTCCTGCTGTGCTCGGGGTGAGGCCGCGAAGTCAGGAAGCAGCATGGATGCTCCTGTTGATTGCGGCCTGCTCCGCATACTGCAGCCGGGACCTCGATTTGGCGGCTGGGCCGCCGAACCTCCGGACGCCTCTCTCACAGGTATGGGAGCCCTCACCCCCAGTGTAGCCAGCCATTACACCTGACCAAGCCCTGCATACCCCGCTTGCTGTTTGATATCCAGAGGGAGCTGACAACTGCTACATATCTATACAGCCTACCTGCCATTGTGACTCCTACTTTGCCAAATCCACTGTGGGTACCTGGTCACCGGAAGAAGGTCACTGCATTATACCATAAGAAAATGGCAGGATGACCCCCCTCATTGCACAATAACCTTGCCGCCACTTATTATGTCCTGAGGCTGCAGACTCGTCGCTGTGGACACATTGCTCCTGCTATTTTATCTCGAGCCCTTTGCTTTTCCTGTTATATTGCTCTGGTACATCAAGCTGTGACGCTTCTGGCTCGGACACATTGCTTCTCTACACCTCTGCTCCGCAGCACCTTGACATGTTTGCCATCTTCGTTGTGATGTAGCTCTCTAGTTCCTCCCTTTCATTGATGTGACCCTCACTAATCTACTCTCTGCACCCTTTACTATTACTTGCTCTCTATATTTGTCTCTGGCGACCTCATATGGAAAAGTTCCTGGTGTCCACTCCAATGTCCTCCTCTGGCCCTGCTCCGGGCGCACGTGAGGACACCTCCCATAGAAATTCTTCCGATTATGATTGCTACACCACCCGTTCTCATTCCCAACGGAAACGTACTAACGCTACGATTACTAAACAGCCTAAAATGAAACCTACTGACATTGCTGCTGTACTCGGGCCTCTCCTAGATGAAAAGCTGGTGGGCATCAAAGAGGCCATAGACTCCACCTTGACCCAGCTAACTCAACATAATGGCCATTTGGATGAAGTCAAGCAGAGGGTCTCAACATTGGAGGACAATCTACAGTCTGCACAGTCCACTATAGAGGCCCAAACCAAAGAAATGAAAGGCCTCAATGATAAGCTCGACGACTTGGAGAATCGGAGCCGCTGAAATAACCTGAGGGTGGTGGGCATCCCGGAGTCGGTGAGAGGCCACGCGTTGCTAGACCTTCTCTCTACCTGGCTGCTGGAAAAACTAGATATGGGCCTTCATGGATCGCCGTTAGCTATTGAAAGGGCTCTTAAGATTGGCCCTGAACGCAAAGACTCTGCTGGACGCCCTCGCCCTGTTATTATGAGGATTCTCAACTACGCGGAAAAATCCAAGCTTTTAGACCACTACCGAAAGTCAGAAGGTCTTCTCTACAAAGGATAAAGATTGCTTATATTCCAGGACTTTTCCACTTATGTCGCTAACAGACGCAGAGAGATCGCTCCGTTATGCATATATCCGGCTCGCCTTCGAGTTTTTGTCAATGGAAAACCACACTTCTTCGATGATCCGTTGGCGGCAAAGGCCCATTTTGCTTACCCTGATACTTGACTGTTGTTTCCTACTTAAAGTTTGCTCTTCTTTTCAATTGTTATTGTTTATAGGTCACACAGTGTTAGGGGCATGATGTCGGAGTGCTACCTATGCTGTTTGTCTTGCCTGCTGGGATGATGTGTCTCGGTCCTCCATAGGTTGGCCCCTCCTTGCTCGCTGGGGGGGGCACCATTTTACCTATACAATTTTGATGTTCTATTCTTCATCTACGGGGGTGGGATAGTATGACTGACCATGCTGCTTCTCAACCCTCAGGCCCGGTAGTCGCCCCAATTTTTGATTTTAACGTAATTTCTTGGAATATGGAGGGTCTTAATAGCCCCATTAAACGCAAGAAGGTACTCGCCCATCTCTCTCGTATGTCCCCTCACGTTGTGTTTTTACAAGAGACACATTGTGTGCAAGAATCCTCTATATCAGAGGTTCTCAAACTCGGTCCTCAGGACCCCACACAGTGCATGTTTTGCAGGTAACCCAGCAGGTGCACAGGTGTCTTAATTACTCACTGACACATTTTAAAAGGTCCACAGGTGGAGCTAATTATTTCACTTGCGATTCTGTGAGGAGACCTGCAAAACATGCACTGTGTGTGCCCCCGAGGACCGAGTTTGAGAACCTCTGCTCTATATCATTAAAAGCCCCTTGGATTGGAGAATGTATCTCCGCTCCTTATACAAATAAAACCAGAGGTGTTGCCATTCTTTTTCATAGGAATCTCCGATTTTCAATCCTTAAAAAATGTATTGACCCCAAGGGCAGATTTATCCTCTTAGATGTTTCTATTGTTAATATGGTATACACCTTTTTGAATCTTTATGCACCTACTGGATCTAACAACCTTTTTTTTGCAGATGTTCTCCAGAGGGTTTTGTCTTGGGGCGGTCAGGACTTAATTTTAGGGGGAGACTTCAATACGGTCGTCGATCCATCCATGGACAGGTCGGGGGCAGGGGCGGAACTCTGGGAGGCAGTGGAGTCGGCTGCCGCCGGGCTTCTGACCTCAAGGGGGCACACCTCCTCCACTGTCTCCCACTGCCTGACCGCTCACCGCGCTGCTGCTGCTGTCTGTGAGGGGAGGAGAGCGCAGCGTGCGCCTCCCCTGCCCCTCACTCTCCGGCCGCGGCGTCACGCTTCAATTCAGCACCGGTCCGTGAGCCAATCAGAGCTCGCGGACCGGCAGCTAAGGCTGCTGGTCCGCGAGCTTTGATTGGCTCATGGACCGGCGCCTAATTGAAGAGATACACAGCCGCCGGAGAGTGAGGGGCAGGGGAGGCGCACGCTGCGCTGACCTCTCCTCACAGACAGCAGCAGCAGCGCAGTGAGCACCACGGGGGAAGAGCAGGGTGATGTATATCTGGCACTGGGGGCATTGCTGGCACTGTGGGTACATGAATACCTGGCACTGGGGGGCATATCTGGCACTGTGGGGACACTGACATTGGGGGCATAGCTGGCACTGTGGGGACATATATATCTGGCACTGGGTGGATAGCTGGCACTGTGGGGACACTGGCATTGGGGGCACAGCTGGCACTGTGGGGACATATATATCTGGCACTGTGGGGACATATATATCTGGCACTGGAGGCACTGCTGGCACTGTGGGGACATGTATACCTAGCACGGGTCACAGCTGGCACTGGGGAGACATGTATATCTGGCACTGGGGGGGCATATCTGGCACTGTGGGGACACTGGCATTGGGGGCATAGCTGGCACTGTGGGGATATATATATATATCTGGCACTGTGGGGACATGTATATCTGGCACTTGGGGGACATGTATATCTGGCACTGGGGGGCATATCTGGCACTGGGGACACTGGCATTGGGAGCATAGCTGGCACTGTGAGGACATATATATCTGGCACTGGGGGCATATCTGGCACTGGGGGCATAGCTGGCACTTTGGGGACATATATATCTGGCACTAGGGGCATAGCTGGCAATGTGGGGGAATATATATCTGGCACTGGGGGCATATCTGGCATGGGGGCATAGCTGGCACTGGGGGGACATGTATATCTGGCACTGGGGGCAGAGCTGGCACTGTGTGGGGACATGTATATCTGGCACAGGGGGCATATCTGGCAATGTGGGGACACTGCATTGGGGGCATAGCTGGCACTTTGGGGACATATATATCTGGCACTAGGGGCATAGCTGGCACTGGCGGGAAATGTATATCTGGCATTGGGGGGGACATGTATATCTGGCACTGGGGGGTCATGTGTATCTGGCATTGTGAGGTGGGTGGTCTTCAGTATGCCGGCTGTCGGGATCCCGGCGCACAGTATACCGGCGCCGGAATCCTGACAGCCGGCATACAGACACTTTTTTTCCCTCGTGGGGGTCCACGACCCCCCTGGAGGGAGAATAAAATAGCGTGTAGCGCGCCACCGTGCCCGCAAGGGGCTCATTTGCGCTCGCCACACTGTCGGTATGCCGGCGGTCGGGCTCCCGGCGCCGGTATGCTGGTCGCCGGGAGCCCGACCGCTGGCATACCATACTACACCCCTGTGAGGCATATATGTATCTGGCACTGTGAGGCATATATGTATCTGGCACTGTGGGGCATATATGTATCTGGCACTTTGGGGCATATATGTATCTGGCACTGTGGGGACATATGTGTATGTGGCACTGTGGGGACATATGTTTCTGGCAGTGTGGAGGCACCCATTTTTTGACAATTTTATATGTATGTGGCACTGTACTGAGGCATTATATGTATTTGGCACTGTACAACATGACTAAAAACTGAGTTATGACACAAGGTCATACTCCTACAAACGTCATAACGAAAGGTGTGTGCACAAAATGGGGTGTGGCTTTGTGAAAACTAGGACACAACACCATTTTTGCACGCGCGCCTTCGGCGCGCGCATGATACTGACCCTTGTCCTTGACTACAGATCTTTTCTGGCTCTTTGCCTCTGACTGGTTGGCCACCCCTATCCTAGTATATACAGAGAGCTGGCTGTGGCTACAGCTAGGGGGAGCTCCTGAATGCAGCTCCTGCCAGGCCCTTCCAGATGAGGTGGCCAAGTAATGCTCTCTGTTCTTCCGTTGTGCTGATAGCAGCAGGTAGGCACTGGCAGCACTTGCCTCAAGCTGCACTGTGGGGGTGTGTGTAGTTGGAAAGGGGAGGGGTGCTGCGGGGTCTTTAATGAATGTTAGCAGCACTGTGTTTTATGTGTGCATGTTTAAGTTAGGTGTGTGTGTGTGTGTGTGTGTGTGTGTGTGTGTGTGTGTGTGTGTGTGTGTGTGTGTGTAAGTGAAGGCAGCATGTGTTTGTTTGTTTTTTGTGTGTGTTTTTAAGTGAAAGAGGCGTGTATGCGTGTAAAGGAGATGCGTGTATGTGTGTGAGAGACATACGTGTGTGTGTGTGTGTGTGTGTGTGTGTGTGTGTGTGTGAAAGAGGAATGTTTGTGTGTTTAAGTGAAGGACGCGTGTGTGTGTGAGTTTAAATGAAGGAGACGTGTGTGTAAGTGAAGAAAGCATGTGTTTGTTTTTGTTTGTGTGTGTGTGTGTTTTTTAATGAAAGAGGCGTGTGTGCGTGTAAGGGAGATGTGTGTGTGTGTGTATGTGTATGTGTATGTGTGTGTGTATAAGTGAAAGAGGCATGTTTGTGTGTTTAAGTGAAGGAAGCGTGTGTGTGAGAGTTTAAATGAAGGAGGCGTGTGTGTGAGTTTAAGTGAAGGAAGCATGTGTAAGTAAGAGGCGTTTGTGTAAGTGAGAGGCATGTGTGTGAGAGGTGTGTGTGTAAGTGAGAGGTGTGTGTGTAAGTGAGGATTGTGTGTGTTTAAGTGAAGGAAGTGTGTGTGTTTAAGTGAAGAAGGCATGTGTGTATTTAAGCTAAGGAGGCGTGTGTAAGTAAGAGGTGTGAGTGTAAGTGAGAGGCGTGTGTGTGTTTAAGTGAAAGAGGTGTTTGTGTGTGTGTTTAAGTGAAAGAGGCGTTTGTGTGTTTTTTATATATATACTGTATATCGGCACACCACTGTGCCAAAGCATCTACATTGTGACACGCTGTTGGGTGAGGGAGTACTGTAGGTGTGCTATAAAGGTATGCTGGTGTCTATTTTATTGTGATGACTGACTTGGAGTGCCGTCCACTTTGTATGTGTATCTATATTACTATTGGGAAAGGCACCTGAGCACGCTACTACTGTTCAACACGAGTGCCGGATAGCTACATATGAAGGGTGTGTGTGTATACAGTATGTAGGGGGGCACCAACATTTATCATGCCTCCGGGCGACTGGGGCGAACTTACGCCACTGGTCGGGGGGGAGTACTAACAGACCCGGGCCCTCTCCTAATCTTCTCTCTTCTCTTTGTTCTCAACTTGCTTTACTAGACCCTTGGCGTATACATCACCCCCTCCAATGAGACTACTCTTTTTACTCACACCCACACTCCACTCATTCTTGCATCGATTATCTTTTCTTGTCTAAACACATATTCTTCAAGTTTCTCACACTTCCATTAAGGATATTATTATCTCAGACCATGCCCCCATAACCTTTGTCCCTACATTTGGCTTTACCTCAGTGTATTTCCAAATGTTGGAGGTTCCCAGCGTATCTCTCACACTCTGAGGATTTTTTACTACATCTTAAACACACCTGGCATAATTACGTTGCTGATAATCTGGATCAGGAATCTAACACTCCACTTTTTTGGGGGGGCCTCTAAGGCGGTCCATCGAGGCCACATTATTTCTTATGTTAATTCTAAGCATAAGAAATTCAACACTAAATTGCAGGAACTCAGTACAGCTCTTACGCTTGCTTATCGTACTGACAAACAATGCGATTGCCCCACTCACAAGGAAACGTACCTCATGGCAAAACAAATTTATGACACCTTTCTTACCGAACAGGCCCAGATAAGCTATGATTATGGCAGGAATAGGTTTCATAGATGGGGAATAAGTCCGGAAAACTTTTGGCTAATCTAGTCAGAGGGCCTTGGAACAAAACTTGGGTTGATTCATTACACAGTTCTGGAACTGTTCTTTCTGATCCTACTGACATATGCTCTGCTTTTCTGCGCTTCTACAAGTCCTTATATACTGTAGGCACTGACAACGTAATTGATGGACAATCGTTTCTAGGTGACACACAACTGCCGAAGCTAGTGTCAGAGGAGAGGGACCTGTTGGATGCTCCTATAACTGATGATCAGGTTTGAGCCACCATTAAGTCCCTCCCTAATGGAAAAAGCCCTGGCCCTGACGGCTTCAGTGACGAATTCTATAAGATGAAGACGCTGATATCCTCCCTTTACTAACGCGGCTATATAACCATATCCTTACTACGGGGGAGACTCCCCTCCGTTTTAATGAGACGAGGCTCATTGTGCTTGCGAAACCTGGTAAGGATCCTACCCAGGTAGGGTCATACCGCCCTATCTCACTCCTCAACCAGGATTTTAAAGCTTGACCAAAATCATGGCTAACAGGCTGCAGACCTGCTTACCCCGCCTCATTTCGCCTGCACAGATGGGTATTGTCATAGGTAGACAGTCCACACGGGGAACTAGGGCGGCCTTAGCTGCGATATCTTACACTCACTGCAGTCAGTCCAAAAATAACATTATCATAAATTTGGACGCAGAAAAGGCGTTTGATAAGATCGCCTGGCCTCATCTGAATAGAGTGCTTAACCACCAGGGTTTTGGCACATTGTTCTGTAACTTGGTGCAAACCATTTATGACAAGGGCATAGGGCGATTGGGCACAGGTCACAAAAGTGTAATAACTTGAAATAAATGAAGAAAACCAAAATCGGACAATTAATCACCCTTTTATAATGGGTACGGGAAAATATCTATGATTTTCTCCTATATGTTGTCCTCATTGGTGGTGCGCCCAGAGCCAGAAAGTACATGGACTAACAAGGGAGAAAAAGAAGGCTCTTGTGTGGGCGCACTCTATACAGGAAGAAGTTCCTATAATGTATGTTATATATCAGAGAATATTAAAACATAACTTTTATTAGTAATAATATAAACACATTTTACCCATCTAAACAATCCATGAAAAAATAAAGAATTGGGAAAAATTTTAAAATGTTCTGGTCTCTTCGTTTAAAGAGTGATTGGAAAGGTTGTAGACACAGAATTGTCATACCACCTATTCCCCTGACCAGTACAGATAACTGTATTGATAGGACCAAGGAGTGGTCAAAGCATTAATATATATAAACCTCCAACTATAATCACTTAAATTAAGTGGATATATAGCTGTTTGGAGGTCACCAGACTCTAGCACCTGAATCATTCGACAAATACCATAATTGTAAATGGAAAAAACATTGTAAAAACCATTGATCTGCACTGAACATTCACTGACTAGATGAGAGGATGTAGGAAAGGCATAGTGGTGATACTGCTGTTGGCGTGTTCTTCTCACACAGAGAGGAAGCAGTTCCTACTCTACAACACCAGGTATTCACAGGTAGTCTCCTTTCCTGGTACTAACCCGACCCAACGCTGTTTAGCTTCCAAGATCGGACAAGATCGGGCGATGGCAGCGTGGTATGATAGTAGAGGATAGTATGATCAGCACGCCAATGACGGTGCACCTATATAAGAAATGATTCAGTAAGAAATGATAGAAAGGAGCTAGAGAGAAGAGAAAAATTAAGAAGATAAGTAAGAATAGGTGGATCTGCTTTCCACGTTAGGCACGGTTCAACAGCACCCACTTTCGTGGCTCTGTGCTCCGTGAATCGAGGATGAGAGTCCACGAGACAGATGAAGAAATGGAATTGATTTTAAATAATTAGAATGAAAATACAAAGAAATATTGCAAAAGAATGCATAATGTGGGTAAAGTTAGTCTAGGAATGATCACCACAGTAAACACGTATGATGGGCAATCGGGCTGTAATACAGTTATTGGAGATCCCCTTAGGAAGTATTGGTTGTCACAGAATACAATATTATCATGGGGAAAGTTAAAGATAATCGCTGAAAATAAGCATGTATATTGTATACACAAAAGAACTTCTTAACAGTGCTAAGACAGTGTAAATAGAAATGTGCTGGCCACTGATTATAGACCGTATCAGGGAGCAGAAATCACATGAAAAACAAATAATAAGCTACCCCAGGCACTATCACAAAGCAAGAACAACAATACCTTACTGTCCAGAATCCCAAAACTCCAACCTTCTATCTTTTGCCCAAGATTCATAAAAATGCCCATCAGCCCCCTGGCAGACCAATTATGTCAGGAAATGGTGGGCTTCTGGAGCAACCGAGTCGATTTCTGGACCTACATCTACGAGAATTTGTTCTGGATTTACCCTCCTACTTACAAGACACTTCGGATTTACTACGCAAAATTCATGATATACACTTTGAGAACGAGTTTCTCCTAGTGACTCTAGATGTGGAGGCTCTTTACACAAGTATTCATCATCACCATGGTCTCACAGCAGTCAAATACTATCTGGACCAAGGAGGAGAAAAGGACTTTTCAGATTTTCTCCTAAAATTACTTCACTTTATTCTCTCCAAAAACTATTTTGTTTTTCAAGATCAATTCTTCTTGCAAGTAAGGGGAACAGCAATGGGTGCTGCTTGTGCACCCACTTATGCAAATCTTTTTTTGGGGTGGTGGGAGCACCTCTATGTTTTCAATACTACCAATGAGAAATACACCACACATGTGATAATGTGGCTAAGGTATATTGATGACATATTCATCATTTGGGACGGAGAACGTGGTCTCCTCATGGACTTCATCAAACTCCTTAACACCAATGACCTTAATATCGCATTGACCCACACCATTAGCTCAGAGATGGTCCCCTTTCTTGATCTCAATATCTAAAAATCTGACACAGGGTTTCTTGAAACTAAATTATATCGCAAGGAGACTGCAACTAACAGTCTCCTTTTCCAAACCAGCTCACATTTTTCCCCAACCATTGAAAATATCCCCAAAGGGGAGTACCTCAGGCTGAGACGTAACTGCTCGGAAGATCAAGTTTTCAAAATTAAGAGTATAGAACTTCCTAGCCGCCTCTTAGCCAGAGGCTATAGCTAACGCTCACTTAAACGAGCATACGCAGCCACTACAGTAATCAAGAGGGAGAATTTAATTTTTGGGAAGAAGAAGGAGGACAGCAAACCAGATAACATCCTGGGATTCATAGAGACTTTCTGCCCTGAATGGAGGATGTTAAAAAATGTTATAACCAAACACCTTCCCATCCTACAGCTGTATCCAGACCTATCTCCGCTGTTGGATTCCCCGCTTCAGATGAGCTGGCGCCGATCCAAGAATATAAAAGACCATTTGGTGCGGAGTCATTTTGTTGCATCCATTCCCAAGAAACCTTCCATTTATGGCTCCTTCCCGTGTGGCCAATGCAAATCATGCCCACAGATATTACAAACCAATACTGTAATTGACAGATATGGGCAAACAATAACACTACAACATTTTTTCAACTGCAATACCCAGGCAGTGATTTACTGCATAACTTGTGGATGCAACTTCAATTACATTGGCATGACCACACGTAAATTAAAAGAAAGAGTCCTGGAACATTTGGGAAATATTCGCAACGCAGCTAAAGATCTAGCATGCATGAAACAGCTTACCTCGGTTGCCAGGCACTTTCACTCTTACCATAAAGGATCCATTAAAGAATTCAAGGTCTTTGGTTTGGACCGTGTTCATTTGGGCATACGAGGAGGAGATATCACCAAGGAACTTTACAAGAAAGAGAGCGAGTGGATCTTTCGCCTCAACACTCTCAAGCCCTTTGGTTTGAATGAAAATATCAACTATGCAGTTTTTTTGTGAACCATCAGCTTCTCCACTGTGGTATACAGCTGTAGACCAGTATGCTAATTAAACACTTCCCATTCCCGTCTACCCCCCTTTTCTCCCTCCCCACTTTTTCACCACCTCTGATCACTTCCAATAACCTTGCCTCACCCAGCAACTTCAATGTTCATCAATAAACCACATCATCCCTAATTCTCTTTCTCCCCCTCCCCCTTTTCCCCCCTTTCCCCCCCTCCCAAAAAAAATTTGTCCCCCCTTTTTTTCCCTCTCCCCCCTCTATCCATTAATGCCTGCACTTCACCCCATCTCCTTTCCTCTCATCACTCACCCTCCCCCATAAGTCCCTTCCCTCACCACATCCACGCCCCCTATCCCCCCTGTCTCATGCCCCCAATCATTCCACCCAATCACAGCCCCCTGCTCCATCACACATTGTTTCCAGCAATTATTTGACACTACCCTCACTAATGAGCACCTCCCATTCGGCCCCCACGGCCAATTCATACCACCAGGCATAATCCCCTTGTTCCCTACCCATTCCCATCCACTTAGCACACACTTATCATTTTCCTTCACCTCACACTCACTTAAGCTTACCACATTACCACACTAATACTTCCACTTCCTTTTCTCATTCCCCATCATACACTTTCTATAATTTCCATAATCCTGCAATCTCAACATATATATATTTTTTGCACGCTTTCACGCCTTTTAAGGTCATCACTCCATGGCCTAATGCCTATACCTTCAAATTACTTCATTTCTAGCCATCCCTGTTAGGTTTTCCTTTATTTATTTATTTTTATTATATTTATTATTATTTTTATTTTCATTTATAATTTTTATTCTCTATTTTTATTTTCTCTATTTTGTATTTTCTCTATTAGTTATTTTAGACATCTATTATTTTCTGTCTAATGTACCAGTCCCTCAGTAGGCTTTATCCCACCCAAAATGCTAGGTATTTTTCCCTGTCATGTTATTTTTAACACCTGGTTCCAGGGCAAACTTGTTTGGCCACACTTTATCACAATCAGGATCACCGTATCCCTCACTCAACATGGCGTCCAGGGCCTCGCACCAAGTTTCCCGTACACGCCCCCATCCTCCCGATAGGCGCTGGATCAGCGTTGCCACCCACCTCACTCGCTCCACATCTAACGTGGTCCCATATGCAACACCACCATTTATTCATTTTTCCTTTCACCTAGTTTCTATTATTATAATTGTTTTTCCCACTCCCTCATATCCCTTCCTTTTATCCGCCCTTTTGGCCTCGTTCAATTCGATTTCATATATCCTTCTCAATTATTAATTAATGGGTTTATTTATCCCCAGCCGTTTACCCCCATATCCACTCCCCTTCCCCATTTCCCTTTTATTTGTCATTTATTGTTTTGATCATTTTTTTGATCATCTCATATAATTCTCCTCCCATACATGCCAGTTCCACCATTCAATATTATACTTCTTTAGATTTCATGACTGATTAACATCCCCTTTTGTCAATAACCACAGTACTCGTCCTTTTTAATGCTCTTAGCTAGTATTACATTCCTGTATGGTCCTAACCTTTTTCCCAAGTGGCATTTTTGTTTGCCCATACCTTAATATACCCAGCATTACTTTATCCCTTACTTAATATGACGTTCGGGGACTCGCGCGAGGTTCCCAAACATGCCCATATCTCCATTAAATCCTATCCCTCTTCAAACATGGCGCGTCTAGCTCCGTCCGGTACATACAGTCATGCGCAATACGTCGTACTCTCCTCCTAGCGACGGCAGGCGGGTCCGCTCATGTAGCGTCTCTGCCCGCCGCGCCTGCCATTGGTCTTATGCACCAATACAACTGCTTTAATATCCGTCCCCCTGATTATACCTCCGAACCCGGAAGTGAACAAGCCCTAGCGGCGAAACCCGTCTTCCACACGGGGGTCCGTACATGGAGTGACTGCACGCCAGCTCCTTGCACCTGTTTATGCACTGACTCATTCCTCTGCTCACTGATTGGAGTATCGTAAGCCTCCACTGCTCTGTGGTTACACAGCAGTAATATCACACCTAGGCATCTTACTAATGAAAATGTATTTATTGCTGACTTGAGCTTATTATTTGTTTTTCATGTGATTTCTGCTCCCTGATACGGGCTATGATCAGTGGCCAGCACATTTCTACTTACACTGTCTTAGCACTGTTAAGAAGTTCTTTTGTGTATACAATATACATGCTTATTTTCAGCGATTATCTTTAACTTTCCCCATGATAATATTGTATTCTGTGACAACCAATACTTCCTAAGGGGATCTCCAATAACTGTATTACAGCCCGATTGCCCATCATACGTGTTTACTGTGGTGATCATTCCTAGACTAACTTTACCCACATTATGCATTCTTTTGCAATATTTCTTTGTATTTTCATTCTAATTATTTAGAATCAATTCCATTTCTTCATCTGTCTCGCGGACTCTCATCCTCGATTCACGGAGCACAGAGCCACGAAAGTGGGTGCTGTTGAACCGTGCCTAACGTGGAAAGCAGATCCACCTATTCTTACTTATCTTCTTAATTTTTCTCTTCTCTCTAGCTCCTTTCTATCATTTCTTACTGAATCATTTCTTATATAGGTGCACTCTCATTGGCGTGCTGATCATACTATCCTCTACTATCATACCACGCTGCCATCGCCCGATCTTGTCCGATCTTGGAAGCTAAACAGCGTTGGGCCGGGTTAGTACCAGGAAAGGAGACTACCTGTGAATACCTGGTGTTGTAGAGTAGGAACTGCTTCCTCTCTGTGTGAGAAGAACACGCCAACAGCAGTATCACCACTATGCCTTTCCTACATCCTCTCATCTAGTCAGTGAATGTTCAGTGCAGATCAATGGTTTTTCCATGTTTTTTCCATTTACAATTATGGTATTTGTCGAATGATTCAATTGCTAGAGTCTGTTGACCTCCAAACAGCTATATATCCACTTAATTTAAGTGATTATAGTTGGAGGTTTATATATATTAATGCTTTGACCACTCCTTGGTCCTATCAATACAGTTATCTGTACTGGTCAGGGGAATAGGTGGTATGACAATTCTGTGTCTACAAACCTTTCCAATCACTCTTTAAACGAAGAGACCAGAACATTTTAACATTTTTCCCAATTCTTTATTTTTTCATGGATCGTTTAGATGGGTAAAATGTGTTTATATTATTACTAATAAAAGTTATGTTTTAATATTCTCTGATATATCACATACATTATAGGAACTTCTTCCTGTATAGAGTGCGCCCACACAAGAGCCTTCTTTTTCTCCCTTGTTAGTGCAAACCATTTATACCAACCCTGTGGCGCAGGTGTTGGTTAACAATGTGACGTCCCCCTCCTTCATATTGGAAAGAGGCACCAGATTTAGATGCCCTTTATCTCCCCTTCTTTTTAATTTAGCATTAGAACCCCTTATACGACATATCCTGTTACATAGAGACTATAGAGGCATTGCCGTTGGCACGCAAAAACTAAAAGTGGTAGCATTCGCTGACAACCTTCTCCTTTTTATGTCTGACCCTCACCGTGCAATTCCGCAGCTAATTGACACGATTGACCGCTTTTCTTCTTTCGCAGGATTCTCTATTAACTATGGAAAGTCGGAGGCGCTAGCCATGTATGGACAGGCGAGAATGGGATGGGGAAACACTTTTCCATTTAAATGGGCGACTACTCATATAACCTTTCTAGTTGTCGCACTCCCCTCTCATCCTTGCCATCTATATAGGCTCAATATTACCGCGGTCCTGCGCAGGATAAAAACCGAGCTTGATATTTGCCAATCCCTCCCTCTTAATTTGCTGGGATGATGCAATCTGTTTAAAATGGCCAGCTTCCCAAAACTTCTTTATATTCTACAGATGACCCCTTTATTATTGTTTAATTCGGATCTATCTTCTCTGAATGCCTCTATCTCCAAGTTCATCTGGGCTGGCAAGCGACCTCGGATTAGCATGAAAAAATTATCCCAAATGGTACTTAGAGGTGGAATCAACCTACCCAATATTAAACAATACAATCTTGCCTGACTTCTCCGCATTGCTATGGATTGGCTTGGCGATAATAACTACTATACGGATTCTGTTCTAGATTCTCAGTTATGCGCTCCCTTGTCCCTCAGCTATCTTCTCCATGCCAGACCCTCCAAATTGGCCTTGCATATAACCAATAACTTGTTGTTATTTCCTATCATAAAGGCGTGGAGAATGGCGAGGAAACCTCTTAAACTTCAATATTTTTATTCACTTTCATTACCCTTTGTCGGTAACCTGGAGTTTCAGGAGGAAGGGGTGGGGGGGGGGGGGCATTACAGCCGTTCACTGCCTGGTATTCCTCTGGTATCCGCAACCTGCGCAACCTACTTAATACCTCTCGCCTCCCACTGTCTTTCGTGGAGGCAAGGGATAAATGTGGCTTGCCTCCTCACCATGAGTTTGCCTATTTCCAGGCAGTACACTATCTCAAAGCTGTTTTGCCCAAATTTACAGATGTCGATTTTCTTAATTCCCTTGACACACTTCTCCAATCAGCCTTCTATTCTATTTTGACCATATATACACGTATTCGTGTGGAAATAGACCCAGACACGGACCTTCCAGAACTGTCCCAATGGTCCTCCCACATTTCAACAGTCACCCCTGATTCCCTCTTAAACCACTTTCAGTTAACTCTGAAACTTATTCCTGCTAGCTCATACCAAGAAATGGCCTACAAAATGCTCCATAGGGCATATATTTCACCTAAACGTCGATTTTTAATGGGCATTTTGGAAGACGCTAAATGCACCAAATGCTTAACGGATGGGGCAGATGTCTTCCATTGTTTTTGGGATTGCGCCTCGGTATCACAGTTTTGGCATGAAGTACATCAATATGGAACTACGACCTTAGGCATATCTTTCCGTTGTACTGTGGAGATGTGCCCTGTGTCCCAGGGCACATCAGCACTGCAGGGTGCAGGGGATCTGTGTCCCCTGCAGAGCGCAAGGGTGGACAGCGCTGTGGCAGCTTGTCTGTCCCCAGCGCTGGGTGTACAGCAGCGGCGGGTGTCTGGTGCAGGGATCAGACGTTTCCCTTCACCAGGCTGTCGGCGGCGACGGGCAGCGGCGTGGTGGCGTTTCAAACTTGGCGCCACTTGGGCCGCCAATGAGAAGCGCCGCCAGCGTCTTTTTAAACCTGGCGCCGTCCGCGAGCCAATCGCGGCTCGCGGGCGCCGGCAAATCAGTTGCGGGCGCGGCAAGCCAATTGCGGCTCGCCGCATCATAGGCCCCACCCCTGAAGAGAGAAGAAGCCGCGCCGAAGAGCGGCGAAGATCGGAGTGGCGCCAGGAGGAGGAAGACGTCGCGGAAGAAGCTCCGGTGGCCGCGGAAGAGGCCAGAAGACTCCAGGCTCCGGAAAGAAGATGTCCAGCGGCGGCTGGACACGGAGAAGAGACGGCGGCGCCGCTGGCCAGGATGGGCCAGTGGCAGAAGAGCTCATCCAGGCCGAGAAGCGCTGCAGTGGTGGGAAGCAATTGAGCTGTGCAGTTCCCCACTGCAGCCTTCTCCACCGCAAGTAGGCCCTTCTAAGGTGCCCCCCTCTCCTCCCTAGACCACCGGGTGTTCGGGCATTAGGCCCGTGGGCACAGTCCGGCCCTTCCGGCCTGTGGGCATTTAGTCGGGCCCTCCTGGCCCGTGGGGGCATTTAGTCGGGCCCTCCTGGCCCGTGGGGGCATGTAGTCGGGCTCTCCTGGCCCGTGGGGGCATTTAGTCGGGCCCTCCTGGCCCGTGGGGGCATTTAGTCGGGCCCTCCTGGCCCATGGCCACATGTAGTCGGGCCCCCCCCCGGCCCGTGGCCCAGATAGGCGGGCATTAGGCCCGAGGGCACATAGTGGGCACTAGGCCCGTAAGGATAGTCAGGCCACCGGCCTGTGGCACCAGATAGGCGAGCATTAGGCCCGAGGGGCATATCAGGCAATAGGCCTGTGGGGCATTAGAGGGCATTAGGCCCTAGTGTATGTTGGCCAATTAGGTTAATGTAAGGTGACGCTGGGTACTAGGCTCAGGTCACCCAATGTGCGCAAATAGGGGCTGCTAGGCCCAATAAATAAGCGGTTTCCCCGAAGGTGAATAGAGGTGGCACTGGGCACTAGGCCCAGTCCACCCCAAGCTGTTTAGGCAGGCAGGCCCGCTCGGCCTGAGCCCCTGGAAAGAGAGTACGGGAGGTGGGTGAGCTGTGCGGCCCCCACTACCTGGTGTTCTGATTCAGGTACTTAAAGGGACAACACCGTGGTAGTTGCTTGCGCTGTGGATTGTGATTGGATATGTTGTTACCGTGCAGGGCAAAGTGTGAGCTTGTTAAGTCTGTGTTTAGTTTTGTTGCACCACACCCACAGAGCTAGTTTGAGGGATCTGCCGTTGTAGTTAGTATAGGGGTGTGACACTAGGTTTGAGGTAGGTCCTGCACGGCTGTTTGCTTGTCTGTTTGCCTCCTTACAGGAACCTGTAAGAGCAGAAGATGTTCGCAGTGCGGAACTGACGGTGAGTAGCATCTGTGTACGTTTGTCCCTCTGTCTGTCCCCGAGCGCCGGAATAGGGGTTTGCTCATGGACGTGAGAACCCCTTCATCACACTACGCGCGAGAGTGCGAGTGTGTGACTTCTGGGTGGCTGAGGCTTTGTGCCAGTGATGACCTTTCACCCAACCGGTGAAGGTCGCCGTCACCCCTGGGGTATCCCCTTTTCCGGTGGAAGAAGGGTTGATACCCTCCTTAAGGTAGACTATTTTCTCCTCAGCTCGTTCGTCTGTCAGCTCCGAGAGGTAATCGCCGTGTCTGGATCCGACTGAAGATTGCCAGGTCCGTTGTAGGTTCCGGTACCTGAAGGTGAGAGAGAGCGGCGCCTGGTGAGTACCGAAAGTACACCTGCACGGCAGCAGGCACCACCACACGCACTGCCGCCCTCTTACATTTTGGCATAGTCGGCAGGATCAAGGATACAGGATCACGGACACGATGTGGAACGTCACCAAGACCTCCATGCGGACGGCTTCGGAACAGACCCACCCCTGGATGTGTGCGGACCAGAGCGACTGGGTGACGGTGTCTGGGGCAGACCTCCTGAAGATGGTGCAGCGGTCGGTCCAGCGTGAAAAGGAAGAGCGCCGGGAGAAGGGGCGCAAGAAGGCCGCTGTGACGCCCTGCAAGAAATGTCGGCAAACAGGCCGACGAATGTACTTGGCGAGAGACGTCCCCAAAGAAGGTGGTCCAGGAAGCGGACCGAAGTCGTCAGAAGGGCCAAACGAAGAAAGAGCCCGTGTGTGCGCTCTGCGAGGCTAGAGGACATGAGCTTCCCGATTGTCCATGGAATGAAAACCGGATGATTGCGGATGGTTGTGCCCAGCTCTGTCCCAAGGAAGCGACCCCAGTAAGGAAGAATCCTTTCCCGCGAAAGGCGGAGGTGGGTGATTGGGAGGTGAAGAGACCACGCTGCGAGGAAAAGCATGAAGACCCAGTGACAGGGACGTCTGGAATCTCCCCGCGTTGGAACTGTCCACGACTAGGACGTGCGGAACAGGTGTGTCCTGCAGTGATGTGCGGTAGGGTGAGGCAGAGCCTTTCCTGTCATACTAACATTTGTATCAGAGGTATGACAGTATAAAGTATATGAAAAATACAAAGAATATGTTTGAAATATCTTCTTTGCATTATTCTAATCAATTTTATAGCCAAAACTCTGGAGTAAAAAGTCTATGGCAGGTGAGGCAGTGCCTCACCTGGCTATCTTTTCCGCACATCTCTAATCAAAACTCAATAAATTTCAAGGAGATTATACTGCTATACCTGTGTATAATGCCCAGATGTACGCTTTGGCTCATAAATTGCAAGTAAAACCGGCTCTGGTGCTAGCCAGTGCCTCCTAAGCCATTTAGCTCATCGCACGTCCCTGGTGTCCTGGGTACCTAGAGATGCCAGCGGAAGCGAAGGAGTACGCTGCGGAATTAGAGATGCCAGCGGAAGAGAAGTACGCTGAGGGATTAGAGATGCCAGCGGAAGAGAAGTACGCTGAGGGATTAGAGATACTAGCGGAAGAGAAGTACGCTGAGGAATTAGAGGCGCCAGCGGAAGGGACTAAGTACGCTGAGGAGGAAAATAATCCCCTAGTCCAGGTATCGGAGGAGGACTCGGACTACGGTGAAATGTCCGCGATGAATCCCTCCAAGAGCAGATGGAGGACAACCCTGGCAACGGGAGTGCCGACGAGGGTGACTGGCAGGATCTGCTGGAGTCGTGCTCCCAGTTGATTGCCTTCCGTGAAGGGGAGGAGATAGTCCTGGAGCAAGGATACCTGCCGGAAGTGACGAGTTGGATGGACGTACGGGGAGAGGATCGTGATGCCGTGGGAGGACCCGTTCCAGAGGAAGACATAGGACCTTTGGAGATGCCCCACGAGGAAATGCGACAGATGGTGGTTGTTGCCCGGGAGGAAATGGATGCCCCGGAGGATTACGCTTTTGGGTGGTGGTCGGTACCACACCCTGAAGACAGGAACAATGCCCCAGACGATATGGGAGGTCAAGAGTGGGTGACTGTTGTCCCCGTGGAGGAAGATTCCCCTTGGTGGCCAACGTCGAGCGACCGTGAGGAGGTGCCACTCCCCCAGAGGATCCGCCGATGGAGGTCAGGACGTAAGAAGAGGAACCCGGAGCTGGAGGAGGAAGGGTGTGGGGTCACAGTCTGTCCGGGCTGAGCCCTCGAATACAACCTCGCCGGAGGGACCTCGGAATTCCCTGACCCGCGGACAATGGACGTCGTGGAGACCTTTGTAGGGACAACAAAGGAAAAAAGGGGGGGAAATGTGGAGATGTGCCCTGTGTCCCAGGGCACATCAGCACTGCAGGGTGCAGGGGATCTGTGTACCCTGCAGAGCGCAAGGGTGGGCAGTGCTAGGGCAGCTTGTCTGTCCCCAGCGCTTGGTGTACAGCAGCGGCAGGTGTCTGGTGCAGGGATCAGACGTTTCCCTGCACCAGGCTGTCGGCGGCGACGGGCAGCGGCGCGGTGGCATTTCAAACTTGGCGCCACTTGGGCCGCCAATGAGAAGCGCCGCCAGCGTCTTTTCAAACCCGGCGCCGTCTGCGAGCCAATTGCGGCTCGCGGGGTGCCGGCCAATCAGTTGCGGGCGCGGCGAGCCAATCGTGGCGAGCCGCGTCATAGGCCCCGCCCCCGGCGTCTGACGTCAGACGCCGGGCGGGAGCTGAAGAGGGAAGAAGCCGCGCCGAAGAGCGGCGAAGATCGGAGTGGCGCCAGGAGGAGGAAGACGTCGCGGGAGCTCCGGTGGCCGCGGAAGAGGCCAGAAGACTCCAGGCTCCGGAAAGAAGATGTCCAGCGGCGGCTGGACACGGAGAAGAGACGGCGCCGCCGCTGGCCAGGACGGGCCAGTGGCAGAAGAGCTCATCCAGGCCGAGAAGCGCTGCAGTGGTGGGAAGCAATTGAGCTGTGCAGTTCCCCACTGCAGCCTTCTCCACCGCAGGTAGGCCCTTCTAAGGTGCCCCCCTCTCCTCCCTAGACCACCGGGTGTTCGGGCATTAGGCCCGTGGGCACAGTCAGGCCCTTCCGGCCTGTGGGCATTTAGTCGGGCCCTCCTGGTCCATGGGGCATTTAGTCGGGCCCTCCTGGCCTGTGGGGGCATGTAGTCGGGCCCTCCTGGCCCGTGGGGGCATTTATTCGGGCCCTCCTGGCCCGTGGCCACGTGTAGTCGGGGCCCCCCCGGCCCGTGGCCCAGATAGGCGGGCATTAGGCCCGAGGGGCATATCAGGCAATAGGCCTGTGGGGCATTAGAGGGCATTAGGCCCTAGTGTATGTTGGCCAATTATGTTAATGTAAGGTGACGCTGGGTACTAGGCTCAGGTCACCCAACGTGCGCAAATAGGGGCTGCTAGGCCCAATAAATAAGCGGTTTCCCTGAAGGTGAATAGAGGTGGCACTGGGCACTAGGCCCAGTCCACCCCAAGGTGTTTAGGCAGGCAGGTCCGCTTGGCCTGAGGCCCTGGAAAGAGAGTACGGGAGGTGGGTGAGCTGTGCGGCCCCCACTACCTGGTGTTCTGATTCAGGTACTTAAAGGGACAACACCGTGGTAGTTGCTTGCGCTGTGGATTGTGATTGGATATGTTGTTACCGTGCAGGGCAAAGTGTGAGCTTGTTAAGTCTGTGTTTAGTTTTGTTGCACCACACCCACAGAGCTAGTTTGAGGGCTCTGCCGTTGTAGTTAGTATAGGGGTGTGACACTAGGTTAGAGTTAGGCCCTGCACGGCTGTTTGCCTCCTTACAGGGACCTGTAAGAGAAGAAGACGTTCGCAGTGCGGAACTGACGGTGAGTAGCATCTGTGTACGTTTGTCCCTTTGTCTGTCCCCGAGCACCGGAATAGGGGAATAGGGACATGAGAACCCCTTCATCACACTACGCGCGAGAGTGCGAGTGTGTGACTTCTGGGTGGCTGAGGCTTTGTGCCAGTGATGACCTTTCACCCAACCGGTGAAGGTCGCCATCACCCCTGGGGCATCCCCTTTTCCGGTGGAAGAAGGGTTGATACCCCCCTTAAGGTAGACTATTTTCTCCTCAGCTCGTTCGTCTGTCAGCTCCGAGAGGGAATCGCCGTGTCCGGATCCGACTGAAGATTGCCAGGTCCGTTGAAGGTTCCGGTACCTGAAGGTGAGAGAGAGCGGCGCCTGGTGAGTACCGAAACTACACCTGCACGGCAGCAGGCACCACCACACGCACCGCCACCCAGTGGCGTAACTAGAAATTTTTCTCCCCCAAGCCAAAAAATTTTTGGCGCCCCCCCCCCCCCCCCCCCCGCTGCATAACTGGGAGCAAGAAAGGGACAAATATGCGCGCGCCGAAGGCGCGCGCTGCAAAAAAAGGGGCGTGGTTTTGTTGGAATGGGCGTGGTTTCTCGTAAAGGGGCGTGGTATTGCAGGAAAAGACTACCTTATACCCCAGTTTTGCAACCTGCACGCCCAGACGTTAGCCACCACAGGAAAGAAAAATAATCCTGATTCATGCCCCTTACATTATTTGTCATTTTTCCTCCTTATAGTAATGCCCAGTATACATTATGCCACATACTGCAATGGCCCTTAGACATTATGCCGCACACAACAATGCACATGACACAATATGCACACACTGTAATGCCCCCGACACATTATGCCACACACCGTAATGCCCCCGACACATTATGACAGGAATCGCAATGCCCGTTATACATTATGCTACACACTGCAATGCCCCTGATACATTATAGCACATACAATGCCTGTGACACATTATGACACACACCGCAATGACCTTGAGACATTATACCACAATGCCCGTGATATAGTATACCATACACCGTAATGCCTGTGACACATACCGCAATGCCCTGCCCGTTATACCCTATGCCACACACCGCAATGCCCGTTATGTATTATGCCACACTGCAATGACCCTGAGACATTATACCACATACCACAATGCCCGTGATATAGTATACCACACACCGTAATGCCTGACACATTATGACACACACCGCAATGTCCGTGATACATTATGCCACACACTGCAATGACCCTGAGACATTATACCACATATCACAATGCCCGCGATATAGTATACCATACACCGTAATGCCTGTGACACATTATGACACACACCACAATGTCCGTGATACATTATGCCACACACCGTAATGCCCATTACACATTAAGTCCTACAGTAAGGCTTCTAATTACTTTTCAATTACCTTCTCGTTGTCAGGGGTTTCATGCACTGGGTGTCATGCTCGTTGCCAGGTGTTTCATGCACTGGGTGTCATGCTCGTTGTCAGGTGTTTCATGCACTGGGTGTCATGCTCGTTGCTAGGAGGTAGTCCTTGTTGCTAGGGCTGTGCTCCCAGTGCCACATATGTCCCCAGTGCCAGATATTTCCCCACGGTGCCAGGTACTCACATGCCCCCGGTGCCAAATATAGCCCCCCCCCCCATGTGCCAGGTACACATATACCCCCCCAGTGCCAGATATGCCCCCAGTGCCAGATATTCCCCCCCAGTGCCACATATGCCCCCAGTGCCAGATATTCCCCCCATGCCAGATATGCCGCCAGTGCCATATATTCCCCCCCAGTGCCACATATGCCCCCAGTGCCAGATATTCCCCCAGTGCCAGATATGCCGCCAGTGCCATATATTCCCCCCGAGTGCCATATATCCCCAGTGACAGATATTCCCCCCCAGTGCCAGATATTCTCCCCCAGTGCCATATAAGCCCCAGGGCCAGATATTCCCTCCCAGTGCCAGATATCCCCCCCCCCCCAGTGCCACATATCCACCCCGTGCCAGATATCCCCCCCCAGTGCCATATATGCCCCAGTGCCAGATATCCCCCCCAGTGCCAGACATCCCCCCCCCCCAGTGCGATATGCCCTAGTGCCAGATATCCCCCCCCCCCCCAGTGCCATATATGCCCCAGTGCCAGATATCCCCCCCCCCCCCTTCCCCAGTGCCAGATATGCCCTAGTGCCAGATATCCCCCGCCCCCCCCCACAGTGTCATATATGCCCCAGTGCCGGATATCCCCCCTAGTGCCTGACATCCCCCCCCCAATGGCCATATATTCCCCGGTGCCAGACACCCTCTCCTCTCTCCCCCCCCGTGACAGATATGCCGCAGTGCAGCCGCCGCTTGTTGGAGAACTTGGAGGGACACGGCGGGCGCAGCGTGTGCCTCTCCTGTGTCCCTCCTGAGTCCTGCATCATCTCCGGCGGCCGCGGGTCTGATAGGGGGAAGTGCCGTCCGTGAGCTCTAATTGGCTCACGGACGGCACTTCCCCCTATTAGACCCGCGGGCCGCCGGAGATGATGCAGGGCTCAGGAGGGACACAGGATAGGCACACGCTGCGCCCGCCGTGTCCCTCCAATAAAGCAGACTGACATGCGGACGTTCGTCCGCATGTCAGTCTGCTGTAATCAGTGGCGCCCCCGCAGCCCCTCGCCCCCAAGCCACCGCGAGGACTGCGGGGGCAGTAGTTACGCCACTGCCGCCACCCTCTTACAGTACTATCTCCTGGGCACTGTTTGGATGTTTGACTGACCAGCCGGACATCCCTAGGTCCAACAAAAAACTGCTTATGATATTATCAGCGGCTAGTAGGAAAGCAATTTTACAGCAGTGGATCCATAACATAGCCCCCACTCTTTCGATGGTGACTTCTAGATTATTTTTTCTATTTACCATGGACTGGCTGGAAGCCTCTATCCATAAGGAAAGGCTTACCCTGCTCTATTCCAATGTTGGGATACCTATATTTTGACACTTCCCCTAAATACTAAACAGGCGATTATAAAATGCTTCCAACCTACCTCATGGTATCTCCTTCACACTATACACCATCCTAACCCCTTGGGTATCTAAATACTATACCCCCTTCTTTCTTCTCTTAGTCCTCCCTCCACTTGTTTCTATATTCTGTCGTCTGCCGGCCTGATTGGGGGTCTGATCCCCCGATTTTGGAGATAGCTCTGTGGATGGATCGACGGCCCGTGACTCCTAGCTGGCATTGCATGTTTTTTGCTTTATTTTATTTTAATTTATTTTAGTTGTTGTGTTTATAATATATCTGGAGATTTTGATATAATATGACTATGCTGGTGGAGAACCGCTGTTTTATTTGCCCACTTTTTATTTTTATTTTTTCTCTATTCTTACAATTTGATCACACTATAATAAATTCTCCGCCATTACTTGTTACACATACGCTCTCTTTATTGGAATGTTTAAAGGTTTTATTAGTAAAAGTTTGAAAATGTGTTTTGATTTCTCCTTGATCTACCACGAGATTGAATATTCTATGTCTTACTGTCTTTTGGCATGATGACCTTGTGTCCACTCTGTTATACAATGCTATTCTTATATTCTTTGTCTCGAAATGTTGGATTTCTATTTTGTAATGTGAGAGATCATAATAAAAAACAGTTTTGAAAAAGAAAAAAAACCCACCCCCTGGTGTGATGGGGGTACCGTGACAATGACTTGATTTTGACACAGCTTTAGTATCGTAGCGCATACAACCTCCCTTTCTGGAAGAGAAGCTGGCAAGGCCGATTTGAAAAATCGGTGAGGGGGCACGTCTTGAAACTCTAATTTGTACCCTTGATCTACTATTTCTAATATCCAAGGATCCAGGTCCGAGCGAACCCAGACCTGACTGAAGAGTTTGAGACTCCTCCCGCAGAGGAGCCCCAGCGTCATGCGGTGGATTTGGTAGAAGCCGGAGAGGACTTCTGTTCTTGGGAACTTGCCACAGCCTGTGACCTTTTTCCCCTTCCTCTTCCTCTCGCAGCAAGGAAGTAGGATCCTTGTCCTTTTTTGTATTTATTGGCCGAAAGGACTGCATCTGATAGTGGGGCGTTTTCTTTTGTTGCGCAGGAACATAAGGTAAAAATTACGACTTACCCGCGGTAGCCGTAGATACCAGGTCAGTGAGGCCGTCACCAAACAAGACACTACAGTTAATTGGCAAAGACTCCATAGTCTTCTTAGAGTCAGCATCAGCATTCCATTGATGAATCCACAATACCCTCCTGGCCGAGACTGCCATGGCATTGGCCCTTGATCCTAAAAGGCCAATATCCCTTACAGCTTCTTTTAAATATGCTGCAGCGTCCCTGATATGACCCAGAGTCAAAAGCACATTATCCCTTTCCAGGGTATCTATCTCAGATGACAAGTTATCTGCCCACTTTTCAATAGCGCTACTCACCCATGCCGAAGCAACGGCAGGCCTGAGTAGTGAACCTGTAGTGACATAAATGGATTTTAGTGTATTTTCCTGCTTACGATCCGCAGGATCCTGTAGGGCTGCTGTGTCAGGAGACGGAAGCGCCACCTTCTTGGACAGGCGCGACAGAGCTTTGTCCACTGTGGGGGTTGACTCCCACTTTTCCCTGTCCCCAGAGGGGAACGGATATGCCACTGGAATTCTTTTGGGAACCTGTACCTTCTTTCCAGGATTTTCCCAAGCCTTTTCAAAAAGAGCGTTCAGTTCATGAGAGGGTGCAAAAAATAACTTGACAGGTAAAGAAATAGGCAAGCCCTCTAAATTGATATTCAAAAAAAGATAAGTTATGCACTAACTGCTGATATAGTTCTGTAGCGTGGTCTACTGAGGACAGAATAAACAGCGCTGATATTACCCACGGTCAGGGAAAATCGTTACGAAGCTGGTACGGCAGGATGCAGAACCTAGGCCCTCATTCCGAGTTGTTCGCTCGCAAGCTGCTTTTAGCAGCATTGCACACGCTAAGCCGCCGCCTACTGGGAGTGAATATTAGCTTAGCAAAATTGCGAACGAAAGATTCTCTAAATTGCGAATAGAAATTTCTTAGCAGTTCCTGAGTAGCTCGACACTAACTCTGCCACTGCGATCAGTTCAGTCAGTTTCGTTCCTGGTTTGACGTCACAAACACACCCAGCGTTCGCCCAGACACTCCCCTGTTTCTCCAGCCACTCCCGCGTTTTTCCCAGAAACGGCAGCGTTTATTCACACACTCCCATAAAACGGCCAGTTTCCGCCCAGAAACACCCACTTCCTGTCATCACATTACGATCACCAGAACGAAGAAAAAACCTTGTAATGCCGTGAGTAAAATACCAAACTTCTTAGCAAATTTACTTGGTGCAGTCGCAGTGCGGACATTGCGCATGCGCAATTAGCGGAAAATCGCTGCGATGCGAAGAAAATTACCGAGCGAACAACTCGGAATGAGGGCCCTAGTCCTACCGAAACGGCGGGACAGGTAAGAAGTACCGGTGTGATCAGAAGGTGCAGGTGTCGGAGCAGGCGGAGAAGCTGGTTTAACGGAGGTCCAGGCATGAGCAGCGGAGCAGGCGGAAAACGCGTCTCACCCGTATGCTGGGCTTGATCACTTCCTGTCCCCATGACACAATCACTACAGTTTAGAGCACTGTCAGTATCGGTTTTTGACCAATCATATGGTAGGTGTGTCCCATTAGTAGGGTTGCTGAGCAATCGTAATTACTGAGATTCAGATTCTCAAAGTTGTCATTCTTGTTATTTTGTGGTCCCAACGGCAACCTTTATGCTGGTTATTGTCAACAGAAAATCACTGGAATTCTCGATTTCGGGAAAGAGCCATGTAAAAAAACACAAAAAAGACAAAGAAACAATTTTAAGGTAAATAAATAAAATTAAAACATAGAAAAAGGAAAAATAATTTAGGAAACTTAATTATTGTATATACATCAGAATAGGCACCTATTCGACTGAAGAATTGCTGACAGAAATACTAGTGAGTTACATGGTAATTAAGTAACATAAATATTTATCAAATTAAATTATGCTTATCAATAGGTAGGTGAATTTTGTTAGGGTTGGTAATCTTATTATAAGATACTCAGATCCACAATAATGCAAATACAGTATAAATGTACATCGATAAACTACTATTGTAGTATTGTGTCCATCAATATATACGTGTGATTTTTAAGAGTAAAAAACAGATGAATGCATGAAAGGGGCCTGAATAAACGATAATTGAGTAGTATGTACACAGCACAATTAATTCATTCAAGTAATTTCTATATTTGGAAGTTGAAAGGTTATGCACCAGTGCATTGTAAACATGTAAATAAATAAATAAATAAATAATAATAATAAAATAAATGATAAAATAAATGTTGCTATATATCTCGTAAAAAAATGTATTAATAGGACAGTGTGTAGTAAATAGATAAATGGTGAAAAAAGGCAGTGAAGGATCACACAACATAAAAGTGATGATGACCGCATTGGCAAAAATAAAATATAATATGTACAAAAAAATTAATTAAGGTATATGCAAAAAATTATTATACAAATTGATTTCAGTTAATCTTCTATATGCCATGGGCACTTTAAGAGTTTGAGAGTGTGGGCTGGCTCCTCCCTCTATGCCCCTCCTATCAGACGCAGTCTAGAAACTGTGCCTGAGGAGATGGACATACTTCGAGAGAAGGAAATACACAGATGGTGGTGAGAAACACACCAGCTCACACCAAATTGAAAAACCATGCTGACCAACATGCTACATGGAGAAACCATGCCAACCAGCATGCAACATAAAGAAATCATGCTAACCCACATGAAACATGAAAAAACCATGTTAACCAGCATGCAACTAACCAGCAGGAACTAGAAGAAACCCTGTTGCCAGCATGATATAGGAACAGCAACAGCTGTACCAATACTTAACTAAGCAACAATGCATGAAAACAAAGCACTGGGCGGGCGTACAGCATCCTCTATGGACTACGAGAAGAGGATTTACCGGTAGGTAATTAAAATCTTATTTTCTCTTACGTCCTAGAGGATGCTGGGGTTCCATTTAGGAGTGTAGTAGGGAATGCCGGCATCCGGCGCCGGTGTACTGTGCGCCAGGATCCCGACAGCCGGCAAACTGAAGACCACCCCCATTTAGTACCATGGGGATGTACCAAAGCTCCCAGTACGGGAGGGGAGTGCTGAGGCACCTGCAGAACAGATTAACCAAACTTTAGGTCCTCAGAGGCCAAAGTATCGAACTTGTAGAACTTAGCAAATGTGTTCGACCCTGACCAAGTAGCTGCTCGGCAAAGCTGTAAAGCTGAGGGACCCCGAGCAGCCACTCAGGAAGAACCCACTTTACAAGTACAGTGGGACTTAACAGATTTTGAACATGGCAAGCCTGCCGTAGAATAAGCATGCTGAATAGAAAACCTGATCCAGCGAGAAATTGTTTGCTTAGAAGCAGGACACCCAACCTTGTTGGGATCATAAAGGACAAACAGAGCGTAACTACTGGCACCACAATAGGTCGGTTGATATGAAAAGCCGACACAATCTTTGGAAGAAATCGCTGACGCGTTCTGAGCTCAGCTCTATCCTCATGGAAAATCAAGTCAGGGCTCTTGTGCGACAATGCCCCCTGTGACAGCCTTCCAAGTAAGAAACTTTACGTCCACCTCCTGCAAACGTTCGAACCAATCCGATTTCAGGGACTGCAACACCACATTAAGATCTCAAGGTGCCGTAGGAAGCACCAAGGGTGGTTGGATGTGCAGAACTCCTTTCAAGAATGTCTGAACCTCAGGGAGGGCAGCCAATTGTTTCTGGAAGAAAATGGACAAGGCCGAAATCTGGACTTTTATGGAGCCCAAGCGTAGGTCCACATCCTCACCTGCTTGCAGAAAGAGGAGAAAACGTCCTAGATGAAACTCCACCGTAGGAAACTTCTTGGATTAACACCAAGACACCTACTTTTTACCAAATCTGATGGTAATGTTTTGACGTTACTCCCTTCCTAGCCTGTAGGAATGACCTTTTTCGGAATGCCTTTCCGAGCTAAGATCTGGTGTTCAACCTCCATGCCGTCAAACATAGCCGCGGTAAGTCTTCATAAGCGAAGAGGCCTCGGATCCTCCAAGAGTAATCCCAGAAGATCCGTGTACCAAGCTCTTCTTGGCCAGTCTGGAGCAAAGAGGATTGCCTGAACTCTTGTTCTTTTTATTAGTTTGAGAATCCTTGGGATGAGTGGAAGTGGAGGGAACACATACACTGACTGGGACACCCACGGAGTTACCAGAGCGTCCACCGCCACTGCCTGTTTGTCTCTTGACCTGGAACAGTACCTCCGAAGCTTCTTGTTGAGGCGAGAGGCCATCATGTCTAGCTGAGGTACACCCCATCGGCTTGTTACATCTGCGAATACCTCCAGATAGAGGCCCCAATCTCCTGGATGGAGATCGTGTCTGCTGAGGAAGTCTGCTTCCCAGTTGTCCACTCCCGGAATGAAGATTGATGACAGCGCCAGCGCGTGTCTTTCTGCCCAGAGGAGGATTCTCGTTACCTCTGACATTGCAGCTCTGCTCTTCGTTCCGCCTTGCCTGTTTATGAAGGGCACCGCCCGACGTTGTCCGACTGAACTTGAATGGCTCGATCTTTCAGAAGATGTGCTGCTTGTAGAAGGCCGTTGCATATGGCCCTTAGTTCCAGAATGTTTACTGGAAGAAGAGCTTCCTGACTTGACCACTTTCCTTGGAAGTCCTTCCCTTGGGTGACTGCTCCCCAACCTCTGAGACTTGCATCCGTGGTTAGAAGAATCAAATTCTGAATCCCCAACCTGCGGCCCTCGAGTAGGTGAGAAGTTTGCAGCCACCAGAGGAGTGAATTTCTGGCTTTTGGCAACAGGCATATCCACTGGTGCATGTGAAGATGTGATCCCGACCATTTGTCCAGGAGAGCCAGTTAGAAGAACCGTGCGTGGAATCTTCCATACTGTAAAGCCTCATAGGAGGCTACCATCTTCCCCAGAAGGCAAATGGACTGACGAACCAATACCCAGGATGGCTTCAGGACATCCCGGACCATTGATTGGCTCTCCGACACTTTATGTCGGCTCCAAATGTGACTTTGGAAGGTTCAGGATTCACCCAAGATCCTGGAGTAGGCAAATTGAGAGAGCAATACTCTGTAACAGCCTCTACCCTGAAGATGCTTTTAGCAGCAGATCGTCCAGATATGGAATTATGTTCACTCCCTGTTTGCGGAGGAGTAGCATCATCTCTGCCATGACCTAGGGGAACACCCTCGGTGCTGTGGAGAGGCCAAATGGCAGTGCCTGGAACTGATAGTGACAGTCCAGCAGCTCAAATCTTAGATAAGCCTGGTACTAGGAATTCCCCCTCCACCAGACCTAAAATCACCGCTCTCAGAGACTTCATCTTGAATTTGAATTCCCTCAAGTAGGGTTCAATGTTTTTAGGTCTAATATTGGCCTTACCGAACCATCTGGTTTCGGTACCACAAACAGGTTTGAGTAATAACCCTTGTGTTGTAGGTGAGTTGGAACTGGAACAATTACATTTGTTTGCCAAATGTTTGAATAGCTTCCAGCAGTAGTGTACTTTCTGTCCGAGAAGCTAGCAATAATCTGTGAGGCGGGAGTACTAGAAACTCCGGTCTGCACCCCTGGCCAACCTAACCGTTTCCAGGGGTCTAGGCAGGATATCGCCCAGATGTTTAACTGAAATCTCTTTAGTCTTGCTCCCACCTGCCTGATCCCCAGGCAGTGAGGTCCACCGACAAACCGAAGGGTTTGAGAAGGCAGAATCCAAAATCCATCCCTGGGAACCTGGCGGTGCAGGTTTTCTGGATTTTCCCCAACGTCCTCCAAAGGATGTGGAGGAACCCTTGGACTCATATTTAAACCTTGCGGTTCGAAGGGATTGCAGTGTAGGTGAAGGATATAATTTCCTGGTCTGTACAGCTGCGGAAGGAAGATATGTCGACATACCCGCAGTTGGCATGGACATTCATGTATCCAGTGCATCCCAACAGAGCCTCACCTGTGAAGGGCAGACCCGCCATACCAGAGCTGGATTAAGGCTTTGGGGGGCCGGGGGCACTTAATACTGGGGGTCCTAAAGATTAACATTTTTGGATCGGGTCTTAGGAGGTCATTTAGATCCGATCGCTGCTGTGTGTTTTCGCACAGCGGGTGATCAGATCCGAACTGTGCATGTGTATGTACCACAATGCGCAGTCGCGTCGGACAGCTACAACGGGCATAGGTGGTCAGCGACGGGATGGTGCGAAGGAACCATTCGCATGGGTGTTCGCAAGGTGATTGACAGGAAGAGGCCGTTTTCAGGGAGCGTCCGGAAAAACGCAGACGGGCTTAAGCGTTTTCAGGAAGGGTGTCTGACGTCAGCTCCAGCCCCGATCAGCAGGAATCAATCGCACTGGAAGAGTAAGTCCCGGGTTGCGTAGAGACGGCACACACTGCTTTTTAGCAGCTCAGCTGCACATGTGATCTCACACTTGCACAGCCAAAATACACTCCCCTGTAGGTGGCGACTATCTGAACGCAGGACAGCAAAAAACGCTGCCCAGCGATCAGATCTGAATGACCTCCTTAGTGCACAAGCCTTCAGTGTGCACATAAACTGAGGTGTGGCCACAAGTCACACGCCCATTTCACTTCATGCTTCCCCTGCAGCCCCAGCCTCATGCGCACAGTAGTTGGGAGCATTATGTCCCTCCCTCTGCTCCTGCCCACTGATGGGACAGAACCCAAAAAACAGTACTGTCCCATCACATCGTGATTGTTGGGCGATATGCATATGCACATATACAGTACACATACATATATACTGTCACACACACACATAAATACAGTCACATACAGTACTTATACACATACATACTGTCACACACATAAATATACATATGTACAGTCGTACACACAGTCACATGCATACTGTCACATATATACTGTCAGACACATAAATACAGTCACATACAGTACTTATACACATACATACTGTCACACACATAAATATACATATGTACAGTCGCACACACAGTCACATGCATACTGTCACATAAGTAGTCACACACATATACACATACATATGTACAGTTAGACACACATGCATACAATCACACATATATACACTGTCACACACAGTCATAAACATACAGTCACACACATTAACATATCCCTCTTACACATATACATAGTGTCCCCCTCCCCCCTCTCACACATATTTATATACACTGTCTCCCTCCCCCCTCTCACACATATTCCTATACAGTGTCTCCCTCCCCCTCTCACACATATTCCTATACAGTGTCCACCTCCCCCCTCTCACACATATTCCTATAGTGTCCCCCTCCCCCCTCTCACACATATTCCTATACAGTGTCCCCCTCCCCCCTCTCACACATATTCCTATACAGTGTCCCCCTCCTCCCTCTCACACATATTCATATACAGTGTCCCCCTCCCCCCTCTCACACATATTCCTATGCAGTGTCCCCCTCCCCCCTCTCACACATATTCCTATACAGTGTCCCCCTCCTCCCTCTCACACAGTTTCCCCCACTCCTCCCTCTTACCTCCCTCTAAAATCACTGGGTGGACACTGCAGGCACACTGTGTGTGTCCATCCAGGGCCGGCGCCACCATTAGGCAGCTTTAGGCAGCTGCCTATGGGCGGTAGCACCTGAAAGGCGGCGCTGAGTGCAGGAAAAAAAAAAAGGAAGTGACTGCTCTGCGCTCGCCATTTGGGATGTCAGGCAACCACGTCCGCTACCCCAGTGGCGTAACTACTGCCCCCGCAGTCCTCGCGGTGGCTTGGGGGCGAGGGGCTGCGGGGGCGCCACTGACTTTGCACAGATTGACATGCGGACGAGCGTCCGCATGTCAATCTGTGGTCTCCTTCCCTCCGCTGCTGTAAGGAGGGACACGGAGCGCACAGCGCGCGCCTCTCCTGTGTCCCTCCCTGACTCTCCGGCCGGTCTAATAAAGGAAGTGCCGTTCGTGAGCTCTGATTGGCTCACGAACCGGCACTTCCTTTATTAGACCGGCCGGAGAGCCAGGAGGGACACGGGAGAGGCGCGCGCTGTGCGCTCCGTGTCCCTCCAACACAAAGGAGCGGGGGGGGGGGGGGGGAGCAGGCACTGTGGGGGAATATCTGGCACTGGGGGCATATACCTGGCACTGTGGGGGAATATCTGGCACTGGGGGCATATACCTGGCACTGTGGTGGAATATCTGGCACTGGGGGCATATACCTGGCACTGTGGGGGAATATCTGGCACTGGAGGCATATACCTGGCACTGTGGGGGAATATTTGGCACTGTGGGGAGCAGGCACTGAGGGGGCATATGTGGCACTGTGGGGGAATATCTGGCACTGGGGGCATATACCTGGCACTGTGGGGGAATATCTGGCACTGGGGGGAGCAGGCACTGAGGGGGCATATGTGGCACTGTGGGGGAATATTTGGCACTGGGGGGAGCAGGCACTGAGGGGGCATATGTGGCACTGTGGCGGAATATCTGGCACTGGGGGCATATACCTGGCACTGTGGGAGAATATCTGGCACTGGGGGGAGCAGGCACTGAGGGGGCATATGTGGCACTGGGGGGGGGGTATATTTGGCACTGGGGGCATGTACCTGGCACTGTGGGGGAATATCTGGCACTGGGGGCATATACCTGGCACTGTGGGGGAATATCTGGCACTGGGGGCATATGTGGCACTGGGAGCACGGCCCTAGCAACAAGCACTACCCCCTAGCAACGAGCATGACACCCAGTGCATGAAACCCCTGGCAACGAGCATGACACCCAGTGCATGAAACCCCTGGCAACGAGCATGACACCCTGAGCATGAAAACCCCTGGCACCATGCATGGAACCAAGAGCATGAAACTCTTGGCAACGAGCAGGTAATTTAAAAGTAATTAGAAGCCTTACTGTAGAACTTAATGTGTAATGGGCATTACGGTGTGTGGCATAATGTATCACGGACATTGCGGTGTGTGTCATAATGTGTCAGGCATTACGGTGTGTTGTATACTATATCACGGGCATTGTGGTATGTGGTATAATGTCTCAGGATCATTGTGGTGTGTGTCATACTGTGTCACAGACATTGTATGTGCTAAAATGTATCAGGGGCATTGCAGTGTGTAGCATAATGTATAACGGGCATTGCGATTCCTGTCATAATGTGTCACAGGCATTACGGTGTGTGGCATAATGTGTCGGGGGCATTACAGTGTGTGCATATTGTGTCATGTGCATTATTGTGTGTGGCATAATGGCTAAGGCCATTGCAGTATGTGGAATAATGTATACTGGGCATTACTATAAGGAGGAAAAATGACAAATAATGTAAGGGGCATGAATCAGGATTATTTTTCTTTCCTGTGGTGGCTAACGTCTGGGCGTGCAGGTTGCAAAACTGGGGTATAAAGTAGTCTTTTCCTGCAATGCCACGCCCCTTTATGTGAAGTCACGCCCATTTCAATGAAGCCACACCCCGTTTTTGGCGGCGCGTCCTTACGGTGTGCGCATATTTGCCCCTTTACTAGTTCCAATTATGGGGGGAATGGGGGGGCGCCGAAGAATTTTTTGGCTTGGGGAGAAAAATTTCTAGTTACGCCACTGCGCTACCACCTAACCCGGTGTCAGATAAGCTATTTCCACATCCCCCTCTTGTGTCGCTTACTTCCCCCCACCCTCCCGACCTGATGACCATGTATAAGATGATCTGCTCCCGGCGCCGAGTCCACAAACCAGCTAAGGAGGCAACAAATCTGCTGGAGCCCGTGGAGGAGGCGGAGGGCGGGACTTTCACCCGACGAGGAGAGGGATTCCCCAACCACTGGTGGATTCCCCCTACCGTTTATGACACTTTTCTTTAACCCGACAGTTCGGGGAAAGTCGTGGTTGTCTTCACCGGGAGCTCGGGCTGTCCCCCGCCCCACCTCCCGCCTCCGCACACCTCGCAACTCATCCTCATCCTGCAGTGCCGAGAGGTGAGTAGCAGCGCAGCCTGGGACGTGCAGGCGCCGCGTCATACATTGCTCCCTGGCAGCATCCGGCGTCTGCTCTCCCTGGCCTGCATCTGTGTGCTCCATGCAGCCGACATTGAGACACATCCTCCTACACCATGACCTCCGTGTGGGACGCTTAGGTTAGGTGTAGGTTGTGGGGGGGGAGGGTTAGGGTTAGGCACACCTGGGGAGGGTTAGGCTGGGGGGGGGGAAGGAGGGCTATGTTTACGCTGCAGGAAGGGGGTGGTTAGTGTTAGGTACCAACGGGGAGCGTTAGGATTAAGCTGGGGGGGAGGGGGGACAATTTGGGTCAGGCTGCGGGAAAGGTGTGTTAGGGTTGGGGGGGGGGTTAGGAATCAGGGTTAGCTTACTTAATTAGTAAGTGTAAGGATTTTACAATCAGCCTGCACTCCGTTTTGGATGTTGATTGGCCCCGGTGCCCTGAGTGCGGAGGATAGTAGATAGGATGTGCGGAGGATAGTATATAGTCCAACGTTTCGGGGTGCCTAACCCCTTTGTCAAGGTGTGACAAAGGGGTTAGGCACCCCGAAACGTTGGACTATGTGATGTAAATTTATTTGACTACACTTTGCTCTTTTTAATCGACTCTTGAGTGCCGCAGTATCAATTCTATATACTATCCTCCGCACTCAGGGCACCGGGGCCAATCAACATCCAAAACAGAGTGCCAGGCTGATTGTAAAATCCTGACACTTACTAATTAAGTAAGCTAACCCTGATCCCTAACCCACCCCCCCCAAACCCTAACACGCATATATATATATATATGTATATATGTTACAGTGCCTGAAGTGGACCGGTATACAACGGTATGGTATACCGGCACTTCTTCGAGTACTGTCCCCCGCCGGTCCACCACCGCATCAGGCTGACCGCTGCGCTACTATTTCAAATCTGCCGCAGACCGGCAGCCAATCAGTAGCAGCAGCTCCTGATTGGCTGCCGGTCCGCGGCAGATTTAAAATAGTACAGTGCCTGGCACCCGTCCCTGAGCCCTGACAAGTGCGGCTGCAAGGTTCGGCTCCCACTTGCAGTATGATTACGCCAAGGTTCCGACTCCTGCCCCCCTGACAGCTCCGCTGCCCAGCACTGGCTTTCTTCTGATAACAACTCGGGTGGCTGGCTCCCACTCCACAGCACAGCTGCCCGGCTCCAGCTCCCGTATGCTGATACCCCCGGCTACCCAGAAACTGGTGAGCAGAGGGGAACTGATGGAGGAGAGTGTCAGGGTGGGGACAGTGTGAGTGTGTGTGTGTGTGTGTGTGTGTGTGTGTGTGTGTGTGTGTGTGTGTGTGTGTGTGTGTAAATGTGTCTGTGTGTGTAAATATATATATGCATGTGTGTATACTGTATGTTGCCTGTGAGTGTGTAAATATGTGGCTATGTGTGTGGCATAATGTGAATTTCAGCTTATTCCGTGTGCTCTAATGTGAATTTCGGCTCATACCATGTGCTCTTATGTGAATATCGGCTCATACCGTGTGCTATAATGTGATTTTCGGCTCATACCGTGTGCTATAGTGTGAATTTCGGCTCATTCTATGTGCTATAATGTGAATTTCGGCTCATACCGTGTGCTATAATGTGAATTTCGCCTCATTCCATGTGCTATAATGTGAATTTCGGCTCATTCTATGTGCTATAATGTGAATTTCGGCTCATACCGTGTGCTATAGTGTGAATTTCGGCTCATTCTATGTGCTATAATGTGAATTTCGGCTCATACCGTGTGCTATAATGTGAATTTCGCCTCATTCCATGTGCTATAATGTGAATTTCGGCTTATTCTATGTGCTATAATGTGAATTTCGGCTCATACCGTGTGCTATAATGTGAATTTCACCTCATACCGTGTGCTATAATGTGATTTTCGGCTTATATCGTGTGGTATAATGTGGTTTTCGGCTCAAACTGTGTGGTATAATGTGAATTTCGGCTCATACCGTGTGCTATAATGTGAATTTTGCCTCATACTGTGTGCTATAATGTGAAAGGGGCACCAGTACTAGAACGTATAAGGGGTCCTACTATTGTGGTGCAAAATGTGTATAAGGGGTAGTAAACTACTACCTTTTTCGGAGCAGCGCGCGCGTAATTACAACCTTCACTTTTCCATACCCCCACTTCAAAATTTCCACTTCGACCAGTGTGTGTGTGTGTATGTTTGTGTGTGTATATATATATATATATATATATATATATATTATATACAGTATATATACACACACACACACACACACGTACGTATTAAATGTATCCGTGCTTGGCCGCAGGTGACTTAATTAGCACCCTAGTCAATTTGATTTAACCATCTGTGCTGAGCCATGGACATACCTAAAACCTGGACTGTTGGGGTTCCTTGAAGACTGCGTTTGGGAACCTCTACCTTAACCCAAACTGCCAAAACAACCCTAATATCCTATCCCTAAATTTTACCTGATGGCTCGGTATCTTGGCAAGGGGGGGGGGCGCTGACTATTTGCCTAGGGTGCTGAGAAACCTTGCACCGGCCCTGTGTATCAGTAAAGGGTATATGTCAGTAAGTATCTGTGTCAGTAAACTTTTGTGTCAGTGAGGTATGTCTGGGTATGTATGTGCCAATAACTGGTGTCTATGTCAGGGGTATTTGTCAGTAAGGGTCATCTGTGTCAGTAAGAGGTATCTGTGTCAGTAAGTGTGTATGTATCAGCGGAATCTGTGTCAGTAAGCGTGTTTTCTTTTTTTTTTAACATATATATTTTTAGGGGACGGGCTCTTTTTGACAGCTGTGGAACTTCTAAGAAGCCACTTCCACACTTTGACCTGAGGGGCGGGTGGGTGTGGGTAGTGTGGGGGGGGGGGAAAGGAGCAGGCAGAAGTTTTGCCTAGGGTGCCGAGAAGCCTTGCACCGGCCCTGTGTCCATCTGATCCCGTCCTGCCTCCAAGTTCTCCTCCTCTCCCTCATGCTGCTTGCCAAGCACTGAATGCACAGTGCCGTGAAGCCCCGACCCCATGCACAAACTCCATCCCTCTTCCTCCTCAGTCTCCTCACCTGTTTACTTTAATTTTCTACAGCTCGCAGTGCACTTTTGCACTGCAGCTGTTACCAAAGCTGGGGGCCCCATTCATAGAGGGGGTCCAGGGTGACGTGCCCCTCGAGCCCCCCCCCCCCTTAATCCGGCTCTGTGCCATACCTGTCTTGGATTCTGTATCTGCAGTCCATTGGTGTAGCCACCATCCCCTGCGTGTCGAAACTGCCAGAGCAGTGGCCCCTGCGTGACGCAGGCCAATCTCCTTCATGGCCTCCAGCCATGAAGCCTGTAGAATCCATGTAAGTGACATAGAAACAAGCAAATGTTATTCCTATACAGAGAATCGAAATCATCAAGTAAGGAGCCTGACCACATAACTATAGCCCCAGAGATCTAGGCAAATGAGGGTCCCTGAGCCACACCTGTAGCAGTGCACAGTATTAGAGAGTAGTCTCAATCTGCGATCAGTCTAAGGCGCCCTACACATTAGGCAATGTGCCGCCGAGGTGCACGACGGCCGATACGGCCGACGGGCGACCCGGCGGCGGGGGGGCAGTGACGGGGGGAGTGAAGTTTCTTCACTCCCCCGTCACCCGTGCTCCATAGACGTGCAGGCAAATATGGACGATCTCGTCCATATTGGCCTGCATGCACAGCCGACATGTCACCAGCGATGAACGAGGGTGGGGCCGCGCATCGTTCATCGCTGGTGACTCCACACTGCACGATATGAACGTTATCTCATTCATTAATGAACGAGATCGTTCATATCGTGCAGTGATATCGGCATGTGTGTAGGGCCTATAATCCTTTATGGAGGTTGTACCAGGGACTGGTAACACAACCTGGATGCTGTGCCTGGGCCTCTACTCTGTTACTCTGTGCCTGGGCCTCTAACGCTGGACGGAGTCACAACGCTGGGTGGAGTCACAGGCATACAGGGCAGGATGTAACCTCCGCCGCCGCGTTAAGTACCGTTTTCTCTGCGATCTCACTCACCGCTCCGCTGCCCGCCGCTTCCCCTTTGCTCCCCCGCATACGGGTTAAATGCGTTTTCCACCTGCCCCACTGCTCATGCCTGGACCACGGGTAAACCAGCTTCTCCGCCTGCTCCGACACCTGCACCTTCTGATCACACCTGTACTTCTTATCTGTCCTGCCGTTTCGGTAGGACCAGGTTCTGCATCCCGCCATACCAGCTTAGTAACGATTTCCCCTGACCGTGGGTAATATCAGCGCTGTTTATTCTGTCCTCAGTAGCCCACGCTACAGAACTATATCAGCAGGGTCGGACTGGCCCACGGGGGTTCCAGGGAAACCACCGGTAGGCCCCACTGCCTGAGTGCCCACTCCTTCCTGTAGGGATCAGGTTCCAGACTGTGCACTTGAATTATACATGGTAGATATGTTGCATTACACTGCACTAGACTATTGTGTATTTCAAACCTCTGTGGAGGCTGGCCACACACCCTTTTAGGCTGACCACACCCTTAAATATGAGCCCCTATCACTGCATTCCCCCGAAGGGCCCTTCATTCCCCAATCCGACACAGTTAGCGCATAACTATTTACATTTGTTGTTAATACTGGTATTACTTAATTTAAAAAATTGCACATAATGTGCTTATCTGCCACCTGTTTAATTGTCTATATTGGGGCAGCCTAATCAGTATTCCATTTTAATAAGTTTACTTTGTAATAAGCTGCATTTATTAACTTCACCAGTTCTATTAGTTTCAGCTAAATGTTACTCTTCATATCTGTTTGAACATTGTTACAACTGGCACACTTGGTGCTCCATTTTTGGTTCTTGTTAGATACATTTGTTGCTCTGTATTACATTGCAGATTGCAACAACATCAACCTGGGGTCAGTTTATCAGCATTTAATTTTTTCTATTTTCTTGTACGTTCCCCTTTGATATACACAGATGTAGAATTAATTAGTTATGCAAATATCTTTTTTGAATATCAATTTAGAGGGCTTGCCTATTACTTTACCTGTCAAATTATTTTTCAACTATCATTTCTGGACTCTCACCAGTGATTCAAAGGTAGACCTTTACCTTTGTCTAAAGGTGGGTACACACTAATAGATATATCTGCAGATCAATTGATCTGCAAATATATCTATGGACGGATCGGGCAGTGTGTTGAGCATACACACTGCCCGATCCGTCGGGGACTGACGTCATGAACTGGGCGGGCGTGTATGCACGCCCGCCCAGTTCATCTGTCAATCACCGCCGGCCGCCGCAGCATGTGTACGGGCGGGCGGCCGACCGCCCCGTACACACACAGCGACGTGCCAATATATCGGTAGATATATTGGCCGTCGGCTGTGCTGCGGGCCGACGCGATACGTCTGTGAACGACGGAGTTCACAGACGTATCGGCTGTACACACTGGCCAACGGTCCCGCGATATATCGGCCGTTCAGGAGAACGTCCGATATATCGGCCAGTGTGTACGGGCCTTAAATCTGGCAGCAGATCCACCTATTATATCTTTTCTATGCCTGTTTTGCAATGTATTGTTGTTGTTTTTTTGTATCTTTTATTATTTATTTATTTATTAACAGTTTCTTATATAGCGCAGCAAATTCCATTGTGCTTTACAATTTGAAATAACAATAACAAACTGGGTGATAACAGTCATAGAGGTAGGAAGGCCCTGCTCGCAAGCTTACATTTCGTGAACTCTCATCAATGATCCCAGATTAGCAAATTCATTCGCTAATTTCTACTACCATACCACACTGGAAACGCCCAAATCCGTTTGATCTTGGAAGCTAATCAGTGTTGGGCTGGGTCAGTACTTTGGTGGGAGACCCCCTAGGAAGACCTGGTGTAGTAGAGCTCAGATGTCATTGAAATGCCCAGTGCCTAACACTGACAGCAGATTCACTCATTTTCTATTTATTCTTCTATACTTATATTTGTGATGACCAGATCTGTTATTACTTAATAACTTGTGCCTCAATTAAGGTGTTTTGTGCCATACAGGCGGTTAGAATATTGGTGTAAATTCACACGTGTATTATTTTGTATATGGTTTTTATGGAAGCAAACCCATGAGTCCATTCCCCTATTTTGGCCTCTCATTATCAATATTCTAATGCTTGGTTTCCCAAACATGGAATTATCCTTCAAATTTTGTTAATAAAGAGACCAATTTTGTCAGGACTCTACAGATAACGCACACTTGTTGGTTAATGTTTATGTATGTAATTGTTGTGAATACACCTAACTATTTACTGTTTTTTTTTAAATAATTTAATAAAATACAATCAATTTTAATACAGATGTTGATATTTATTTTTCAATATTTCTGTCATTTTGACAGTCTTAAAAGTGCACCCACAAAAGAGTCTTCTTTATTTTCTCTGTTTTGCATAGGTTAATTGGCTCCCAACAAAACTAACCCTAGCATGAATGTGTGTACATGTGATAGGGAATATAGATTGTAAGCTCCACTGGGACAGGGACTGATGTGAATGGTCAAATATTTTCTGGAAAGCGCTGCGTAATATGTGTGCGCTATATAAATAACTGGTAATAAATAATAAATTCCTTAGTTACAGACTTACAGTGAAATGTCAGAAATGAGAAAACCTTTATTACGGCAGCACATAGCGGAGAAGGTTGCAACTGTACATAACCACTATTTATCAATCACATGAGCCAGAAGTACCACTGCTAATATACATTATACATTTGGGGAAGGGGGGTTCGGGGAATGATGATGATTTGGGGGAGGATGATGAGTTGCTGTAGTCAAAATGACTACTGTATGTGCTCATCAGGCCTCTGCTGCAGATTCTTATGGGACCCCTGGCAGAATAGAACACAACTTGCCTGACCCTTGTGATTTGTATCTTTGTATCTGTGTCTGTGGCTGACAGGTGCAGATCCAGAACAAAATGACAGGGGGGGGGGGGGGGGGCACTGTGATGGGAAGGCGATGGCGTGCAATTTGTGCGTGCTGAAGGTGCGTACACTCCTGGAAAAGTGTGTGTGGCCTCTCAACAAGGGGCATGGCCTCAAAAGTAATTCAATATCCGTATGACTGGGAGAGGGTGATGCCGTGAAGAGGCAGTGGGTGACAGGGAGAGATAGTGGGAGTCAGAGAGGCACTGGGTGACAGGAGAGGCTGACAGTCAGAGAGAGTGGGTGATGCAAGGGAATGGGTGACAGGGAGAAGCAGTGAGTGATGCCAAGGAATGGGTAACAGGGGGAGGCAGTGGATGATGTAGGTTGATGATGGGGAGAGGCAGTGGGTGACATTGAGAGGGTGACAGGAGAGACAGTGGAGACAGGCAGCAGTGGGTGACAGGAAAGGTGTCGGGGAAAGACAGTGGGCAACGGAAAAGGTGATGGGGAGAGTCAGTAAGTGACAAGGAGAGGCGGACAGGGAGAGGCAGTGGGTGATATAGAGAAGAAGAGGGTGATGGGGAGATGGTGATGCCTTGAAAAAGCATAGGGTGACAGGAGAGAGATGTTGATGGAGAGATAGTGATGCAGAGAGAGGCAGTTGATGACATAGAGGATGACAGGGGGAGGAAGTGGGTGAAAGGGAGAGGGTGACAGGAGAGAGGTGATGGGAAGAGATAGTGGAAGACAAGAAAAGGTGTCAGGGAAAGGCAGTGGGCGACAGGAAGAAGGTGATGGAGAGAAGCAGAGGATGACAGGAGAGGGTGATGGGGGGAGATAGTGTTGCCAGAGGAAGACAGTATGTGACAGGGGAGATAGTAGGTGGCAGGGAGAGGCAATGACTAGCAGTGGGTGACAGAGAGGCAGTAAGTGACTATGGAAGGCAATGGGTGGCAGAGGGTAAGGAGAAGTAGTGGATAACTGGGAGAAGCAGTGGATTACTTGGGAGAGGCAGTGGGAGACTGGGAGAGGAAGTGGGAGACAGTGGGAGCAGAGAGTGACTGGAGAACAAGCACGTGATGCTCACAACTGGTGCTACCCCATCAAACTACCACTACTCCCTTCACTCCCTTCCCCTTGCAGAGCACAGTGACAGCATTGGCTCCCCCTCCCCTTGCAGAACACAGTGACAGCAGCGGCTCCCCCTCCTCTTGCAGAACACAGTGACAGCGTTGGCTCCCCCTCCCCTGTTGCAGGACACTGTGATTGCGTTGCCCCCCTCCCTTGCAGAACAGTAACAATGAAGACTACCCCCTCCCCTTGCAGAACAGTGGCAGCACTGGCTCCCCCCTTCCCTTGCAGTACAGTGACAGCACTGGCTCCCCTCTACCCTTGCAGAACAGTGACATCACTGGTTCCCCCCCTACCCTTGCAGAGCAGTGGCAACGCTGGCTCCCCTCCTACCCTTGCAGAACAGTGGCAGCGCTGGCTCCCCCCTCCCCTTGCAGAACAGTGTCAGCGCTGGCTCCCCTCTCCCCTTGTAGGACATACAGACAGTGATGGCTGTCCCCCCACCATCCCTTGCAGATCACAGCAGGAGGCAGTTCATAGAACAAGGCTCTGTCGGAGGATCCACCAGATCAGCTGCAGAACACGCCTTGTGGCAACGGCGATCTCTCTCACCCAGAAGGCAACTCAGGGACAGAGCTCATTGGGGTCAGAGAAAAGTCTAGTGGTAGTCTCCCCAGTGGTCTAATCTCTGATCCTTCAGCTGCAGCGGTCTCCTGTCAGCGGGCACCCCTAAGCACTCTCTGTGAGCTGTGGTCCAGCACCACGGCCTCTCTCATCAGGAATGGCTTCCTCAGCCATCTGTCACCGCTATTCAGCCAGTGGGATACATTGATTCGCAGTTCCAACCCAAACGCTGCGCTGCAAACAACTGCAGCATGCGATCGGGACAGAATGACCCCCCTTATTAATACTAAATACATCTAACAGTCCTTCCTGCAATACTGGATTGCAACTACTGTGATGCATTGGGAAGATGATCGTAGCTGTGCTAAATTTAGCACAGCTACGATCAACTCGGAATGACCCCCAAAGTGCGGGTTTATAGAAGTGGAGATGTTGCTCATAGCAACCTCTCAGATTCTACTTATAATTTATCTAGCACCTTCTAGATGATAACTAGAATCTTCTATATCACTTATAGAGACCCAGGCTTTAGAAAATATACGGATAACAAACAAAATAGCAGCGCTACAATCAAAAATTAAAATATAAATCAACACAATGATATATATCGCTTGGAACAAATGGAGATGAATGGACTGAAAAGGAAAGGTACCAAATTATTTAACAACATGAATAGTTAAAAGTGCACAACATTGCTGAAGCAATAATAAAATTGATATTTAATAAGATCAATATTCAGATCACCAGGGGGCTACTAGGTGTGTGTCCGTTCCTTAATTAGTGTGGACGTCAGATGAATGGATCAGAATGAACATTAGAACTGGTGGCACAGTCCTGTTGGTGATAGTTACCACAATGATTACCGCTGGAGGGAAGGAGTCCTCTGAATGGCGTCCCTTTGAATGGATGGGATCTTTGGGGTCCTTAGTCCTCACCAGATTGCGGAATCCTCAATGCTGAGTTGTGGTAACTATCACCATCAGGACTGTGCCACCAGTTCTAATGTTCATTCTGATCCATTCATCTGACGTCCACACTAATTAAGGAACGGACACACACCTAGTAGCCCCCTGGTGATCTGAATATTGATCTTATTAAATATCAATTTTATTATTGCTTCAGCAATGTTGTGCACTTTTAACTATTCATGTTATTAAATAATTTGGTACCTTTCCTTTTCAGTCCATTCATCTCCATTTGTTCCAAGCGATATATATCGTTGTGTTGATTTATATTTTAATTTTTGATTGTAGCGCTGCTATTTTGTTTGTTATCCGTTGTTTCTGTATCTGCAGGCTTGACTAGTCCTGCTTGTGTGGCAGCTGCTCAAAATTAGCACAACAGCCCTCTTTGCGCCTGATTTAACCTTGGTTAAATTCCCCTTTGTGCATTTAGAAAATATACCCCTTAGTATCAATACTTGCAAAATTTCCCAAAGTATATTGCTACTATTATATAGAAATATCGCAAATAAGCATTTAAGCACACATATGCATATATGTGGAGCTAGCCCCCCCTTCCCCACCATCAGCTTGCTACGCTTCGTACAGCACATTCTACTACCACTTCAAAAGTAGGCAAATGTGATGTCAAATAATGGCAAATGCTGTGTATCAACCAATTGGGCAGGATTGTCCGGCATCCCATTTTTTTTAAAGGGGCTGTATCTTACAAGGCATGGTGATCGGCCGGCGTCCCGCACCTCTGGCGATCTCAGATGCCATTACATCCCACCGATGGTCTGCGTTATACAGTTACTAGTACATCATAATGTGCCATACATACAAAAACACAGTACATTATGGCCCTCATTCCAAGTTGTTCGCTCGCTAGCTGCTTTTAGCAGCATTGCACACGCTAGGCCGCCACCATCTGGGAGTGTATCTTAGCTTAGCAGAATTGTGAACAAAAGATTAGCAGAATTGCGATAAAATAATTCTTAGCAGTTTCTGAGTAGCTCGAGACCTACTCCTACACTGCGATCAGCTCAGCCCGTTTCGTTCCTGGTTTGACATCACAAACATGCCCTGCGTTTGGCCAGCCACTCCCCCGTTTCTCCAGACACTCCCGCATTTTATCCTGGCACGCCTGCGTTTTTCCACACACTCCCAGAAAATGCTCAGTTTCCGCCCAGAAACACCCACTTCCTGTCAATCACACTCCGATCACTTCAACGATGGAAATTCTTCGTTCGGACGTGAGTAAATCTACTAAGTTTTGTGCTAAATACTTAGCGCATGCGCGCTGCGTACCAAGCGCATTTTTGCCTTAATCGCTCCATTGTGAAAATCGGCAACGAGCGAACAACTCGGAATGACCCCCAATATGTGTATTTTGTGGATAGTAAGCTGTGTACAAAAGCTAATTATAAGTGCAGGCAGTGTACTGTATGTATTGTATTAGGAACAGTGGGTCTAATTCAGGATAGATAAGCAATCCAACGCGAAGTTTCCTGATAATTGGGAAACTGCGCATGTGCAGGACCCATTCTGTGCATGTGCAGAACAATTCCTGTGATCACACTGCAGTAATGCGAACGCCTGTGCCTGATTGTGTCTTCCCCATTTTCCAGGAGTAGTAAAGCCAAGGACTGCATCGCGTATGCAGTTTCCTTGGCCTGCAAGCCACCCTGCGACAGGTAGTATAAGTAAGCTTACTCAGTCTTCCGCCACAGATGAACATCGCAACCGATGCTGACACGCAGACACTGACACACAGATGCTAACACACTACAACTGACATGCAGACGCTGACGCACTAACTCAGACAGACGCTGCCTGACACACAGACGCTGTTATATTGACACACTGACATATAGATGCTGACATTGACACACAGACAGATGTTGTTACACAGTGACACACAGATGCTGACACACTGACATACAGATGCTAACACACTGACGCTGACACACTGACTCAGACAGTTGCTGACTGACACACACACAGACGCTGGCACACTGACACTTAGATGCTGACACACTGACACACAGATGCTGACACACAGACGCCAACACACAGACATACAGGTAGATGCTGACAAACTGACACTGACATTCCAGACACTGACATTGACACATAGATGCTAACACACAGATAAATATTGACACACAGACACTGATACACTGACACACAGATGCTGACACACAGACACTGTGTATCAGCATCTGTGTTAGTGTGTCTGTGTCAGCATCTGTGTGTCAGCATCTGTGTATTAGAGTGTCAGTGTACGTGTCTGTGTTTCAGACATACAAATGTTGACACACAGGTGCTCAAACACAGACACTGAAACAGTGACACACAGATACTGACATACAGATGCTGACACACTGACACTGACAAACAGATGCTGACATACAGACACTGACACACTGATGCTGACACACTGACACACAGGCAGACACTGAGACACAGACACTGATACACTGACATACAGACGCTGACACACTGACATTGACACATGTGTCTGTGTCAGCGTGTCTGTGTGTCAGCATCTGTGTGTCAGTGCATCAGCATCAGTATGTCAAACACACAGATGCTGACAAACAAACACTGACACACAGATGCTGACACACAGATGCTGACACACAGACACTAACACACAGACTCTGACACACAGACGCTGACACATAAACACTGAAACACAGACTTTGACAAACACTTGACACATTGACACACAGACAGATGCTGACACATTGACACACAGACAGATGCTGACACACTGACACTAACACACTGACACACAGATGCTGACATACTGATGCTAAATCATTGACAGACACTGACACACCAACACACAGACAGATGGTGACACAGACACTGACACACAGATGCTGACATACTGACACATGGACGCTGACAAACATGCTGATACACTGACACACTGAAGCACAGACACTGACACACAAAAGGTGATGCACAGACAGATGCTAGCACAAAGACAGACGCTGACACACTGATGTTGACATACTGACAAGAGACACAGTACAAGCCACAGCCGCTGAGTGGGAGAACAATGAGGGAGGGGGGGGGGCACAGTGCAAGCCACAGCTGCCGGGTGGGAGAGCGAAGTGGGGGACACATTGCAAGCCACAGTCGCCAGGTGGGAGCGGAGACAGTGCAAGCCAGTAGCCACAAATGCCGGGTGGGCGAGCAATGGAAGATGCGGGGGTGTGCAGTTCCATGTAATTAACATTCATATGCAGCAGAAGCGTTTGTAGGAGATAAATGGCTCCTGTGTGCATTTTGTGATATCTGAGTAGACGCAGCCTCAAGGCCCGTACACACTGGTCGATATATCGGCCGTTCTCTTGAACGCCCGATATATCGCGGGACCGTTGGCCAGTGTGTACGGCCGATATGTCTGTGAACTCCGTCGTTCACAGATGTATCGCGTTGGCCGCGGAGCACAGCCGACTGCCAATATATCTATCGATATATTGGTGCGTCGCTGTGTGTGTACGGGGCGGTCGGCCGACCGCCCGTACACATGCTGCGGCGGCCGGCGGTGATTGACAGCTGAACTCATGACGTCAGTCCCTGACGGATCGGGCAGTGTGTATGCTCAACACACTGCCCGATCCGTCCATAGATATATCTGCAGATCAATTGATCTGCAGATATATCTATTAGTGTGTACCCACCTTCAGATCACCATCATGACCACCAGTCGCGATTCTCTATGGTTTTAGGCACTGATTAACCTGCATAAACTGAAGCTTATGGTGGGTACACACCTAAAGATATATCTGCAGATCAATTGATCTGCAGAGATATCTAAAGCCGGATCGGGCAGTGTGATGTGCATACTCACTGCCTGATCCGTTGGGGACTGACTTCACGAACTGGGCGGGCATTTACACATGGCCGTCCTGTTCAGCTGTCAGTCACCACCGGCTCCTGCAGCTTGTGTACGGGTGGACGGCTGACCGCCCGTACACACACACCGACGTGCCAAATCTAACGATATATTGGCCGTCGGCTGTGCAGCAGGGCCGACGCGATAGGTCTGTGAACGACGGAGTTCGCAGACATATCGCTTGTACACACTGGCCGACGGACCTGCGATATATCGGCCGTTCAATAGAACGGGCAATATATTGGTCACTGTGTATCAATCTTTACTCAGGCTGACTGTTGGATCGGCGTTGTCTGAATGGGTGTAGTACAGTATGCCGGCGCTCGGGCTCCCGGCGACCAGCATACCGGCGCCGGGAGCCCGACCGCCGGCATACCAACAGCGGGGCGAGCGCAAAGGAGCCCCTTGCGGGCTCGCTGCGCTCGCCGCGCTGCGGGCACGGTGGCGCGCTACGCGCGCCACACTATTTTATTCTCCCTCCAGGGGGGTCGTGGACCCCCACGAGGGAGAATAGCTGTCAGTATGCCGGGTGTCGGGATTCCGACGCCGGTATACTGTGCGCCGGGATCCCGACATTCGGCATACTGAAGACCGGGTCTGGGACTCCAGGTCGACAACAAAAAGGTAGACACACCTTAGGTCGCCGCCAATTGGTCGACACACCTTAGGTCGACATGGACAAAAGGTCGACAGGAACAAGGTCGACATGGAAAAAGGTCGACGTGAGTTTTTTATGTTTTTTTGTGTCGTTTTCTTCGTAGAGTGACCGGGAACCCCAATTAGTGCACCGCGTCCCCTCGCATGGCTCGCTTCGCTCGCCATGTTTCGGGCATAGTGCCTTCGCACCGCTCCGCTTCGCTCGGCACAGATTACCGTTCCAATCGTAGTCCACGTGGATCGTTTAGTATGAAAAAGTTCAAAAAAATAAAAATTGTGAAACACTCATGTCGACCTTTTCCATGTCGACCTTGTTCATGTCGACATTTTGTCCATATCAACCTTTGTCCATGTCGACCTATGCCGTGTCGACCAATTGGCGTCGACCTAAGGTGTGTCGACCTTTTTGTTGTCGACCTGGAGTCCGGATACCCTGAAGACCACCCGTCTGAATGATTCCCTGTGTTGACCCTTCATGCAAAAATTATAAATGTGTTTGCATCCTGTATAATACAACACATGGGGGTAAATTTACTAACATTCGTAATTTTCCGTTTGAGGTCAAAGTTCAATCACGAATGACATCGAAAGTGTAAATATGCAACTTTTTGAATTTATTACGACTAATTTACTAAGCTGCCGTATTCTGCATTTTCGGTTTTTCCGATGTCGATGTCATTCGTTTTTTTAGGCAGTGTTTTACGTGAGTGACTTGTAAAACACTGCCGACTTTAATACAATGAATCTCGGCCGGATCTGAGAGATCCGTGCTGGGCTTCATTGTGCACCTTGTAAAAAAAAAAAAAAAAAAAAATGTTTAAACTTAAAAAAAAATTGCGTGGGGTTCCCCCTCCTAAGCAAAACCAGCCTCGGGCTCTTTGAGCCGGTCCTGGTTGCAAAAATATGGGGAAAAAATTGACAGGGGTTCCCCCATATTTAAACAACCAGCACCGGGCTCTGCGCCTGTTCCTGGTTCCAAAAATACGGGGGACAAAAAGCGTAGGGGTCCTCCGTATTTTTGAAACCAGCACCGGGCTCCACTAGCTGGACAGATAATGCCACAGCCGGGGGTCACTTTTATACAGCGCCCTGCGGCCGTGGCATTAAATACCCAACTAGTCACCCCTGGCCGGGGTACCCTGGAGGAGTGGGAACCCCTTCAATCAAGGGTTCCCCCCCTCCAGCCACCCAAGGGCCAGGGGTGAAGCCCGAGGCTGTCCCCCCCATCCATGGGCTGCGGATGGGAGGCTGATAGCCTTTGTTGAAAGTGTTGAATATTGTTTTTAGTAGCAGTACTACAAGTCCCAGCAAGCCTCCCCCGCAAGCTGGTACTAGGAGAACCACAAGTACCAGCATGCGGCGGAAAACCGGGCCCGCTGGTACCTGTAGTACTACTACTAAAAAAATACCCCAATAAAAACATAAGACACACACCTTGAAAGTATAACTTTAATACATACATCCACACCACCATATACACATACTTACCTTATGTTCACACGAGGGTCAGTCCTCTTCTCCATGTAGAATCCATGGTGTACCTGTTGAAAAAATTATACTCACAAAATCCAGGGTAGAAGCCTCTTCTTCTTGTAATCCATTTGTAATCCACGTACTTGTCAAAATAAAAAAACGGACACTCGACCTCGAACTGAAAGGGGCCCCATGTTTTCACATGGGACCCCTTTCCCCGAATGCCAGAAACCCCCTCTGACTTATGTCTAAGTGGGTTTCTTCAGCCAATCAGGGAGCGCCACGTTGTGGCACCCTCCTGATCGGCTGTGTGCTCCTGTACTGTCTGACAGGCGGCACACGGCAGTGTTACAATGTAGCGCCTATGCGCTCCATTGTAACCAACGGTGGGAACTTTGTGGTCAGCGGGTGACCGAAAGTAACCTCACCGCTGACCACAAAGTTCCCACCATTGGTTATAATGGAGCGCATAGGTGCTACATTGTAACACTGCCGTGTGCCGCCTGTCATACAGTACAGGAGCACACAGCCGATCAGGAGGTGCCACAATGTGGCGCTCCCTGATTGGCTGATGAAACCCTCTTAGACATAAGTCAGAGGGGGTTCCTGGCATTCGGGGAAAGGGGTCCCATGTGAAAACATGGGGCCCCTTTCAGTTCGAGGTCGGGTGTCCGTTTTTTTATTTTGACAAGTACGTGGATTACAAATGGATTACAAGAAGAAGAGCCTTCTACACTGGATTATGTGAGTATAATTTTTTCAACAGGTACACCATGGATTCTACATGGAGAAGAGGACCGACCCTCGTGTGAACATAAGGTAAGTATGTGTATATGGTGGTGTGGATGTATGTATTAAAGTTATACTTTCAAGGTGTGTGTCTTATGTTTTTATTGGGGTATTTTTTTAGTAGTAGTACTACAGGTACCAGCGGGCCCGGTTTTCCGCCGCATGCTGGTACTTGTGGTTCTCCAAGTACCAGCTTGCGGGGAGGCTTGCTGGGACTTGTAGTACTGCTACTAAAAACAATATTCAACACTTTCAACAAAGGCTATCAGCCTCCCATCCGCAGCCCATGGATGGGGGGGACAGCCTCGGGCTTCACCCCTGGCCCTTGGGTGGCTGGAGGGAGGGGACCCCTTGATTGAAGGGGTTCTCACTCCTCCAGGGTACCCCGGCCAGGGGTGACTAGTTGGGTATTTAATGCCACGGCCGCAGGGCGCTGTATAAAAGTGACCCCCGGCTGTGGCATTATCTGTCCAGCTTGTGGAGCCCGGTGCTGGTTTCAAAAATACGGGGGACCCCTACGCTTTTTGTCCCCCGTATTTTTGGAACCAGGACCAGGCACAGAGCCCGGTGCTGGTTGTTTAAATATGGGGGAACCCCTGTCAATTTTTTGCCCATATTTTTGCAACCAGGACCGGCTCAAAGAGCCCGAGGCTGGTTTTGCTTAGGAGGGGGGACCCCACGCAATTTTTTTTCTAAAAATGAACACTTTCCCATCCCCTTCCCACTGATAAACATGCACGGATCTCATGGATCCCTGCATGCCTATCCAAACACGGGATAAAAAAGCAGGTCTGTTTTTTTTTAGCACTTTTTTACGAATTGTATTTTTGCACGGCAGTGTTTGGCTATTGTCGGCAGTGCTTGTGATTTGCACTTTTTTAGTAAATTCCCGATTTCTACCAAATTGCAGGCGTATTTGACCGATGGTGTATTGATTCGTGATTTTTTCCTAGGACTTCCAAAATATTACGAATGCCCTCATCACTGCCGTGATTTTTGCTTAGTAAATTACCGAGATGACACTTTGAAGAAAAAACGGCATCTCGGTCAAAATCGGGACCTTAGTAAATATACCCCATGGTTTGTTTCAGGAGCAAAGCTACTTGATAATTGTGCTTTGCTGTCAACTTAGAGTGAGTTCCTGCTGATTTACTAGTTTGTATATCAAATAAGTGAATTAAAATGTATCCAGAAAAGAGAGAAAAAAATTAAAAGTGGAGATGCCGGGGATTGAACCCGGGGCCTCATACATGCAAAGCATGCGCTCTACCACTGAGCTACATCCCCAGATAACATAGAGCGTGTCTACAGTTATAAAAGAGAACAAGCGTAAGTCTGAGCATCGGCTTTCACTTCCCATTCTCGGCGCATGCGCCGTCCTTCTTCCGTAGGAACCTGTATAACGCAGCACAAGGCCTTCGGCCGCTGGAGGGCGCACACCCACACTTTGAAGACCACTAAGCAAATCACAGGCTGCCGACGGGTCACATGATGTTCCGGATCCCCGAGAGGTCGCTGGTGGCCACTCCCACACGCCGGTGGTTGCGGTGGTGACGCGAGGGTCGTGCGGCCCGGGGTTGTAACGAGTGACGCAACGTCAGCGCGAGAGTTGCACAGAGCCGGCAACATGGCCGCGCCCGGTCCCCCGGCTGCCCAGCACAACGGTGAGAGGGGAATAGGAGGCTAGGGGCAGAAGCATCGCTGTAGGGGTGCGGGATGTAATGTGCAACTATTGCGTCACTGGCGCTGACAAAGCCGCAATCCTCACCTCGGCCAGGTCACAGAGAGCATAGTACCGCTGTCCGATCCTTCCCTGTCCCCTCACTCAGCTATAGATTGGGCTAACCAGACCAGCCATATGTCACCTGTTCCTCCACAGACTGACTGTCTTAGCCTGTAACCCAATATCCTACTCCCCTTCATAGCTAGAACCCTATATACCCCTCACCTCCGTAGCTATAACACTATATACCCCTATCCTCCATAGCTATAATAACCCTATATCTCTCTCTTCTCCATAGTTATAACTATATAACCCTCTCCTCCGTAGATATAACCCTATATACCGCTCTTCTTTGTAGCTATAACCATTTGAATGCCTCACCTCTGTAGCTATATTCCTATATACCCCTTGCCTTTGTAGCCATAATCCTATATTCCCCTATTGTCTGTAGCTTTAACCTTATATACCCCTTGCCTTTGTAGCTATAACCCTATATACCCCTCTCCTCCGTAGCTAGAACCCTATATACTCCACCTCCATAGCTAGAACCCTACATAGCCCTATCCTCCGTAGCTAGAACCCTATATACCCCTTGCATCTATAACCCTATATACCCCTTGCCATTGTATCTATAACCCTATATACACCTATCCTCTGTAGCTATAACTCTATTTACCCCTTGCCTCCGTAGCTGTAACTTTATATACCCCTTGCCTTTGTAGCTATAACCCTATAAAACGGCTCTCCTCCGTAGCTATAACCATTTAAATGCCTCACCTCTGTAGCTAGAACCCTATATACCCATCACCTCTGCAGCTATAACCCTATGTACCCCTATCCATAGCTATAACCCTATAGACCCCTTGTCTTTGTAGCAATAACCCTATATACCCCTTGCCTTTGTAGCTATAACCCTATATACCCCATCCTCTGTAGCTTTAACCCTATATACACTTATCATCTGTAGCTATAACCTTATATACCCCTTGCCTTTGTAGCTATAACATTATATAACCCTCTTCTCCGTAGCTATAACCCTATATACCACTTTCCTCCGTAGTTATGACACTTTAAACTCCTCACCTCTATAGCTATAGTCCTATAAACCCTTTGTCTTCATAGCTATAACACTATATACCCCTCACCTTCTGTAGCTATTACTCTACTGTGTATACCTGTCAACTTTGTAGTGTTATGGGCCCTACACACTGGACGATATTTAAGAACGATATCGTTAAGAAATAAACTATGTATCGTTCATATCGTTTAGTGTGGAGGCACCTATGATGGACGATCCGTGGCCGTTCATCGTTGGTTATTCATCTTTTTTCACTGCAAGCCAATTTGGACGATATCGATCATCTTTCATATCGATTATTGTTCAAATCGCACTAATCGTCCAGTGTGTAGGGCCCATAACACTATAAACTCTTACCTGGACTGGAGCTGAAGCCCTATCTCATACCCCTTACCTCCATGACTGTCTCCAGATCGTCATGACTTTTGTACTAATATATAATGTATAAATTTAGACTTTTAGTTGAAAAAGTCCATATTCATAGTATCAGTGTTTACTATTCCGGCTGACTATTCACTATTACAGGTTGAGTATCCCATATCCAAATATTCCGAAATACGGACTTTTTTGAGTGAGATAGTGAAATCTTTGTTTTCTGTGGCTCAATGTACTCAAACTTTGTTTAATACACAGTTATTAAAAATATTGTATTAAATGACCTTCAGGCTGTGTGTATGAGGTGTATATGAAACATAAATTAATTGTGTGAATGTAGACACACTTTGTTTAATGCACAAAGTTATTAAAAATATTGGCTAAAATGACCTTCAGGCTGTGTATAAGGTGTATATGAAACATAAATGCCTTCTGTGCTTAGACTTGGGTCCCATCGCCATGATATCTCATTATGGTATGCAATTATTCCAAAATACTGAAAAATCCCATATCCAAAATACCTCTGGTCCCAAGCGTTTTGGATAAGGGATACTCAACCTGTATATGATTTTTAACCTCCTTTGACCAGTCCTATAATATAGAGATTTACTTTAGATGACTGAGAGTTTTTGTACCACCTGGTATATGGGGGGGTCATTCCGAGTTGATCGTAACTGTGATAAATTTAGCACAGCTACGATCGTAAACTCAGACATGCGGGGGGACGCCCAGCACAGGGCTAGTCCGCCCCGCATGTCAGTGCCGCCCTCCCCCTTCACAAATACTAAAGCATCACACAGAGGCGATGCCTTTGTATCTGTGGAGTAACTCCCGGCCAGCATAGCTCCTGCGGCTGGCCGGGAGTTGTGTGTCACTGCCGCTGGACGCAGCGGCTGCGTGAGACATCACGCAGCTGCCGCGCCACGCCCCCCCAACGGTCCGGCCACGCCTACTAAACGGCGGCTTGACACCACCGTTCAGCCCCCTCCCGCCCAGCGACTGCCTCTATCTCAGAGGCTATCGCTGGGCACTGACGACTGCCATGCGCTGGCGCATGCGCAGTTCCGACCCGATCGTTGCGCTGCGATAAACTGCAGCGAGCGATCGGGTCGGAATGACCCCCCATGGTGCAACAAGTAGGGGGTCGGAATGACCCCCCATGGTGCAACAGTTCTTTTACTATTTCTAATAGTGAGTTAAGTGTGACTATATGTGGTCACTTCTGCATTGTGTCACTGCTTTATGTGTATACTAGAATACTAGAAGGAGGTAAAGATGATCAAATTGGGTTAGACGTGTGCCTCTGTGAACACATAATTAATTGCATACATTTATGACTGAGATAATTACAATTTTCTGCGCAGTCGCATGCAATGGATTTGCTTGATATACTGTAGTATTTTAAACACTGGTTTCTTATTGGGATCCCTGATATGGTTATCTTTATTTAGTCACACCAAGGGGAATCTCTGTATTTAAAATATATGTAAAAAAAAAATGTCTCTGTACCCCACATGCTTGTATATTTTTGTCTTTTAACATTGTATGTATAGATTATATTCAAGACTGATTGTCATCCAAAGGGATGTTAAGATTTCTGCGTCAGGTTATTAGCAGAAGTCAGCATACAGCTTTGAAAGGAAATTGGTTTTGTGTCAAAGGTGGGGCTCACATGCTGACTAGTACAGTATCTGTTATCCACTTATGAAATTCATGCTTCACAAGTCATTCACAGATGACTACAGTAGGTTTAAAGCGTTAATGATCTTGTAGATATTTGGCTACAATGTCAAGTTTATTTTGGTTGCAAAAGAAACTTGCCATTTATTAGGTAATTTGTTACTAAAGTGGGATATTGGGTGTACATATTCAATTGCACAAACATACAATAAATTGTGCACCAAAGGGGGGAAAAACCCAATACACAATAGGGGAATTGTCACTGGAAGGTTCATTGGAAGAGCCTGATCCGAATGGATAGTCTCTAGGATGTGACAAATAAATGATGGTATTGACTGTCTTAGATAATGCTGTAAATATAGTTTAAAATACCATTGCCATCTAATGGGTGTCATAATAGTGGGTATATAGGCTCATCTGAAGGAGGAAATGTCCATCATTATACTTAGCAGGGTGACCTTGCAGGTGAATTGCTGGCGGTACCTCTTGCTAATGTGAAAAGACCTGCAAAAAAGCAATGTCCCAAGGATGGAAATATATGCTGGGTTAAGTTACACAACAAAATGTGTCAAGCCAGTTGAAGGATTAATTATCAATGAATTGCAGCATATATTTCCATCCTTGTAACATCGCTTTTTGTAGCACTTTTCATATCAGCAAGAGGTACCGATAGCAATTTCTTATGGAAGGTCACCCTGCTGTGGACCTTGGTTGGTCCTTTCCTTCTTCAGTTGAGCCTATATACTGTACCTGCTATTATGACAACCATCGGTCCGTAATGCTGTTTTAAATGATATGTATAGCGATTTATCTGAGACAGTCAACACTACCATTTATTTCTCTAACGTCCTAAGTGGATGCTGGGACTCCGTAAGGACCATGGGGAATAGCGGCTCCGCAGGAGACTGGGCACAAAAGTAAAAGCTTGAACTAGCTGATGTGCACTGGCTCCTCCCCCTATGACCCTCCTCCAAGCCTCAGTTAGATTTTTGTGCCCGAACGAGAAGGGTGCATGCTAGGTGGCTCTCCTGAGCTGCTTAGAGTAAAAGTTTATTTTAGGTTTTTTATTTTCAGTGAGTCCTGCTGGCAACAGGCTCACTGCTTCGTGGGACTAAGGGGAGAAGAAACGAACTCACCTGCGTGCAGAGTGGATTGGGTTTCTTAGGCTACTGGACATTAGCTCCAGAGGGACGATCACAGGTTCAGCCTGGATGGGTCCCGGAGCCGCGCCGCCGGCCCCCTTACAGAGCCAGAAGAACGAAGAGGTCCGGTGAAATCGGCGGCAGAAGACGTTCCTGTCTTCAACTAAGGTAGCGCACAGCACTGCAGCTGTGCGCCATTGCTCTCAGCACACTTCACACTCCGGTCACTGAGGGTGCAGGGCGCTGGGGGGGAGCGCCCTGAGACGCAATAAAAACAGAAATACCTTAGGATGGCAAAAGAAATACATCACATATAGCTCCTGGGCTATATGGATGTATTTAACCCCTGCCAGTTTTCCAGAAAAAAGCGGGAGATAAGGCCGTCGTGAAGGGGCGGAGCCTATCTCCTCAGCACACAAGCGCCATTTTCCCTCACAGTTCCGCTGGAAGGACGGCTCCCTGACTCTCCCCTGCAGTCCCTACAGAATCAGGGTAAAAACGAGAGAGGGGGGGCACTATTGGCAGCTAAATTATAAACAGCAGCTATAAAAGGGAGTAACACTTATATAAGGTTATCCCTATTGATATATATAGCGCTCTGGTGTGTGCTGGCAAACTCTCCCTCTGTCTCCCCAAAGGGCTAGTGGGGTCCTGTCCTCTATCAGAGCATTCCCTGTGTGTGTGCTGGGTGTCGGTACGATTGTGTCGACATGTATGAGGAGGAAAATGATGTGGAAGCAGAGCAATTGCCTGTATTAGTGATGTCACCCCCTAGGGAGTCGACACCTGACTGGATGGTTGTATTTAAAGAACTACGTGACAATGTCGGCACTTTACAAAAAACTGTTGACGACATGAGACAGCCGACAAATCAATTAGTGCCTGTCCAGGCGTCTCAGACACCGTCAGGGGCGATAAAACGCCCGTTACCTCAGTGGGTCGACACAGACCCAGACACGGATACTGAGTCCAGTGTCGACGGTGAGGAGACAAACGTAATGTCCAGTAGGGCCACACGTTACATGATCACGGCAATGAAGGAGGCATTGAATATTTCTGACACTACAAGTACCACAAAGAAGGGTATTATGTGGGGAGTGAAAAAACTACCAGTAGCTTTTCCTGAGTCAGATGAATTAAATGAGGTGTGTGATAAAGCGTGGGTTTCCGCCGATAAAAAAGTGCTAATTTCTAATAAATTATTGGCACTATACCCTTTCCCGCCAGAGGTTAGGGCGCGTTGGGAAACACCCCCTAGAGTAGATAAAGCGCTCACACGTTTATCTAAACAAGTAGCGTTACCGTCTCCTAATACGGCCGCCCTCAAAGAACCAGCGGATAGAAGGCTGGAAAATATCCTGAAGGGTATATACACACATACTGGTGTTATACTGCGACCAGCAATCTCATCAGCCTGGATGTGCAGTGCTGGAGTTGCGTGGTCGGATTCCCTGACTGAAAATATTGATACCCTGGATAGGGACAGTATATTACTAACTATAGAGCATTTGAAGGATGCATTACTATATATGCGTGATGCACAGAGGGATATTTGCACCCTGACATCAAGAGTGAGTGCTATGTCCATTTCCGCCAGAAGAGCGTTATGGACGCGACAGTGGTCAGGGGATGCGGATTCCAAACGACATATGGAAGTATTGCCGTTTAAAGGGGAGGAGTTATTTGGGGCCGGTCTATCGGATCTGGTGGCCACGGCAACGGCCGGAAAGTCCACCTTTTTACCCCAGGTCACCTCTCAGCAGAAAAAGACACCGTCTTTTCAAACTCAGTCCTTTCGTCCCCATAAGTACAGGCGGGCAAAAGGCCACTCATTTCTGCCCCGGGGCAGAGGAAGAGGAAAAAGACTGCACCAGGCAGCCTCTTCACAGGAGCAGAAGCCCTCCTCTGCTTCTGCCAAGTCTTCAGCATGACGCTGGGGCTTTACAAGCAGACTCGGACACGGTGGGGGCCCGTCTCAAAAATTTCAACGCGCAGTGGGCTCACTCGCAAGTGGACCCCTGGATTCTACAGGTAGTATCACAGGGGTACAAACTGGAATTCGAGACGTCTCCCCCTCGCCGGTTCCTGAAGTCTGCTCTACCAAAGTCTCCCTCCGACAGGGAGGCAGTTTTGGAAGCCATTCACAAGCTGTATTCCCAGCAGGTGATAATCAAGGTACCTCTCCTACAACAGGGAAAGGGGTATTATTCCACGCTGTTTGTGGTACCGAAGCCGGACGGCTCGGTGAGACCAATTTTAAATCTAAAATCCTTGAACACTTACATAAAGAGGTTCAAATTCAAGATGGAGTCACTCAGAGCAGTGATAGCAAACCTGGAAGAAGGGGACTATATGGTGTCTCTGGACATCAAAGATGCTTATCTCCACGTCCCAATCTACCCTTCTCACCAAGGGTACCTCAGGTTTGTAGTACAAAACTGTCATTATCAGTTTCAGACGCTGCCGTTTGGATTGTCCACGGCACCTCGGGTCTTTACCAAGGTAATGGCCGAAATGATGATTCTTCTTCGAAGAAAAGGCGTTTTAATTATCCCTTACTTGGACGATCTCCTGATAAGGGCAAGGTCCAGGGAACAGTTAGAAGTCGGAGTAGCACTATCTCAGTTAGTGTTACGTCAGCACGGGTGGATTCTAAATATTCCAAAATCGCAGCTGATTCCAACGACACGTCTCCTGTTCCTAGGAATGATTCTGGACACAGTCCAGAAAAAGGTGTTTCTCCCAGAGGAGAAGGCCAGGGAGTTATCCGAGCTAGTCAGGAATCTCCTAAAACCAGGCCAGGTGTCAGTGCATCAGTGCACGAGGGTCCTGGGAAAAATGGTGGCTTCTTACGAAGCGATTCCATTCGGAAGATTCCATGCAAGAACGTTTCAGTGGGATCTTCTGGACAAATGGTCCGGATCGCATCTTCAGATGCATCAGCGGATAACCCTGTCGCCAAGGACAAGGGTGTCTCTTCTGTGGTGGCTGCAGAGTGCTCATCTACTAGAGGGCCGCAGATTCGGCATTCAGGATTGGATCCTGGTGACCACAGATGCCAGCCTGAGAGACTGGGGAGCAGTCACACAGGGACAAAATTTCCAGGGCTTGTGGTCAAGCATGGAAACATCTCTTCATATAAACATTCTGGAACTAAGGGCCATTTACAATGCCCTAACTCAAGCAAAACCCCTGCTTCAGGGTCAGGCGGTATTGATCCAATCGGACAACATCACGTCAGTCGCCCACGTAAACATACAGGGCGGCACGAGAAGCAGGAGGGCGATGGCAGAAGCTGCAAGGATTCTTCGCTGGGCGGAGAATCATGTGATAGCACTGTCAGCAGTGTTCATTCCGGGAGTGGACAACTGGGAAGCGGACTTCCTCAGCAGACACGACCTTCACCCGGGGGAGTGGGGACTTCATCCAGAAGTCTTCCAAGAGATGGTAAACCGTTGGGAAAAACCAAAGGTGGACATGATGGCGTCCCGTCTCAACAAAAAACTAGACAGATATTGCGCCAGGTCAAGGGACCCTCAGGCAATAGCGGTGGACGCTCTGGTAACACCATGGGTGTACCAGTCAGTGTATGTGTTCCCTCCTCTGCCTCTCATACCAAAAGTACTGAGAATCATAAAAAGGAGAGGAGTAAGAACTATACTCGTGGTTCCGGATTGGCCAAGAAGGACTTGGTACCCGGAACTTCAAGAGATGCTCACGGAGGACCCGTGGCCTCTACCTCTAAGAAAGGACCTGCTCCAGCAGGGACCTTGTCTGTTCCAAGACTTACCGCGGCTGCGTTTGACGGCATGGCGGTTGAATGCCGGATCCTGAAGGAAAAAGGCATTCCAGAAGAAGTCATCCCTACCCTGATAAAGGCCAGGAAGGATGTAACCGCGAAACATTATCACCGCATTTGGCGAAAATATGTTGCGTGGTGTGAGGCCAAAGAGGCCCCTACAGAGGAATTTCAACTGGGTCGCTTCCTACATTTCCTGCAAACAGGACTGTCTATGGGCCTAAAATTAGGGTCCATTAAGGTTCAAATTTCGGCCCTGTCGATTTTCTTCCAAAAAGAACTGGCTTCTCTGCCTGAAGTCCAGACGTTTGTCAAAGGGGTACTGCATATACAGCCTCCTTTTGTGCCCCCGGTGGCACCTTGGGATCTCAATGTGGTTTTGGGGTTCCTAAAATCACATTGGTTTGAACCACTCACCACTGTGGAATTAAAATATCTCACATGGAAGGTGGTCATGCTGTTAGCCCTGGCTTCAGCCAGGCGTGTCTCAGAATTGGCGGCTTTATCTTATAAAAGCCCTTACCTGATTTTTCACACGGATAGGGCAGAATTGAGGACTCGTCCTCAATTTCTCCCAAAGGTGGTTTCAGCGTTTCACGTGAACCAGCCTATTGTGGTGCCTGCGGCTACTAGGGACTTGGAGGACTCCAAGTTACTGGACGTAGTCAGGGCCCTGAAAATATATATATATCCAGGACGGCTGGAGTCAGGAAATCTGACTCGCTGTTTATCCTGTATGCACACAACAAGCTGGGTGCTCCTGCTTCTAAGCAGACGATTGCTCGTTGGATTTGTAGTACAATTCAGCTTGCACATTCTGTGGCAGGCCTGCCACAGCCAAAATCTGTAAAAGCCCATTCCACAAGGAAGGTGGGCTCATCTTGGGCGGCTGCCCGAGGGGTCTCGGCTTTACAACTTTGCCGAGCAGCTACTTGGTCAGGGGCAAACACGTTTGCTAAATTCTACAAATTTGATACCCTGGCTGAGGAGGACCTGGAGTTCTCTCATTCGGTGCTGCAGAGTCATCCGCACTCTCCCGCCCGTTTGGGAGCTTTGGTATAATCCCCATGGTCCTTACGGAGTCCCAGCATCCACTTAGGACGTTAGAGAAAATAAGAATTTACTTACCGATAATTCTATTTCTCATAGTCCGTAGTGGATGCTGGGCGCCCATCCCAAGTGCGGATTGTCTGCAATACTTGTATATAGTTATTGTTACAAAATTCGGGTTATTATTGTTGTGAGCCATCTTTTCAGAGGCTCCTTCGTTTATCATACTGTTAACTGGGTTCAGATCACAGGTTGTACGGTGTGATTGGTGTGGCTGGTATGAGTCTTACCCGGGATTCAATATCCTTCCTTATTATGTACGCTCGTCCGGGCACAGTATCCTAACTGAGGCTTGGAGGAGGGTCATAGGGGGAGGAGCCAGTGCACACCAGCTAGTTCAAGCTTTTACTTTTGTGCCCAGTCTCCTGCGGAGCCGCTATTCCCCATGGTTCTTACGGAGTCCCAGCATCCACTACGGACTATGAGAAATAGAATTATCGGTAAGTAAATTCTTATTTTGTCACATCCTACAGACTATCCATTCGGATCAGGCTGTTCCAATGAACATATATACCTCCCAGTGACAATATCCCTACTGTTTGTTGTGATTTTTTTTTTACTTTTCTCATACGTCCTAGAGGATGCTGGGGACTCCAAAAGGACCATGGGGTATAGACGGGATCCGCAGGAGACATGGGCACTTTAAGACTTTAAATTGGTGTGAACTGGCTCCTCCCTTTATGCCCCTCCTCCAGACCTCAGTTAGATTCTGTGCCCAGAGGAGACTGGTTGCACACTAGGGGAGCTCTACAGAGTTTCTCTAGAAAATACTTTTGTTAGGTTTATTATTTTCAGGGAGCACTGCTGGCAACAGGCTCCCTGCTTCGTGGGACTGAGTGGAGAGAAGCAGACCTACTTCTGTGAGTTCAAAGGCTCTGCTTCTTAGGCTACTGGACACCATTAGCTCCAGAGGGTCTGATCACTTGGTGCGCCTAGCTGTTCATTCCCGGAGCCGCGCCGCCGTCCCCCTCACAGAGCCTGAAGAGAGAAGCCGGATGAGTAAAGAAGCAAAGAAGACTTCAAAGGCGGCAGAAGACTTCAGATCTCCCGGAGGTACCGCGCAGCGCGCCATTGCTCCCTTACACAAGCGGCACTACATGGGCCCTGGGCAGCAATAAAACCCTCATATTTAACCTGGCTATATGTATATACATCTATAGGGACCCCCGCCAGTATAAAAAACCGCAAGACCGAAGCGCACCATATAGGGGGCGGGGCTTCCTCCTCAGCACGAACCAGCACCATTTTCTCCACAGCAAAGCTGCAGTGACGCTGCTCCTGGCCCTTCACTGCTACCATAAGTAACAGGGTGCACAAAACGAGGGGGAGGCACGGCAATTTGGTGTTGATTACTATTATATAAAAAGCGCTTACAGGTCTGGGGCATTGGTTAATTCCTTCAGACCGCGCGGGGCGCTGGGTGTGAGCTGGCAAACTCCCTTTCTGTCTCTCTGAAGGACCTTACTGTGGGTCTGTCCCCTATAGCCCAGTGTGTTTGGGGGTGTCAGTACGTGTGTGTCGACATGTCTGAAATTGAATGCTTTTCCCAGGAGGAGGCTGGTGAGGGAGCTGAACAGAATGTGGGAGTGACTCCGTCGGCACCGCCGACTGCTGATTGGGTAGATATGTGGAAAGTTTTAAATGCAAGTGTGGCTTTATTGCATAAGAGGTTAGACAATTCTGAGTCTCAGAACCAAGCATGGAGACAATCCATGGGTGATGTTTTTTACAGTCTCATGCCCCCTCAGGGTCTCAGAAACGTCCATTTACCCAGGTAGCAGACACGGATACCGACACGGATTCCGACTCCAGTGTCGACTATAATGATGCCAAGTTACAGCCTAAAGTGGCTAAGAGTATTCAGTACATGATTGTGGCTATTAAAGATGTGTTGCATATCACAGAAGACCCCACTGTCCCTGACACAAGGGTCTGTATGTTTAAGGGATAGAAACCTGAGGTAATGTTTCCTCCCTCTCATGAATTGAACGCTCTTTGTGAAAAGGCTTGGGAGTCTCCTGACAAGAGACTGCAAATTCCCAGGAGAATTGCTATGGCGTATTCTTTCCCCTCGCCGGATAGATTACGGTGGGAATCATCACCCACAGTGGACAAAGCCCTGGCGCGTTTGTCCAAGAAGGTGGCGCTACCGTCCCCTGACACGGCAGCCCTTAAGGATCCTGCGGATCGTAAACAGGAAACTACCTTAAAATCTATATATGTTACTACCGGTACGCTACTCAGGCCGGCCGTGGCATCAGCATGGGTGAGTAGCGCTATTGAAAAGTGGGCAGATAACTTGTTATCTGACATAGACACCCTGGATAGGGACAGTGTAGTTTTGATTCTGGGTCACATCAGGGACGCAGCGGTTTATCTAAGGGAGGCTGCGAGGGATATTGGCCTCTTGGGATCAAGGGCCAATGCCATGGCAATCTCGGCTAGGAGGACTCATCAATGGAATGCTGATGCTGACTCTAAGAAGGCTATGAAGGCTCTGCCCTACAAAGGATAAGTTTTGTTTGGTGAGGGCCTCGCGGACCTGGTTTCCACAGCTACCGCGGGTAAGTCTTCCTTTTTGCCTTTTGTCCCTCCACAGCAAAAGAAAACACCACCAGATGCAGTCCTTTCGGTCGCATAAGTTCAGGAAAGGACGTGGTTCTTCCGAGGTAAGGGAAGAGGTAAAAGATCCCCGGCTGGGGCAAGCTCCCAGGAACAGAAGTCCTCTCCGGCTTCAACCAAGTCCACCGTATGACGCTGGGGCTCCGCTGCGGGAGTCCGCTGGGCACGTCCTCAACTCTTCAGTCAGGTCTGGGTTCGCTCGGACCTAGATCCTTGGGTGCTGGATATTGTGACCCAAGGATACAAGCTGGAATTCCAAGACGTACCTCCGCACCTATTTTTCAAATCGGCCTTACCAATTTCTCTTCCAGAGAGAGGTAGTATGTGCTGCAATAGAAAAGCTGTGTCAACAGCAGGTCATTGTCACGGTACCCCCGTCACAACGGGGAGACAGGTTTTATTCAACCCTGTTTGTGGTCCCGAAGCCGGATGGCTCGGTCAGGACGATTCTGAACTTAAAATCCCTCAACCTTTATTTAAAAAAAAAAAATTCAAATTCAAGATGGAATCTCTCCGAGCAGTGATCTCCAGTCTGGAAGGGGGGGATTTTATGGTGTCTGTTGACATAAAGGATGCGTACCTACATGTCCCCATATATCCTCCTCATCAGGCGTACCTGAGGTTCGCTGTTCAGGATTGTCACTACCAATTTCAGACGTTGCCGTTTGGTCTTTCCACAGCCCCAAGGATTTTCACCAAGGTAATGGCGGAAATGATGGTGCTCCTGCGCAAGCAAGGGGTCACAATTATCCCATACTTGAACGATCTCCTGATACAGGCGAGATCACAGGAGCAGTTACTGAAAAGTGTTGCGCTCTCCCTGCAGGTGCTGCAACAGAATGGCTGGCTCCTAAATTTACAAAAGTCGCAGTTGATTCCGACAACTCTGCAATCGTTTTTGGGCATGATTCTGGACACCGACCTGCAGAGGATCTTTCTCCCGTTGGAAAAAGCTCAGGAAATCTAGAACATGGTCAAGGAACTTCTGAAACCGCCAAGAGTGTCGATTCATCACTGCACTCGAGTGCTGGGAAAAATGGTGGCGGCCTACGAGGCCATTACGTTTGGCAGGTTCCATGCAAGAACGTTTCAGTGGGACCTGCTGGACAAGTGGTCCGGGTCCCATCTGCAGATGCACTGGAAGCTAAGCCTGTCCCCCAGGGCCAGGGTTTCTCTCCTGTAGTGGCTCCAAAGTTCTCACCTTCTAGAGGGTCGCAGTTTCGGAATCCAAGATTGGATTCTGGTGACCACGGACGCGAGTCTCCGAGGTTGGGGAGCAGTCACACAGGGACAAAATTTCTTGGGAAAATGGTCAAGCCAGGAAGCTTGTCTGCACATAAACGTGCTGAAGTTCAGGGCCATCTACAACGGCCTGCGGCAGGCGGAACATCTTCGCGACCTGCCCGTCCTGATTCAGCCGGACAACATCACAGCCGTGGCGCACATAAACCGCCAGGGCGGAACGAAGAGCAGAGCGGCGATGGCGGAGACCACCAAGATTCTTCGCTCGGCGGAAAAACATGCAAGCGCTCTGTCAGCGGTCTTCATTCCAGGAGTGGACAACTGGGAAGCAGACTTCCTCAGCAGACACTATCTCCATCCAGGAGAGTGGGGTCTTCATCAAGAGGTCTTTGCAGAAGTGACAAGTCGTTGGGGACTTCCTCAAATAGACATGATGGCGTCTCACCTCAACAAGAAGCTTCGGACATATTGTTCCAGGTTGAGGGACCCTCAAGCAATAGCAGTGGACGCACTAGTGACACCGTGGGTGTTTCAGTCGGTCTATGTGTTCCCTCCGCTTCCACTCATCCCAAAGGTATTAAGGATCATAAGAAGAACAAGGGTTCAGACGATACTCGTTGTTCCAGATTGGCCACGGAGGGCCTGGTATCCGGATCTTCAGGAATTACTCACAGGAGATCCCTGGCCTCTTCCTCTCAGAGAGGATCTGTTACAGCAAGGGCCGTGTGTGTTCCAGGACTTACCGTGGTTGCGTTTGATGGCATGGCGGTTGAATGCCAAATCCTAGCTAGAAAGGGTATTCCCGGGGAAGTCCTCCCCACTTTACTCAAAGCTAGAAAGGAGGTAACGGCGAAGCATTATCACAGTATTTAAAGAAAATGTGTCTTGGTGTGAATCCAAGAAGGCTCCTACAGAAGAATTTCAGCTGGGGTGTTTTCTCCACTTTTTGCAAGCAGGTGTGGATGCGGGCCTGAAGTTAGGCTCCATTAAAGTGCAGGTGTCGGCCTTATCAATTTTCTTTCAAAGGGAATTAGCCTCACTTCCAGAAGTGCAGACTTTCGTGAAAGGCCTGCTACACATCCAACCTCCGTTTGTGCCCCCTGTGGCACCATGGGACCTTAATGTGGTGTTACAGTTCCTTACGTCACATTGGTTTGAACCTTTACAAAAGGTAGAGTTGAAATTTCTCACCTGGAAGGTGGTCATGTTATTGGCCTTGGCGTCCGCAAGGCGGATTTCCGAATTGGCGGCTTTGTCTCACAAAAGCCCCTATCTGATTTTCCATGAGGATAGAGCAGAGTTGAGAACTCGTCAACAATTTCTACCAAAGGTGGTTTCTTCGTTTCACATGAACCAACCTATTGTGGTGCCTGTGGCTACTGAAGCCTTGGCTGATTCCAAGTCTCTTGATGTGGTCAGAGCTTTGAAAATTTATGTAGCCAGAACGGCTCGGGTTAGGAAGACAGAGGCGCTGTTTGTCCTGTATGCGACCAACAAGGTTGGCGCTCCTGCTTCTAAGCAGACTATTGCACGCTGGATCTGTAATACGATTCAGCAGGCTCATTCTACGGCTGGTTTGCCGTTGCCGAAATCGGTGAAAGCCCATTCCACTAGAAAGATGGGCTCATCTTGGGCGGCTGCCCGAGGTGTCTCAGCTTTACAACTTTGCCGAGCAGCTACTTGGTCGGGGTCAAACACTTTTGCAAGGTTCTACAAGTTTGATACCCTGGCTGATGAGGACCTCCTGTTTGCTCAATCGGTGCTGCAGAGTCATCCGCACTCTCCCGCCCAGTTTGGAGCTTTGGTATAAACCCCATGGTCCTTTTGGAGTCCCCAGCATCCTCTAGGACGTATGAGAAAATAGGATTTTAATACCTACCGGTAAATCCTTTTCTCTTAGTCCGTAGAGAATGCTGGGCGCCCGTCCCAGTGCGGAATCTATCTGCTGTAATTGTATATAGTTATTGCTTATGTTACACAAAGGTTGTGTTTTGGTAAGGGTCAGCCTGTTGCTGATCTCGTTGGTTCACGCTGTTAACTGGTGTTAGTTAATTGCCATGTTGTACGGTGTGTTGTGGTGTGAGCTGGTATGTATCTCACCCTTCGTTTAACAAAATCCTTTTCCTCGAAATGTCCGTCTCCTCTGGGCACAGTTCCTATAACTGAGGTCTGGAGGAGGGGCATAGAGAAAGGAGCCAGGTCACGCCCATTTAAAGTCTTAAAGTGCCCATGTCTCCTGCGGATCCCGTCTATACCCCATGGTCCTTTTGGAGTCCCCAGCATCCTCTACGGACTAAGAGAAAAGGATTTACTGGTAGGTATTAAAATCCTATTTACTTTGGTGCACAGTTTTATTGTATGCTTATGTATAACGTTTGTGTTGCATAATAAAGTTGTTTTAATGTTATCTAGCTGTAAATTTATTCAATCTAATTTTAGCACTGTTATTTACACTTTCTACAGTATATATACACATAATTGAGATTTTGTCGTCTCCGTTGTACAGCTATTCTTACTACTCCTACACCTTCTGTCAGGTCTTATTTTATTTTGTAGTAATTTATTACCTCCAATTTAGCCAATAATATTATTAGGGTGATATTCTTCAAAGTGCAGAATAATGGTTTAAAGATGTGAGACAGGTATATGAGGGTTTTGAATGTAATGGGTGTTTTTAAGATTGCAGGTGGAAGTTAGAAGTGTTTTTTAACAAATGTTTTAAATGACAAAAAATCAATTTATAGACATTTTCCTGCAACCCTATTTAATCTAGAGCATTTATTTTAAGAAAAACACTGTCATTTTTAAAATGCATCTGATGGTTTATAACCATCGTAAACCTGGTATTTGATGGAAAAAGAATTTCCAGTTGGGAACATTGATTGTTGCCAAAGAAAATAATTATTTGCAATATTTAATTATTATGTTTTTGTCTTTGTCTTTTTCATTTCTAGCTATACCTAAAATGTTTACATTTGTTTACTTCAATAATTGTTGCATTACATTACAAAGATGTTTGGCGTTAGCAGAGAACTATATGGTGTTATTGTTGGATTCAGACAAATAAATTTTAAAAGTTACATTGTTATACATAAAAAAAAAAAATTCATGGTCAGGGTTATTTGGATTTCCTTCATTATTTCCCAGTTAACATTGTTTTTTATTTTATTTTAGGCCCTTCTCAACCGCAGCCACCTCATGGATATAGAATGTATCCATCAGCTAACAGTGCTTCTCCAGCATTCAGCTCCCAAGTGCCAAGTAAAGTTACTCCTCCAAGTATGAACAGCCAATATGGGCCAGGTTACTACTCTAACAACTATGCAGCTCCACCCCAGAATGTCATGGCTCCGCCTTTGCAGATCAATCATTTAAATACAAGTCAAGGTTTCCATGAGTTCTGCCATGGACGTTCTCAAGGTTATCACATCCCAGCATCACTGGGGCTAGGTCAAGGTGTAGCTCCAGGAGAACCATATCTTGGTGACTATAATTATACATACACTCCCACCTCATCATGTCTTCCTCAGGGATTAACCAATCATTCCACTCACTATTCTGTACCTGTAGCATCCAGTCATTTGTATCAAGGCGCTCCATACTACTCCATGCCTGCCAGCAGTCAATATGCCCCGGTCCTTCAGTTTGGCACTCAGGTGACCAATAGTGCACAGAGACTTCAGACAGCTCCTGGTCCTACATCATTTTCTCATGATATGAATATGCATAGTTCACCCCCTGTTCCTGCTATAGAAAATAAAGGATCCCAGGGGGGTCATCTGCAGAACCATGGGCTGCCTGCGGCTTCTACTAATCAACACTCTAGCACAGGTAAGGTGGAAAGGGTCAGTTGTAACTGTTATTACATCTGTTTCCAGTGTCCAAGATGTGTCATGTCACCATTTTTTTTTACATTATTGATACCATGCCTCAATTAAGTATTACCATAATTTTTTATCATGTGACATTGAATGACTTCTCCATTTGCAAACGGCATAACAGAGGTATAATTTAGGATGATTGTGCATTGGGTAAATCGGTTGAATGTCTTGATCACTTTCAGTATCTAAAAATTATTAATTTGCTTTTAATTACAATTTATGACTTTGATAAGCAGTTCAGGGTCCATAGGCTCCACAGGAATACCATGGGGTTTAGGTGGTTTGGAACAAATCGGGTACCAAACAGTTAAAGCTTTTCGGTCCCAGAATGCCCTGGGTCCTCCTCCCCTATAACACCTCCCCAGCCCCAGTTTTATTTTGGTGCCGGCATCAGCTGGATGCACCTTTTTTTTACAGGAGACTGCTGTTGCAGCCTCTTTCTTTTTTATGTACAAGACAGAGCTTACCGCATCGGATGGCCAATAGACAACGGTGCTGCAGCTCCATCACTCCTGCCGGTGCCGCAACACTGGTGATGAGGTCCAGTGTTTTGGCGGGCGCCGGTAAAGCTATCACCTTTCTAGGACTGCCGCTGAACAATGGGGGAAGGTAAGTGGCGGTTTAAGGTCTCTAGAGTTGAAGACGCTCTGGCGTCACTGATTGCGGAAACCGAGCTGCTTGCATCTTCCGCTAGATCACCAGGGCAAATATATACTAGCATTAGGGCGCTTGTAAGCTGTTAGCCCTTATGGGGAATGTCAGCATAGGGGGAGGTAGGCTCACCCCGTTAGTCCCTCCCCCAGCCCAGGGTGTGATTCTTTGAGAGTTTTCCCGCTTTTTCTAGGCTGTAAAATACTACCTCCTTCTCCCCCCAGTGAGACACTAAGACAGTGCTGGCTTCAGAGGTCTCAGGAGGTAGGGTACAGTCTCCCTGTATACTCTTCCTTTGGGACAGGTTATACAGCACTTATCCTACCCTCCTTTGAGGTTGCGTAGTTGGGTCAGTGCCGCATTGTATGTGACTTGTTGCTAGCTACTGCTGTGAGTGTTCAAACTCTGCTGTATGTATTATACTTTCTTGTTTCTCTTACGTCCTAGAGGATGCTGGGGACTCCAAAAGGACCATGGGGTATAGACGGGATCCGCAGGAGCTTGGGTACACTAAAAAGACTTAATCTGGGTGTGAACTGGCTCCTCCCTCTATGCCCCTCCTCCAGACCCCAGTTAGACTTTGTGCCCAGGAGTGACTGGATGCACACTAGGGGAGCTCTACTGAGTTTCTCTAGAAAATACTTTTGTTAGTTTTTTTATTTTCAGGGAGACCTGCTGGCTACAGGCTCCCTGCAGCGTGGGAGTGAGGGGAGAGAAGCAGACCTACTTCTGTGAGTTTCAAGGCTCTGCTTCTCGGCTACTGGACACCATTAGCTCCAGAGGGTTCGATCACTTAGTGCGCCTAGCTGCTTGTTCCCGGTGCCACGCTGTCACCCCCTCACAGAAGCCAGAAGTCAGAAGTCGGGTGAGTATGAGAAGATCAGAAGACTTCAGGACGGCAGAAGACTTCAGTAACGGAAGGTAAAGCACAGCGGTAACACTGTGCTCCATGCTCCCACACACATCATCAACGGTAGTCACTGGGTGCAGGGCGCTGGGGGGGGGGGCGCCCTGGGAGGCATGTTACTGGAGTTCAGGGCGGCATATTATGGTAGTGGGTGCCTAGGCACCCTTTACAAACCCCCGCCGGCATTTTTAGTTAGTTTTAATTTGGCGGGCCGTGTCCGCCGGGAAGGGGGCGGAGCTTCGGTCTGCTGCTCACACGCGCCATTTTCTCCCTACACGCGGCTGAGGGAGAGATGCTGCCAGGACCTCCACGATTCACAACAAGTAACGGGGGCATCTCCAGAGGGGAGCCGCAGTGGGGTGCTGGTTTTTTTATCAAACAGGCAGCACTGGGTACATATATCGTTATACCGATATATGGGCGCTGGGGTGTGAGCTGGCATACTCCCTCTGTCTCCTCTTTCTGGGCTGCAGTGTGGGCCTGTCACCTTGCTGGGATGTTCTGTGTGTTGTGTGTGTCGGTACTAAGTGTCAACATGTCTGAGGCTGAATGTTATTCACCAGAGGAGGTTATGGAAGGTGTGGTTGCAGGGCTAGAATTGGCACTGTCGACGCAGCCGACACCTGACTTACTAGCACTTCTTAATACGATCAATTACAATGTAGCTTCTTTATCGAAGAGGTTAGAGAAGTCTGAGTCACAGACGCAGGTGTGGAAAAAGTCCATGGAGGAGGCTTTGTCTCAGGTACAGACCCCATCCGGGTCCCATAAGAGGCCATTTACTCAGGTGGGGGATACTGATACCGACACGGACTCTGATTCCGAGGTCGATTTCACTGAGGCTGCGTTACATCCACGTTTAGTTAATAGTATTCAGTACATGATTGTGGCTATAAAAGATGTTTTACACATTTCTGATGAACCTGCGGTACAGGAAACAAGGATTTGCTTGTTCAAGGGAAAAAAACCTGAGGTAAAGTTTCCCCCCTCTCATGAAATGAATACTCTTTGTGAAAAGGCTTGGCAGTCGCCGGATAAAAAATGGCAGATTCCCAAGAGGATTTATATGGCGTATCCTTTCCCCTCTGATGACAGGGAAAAATGGGAGACATCTCCAACCGTTGATAAAGCTCTATCCCGTTTGTCTAAGAAGGTGGTGCTTCCGTCTCCTGACACGGCAGCTCTCAAGGATCCGGCGGATCCCAAGTTGGAGACGTGTCTGAAGTCCATTTTCGCTAATTCGGGGGCTCTGCTCAGACCCGCTGTGGCGTCGGTATGGGTGAGTAGTGCTATTGCTAAATGGGCTGAGAATTTAGCTAGTGACATGGATACTCTTGATAAAGATAATGTCCTTTTAACTCTCGGTTATATTAAGGACGCTGCAGATTACCTAAAGGACGCGGCGAGGGACGTCTGTCTCTTGGGTTCAAGGACCAATGCCATGTCGATATCTGCTAGGAGGGCCCTGTGGATCCATCAATGGAATGCTGATGCCGACTCCAAGAGGTCTATGGAAGCACTACCCTTCAAAGGTACGGTCTTGTTTGGGGACAGCTTGGCGGACCTAGTCTCGACCGCGACTGCGGGTAAGTCCTCTTTTCTTCCTTATGTTCCCACACAACAGAAAAAGGCACCACATCAACAAATGCAGTCCTTTCGTCACAACAAATACAGGCGTGGGAAAGGTTCATCTTTCCTCGCCTCAAAGGGTAGAGGACGGGGAAAGAAACTTCCTGCAGCCTCAGGCGCACAGGACCAAAAGTCCTCCCCTGCTGCTACCAAGTCCACCGCATGATGCTGGGGCTTCCCTGGGGGAGTCCGGACCGGTGGGGGGCCGTCTTCGGATAGTCAGTAAGGTCTGGATTCAATCAGACCTGGATCCTTGGGTGTTAGAGATCGTGTCTCAAGAATACAAACTGGAGTTTCGCGAGATGCCCCCTAACCGGTTCTTCATTTCGGCATTACCTGTAGTTCTTCAGGACAGGGAGGTGGTCCGGGCAGCGATTCAAAAATTGTGTCTGCAGAGGGTCATTGTTCCCGTCCCCCCGTCCCAGCGGGGGGAGGGGTTCTACTCGAGCCTCTTTGTGGTGCTGAAACCGGATGGTTCGGTCAGACCAATTCTAAATCTAAAATCCCTCAATCCATACTTGAAAGTGTTCAAGTTCAAGATGCAATCCCTTCGAGCGGTGATTGCCAGCCTGGAGGGGGGAAATTTTATGGCGTCAGTCAACATAAAAGATGCCTACTTACATGTGCCGATATATCCTCCGCATCAGGCTTTCCTCAGGTTTGCGATACAGGATTCTCATTACCAATTTCAGACGTTGCCGTTTGGGCTTTCCACGGCTCCGAGGATTTTCACCAAAGTCATGGTGGAAATGATGGTTCTTCTTCGCAAACAGGGGGTTTCAATTATCCCGTACTTGGACGATCTCCTGATAAAGGCGAGGTCCAAGGAACGGTTGCTGAGAAGTGTACAGTTGTCACTCTCGGTTCTGCGACAGCACGGTTGGGTGCTCAATTTGCCGAAATCCCAGTTGATTCCGACCACTCGGCTTCCTTTTCTGGGCATGATTCTGGACACTGATTTACAAAAGGTATTTCTTCCAGAAGAAAAGGCTCGGGAACTGCAGACGACGGTCAGGGAACTTCTGAAGCCGACGAGTGTGTCGATCCATCATTGTACTCTGGTTCTGGGGAAGATGGTTGCGGCGTACGAAGCCATACCATTTGGCAGATTTCACGCCCGGGTGTTTCAGTGGGACTTGCTGAGCAAATGGTCCGGGTCTCACCTACACATTCACCGGAAGATAAGTCTATCTCCCAGAGCCAGAATTTCTCTCCTGTGGTGGCTACAGGGTCATCACCTCCTAGGGGGACGTCGATTCGGTATCCAGGATTGGGTACTTCTGCCAACAGATGCAAGTCGCTGGGGCGCAGTCACCCAAGGAAGAAACTTACAGGGAAAATGGTCGCTCCAGGAAGCCTGTCTCCACATAAATATTCTCGAGTTAAGAGCCATTTACAACGGCCTGCTACAAGCAAGAAGCCTTCTTCAGGGTCGACCAGTTCTGGTACAGTCAGACAACATCACAGCGGTGGCGCATATAAACCGGCAAGGCGGAACGAGGAGCAGAGCGGCAATGGCGGAGGCCACAAAGATCCTTCGCTGGGCGGAACAACACGTGAGCGCACTGTCAGCAGTTTTCCTGCCGGGGGTGGACAACTGGGAAGCAGATTTCCTCAGCAGACACGATCTCCATCCGGGAGAGTGGGCTCTTCACCAAGAGGTTTTTGCAGAGGTGACAAGACGCTGGGGAATTCCGTTGATAGACATGATGGCGTCTCGGCTCAACAAGAAGCTCCCGAGGTATTGTTCCTGGTGAAGGGACCCACAAGCCACTGCAGTGGACGCCCTGGTGTCTCCGTGGGTGTTCCAGTCGGTGTATGTGTTCCCTCCACTTCCTCTCATTCCAAAGGTACTGGGGATCATTCGACGAGCAAGGGTTCAGGCGATTCTCGTCGTTCCAGACTGGCCAAGAAGGGCCTGGTACCCGGATCTTCAGGACTTACTGGTGGAAGATCCGTGGCCGCTTCCTCTAAGAGAGGATCTGTTGTTGCAGGGTCCATGCGTGTTTCCAGACTTACCGCGGCTGCGTTTGACGGCATGGAGGTTGAGCACCAGATCTTGGCTCGTAAGGGTATTCCCAGGGAGGTCATTCCAACTCTCATTAAGGCTAGGAAGGAGGTTACGGCGAAACACTATCACCGTATTTGGAGGAAGTATGTTTCCTGGTGTGAGGCTAAAAGGGCTCCTGCGGAGGTTTTTCACTTGGGTCGTTTTCTCCACTTTTTACAGGCGGGCGTAGATGCAGGCCTGAAATTGGGTTCCATCAAAGTGCAGATTTCGGCTTTATCTATTTTCTTTCAAAAAGAATTAGCTGCCCTCCCGGAGGTTCAGACCTTTGTGAAAGGAGTAATGCATATCAATCCTCCGTTTGTACCTCCTGTAGCTCCATGGGACCTTGATGTCGTCTTACGGTTTCTCATGTCTTCCTGGTTTGAACCTTTTGCGTAAGGTTGAGTTGAAGTTTCTCACCTGGAAGATGGTTATGCTTTTGGCGCTGGCGTCTGCCAGGTGGGTGTCGGAGTTGGCGGCTTTATCTCATAAGAGCCCGTACTTGATTTTTCATTCGGATAGGGCGGAATTGAGGACTCGTCAACAATTTCTACCGAAGGTGGTTTCTTCATTTCACATTAACCAACCTATTGTGGTTCCGGTGGCTACGGAAACGGTGGCGATTCCGAAATCTCTAGATGTTATAAGAGCGTTGAAAATCTACATCTCTAGGACAGCTGTTACTAGGAAGACTGAGGCGTTGTTTGTTTTTGTATGCTGCCAACAGGATTGGTCATCCCGCTTCAAAACAGACTATTGCACGCTGGATTTGTAGTACGATCCAGCAGGCTCATTCTTCGGTCGGACTACCGGTACCGAAGTCTGTAAAAGCCCATTCTACCAGGAAAGTGGGCTCATCTTGGGCGGCTGCCCGGGGCTTTTCGGCATTACAACTTTGCCGAGCGGCTACTTGGTCGTGTTCTAACACGTTCGCTAAGTTCTATAAGTTTGATACCCTGGCCGATGAGGACCTGGCGTTTGCTCAGTCGGTGCACTCTTCCGCCCGTTCTGGAGCTTTGGTATAATCCCCATGGTCCTTTTGGAGTCCCCAGCATCCTCTAGGACGTAAGAGAAAATAGGATTTTGGTACTTACCGATAAATCCTTTTCTCCTAGTCCGTAGAGGATGCTGGGCGCCCGTCTCTGTGCGGACTATTACTTGCAGTGTTTTTTCTTGCTGGTTAATTTAGTTTATACACGGGTTGTGTATTGGTTTGTTGCAGCTTGTTGCTGGCATTAATGCATACTGTTATCTGGTTTGAGGTTATTCCGGTTGTACGGTATGTTTATGGTGTGGGCTGGTAATTTGGTAGCCCTTAGTTAAAACAAAAATCTTTCCTTGAAATGTCCGTCTCTCCTGGGCACAGTTCCTATAACTGAGGTCTGGAAGAGGGGCATAGAGGGAGGAGCCAGTTCACACCCAGATTAAGTCTTTTTAGTGTGCCCAAGCTCCTGCGGATCCCGTCTATATCCCATGGTCCTTTTGGAGTCCCCAGCATCCTCTACGGACTAGGAGAAAAGGATTTATCGGTAAGTACCATAATCCTATATTTTCACCTCCTATTCCCATACAAGGTTTTAAGGATTATGTTGTACCTCACATTTTATTTATAAGTGATGTCACATTTGCATATTATTATTATAGTTGCACTCTGCATGCTTGTTTAACAATGTCCAAAGGCAAGGCCTCTAAGGACAAGATGTAGTCTAGGGCTCCTGTACTGTTTTTTTGCAGGACCTGCTCAGTCAAGTCAGACGTGTAGGATTTTGTGCATGATGGTCTCTATTTGAGGTTTTATGCTGCACCATCACTCATTACGGTGACTCCAGCACCTGTCCTAGAACCACCATGGATGGCTTCTTTGTCTCAGGCTATGACTCCGTTAGTAGAAAGCTTGCCTGTGCCTACTCTGACTCTATAACAGGGGTTTCCTCAAGGGTCTCGGGCTTTGTTATTGGCCCCCCCATGCAACCTCCTTTGATGGACATGTTTACACAGTCTGTCCAGAGTCTAGCTCAGACGTCAGTCGCCTTTAAAGATACGTTACAGAGGGACAGACCAGGGACTGACAAAGCATCCAAACAAGTTACACCCTAATCTCTGTTGGAGCAGGCCTTGGATTCTGAGACTGATTCTGATCAGGAGGAAAATGATGCCTCAGACTTTGGTTCTTGTCCAGAACAGTGCACTAAGGTGGATATTCCTGCCTTAATCAGGACAGTAAATACTATACTTGACATAGCGAAGGACCAGCTTCTAGGCCTAAGGATCCTATCTACAGTATGAGCAACAGAGGTGTTAAGGTAGAGTTCCCTCAGTCAGATCAGCTGACTGAGCTCATGTGTGAGGCCTGGAGTACTCCTACCTGGATGTTTCAGTTACCAAAAAAACTGTCTTCTATATATCCTCTCCTTCAGGGAGAATGTAAGAAGTAGGAAGTTCTCCCCTCTGTTGATGCTCACATAGCTCGTCTAGTGAAGAGCTCTACATTGCCCATACCTTTTAGACTTTGCCAAAGCGTTCGATACTGTACCACACATGAGACTTATCTACAAGCTACAAGAATCAGGGCTAGGAAGCACAATATGCACTTGGGTCAAAAACTGGTTAGATAATAGGGAGCAGCGCGTTGTGGTTAATGGATCTTTTTCAACTTGGACTGAAGTGCTAAGTGGTGTGCCGCAAGGCTCAGTATTAGGACCGCTATTGTTCAATATTTTCATTAACGACCTAACAGAAGGTCTAGAGAGCATGGTGTCAATTTTTGCAGATGATACCAAATTGTGTAAGGCTATAAATACACAGGCGGATGCCGAGTCTCTTCAGAACGACTTAGTTAAATTAGAAGCATGGGCAGCCAAATGGAGAATGCGCTTCAACACAGACAAGTGTAAGGTAATGCACTGTGGTAACAAGAACAAAAATTACACCTACCTACTAAATGGGGTAAAATTAGGGGATTCTGTACTGGAAAAGGACTTAGGTGTCCTCATAGATAGCAAGCTAAGCAGTAGTACCCAAAGTAGGACTGCAGCAAAGAAGGCTAATAAGATATTAGCATGCATAAAACGGGGTATTGATGCTAGGGACGAGAGTATTATACTCCCGTTATATAAATCACTAGTGAGGCCACACCTTGAATACTGTGTACAATTCTGGGCACCATACTACAAAAAGGATATCCTGGAGCTAGAAAAGGTACAGTGGAGGGCGACCAAACTAATTAAGGGCATGGAGACGATGGAATTCAAGGAAAGGCTTGAAAGACTAGGCATGTTTACATTGGAAAAGCGGAGACTAAGAGGGGATATGATCAACATCTACAAATATATAAGGGGACAATACACAGAACTTGCGCGGGACCTGTTTTTGGTTAGATCAACACAGAGGACTCGTGGACACTCGCTCAGGTTAGAGGAGAGGAGATTCCGCACAATACGTCGCAAAGGCTTTTTCAAGGTAAGGACAATACGTGTTTGGAATTCCCTGCCCGAGGGAGTTGTAATGGCGGAATCTGTCAACACCTTTAAGAATGGGTTAGATAAATTCCTAATGGATAAGGATATCCAGGGGTATGGTGCATAGTCATGCATTATAGTTACTATAAATAGGGATAAAATGCAACGGCTGACAGCAGCATCAGTCAGAAATTTTAGTCAAATCATCATGCATAGGAGACCACAAATAGGTTGAACTCGATGGACAATTGTCTTTTTTCAACCTCAGATACTATGTTACTATGTTACCTTGTACATCCTCTCTTAAGGATGCAACGGATAGGAAAATACAGATTTTCTTTAAAACCAATTTTTCTCAGGCATGTGCTATAACTCGCCCAGCCATGGCTACTGCTTGGGTAGCAAAAGCCATTGAGGGCTGGGTAGACCCACTCGAGAGCAGTCTCTGTGTGGAGGCTACCCAGGAACGGCTCTCCTACATTTCTCTTATTAAAGTGGCAGCCTCATATATTGGGGAAGCAGCCCTGGATACAGGAATTTTTACTTCCAAGGTATCAGCAACTTCTATAGCTGCTAGAAGGGTACTCTGGCTTCGATCTTGGAGGGTGGGCTCTGATTCCAAGAAAGCATGGAATCATTGCTTTTTACAGGAAATATTTTGTTTGGTTCTGGGCTTGACAAAATGGTAGCCACTGTCGCAGCTTCCAAAACAGCCTACCTGCCTTTGGCTGCAGCTTCTAAGACCAAGTCATCATTCTATAGCTATTTTCTCAATCAGTCCAGTTCCCATAAGGGTATGCCAAGAACAAAGCAATCTTGTTCGGTCCTGAGGCCGGACGTCTGGCCCAACAAACCCTCTGCCTGATGGAACGGGCCACATTTTGTGAAACCATAGAGTGAGAGGCCAACTTTTTAACTTTACAGAGGTCTAATGTCAGACTACTACTGACACCTGGGTGCAGGAAGTGGTCTTTCATGGATACGTTCTCACCTTTCAGAGACGTCCCCCGCAACATTTTTGTTGTATGGCCCCTCCAGCAGATCCTCTCAGGGCATTGACTTTGCAACAGGCCGTTCATGTCCTTCTACAGTCAGGAGTTATAATGCCAGTTCCGTCACTTCAACAGACAGGGTTTTACTCCACTCTGTTCCTGGTGCGCAAAGCAAATGGCTCTTTTCGACCCGTACTCAACATCAAGTTTGTCCGAGTGCCATGGGTTTGCATGGAAACCGTCCGTTCCATTGTCCTGGCATTTGAACCTGTAGATTTTATGGCTTCCCTGGACACTCAGGACGCATACCTGCATGTACCTAACAATGACATCCATCAGCGTTACCTCATGTTTGCCATTCTACACCAGCATTATCTGTTTCGGGTGCTGCCCTTCTGACTCTCTATGGCCCCTTTGGTATTTACCAAGATGATGGCAGGCATGGCTGCACATCTCAGGTGTCGGGGAATCTGGATTTTCCACTACCTAGACAACCTACTTATCCTGGCTCGGTCTCCGAAGGGTCTGCAACAGCATCTCCGTTTAACTATTGCCTGTCTGCAGACACATGGTTAGATTATCAACTGGATGAAATCCTCCCTGGCTGCGTTTCAAAGAATATTACATCTAGGAGCCATCCTAGATTCTCAGGCTCAGGGGATTTTTCTGCCGGCAGACAAGATAATGGTACTTCACTCTCATCTGTGCAGTTTTCTTAAACGCTGGCAAGTGTCCATACACTCAGCCATGCAGGTCCTGGGGTCCATGGTCTCACCTTCGACATGATGAAATATGCCCAATTTCATTCCAGACCTCTGCAGCACCTGATTTTATCACAATGTAACGGACAGCATCATCTTCTCAGAGCCCAGACAATGGTGTTGTCTCAGGAGGTTCGGTTGTCGCTCTTGTGGCGGCTTCAGATGTCCCACTTGAACAAGGGCCGTCCATTTTGGATCTTGAATTGGGTACTACTCACCACGGATGCTAGTCTCCGGAGGTGGGGAGCAATGGCCAGCCAACAATCTTGCAGGGATGCTGGACAGTCCTCGAGTTGCCGGCCCATCAACATACTGAAACTCAGGGCAGTGATCAGGGAAATTTTTTGGGTGCAGGACCTTCTTCATGGTCGGCCAGTGCAGGTCCAATCAGACACAGCGACAACAGCAGCTTACCTCAACTATCAGGGAGGTATGCAAAGTTTAGCTGCCATGAGAGAGGTGACGCACATACTCACGTGGGCAGAAAGTCATCTTCCAGCAATGTCGGCAGTGTTCATCCCAGGAGTTCTTAATTGGGAAGTGGACTACCTAAGCCGACAGGACGTACAATCCGGAGAGTGGGCTCTACAACCAGAGGTCTTTCAGGATCTAGTGAACAAACTGGGGTTGTCCAGAAGTGGATCTCATGGCATCACGCCACAACCACAAACGACCAGTAATACGGTGGGACTTCAATCTGGTATACATCTTCCCTCCAGTTTCACTTCTTCCAAGAGTACTTCAAAAGTTGAAGCAGGAGGGAGGCACAATGCTTCTCATAGCTCCAGCGTGGCCGAGGCATCCTTGGTTTGCAGATCTGCAGGGTCTGTCAATCGACACTCCTCTCTGTTAACACAGGGTCCATGTCTACACCAGGACCTGGCTCGGCTGTCTTTGACGGCGTGCCTCTTGAGACATCCCTTTTAAAATTTAAGGGCTTCTCAAGCTCTGTTGTTCAGACAATGCTTAAAGCATGCAAGTATGTCTAAGCAAGGATTTATTGCAATATTTGGCACATTTATTTTCAGTGGTGTTTGCCGAGGAACTACAATCCTTTTACTTTCAGAGTGGCACGAGTACTTGCTTTCCTTCAAGCAGGATTGGATTTAGGTCTTCAACTAGCATCCCTCATGGTACAGGTATCTGCCCTGTCCTTGTGGTTCCAGAGAAAGATGGTTTCTCTGCCAGATATCAGAACTTTCTTTCAGGGGATTCTCCGTATTCAGCCTCCATTTGTCCCTCCGGTGGCTCCATGGAACTTGTCTTTGGTTCCACAGGCGTGGAAAAGACTCACTTACTCCTGGCTATTGCCTCTGCACGCAGTGTGTCTGATTTAGCAGCACTTTTGTGTCACACTCCTTTTTTTATTTTTCATCCAGACAGAGCTGTCTTCAGGACCAGGTCTGGATACCTTCCTAAGGTGGTCTCCAAATTTCATATCCATGAAGAAATTGTGGTTCCAGCCTTTCAATCTCCAAACCCTTCCTCAAGTTATGTATTGTTGGTGTGAGCACTTCAGATTTATGTGGAGCAAACTAAGTCTATCCGTAAATCTGATGCTGTTTTTCTTTTGTATGGTTTTCACAAAATAGGATGGCCTGCTAACAAGCAGACCTTGGCTCAATGGTTTTGAATGACCATTGCTTATGCATACATGGAAGCGGAAGTATCTGTTCCTATGGCGCTGAAGGCTCATTCCACTCTTGCATGTCCCCATGTGGTCACTGTATTTATAGTATGTATACCCGAGCAAGTGCACCACAGTGGTAGTGTGTACTGGGACACATTGTGCTTTATCCCTGAACTGTAAAATCTTTTTGCTTTTCTATTAGATTTATGAAGCTGGTGCGTTGCTGTTCTGATGAACAATGGGATTACATAGTGCTGCCAATTAAAAATGTAAAAAGGTGTTATGAAGTGGGAATTTATGTTAAGGCTTCTAGATTATAGCCAATAACACATAAGAACGTGTGGTTTAAGTATGACATGTTCACTTTAATGTGGCAGTATAACAGTGTTCCAAGCTATAGTTTCATCCCAGCTATCGTGCTTCAGAAGTGAGATCTTAATCGTTGCAGTTAAATAGCCCTCATTATAACCTATTGTGTAGAAATACAAGGCTTGTAAAACAATATGACAGCACTGTTTTTGAGTTTGCATTATTATTATTATTACTGCAGCCTTGCGCAGGTGGCAGTCCCAAAGGAAATGACAGAACAAAGTTTCTACAATGATGAAATATAACATGCCTCCTGTTCTCTCTTATGCAGTGCTGATGTCAACGTATGAGCTCTGTCTTGTCATTCATGTAAATACTTTGAGTTGTTGTGAGAATTTAGTGCAGTACATTTTGAGTTTGTTTTGTACATCAAGTGATTGATATGTTTTGGTTGACCAGGGCCAGAATAGGGAGATGAAGCAATGAAACTGACTTAAGGTGCATACACTGGGGGGTGAAGCACTTTCCACAGTAGGAAACTGTGGAAAGTGCTTCACTCGGCTGTACAAACAGCCCGACGGATGGCGGTGGCCAGTGATGATGCGGGAGCGTGCATCAGCGCTCACCGCTCATCGCCCACTCATACACACTGGACGAGTTTGAGCTCAAAGTAGCTCAAAACGCCAAAAGTGAGCTACTTTGAGCTCAAAATAGCCCAGTGCGTATGCGCCTTATGTGGCAGGATGTCAGATATCTGATTCCCAACTACACGCTATTGTATCCTCTTCACACACCTATGTTAGTGGTGCTCAATCTCGATGTCTGTGTTCCTGTCACCCCAAAAGTGGAAGTTTGCAGTGGAAAGTATTTCAGATCTACCAATCAGGGGACCCAATACCAGATTATTGTACCCTATTTGTAAACGGAGACCAAAGTATTATAAATAATTGCTTCATATAAAATATCTATATTAATTTTTCAGTCTCATTTTTTTCCCCCCGCAGCGGGGTACACTGGGGTTCCACAGGGATAACATCAGGGTGTAGTGTTGGATCTTGATCCGAGGCACCAACAGGCTAAAAGCTTTGACTGTTCCCAGGACGCCGCCTCTATAACCCCGCCTCCGTGCGCAGGACCTCAGTTTGTAAGTTGGTGTCTGCAGTGCAGGCAGCTAACAGGGAGGGCTGCGCTGAACAGCCCTGAAAAGAGCTTTTATGAAGATAGAAGACTTCAAGGGCCGGGGTATAGGCACTTAGAAGTGCTATATGTCATTAAGACATATCATGCTGCGACTCCCTCACCTCCCCCGGCGGCGCTGTATACTCCCGCACCCTGGTTGCCGGGTACTTAGAGCGGAGGGCTCTGGTTCTTCACCTAGGGCACACACACCTGCCGCAGCTCTCCAGGATCGTGTAGCCGCATCAAGAGAGGAGGTAAGAGGGTTCCCTGGCGGGACCCACTGGAAATGGCTATCCGGCACGGTCACTGTTGGCCGTACAGGGACCCCACTAGACCACCAGGGCAAGGGCACAGGTTGGATTACCTCACAATCCGTTTTACTAAGGCCCGCAGTTCCCGGTGGTGAAGTCCAGCAAGGGGATAAGGCTCTGACCTGTAGCCTCTCCCCTAGCCCCTGGCGCCATTTACTGCTAATGTTCCTGCCCTGGAGCTGCTTCTCTCTGCCTCCCTCACTCCCTGTCAGGATTTGGGCGCCATTACACACATGCTGAGCTGACTTTGGAACTGCTGGGCAATGTCTCCTCTGTAAAGCCGCCTGCATCATCAGCGCTGTGCATTTACAGGACACTTAAGTATTCTACATGTCTTTAGACAGTGTTAGTTGAGAACAAGTGCATATATTCAGGGTTATTTAGTACAAGTACCCTGTGATATACATCCAGTCTTTACTGTGCAGTGTTATATCTATTTCTCTGACGTCCTAGTGGATGCTGGGACTTCCGTAAGGACCATGGGGAATAGCAGCTCCGCAGGAGACTGGGCACAAAAGTAAAAGCTTTAGACTAGCTGGTGTGCACTGGCTCCTCCCCCTATGACCCTCCTCCAAGCCTCAGTTAGATTTTTGTGCCCGGCCGAGAAGGGTGCATGCTAGGTAGCTCTCCTGAGCTGCTTAGAGTAAAAGTTTAAATAGGTTTTTTATTTTCAGTGAGACCTGCTGGCAACAGGCTCACTGCATCGTGGGACTAAGGGGAGAAGAAGCGAACTCACCTGCATGCAGAGTGGATTGGGCTTCTTGGCTACTGGACATTAGCTCCAGAGGGATGATCACAGGTTCAGCCTGGATTGGTCCCGGAGCCGCGCCGCCGGCCCCCTTACAGAGCCAGAAGAGCGAAGAGGTCCGGAGAAATCGGCGGCAGAAGACGTTCCTGTCTTCAGATAAGGTAGCGCACAGCACTGCAGCTGTGCGCCATTGCTCTCAGCACACTTCACACTCCGGTCACTGAGGGTGCAGGGCGCTGGGGGGGAGCGCCCTGAGACACAATAAAACACTATAAAAACCTTATATGGCTAAAGAAAT